>NC_083404.1:96493230-97093230 GCF_020745735.1 Hemiscyllium ocellatum | reverse complement strand
TTTCTCTGGTGGTGGGATCTTTTGTAGGTGACAGAAATGATGGAGGATTATGTGATGTATACAGAGGTGGGAGGTTGGAAGGTGAGGACCCGGTGTTCTGTCCTTGCTGCGGTTGAAGGAGTGGCATTCGAGGGCAGAGGTGTGGGAAGTGGATGAGATGCACTGAAGGGTATCATTGACCAATCAGAATGGTCTCCCATTAAGTGCCAAACCCAACAGCAGCTGTAACAATTCTTAAGGAGTTTACCCTTCAATACAAGGGGCCTACCTGCTTTGGCACTTGCCCTGTTTGAGTGGTATGGATGCTTCCAAGAGTACTTTAATTTACCTCACACTCTCAACTATAAATTGTTGCTGCTGAAGGCTTGTATTTCTCAAAGTGATTAAAACTCAATAAAGGAGCAGTAATAGTGAAAACTAAAGAAAATCAGAACCAAAATAAGGACAAATTAATGGAATGAAAAGTAAAGCAAGTCCATGAAATCTATTTCATGAGGCGAACAACAATAGACCTTCAAACAGAAATGGAAAGCAAACATTTAATTATGGCTTATATAGCCAAAAATATAGAGTCATAGAGTTGTACATTACAGAAATAGACTCTTCAGTCCAACTCGTCCATGTTGACTGGATATCCTATATAAATCTCGCCCCATTTGCCTCACATTCCTCTAAACCATTCCTATTCATATATGTATGAATATAAATGTCTTTTAAATGTTGTAATTGTACTAGCATCCACCTCTTTCTCTGGCAGCTCATTCCACACACGCACCACACGTTTTGTGGAAGAGTTGCCCCTTAGCTCCCTTTTATATCTTTTCCCCCTTACCTTCAATCCATGCCCTCTAGTTTTGGACTCCACCACCTGGGGGAAAAGACCTTGCCTACTTACCCTATTCATGCCTCTCATGATGTTATAGACCTCTTTAAGGTCACCCCTCAGCCTCCAATGCTCTGGGGAAAATAGCGTCTGCCAATAACTCAAACCCTCCAACTGTGGCAACATCCCTGTAAAACTTTTCTGAACCCTTTCAAGTTTAACATCATCCTTCCTAGAGGAGGGAGACCAGAATTGCACGCAATACTTCAAAAATGGCTAAACCAATGTCCGTATAGCTGCTACATGCCCTCCCAATTCCTACACTCAATACTCTGACCAATAAAGGCAAGCATACCAAGTGTCTTCTTCACTATCCTATCTATCTGCAAATCTACTTTCAAGGAACTATGAACCTACACTCCATGGTCTCTTTATTCAGCAACACTCCCCTAGGAGTTTACCATTAAGTGTATAAGTCCTGCCTTGATATGCCTTTCCAAAATGCAGCACCTTATATTTATCTAAATTAAACTCCATCTGCCACTCCTCGGGCCATTGGCTCATCTGATTCCGATCCTGTTGTAGTCTGAGGTTACCTCCTTCGCTGTCCACTGCACCTCCAATTTTAATATCATCTGCTTTCAAACTATGCCTCCTATGTTCACATCCAAATCATTTATATAAATTACAAAAGCATTGGGCCCAGCACCGATCCTTGTGGCACAACAATGGTTTCAGGTCTCCACATTTGCCACCTTG
The DNA here is from genome assembly GCF_020745735.1 of Hemiscyllium ocellatum. Taxonomy (NCBI): domain Eukaryota; kingdom Metazoa; phylum Chordata; class Chondrichthyes; order Orectolobiformes; family Hemiscylliidae; genus Hemiscyllium; species Hemiscyllium ocellatum. The sequence continues at coordinate 97,091,648 of NC_083404.1, read as the reverse complement.
TTTTGCAGATCAATAAATGATCCAAAGAAGAGACTTCTGGAAATCCCACTTGCTATTGGGCAATGAGATACTTCACAGAATTAATACATTTTAGTTTTTCCATGCAAATAAGAAAGACGCAGAAAAAGATCTGGAGAGCTCTCAAACTCTCCTTTGTTAAGTCGTCTATTCCTCTATAGAAGCAGTCTAATTTGCTTCATGTTTCAAGCATTATCTGATTTTCTCACAAGATTGTTATCGTGCTCAAACTCAGTTTGACTAATATATAGCAAAGGTGAATTTATTTTCTTATGTTTAGTTTCTTAATGCATCGTCAGTTACCTCAAAGAATTTGGTGGTTTGATTTCTTTTGTATCTATTCAGTTCTTAAAGAAAAAACTGATTTGGATTATTTTAAATGGGAAATTGATCTTTGAATCTTGTGAGGTTTAATGCTTTGACATCTAATATATTTAAGCAGAATTGCAAAGTTAAATGGTCGTGAAACAAAGTAAAGTAGTAGCATTATCACATTTTCTACAGTATTTTTAACACAAGAATATTAAGAAGTAGTTATAGCAGAAATATGAAACAATTAAAAATAAACACTATTTTGAATCTGCAACTTTAAACCCACTTACAATTGCACCCTGGAATTTTTCATCCATCATTCAATAACTTATTAGGTTAGATAAGTCTTTCAGTGGTTTCATGTTGAGAAATATAGTTTATACATATCTACCCAATGTGTGGTGAGATTTTCTAGATTTAATAATCACAGAGATTCAGTTTAGTTGCCTTGTTGGAATGAGTAAAACCAATCAATTTATATGATGGTGTGCAGTTTTATTAGGATTGCCATTTATATTCATTATTCATTGTCTATTTTCTTTATATCTAACATTGCTAGATTTCTTTTACTAACAAACTGTTGGCAACAGAGTCCAATAAATTTATGTGTCATTCAAAACAGGTTTTCTCTTTCAATAACGTCAATTTTATTAACCAAGCTGTCTTTGAGCCGCTGTCAAGTACTGCTATGTTAACCTAATCTCTTCCTTCATCAATTGTTAAATAAATTGATGCCTCATCCTTGGTGGAAGCAAAAACATAATAGTGTCAATGCTGGAAAGTATTGGTGATATTGTTGAATGAATACAACTTATTTACATATTTTGCTAGTCTAACACTTAAAAAATAAATTATTTCAAATGGCTAAATTGTCCAATGAAACAGCACATGGGGAGAACCTGAACTCATTGTTTATACTTCAGGATCAACTTATTTCCCCTTATTTGGATTTTCCAATATTAATCCAGCTTTATCAGAAACTCTGGGCATTATTGAAGTTTCATATATGATGGCTTTCATCCAACGCCTTCTATTAATATGATTGCAGTGTTGTTTTGGCCAGAGAAGTTAATTTTATGAGCAAACAAATCATAATATGACATATAAATGCAGACTTCGAAAATAGCTCTATTCCATTACCTTTTAATTCTATTTCCACTTGTTAAATATTTCAAGGTGTTATAAATGAGGCAGTATAATAATAGCCTAAGCTACGTTCCTTTCATGTTTTCATTAGAAACAACTTGAAACCAAGGCATACTTTAAAAATCTCTCTGAAGGCTTATAATTATACAGTTCATACTTCTAATTCACCCCTTTTACAATATGGTGTGGCTGGGGCCCTTGTCCTTCTAGCTGACAATGGTCATGGGTTTGGAAGATGCTCTCGAAGGAGTCTTGGTGAATTTACGAAGTGCATAATGTAGATAATACACACTGCTGCTACTGAGCATCAGTAACAGAGGGATAGAATGTTTGTAGAGATGATGCCAATCATGTGATTTTTACATGAAGCTTTCTTAGATCTGCAAACATCTAGGGATGGGGGATATTTCATTACACTCCTGATGTGTACCTTGTCAATTGTGGGCAGGATTTGTGGAGTCAGAAGGTTAGTTACTCACTGCAGGATTTCTAGTCTCTGATCTGTTCTTTTAGAGACACCACTTACTTGATGAGTCCAGTTCAGCGTCAGGGCAATGGCAACCCCCTGGATATTGTTAGTGGAGTGTTCAACAATAGCAATACCGTTGAACATCAAGAGTTGATGGTCATTGCCTGGGATTTGTGTGAATAAACATTGCTTGGCATTTATCAGCCCAAACCTATATATTATCCAGGTCATGCTGCATTTGGAAATAGATTTCTTCAGTGTCTGAGGTGTTGAAAATGTGGCTAAACATTGTTCAATTATCAGTGAATAACCCCATTTCAGACTTATTGGTGGATAGAAGGTCATTCGTGAAGCAATTAAAGATGGCTAGGCCTAGAACACTACTTTAAGGATCACTTGCAATGATATCCCGGAGTTGAGGGACTAACATCGCAGAACCATAACCATCTTTGTTTGTGTTCAGTACAATTCCAACCACTGAGAGTTTTCCTCTTGGTTCTCATTGACTCCAATTTTGCTTGAACTCCTTCATACAACATTCAGTCAAGTGTTGTCCGTATGTCATTTTCGCCTCACCTCTACAGTTCAGAAGAGTTAGAGATGAATTTATTGAAACAAGTAAGATCCTAAGAGGTCTTGACAGGATTAATGTCAATAAAATGTTTTCTCTTAGACCGTAATACATAGGAACAAAAATAGGCCGTTCAGCCCATTGAGTGTGGTCTGCCATTGAATTGTGGTTAATACATTTCTCAACCCCATTCTCCCACTTTCTCCCATAACCCTTCATCCCCTTTACAGTCAAGAACCTATCTATCACTGTCTTAATTAGCCTGAATGACCCGGCCTCCACAGCCTCTGTGGCAGTGAATTCTATAGATTCACCACTCTGGCTGAAGAAATTTCTCCTAATCTCTATTCTCTTCCCTTTACTCTAAGGCTGTGCCCTCAGGTTCTAGTTTCTCCAACCAATGGAAATATCGTCTCAACAACTATTCTGTCCAGGCCATTCTGTAAGTTTCTAGTAGATCCCACCTCATCCTTCTAAACTTCATTGAGTATAGATCCGGAGTCCTCAAACATTCATCATCTGTTAAGCTGTTCATCCCGGCACCATTCTCGTGAATCAGCTCTGAATACTCTCCATGGCCAGTCCATTTTCCTGTGGTCTGAGGCCCAAAACTGCACACAATGTTTCAAATGTGGCCTGACCAGAGCCTTATGGTGGGGGAACAGCATGTTTGTAAAATGGGCGGTACCGTGGCACAATGGTTAGCACTGCTGCCTCACAGTGCCCGAGACCTGAGTTCAATTCCCACCTCCGGCAACCGTCTGTGTGGAGTTTGCATATTGTCCCTGTGTCTGTGTGGGTTTCCTCCGGGTGCTCCGGTTTCCTCCCACAGTCCAACATGTGCGGGTTAGATGAATTGGCCATGCTAAATTGCCCGTACTGTTAGCTGAAGGGATAAATGTAGGGGAATGGCTCTGGGTGGGTTGCTTTTCAGAGGGTCGGTGTGGACTTGTTGGGCCAAAGGGCCTGTTTCCACACTGTAAGTAATCTAATCTTATAGACTCTCAGAATTACTTCCCTGTTTTTATATTCAAGTCCTTTTGAAATACATTTACCTTCCTAACTACTGACTCAACCTGCATGTTTACCTTGAGAGAATCCTGGACTAGAACTCTCAAGTCTCCTTGCACTTCAGACTTTTGAATTTTCTCCACATTTAGAAAATAGTCTATGCCTCTATTCTTCCTACCAAGGTCTATGACCTCTCACTGTCCCACGTTGTCCCTCCTCAATGCTACCTGTCCCTCTACCTACCTTTGTATCCTCTTCAAACCTAGCCAGAATGCCCTCCGTTCCTTCATTTGGATCATTAATGTATAAAATGAAACATTGTGGTCCCAACACTGAGCTTTGTGGAATGCCACTTGCCATCACCTTCACCCTGAGAAGGACCCTTTTATCCTCACTCTCTGCATTCTGCCAGACAGTCAAATTTCTATCCATGCTAGCACCTTGGCTCTAACACCATGGCCCTTATCTTCTGGGAACATCAAAAACCAAGGGTTCCCTGTATAAAAAAAAAAGTTGGCCCATTTAAATTAGAGATCAGAATTCTCACAGATATTGTGAGTCTTTATAATTCACCCATTTAAAATGTGATGGAATCAGATTCCTTGAATATTTTTAAAGCAAAGATGGATAGATTTTTGTTAAACAAATGAGAAGTTATCAGGGTTAGGTGGAATTGTGGTTTTGAAGTTGCAATCAGTTCACCCATGATCTTATTAAATGGTAGAGCAGATTTTAAGGACCAAATGGCCTTGTTCATATGTTCCTGCAAGTGTTTGAGAAGAGCACCAAAGGGCCAAATTACATAATTTGTGAGATTCAGAGTGGATGCTTGTGAGATGCAAGTCTCCCCAAGATGTGGCAGATCGAGCCATATGAATTTCACTCATCAAAACAACTGAAAATGGGAAAATTCTGTCCAATGTCACTTTTATTCTGTTATTATAAATATTTTTGCTCAACAATAATCTTGATTCCTCATGTCAAGGCAAACTTAGCCCATTTGCATCTCATAGCTATATACGTTTCTCTGAGATGGCATCATTCTAAACATGATAATAAAATATACCATGCTTTGAAAGTATGTAATTGGATGCTACTCTTGTGAAGGCCCTGGTCAAGTTCTTAAAAAGTGTTCATTGATCGAAGTGGGGAGAGTGTAAACTCAGATAATGTTTGATCATAATTCTAGTAATATATTATTTCACTTGCATAGTTCCATTTAGCTTAATTGTTGTGAATAGGGATAAGCCTAAAACTTGCATGCTCTATTGCAGTTTGACAAGAGGTTAATGAAATATGCCAGTCAGTAACTTACTGAAAAGACATTACTTGAAGAGATTTTGCTTAAATGTAACACTGACTGACTTGATTGCTGTGTTAGATATTGAACCTGACACTCTGAAAATAATGGGATTGAGAGGATGCAATCACTTAGAACAGTTTGAATATCAATGATCTTGTCTGAATGAGATCTTCTTTGCTGGAATTGTTAATTTTTCATTTGGAACTTCATTGTTTTTGTAAATAATGTTAAATTAGCCCAATTAAAAAAGTAGTTTGCAAATCTCATCTTGACGTGCTGTGCACATTATGGGTTAAGGAATGCATAGAGATGGAATGTATTCGAATAAAAATGGAACTAATTAATTTATTCTAGGACAAGTGAGTGTTGAAGATTGAATTCAGAATGAAATAAATTACCAGAACAACTGCAGAATGCATATTAATAAACCCAATCAAGAAAAAGAAGAGTTTTATTTAATGGACTCTGCTTAAAATGTGAAACACATTACTGTGGGAAATGGTTCAGATGAATAGTATAGGAGCTTTGCAAAGGAATGAGACAACGTGAACAGCATTTAATATACGTTAAGCATAATTTTGAATGACCTGAAGTTTGGGAAGGGTGAAAAATTGGAGACTGGCCAGTAGCATGTTGGAATAGTTATGTTTGGAGGTGAATGAAGGTTTCAATAGCAGAAGAGCTGAGGCTGGGGCTGAGGCAGAGTCAGGTTCATGAAGGGAACTCTGGCAAAGAGACTTTCATGCAATTGATGGAGTCTGTCTGCTGTTTCATTGATTAATTAAAATGGGCATTTTTATATGAATTTTCCTACGTTTTGTACTCCAAATGCAGCAGGCAGTTGTTTTTAATGAGTGTGCACAGTGAGATTAATGTCTGATCTATGACATTACATTTCATGTTATTCCATGTGTCGTTTGAGGATTATATTCTAATTTGTTTTAGTTTTTTTTGTGGAAACCAAAGTTTGATAGTTAATACTGCCTCTAAGAACCAAGGCTGGAACTTTTGAATATCTTTGCCCATGTATTGTTGTTTCAAAGCAAGGTCTCTGGTCTCTATTAACTAATCCCAGGATGAGTTCGTGCCTCCATCCCACCAAAAAGGTGCCTGCCATCATTTTCATGAATGTCATTGCTTATGATGAGTGTTCATCAATGGAGAGGCAGAAAACTTCATTACCATGCTTAAGTCAGACTCCCACACTGCAAACAGAGGGCTGATTTGAATTCAACAATAGCTGCGTGGGTTTTCCAGGTATTATGAAACCTGAGAGTAAGCTCAAGAAGTGACAGTGGTAATATATTTCTAGGTCAGAAGTCACACAGCACCAGGTTATAGTCCAACAGGTTTATTTGAAATCACAAGCTTTCGGAGCCTGCTCTTTCACCAGGTGAAATGGTGAAGGAACAGTACTCTAAAGGTTTGTGATTTCAAATAAACCTGCTGGATGATAACCTGATGTTGTGTGACTTCTGACTTTATCCACCCCAATCCAACACCAGCACATCCACATCAATATATGTCTAAGTCAGGACAGTGAATAGCTTGGAGACAATTTGTAGGTGCTGGTGTTCTCATGTATCAGCTGCCCATGACCTTCTAGATGCAAGTGGCCGTGGGTTTTAGAAGATACAATGTAAGGAATCTTAGGCAAATTTCTGCAGTGCATCTTACAGATGATAAACACTGTTGCTCCTGAGCATTGATGATGGAGTGATTGAATGTTTGCGGATTGGTGGCCTTAAAAGCATGAGAGGCTTTAAAACTTGCTGTAACTCCTGGCAAACTCTCAAACTGACTGCCTATCATTGACACGAAATCTCTCTAGTCACTGACATCGATCCTTCAGCCATGCAGACTGACTCCTTCCCTGAACTTCTGACGTGACCCCCTGAGATACACAATACTGTCCCCCTTCCCAAATGACACAAACCTTTGATCCCTGACATCCTACCTCCTCAACCTGGACTCCTGTGTGCATCCCCAACACCCAAGATCTTCCTCACTCTGAGCACTGGAATGCCTCCAAACCCAGACACTCAACTGTCCCTTAACCTCAGCACTCCACCTCCTGGTCCACCCCTCTCTTCCACCCACTTTTCTTCCTTTTACCCAACAGCTGCCATCCTATACCGTCATTCATTTGTTATCCTATCCCTTACTCATCTGACACCCTTGCCCCCTCATCCAAACAGCTGTCTCTAAACTTATATACATAGCTGTAGAGTTAATGTTTTGAGTCTAATATAACTTTTCTTCAGAGCAGAGTTAACTTTACTTTTGTGTATATTGATACTGACTGTCCTGTTGAGTTTGTCCAGCACTTTCTGTTTCTATTTCAGATTTCCAGCATCCATATTATTTAACTTGGGTTAAATCATGGCATTAACTGCTATTGAAAATATGGAAGAATAGCAATGACCCACAAAACTTTTGGGGTCAAATTAGTATACTTAATCATATACCACTCCCATGCCATTTCATGTTCTTCATGGCATCCCTGTCATGCCATTTACTCCACACTCAGAGGTTTCATTCTTTCCCACAATTCCTTCCATGCCTTCCATATTCCATCCCCCCATGCCATCCCAATCTAATTCCATTTCATATTCCCCATGTCGCCCGTTCATACTATTCCCCCACATTGCTAACTGCATCCAAAGGCATTCTGTCCTTCCCATATCATCCCTCTGATGCTGCTCCTACATTCTATGGCATTCCTGTCAAATCACATTTGCGTATTGTCTTTACTGTCTAATTTGTATACTGACAAAGAAATGTTTAGTCAGATGATAGCATTCTTGTTACACATGCACAGCGGCTTTATTATTGGCAATGCAAGGGACTCAACCTTACAAGGAACAAACGTTGCCCTTGTCCAGACAGTCTGCCTTTTGGCGATGACTATCATGTTTTTATGCACAAATCTGCTTCTATCACTTATCAGTTTCTTCTTACTGACAGGTTATATATTAATTTTCAAGCCTTGGCAACACAACTGACCAATCATATACTGCTTTGATTACATATCATTTCAGATGAGATCATTTGCCTTAGACTCCTGCCACAGAAGTTAAAGGTGATTCACAGCTTCTTCTGCTGAAGCTGGAGCAAGTTGCAGTTTGCTACATGTCTAACTGCTCCACACCTATATTTTACATGGAACAAATTGTGGTCAGTGCTGCTCCTCATGTATCTTGTTTGAATTGTCTTTGTTTTATTTTAATCCCTTCCACAATGCTTCATTAAATTTGTTAGCCCATTATAGCAGTTCCTTCACTGTTGTGAGACCAAAATCCTGGAAGTCCTTTGCTAACAGTCCTTTGGGTGTCTTGACACTCTGAGGTCCACAGTGTGATAAAAAGGCAATTCACCATCCCCTTCTCCAATGCAAATAAAGATGGTCAATGAACCTCAGCATGACCAGTGAGGCTCACATGAACAAATAAAAAAAATCATCTTCTCCTATTTCATGCCTTCTACACCATCCACATTCCATGTCAACTGATCCTAACCATTCCAATTTTATCCCAATTATTCCTCCCGCATTCATCAAAATATCACCACATTTGCAGATTGATCCTGACCTGCAATTCAATTATTATTTTAAATCAATTCATTCACCTCATTCCCCCCTCCTGTCCCACTCCTCCTTTCACATTCCATACAGAAGATGCAAACATTTAAATTCATGTACCAGCAAGTTCAATAACAGCTTCTTCCCTGCTATTATTAGACTTCTGAAAGGACCTCACAAATTTCAAATTTAATGTTGATCTTGCTTTTTGTGCACCTATTTTCAAACATAACTTTATATTTCTCGCTTGATGACAGAGCACTTCCTCAAACCTCATACATCTGGCATCAAGAGTTCCTGGCACAATCCTGACTGATGACTGTGTTGATGCACAGCTGCTGACCTAAGCGACAGTCGTTGTTCAGATTATTCCATGTAACACTCACTCTCACTGCTCTGCTGTCTGTTAACATCACCAGAGGGATCTGTAAAGAATGACAGATCGTGGCTCTTCTTGCTCAGCTCAAGGGGCTGAATGGCTTACTCCTGTTCCTTGCTCTTATATCTTTTTGTTGGCAACTATACATGCCCTTTGAATGTCTCAAAGCACCTTATGTAAGTTATGAGTCTGTGTCCACTATACACAAATGCTGCAATCAAGTTTTCCAATATCCAACTAACAATAATTTCCCCGGTGCAATCCACCAATAAAAATCAGAAAAGTGCAAATGAATAAAAAGGACATAGTAGATATTCATTCAGTTAAATCTGTATTACAAATTAATTGTTTTAAAAGCATTATGTATCCCAACATTGAAATTTCAATGGCATTCAGAACTGATCCCTGACTAACCAATGACTCATGCTAATAAAGCAGAGGCCAATCAATACTGAAACAATGTCAGCAGAAAGGCTAAACTGGAGAAATACTTCAAAACCTGAGGATCAGCTGTCAACACTTGCTTCTCTATCCATGGGAAGATAGACAAGGAAATTTCTAAGGTATACACTTGATGATTAATCAGAAAAACAGGCATTCCCAAAGGAGATCTGGAGCCTCCATCCAAGTCTACGATACCAGCGGGAAATCAAGATTGCTTCAAGGATTGCAGCTGTAGTCATGATGATTAATAATTTTTCTCAGATACCAAAGGGAAATCAATCTCGTGGAGGAACAACAATGAAAGAAAACAAATGGTGAGAGTTTTCTAAATAGCAGTCAAGCTAACAATACTAAAGGTAATCATGCATCCAATATATCAATTCCACACACTTTGCAAATTTTTTAGATTGAAATCTGAACAACCTTCAGCCAAAAGTCATGCTGAAATATTGATCTACTTTGTGATTTATGGCCCTGATATTTACAGATTTTAATCTGGATGTTCAGCTTTGCATGTTGATTTCTGATCTTTGCCTTATTTTTGGATGTTGGATCTGTAAGTCTGATCCTAGCCACTATTGTTATGATGCTGTTTGTGTGCTATCATGTTGGCATTAAGAAATATTCATCTCTTGAGGGTATGAGGTGATTATGACAATGACAGGGTTACTAGCTTCTGCCATTTTACACTGGGGGCAGTGTTGCTTTTCTTTGCCTTTCAAATTGGGCAGCCAGCAGTCAAAAATGTGGGACCGTGTATGAGGGGTGCTATACCAGGGTGCACCCTCTGGTAAAGTAAAACAAAGAACTGTGTAATTTGGAGATCTGAAACAAACACACAAAACTAGACAAAAGGATGGTTGGTCGTTTTCTCAGTTGCGGGAAAGGGTGGACATTTCTGGAGCTCCTGAAAATCACAACTATCCACTGTCCCTCTGTCTCGCCTAATTATCTTTCTTTCTCTCGCTGGGTTCTGTCACACCAATCTGCCCACTCCTTTTGACCCAACCTCTGTCATCAGCATAAATATCACCTTTTCTGAGCTATTAACTGTTCTGAAGAAGGGTCACTAGGCTCAAAACATTAACTTTGTTTTCTCTCCACAGATGCTGCCAGACCTGCTGAGTTTCTCCAGCAACTTCTGTTCCTGTTGCACACTCTGGTAATCTCTGACATTATTTTGCTAAAGTTGGCAGCATCATGGGGAAACTACCTCACTTACACAATGGCAATAAATTCTCGTGATAGGAGGTTAGGAATATTATATGATTGTGCCAAGTTATTAATTGTAGATATTTATGAAAAACCTGTTGACTGCAAATTTGAAACAGAAGTGGAAAACCCTTGTTGCTAGAATTATATCAGTACTGGTTTCTGGGCCCTATACTAAAGGGAAAAATATTGTCAAATCTATCGGGCCATATCTCAGCCTTAGATTCTGTGTTCCCTACATTGGTGACTGATAATTTGGTTGTCCTACACTCACCTTGCAGTTGCAAAATGCACTTCTCTGCAACAACACCCATGGAAAGTATTATTGCTCTACCTGAGTGCACAGGAAGAGTAAACATATATTTTAAAGACTTATATTTTTGGATTACTTCTGCTCCTTACCTACTTCCCTTCACCTGCCAAGGAACTCACTGCAGCTACTGGCCAGGTTGCTGCATCACAATACAGTTGACGACAGATTTGGACCTACACATTATTAAAGGACCTGACACTTGTTGGTATATGCTGCTTTTACCTGTTCCATTAAGAAAGTTAGAATCAGAAATTGTCATTTTTGTTTCTTTAGTTCAAGAAATGTGGGCATTGATGGCTGGAGAGCGTTTATAACCGAGACTGAATTGCCTCAGAGAAAGTGGTGGTGAGCTGCCTTTTGACCAACTGAAGTCCATTTAGTATAAGTACATATACGTTGCTTTCAGGCAGGGAGTTCCAAGAATCTGACTGAGCAATACTGAAAGACTACTGCGTTAATTCCAAATCCAGATAATGCATGTATCTTGGAAGGGATCCTATAGTTGGTGGTATTTCCATGCATCCATCATCCTTGTTCTTTTATGTGGCAGAGCTCATAGGTTTGGAAGGTACTGTCAAGAAAACTTTAGTCAATTGCTGTAGTAAATCTTGTAATTGGCGCATGTTGCTTGGCATTTATGTGATGTGAATGTTACTAGTCACTTATCGGTCATCTGAATATTACCCAGCTCTTGTTGCATTTGACTGCTTCAGTATCTGAAAAGTTGTGAATGGTGCTGAACATTGTGTACTAATCAGTGAAGATTCCCACTTGTAAATTTATGATGGAGGAAGGTCTGATGAAGCAGTGACAATGATTGGGCCTAGGACACTTATCTGAGGAAATCCCACGGAGATGTCTGCAACTGAGACAACTGATCATCCACAACCAAACTCATTCTCCTACAGCAGTAGTTGAAGTTATATACATGCACATTGACCTTATCTTTTACATTAATGTGCTGGGAACCCCCTTCATTGATACTGGGAATATTCATGAAACCTTCTCCTCTTGTGTTTAATTGTCCCCCACCATTCCTGACTGGATATGGCAGGATTATAGAGCTTAGATCTGATACAGTGGTGGTAGAATGCTTTGCTTTGTGGATTGTATGGTGTCCCCTCTATTTAGCATGCAGATAGTCCTGTGTTCTAGCTTCACCAGGTTGACAGTTCAATTTGGGCATGCCCTCTTGCACTCTACATTGAACTAGGGTTGGTCCATCAGTTTGTTGTGAGTTGTAGAGGTGAGGGATATATTGGGCCATGAGGGTACACATTGTTGTTGAATACAGTTCTGTTGCTACTAATCCACAGCAGCCCATGAATGCCCTGTTTTGAGTTGTTAGATATGTTTTGAAATCTATCCTTTTAGCACAGTAGGTGTGTCACACAACAAAATGGACCATTATCTCAATGTGTAGATGGAATTTCTTCTCTTGAATGACTACCCAATAGTTATTCTTGCCAATACTGAATTGGACAGATGTTTCTACAACATTTAGGTGGCTGAGAAAAAGTTAAGTACTTCTTTGCTTTACTTGGCTCTTTCAGCCATTGCCACATATCCCCAGTCCAAGAGCTGAACCTTTAGGACTCATCCAGCCTGATCAGTGATGGCGCTACTGAGTTGCTCAAATAGGCATTGATATCCCCCATGCAAACTGTACTCTGAGGCCTTCTCTGTGCTTCTTCCAATTGGCATTCAATATGGAGGCACAGAGAAGTACAACTTGGACAAGGAAGCCTTCTGCTTATCACCTGATCACCAACAAACACCCAGCCTTGTCCACCAGTTGATGAATCAGTATGTGTCCATGTTAAAGGAAGTCCATGTAAAGACTTGAGGAGGCAGGTCACCACTATTTTCTCAATTAGAGATGGACAATAAAGGCTGGCCTAGCCACCAACATCCAAATCCCAGTGACAAATTGAAAGAGAAAGTATTGATTCTTTAGGTGGGAGCAGTCAGAAGGTAGTAATTTTCAGAAGTTTCATTGCCCATGTTTCACCTTTATGGCATGAGACTTCGTGGGGTCCAGAGTCAACGTTGAGGTCTCCCAGAGCAACACCCTCTTGACTGGATACCACTGTGCTGCCATCTGTGCTGGGCCTGTTCTGCCAATGAGTCAGTATAAACTCAGGCATAGTGATGTTGATAATGGGATTTTGTCTGTAAAGTATGATTTTGTGAATATGACCATGTCAGATTGCCACTTGATTAATCTGTGGGACTGCTCTCACACCTTTGATATAAACCCTGATTTTTTAATAAGAAGGACGTTGCAAATTTAACAGGGTTGATTCTGTCACTGTTATTTTTGGTGCCTTGGTCAATGCAAGTTCATCTGTTTAGTTTCATTCTTTTGTTTTCGACTTTATAGTGATTTGATTTTTGAGTAGCTTGCTCAAACATTACAGCAGGCAATTGAACGTACAACATATTGCTTTGGGTCTGGAATCGCACATAAACCAGACCAGTTAGTAATAGCAGATTTGTTTCTCTGTCAGATATTAGTAAACCAAGTTAGGTTTTACAACAATCAATAATGATTACCATTACTTGTGATGGTAATCATCATTCTAACTTTTAAATGTAGATTTATTAATTGAATTAAAATTTCACCATCTGCCATGATAGGATTCAAATTCTTTTGCTGTGATTGAGGAAGGTAGGAGTTGGGAGCTGGAGCAGGCCTGTTAGACTTTGAGCCTGCTCTGTCATTTAGTAAGATTATAACTCCTCTGACTGTGATCTTCACTTTCTAGTCTGTCCCCTATAATCCACAACTCCCTTGTCCATTGAAAATTAATCTCAGTTTTGAATAACTTAAATAACTCAACCCCCACTGCTCTCTGGGGAAGAGAATTCCACAGACTAAAGACCTTCTGAGAAAAATTGTTCTTTTTGTCTCCATCTTAAAAGGGGTCCTCTTGCTCTTAAACTGTGTTCCTCTGTTGTAGTCTCTTCAATGAGAAGGAACATTTTCCTGATAACCAAACCTGTTTGATTCCCTTTTGTGTTTCAATATGATCACCTATCCTTTGAATTCCTGGATTCTTCAGGATAATAAATAAACTTGAATGGTTTTAAGTTCCCATAAGACTGGTTTAGCTGAAAAGGACAGGGTTAAAATCACTCTCAATAATCAAAAGTGACCTTTACAAAAGCAAATTATTTGTGTTGGAACGCTTCATAATCTAAGTCTCACATGAGTAAAATTGATTGGTGTTTAATGTAAATTAATTTAGACTGGAAAAGTTGTTCTTGCAACATTGGAGTTGTCAGCAGTTAAGATTAGTATTTAAGTTTATATGAATGCTGCTTGTAAGAAAATGGCAGCAAAATAGTCATTTTTGACCCATGGCTTTCTTACAACTATTAAATTTCAGCTTGAAAATGTTCATTATATTAGTATGTTACCCTTTCTTGATCGCCTTCTGTAATGTGCCTGACCATGCATCTATAATTCCAGATTGATTGACACTCATTCTATTTACATGATGAGTGCCTTTTATATTTTTCAATTTCATGTTCATCAAAAACTTCATTTTAATCTGCTTTAGGGATGGAGACATTGACAAAACCATTTCCAAGGAAACTACTGTTCTTCCTGCAGAAATAGAAATAGATTTAGAACAATGTAAACCAGTGAAAGCTAGAAGATATCTGCAGAAAACAGCCTGCAGGCAGTTTCTCTAAGCTCTAGTTAAATGATTTTCATCCGGAGCTGTCAAAAACTATCAATTTCAAGCAAGTATTGTGTATTTCTTAATTTATAGCAACAAGTATTGGCAAAAAGGACGAAGAATGAACCTCTGTACAGAAAATGATAAAGTGCTAATAATTTTACAATTGCATCGGTGTCTAGATTGGATGTTCCCTAAAAATCATACACTATACTTTAAACCCACACCTATTCAAAATACAGTTTGCTGCCTACAATCCTTGCAGTTTGTAGGCTATCACTGTGGGCATTGATGAGTAACTCTGTGCCTCAGCAAGATGCTGTAATGTGAAGCTGGTACAATGTAAAGTTAATCTGAACCAATGCAAGCCATATTGCACCACTGGCTGCAGCAAGGTCAGAAAGTGCTGAAAAGAAGAGTTAAAGAACAGGAGTGATCCACAAAGAGGCACAACAGACCAGAGAACATGCCACAAATTCTCTGAGACAGCTCTGGGGTCCTTAGGCAGGGGATGCATAGGATGAAGAGGATCCAGGGGGCCAGGAGGTTCTCCAGGCAGGCACTAAGATTAGCCATTGCAGTCAATGCCTGCAGTCTGACATTAAGGATCTGGATGAACTGCAGCAAGATTACCTAATGATTAGTCAAGGTCTATGAAGATATTTTTCAATGTCATATCTTTGCAGTTAAAGCAGGAGTCTTCTACATAGCTCTATTCATCATATTCTTACCTACATACTGCATACATGGGGCAGGAGTGGCTCAGTGGTCAGCTGCCTTACAGCACCAGGGACCTGGGTTAGAATTGGGTGAATGTGGAGTTTGCATATTCTCCCTGTGCCTGTGTGGGGTTTCCTCTGGGTGCTCTGGTTTCCTCCCACAGTCCAAATATGTGCAGGTTAGGTGGATTGACCATGCTAAGTTGCCCATTGTGTGGAAGGATGCACAGGCTAGGTGGATTAGTCATTGGAAATGCAGGTTACAGCGATTGGGTAGGGGAGGAATTAGGTTTGGGTAGGCTGCTTCTCAGAGAGTCAGTGTGAACTTGATGAGCCAAAATGGCCTCCTTCTACACTTTAGAGATTCTATGATTCTTTGATACTCACTTATCCATGATCTCCATCAGCAATGAATTGTACCTTACATTCATAGTCTCACGTCATCCTCATGCATCTAACACTGTTGCAAGCCACACTATCACATCTCAGAGATCACTGACATTGTGCAGACCGAGGTGCTCCAAAATTCAAGCCGGCAGGAGATAGCCCACTGAGGTTAGGCATATTCCATGAGCATTCTTGTGAAGTAGCATTGAGACGTATGTCACTGGGCATGAGAGGGTTACAGCTAGAACAGGACATGACAGGACTGCATGAGTATTACATGAATGCCACTTCCCCAGATAGCTCTGGGGAAAATTTTGGATGAGGATTTAATGCGGAAGAAGGGCTGATAACAACATGTACACAATTGCTTGGTGCATTGGCTGAATGGTCAGACAACCTGCTTACACCTTCAAGGTACGTGGATAAATCTGGTTCAAATTTGAGGCATAGCTTTGTATAAAGCTTGGAACATTTCATTTCCAGTGCTGAAATGGTGATTAATTCTGAGCAAACATTTGTATACTTGATCACAATGCTGCATTTGATGGTTCCATTGCGCTACAAGAAGAAGTCAGCTGATACCTCAGTGCTGCAGTCAAATCTCTGACTGAAGTCAGGAAGTATCTTGTTGCTGTGCAAGCTCAGAATGCTGTGAATCTGGCTGTACGTGGGTGCTCAAAGGTGTTTGCAGAATCTTACAGCAGTTCAGCAATCTGTCACACATTACTCAGATTGCTGCAGACACTGGTCTCGGGGGTTGTTATAATAATGGGTGAATGGTTTTAGTCATGAGATAATGAAATGTATCAGAATGTAACAGTGATGCCAGCAGTCATATATAAGATTCTGGTGTAGAAAGATAGGATATTCCCTTGAAGACTGGAATGTCCTATAGTGTAAATAAAGGAGTTTTGAAGAAACATACTCATAGGTAGAGAAAAACTTTCCCAATCCAGGTCAAGCGACAAATTATTTGAAGAGAGATTCAAACAATTTTCAAAGTAGAGTCAAATTGCAAACTAGTAGTAATGGAGAATCCATGGAGCATAAGCATGTTGTCATTTGAGTATGATAACATCTATGCTGGTCCTACCACTCTGTCAGCTTAGATCTCTGCCAGGCATGTGGGCATGGAGATGCAGTCTAACAGAAAGCTTTCTGGACCCAAAGCTGGTCAAGCTCATCCTGTATAGTTGTCCTGACATCTTTTGCTGTCCCTCACTGCTATTCAATAGCCTTACAGTCGCCATTGTGCAGTCACTAAGGTATCACAGCATGGGAAAGGCATGCACCAGACAGGCATGAAGTATAACATACAAGAGTTATTATTTTACTTTTGTATGGAATATTGGAAGCTTTGTTCCATGCTGGCGTAGAATTTTTGTATTATCAGGATGGCTTTTATTTCAAGAGAATATTGTGATGGTCAGTAACTGTGGGATGATAAAGTGGGAGACTGTTGTGCAAAGTGATCTGCAGCTGTGTTCATCAGAACCAAAGTTGAGTTAGTGTTCACAGACAGCATGTCCAGAATATGAATGTTCTGGCTACCTCATCACTTCCCAGTATCCTCCATCTGAGCTAGTCATTGAATCCATGGGCAACAGCTATGAATCTATGTTGTCATTCTATCACCCACAAAGCATATCAAATCCAAACTCTGGCCTAATACTTGATGGGGAATGGCTCTGATCAGAAGTATGAACCTAATGGACTTTCTCTTCTGCAGCACAGTGATGCCAGGGAGATACAGAGAACAGGAATTGGCTCTCTAGGCACAGCCACCCAGGCCACCATAGAGGATGATGAATTAGGAATCAGCAGATTGGTTCAATCATGCCCATTGGAGTTGGAGAGTAGATAATCTCCCATAAACTTGGCTACAGAATTAGATATGAGACTTCCACAGGTGCATAATACTCTCACATTTTAGTTTTGTTGACTCAGTGACAGTCCTGGAAATCATAGTAATCAATTAAATGGAAGACAAAGCTGTGGCAGCAGATCTTAAAATCCTAAATCCTTTCTCTGAAAGATATTGAAGACAAGGACATTCAGAGTGCATTGACCTTGACAGCAGCTGTCAATGTGCATTCACAAGGTCACTGGGAAAGAAGTCTTTCAGAAGGCCAAGCAATGACCTACTGAAGTAATCAAGAGTTTCTGAGGTATCGTTGCATGATGCATGAGGCTCAGTCATTTCTAGAATTCTGATTTTTTGACAGTATACTCTGTTGGGAAGTGTCATTTCCTATGGCAGGAACTCTTTGTTTGTTTTCTTTCTCTCTCTCCTCTGACAAGTGATTGAGGAGAAGATTGCTGCTTCTCCTGCTGGAGTTCCTTCTGCTGCTAGTCTCGTTGCTCATGCCGTTCTTTTTGTTCCTCAACAGTAGTCCAAGATAGAGCTGCATAAGTTGTTTCCATGTTCAGTAACGAATAGCAGTGGGAAATACAGATGAAAAACAAAATAAAAATGACTAAGGTAACCAAATTAATCTCTAAAGTTTTAGAAAACCCAGCTAAAACTGCGGAAATGCATCTGCCAATCAAAGCTCATGAGTAAATTTGTTTTGCTGAAGTAGTTGTTCTACTCCAATATTTAAATGGTCTTTCAGTGTGCTAATTACACTGATCCACCAATGTACACTGTAAAGGGATTCCTTTCCCCATCTGTCTGCACCTCCTTCATTGTATATGCCACTGTATGTTCTTTTTAGCACATCCTAACTCTGAGCAAATCCTGTACTCCTATCATCCCTCCGCTCATTGACCTGCCTCTCAATCAACAATGTCTTAACCTTCAATTTCTCATCCTTATTTTGATATACTTGTGTGGCCTTGTCCTTCCCTAACTCTGTAATACCCTTCAATGCCATAACCACAACTCAGAGAAACCTACACTCCTCTAATTCTGGTCTCTTGTGATTTTCTGATATAATTCGTCCATCATTGCAGTCCCTAAGCTCTTGAATTCCTACCATACGCCTTTCTTTGTTTTCCTTAAGGCACACCTCAAAACCTGTCTTTTTGACATTGGGTCACGTGACAAAGACAATCTCCTTACACAGTTTAGTATTTTACATAATCACCTTCAAAATTTTGTTGATGTGTAATGTTTTATATAAATACGAATTGTTGTTAATTTTTTATGAAGTTGTTGCAATGACAGTTATGCACCCTCTCAATTGCTTACAGTAAACTGTAAGTCCCCTCAAGGCCCTTTGATTGACCCTCCAGAGGGTTTGAGAACTTACATACCACCCTTAATTGAATGGAAAATATGTTCCCATACCAAAGATGGGGGCAACTGTGCCAAAATCCCAAAGATTGGCTGTTCCCTTCTCCCATCCCAGGGACAGATTTAGTATCCAGAACCAATCCCTATTCCTGGTTTCTGTCATTATGAAATTGAAGGCATGGTGATGTACCTTTAAAGGAGGGAGAGAATGCTGTTCTGAACTGAGAGCTTACAAGCATCTGTGTATGTGACTAGTCGGCAGTCCCAAAATATGCTGGAAAATTGAAAATATGTAACATTTGGCTGTGAAAGGGATATGTGAGGTTTGGCTGCTGTTTTGACAACAATTCAAATTTAACCAATCAGTTTAACTTATGCGGAGAAAGTGAGGCCAACAGATGCTGGAGATCAGGGTTGAAAATGTGTTGCTGGAAAAGCGCAGCAGGTCAGGCAGCATCCAAGGAACAGGAGATTCGACGTTTCGGGCATAAGCTCTTCTTCAGGAATGAGGAAAGTGTGTCCACCAGGCTAAGATAAAAGGTAGGGAGGAGGGACTTGGGGAAGGGGTGATGGAGATGCGATAGGTGGAAGGAGGTCAAGGTGAGGGTGATAGGCGGAGAGGTCAAGAAGGAGATTGCAGGTTAGGAAGGCGGTGCTGAGTTCGAGGGATTTGACTGACACCACCCACGCCCTCCACCTTCTCCATGATTTTCGCTTCCCTGGTCCCCAATGCCTTATCTTCACCATGGACATTTAGTCCCTGTACATCTCCATCCCCCATTACGAAGAACTCAAAGCCCTCCGCTTCTTCCTTTCCCGCCGTATCAACCAGTACCCTTCCACTGACACCCTCCTTCGACTGACTGAACTGGTCCTCACCCTGAACAAGTTCTCTTTCCAATCCTCCCACTTCCTCCAAACCAAAGGAGTTGCCATGGGCACCCGCATGGGCCCCAGCTATGCCTGTCTCTTCGTAGGATATGTGGAACAGTCCATCTTCCGCAACTACACTGGCACCACCCCCCACCTTTTCCTCCGCTACATTCGATGACTATATCGGCGCTGCCTCGTGCTCCCATGAGGAGGTTGAACAGTTTATCCACTTTATCAACACCTTCCATCCTGACCTCAAATTCACCTGGACCATCTCAGACTTCTCCCTCCCCTTCCTAGACCTTTCCATGTCTATCTCAGCGACCGAATCAACATGGATATATATTATAAACCGACTGACTCCCACAGCTACCTAGACTACACTTCCTCCCACCTTGCCCCTGTAAAAACGCCATCCCATATTCCCAATTCCTTTGTCTCTGCCACAGCTGCTCCCAGGAGGACCAGTTCCAATACCATACAGCCCAGATGGCCTCCTTCTTCAAGGACCGCAGTTTCCCCCCAGACGTGATCGACGATGCCCTCCACCGCATCTCCTCCACTTCCCGCTCCTCTGCCCTTGAGCCCCGCCCCTCCAACCGCCACCAGGACAGAACCCCACTGGTTCTCACCTACCACCCCACCAACCTCCATATACAGTGTATTATCCGCCGTCATTTCCGCCACCTCCAAATGGACCCTGCCACCAGGGATATATTTCCCTCCCCTCCCCTATCAGCGTTCCAAAAAGACCACTCCCTCCATGACTCCTTCGTCAGGTCCACATCCCCCACCAACCCAACCTCCACTCCCGGCACCTTCCCTTGCAACGACAAGAAATGCAAAACTTGCGCCCACACCTCCTCCCTTACTTCTCTCCAAGGCCCCGAAGGATCCTTCCATATCCGCCACAAATTCATCTGCACCTCTACACACATCATCTATTGCATCAGCTACACCCGATATGGCCTCCTCCATATTGGGGAGACAGGCCGCCTACTTGCGGAACGTTTCAGAGAACACCTCTGGGACACCCGGACCAACCAACCCAACCACCCCATGGCTCAACACTTTAACTCTCCCTCCCACTCCACCAAGGACATGCAGATCCTTGGACTCCTCCATCGCCAGACCATAACAACACAACAGTTGGAGGAAGAGCGCCTCATATTCCGCCGAGGAATCCTCCAACCACAAGTGCTGAACTCAGATTTCTCCAGTTTTCTCATTTCCCCTGGAAGAGGGAAGACAGAAGAAAATAGCAGCTGTGGGGTTTTGAAATTCAGTTGATGTAATTTTAATAAGTGTCTTTTTGGAACAGCATATTGTTAAAGAGTTGGAGGCAGATAATAAGCAGTTAAGAGAAAAGGGAGGTGCTTAGAGTTGTGAATAGTTGTTTAATGTTGACGTTTGGAGATAAAAAAATAAATTGATGATATATTCTTTGAATCGTGGAATTTATGAGTTCTCTGTCACTCATGTTTTAACTGATTATGAAGCGGTGAGCTTTTCTGCGTGTTTGGTTTAATTAACAGAGGAGTTCACCTCTGTGTCGTAACACTGACCATCGAGGGAAACTGCAGTCTTTTGCTTTTGTTAGCCCTGAATGGACAGTTTATTATCACAATAACCTACACTGCATGTGTTACAAGAGATAGGATTCATGCCTGTTGCATAGTATTTGGGAGCTGGGGACCACGTGTAGTGTGTCAAAGTTTGTGATAGAGCAAAGTATGCAGAAGATTGTGAAACTTTGCAAAGGGGCATAGATAGCTTAAGTGAGTGGGCAAAGATCTGGCAGATGGAGTACAACGTTAATAAATATGAGATCATCCATTTCGGTAAGAATAGCAGTAAAAAGGACTATTACTTGAATGGTAAGAAATTGCAGCACGCTACTGTGCAGCGGGACCTGGGTGTCCTTGTGCATGAATCACAGAAGGTTGGTTTGCAGGTGCAACAGTAATTAAGATGCCAAATGGAATTTTGTCCTTCATTGCTAAAGGGATTAAGTTTAAAATCAGAGGTTACATTGCAGCTGTACAGGGTGCTAGTGAGGCCTCACCTGGAGTACTAGAAACAGTTTTGGTCTCCTTACTTGAGAAAAGATACACTGGCAGAGGAGTTCACTAAGTTAATTCTGGAGTTGAGGGGGTTAGCTTATGAGGAGAGACTGAGTAGACTGGGATTATATTCATTGGAATTTAGAAGAATGGGGGGGGGGTGTCCCAGAAAAATATAAAATTATGAAGGGAATATTAAGATAGAAGAAGAGAGGATGTTTCCACTGGCAGGTGAAACTAGGACAAGAGGGCATAGCCTCAAAATATTTAGGATTGAATTGAGAAGGAATGTCTTCACCCGAAGGTTTGAAAATCTATGGAATTCCTGCCTAGTGAAGTGGTGTAGAGCCTTCCTCAGTAAATCTTTTTAAAGTTAAGGTGGATAACTTTTTGAACAGTAAAGGAATTAAGGGTTATGGCGAGAGGATGGTGAAGTGGATTTGGGTCCATGAAAAGATCGGCCATGATTTTATTGAATGGCAGAGCAGGCTCGAAGAGCCAGATGGCCTACTTCTGTTCCTAGTTCATATGTTCTTATCTATTGGACACAGTGAGCAATGTAAAATCCAGGCATGATAAATTCTCATTTATGTAAAATTACACAACAATGAAATAAAAGGGCACAGATTTATCCTAGGTTGTTAAACTTATTGAAAGATAAATCATTCACAGGTATCATGAAAAGCTGCAAAGTCAGAAATGTCAACAGGAAGGAGAATTTGATGGAGTGAATAATGGGAGTCGAGAGTGTGATGCTGGAAAAGCACAGCAGGTCAGACAGCATCCGAGGAGCAGGAGAATCGAAGTTTTGGGCATAAGCCCTTCATCAGGAGTGAATAATGAGCTACTGCCCTGCCTCCACTTAAACATTTTTCACCCACTGAAGTTGAAATGTCTACCAATGCAGAAAAGGTTCAATAATCATTTACAGCAGATACCTGACTTAGACTTTCAATTTGGAAGAAACCTAGAGGAATAGCACGTTGAGCATTTATTTTTAGTGTCTCTGATAATGATTAATGCAAAATAATCTGTCCCAACTGGGATTCAACCTTGCGGCTTGAATGTTTTTCCACCTAGCGTTTTCATTTTTTTTCCTTCCTCCTTCATCTTAATAGGATTGCATTCTTACTGGGGCTGAAGGCTCATACTTTGTCAAGTAGCAATGATCATCTTGTAGTAAGTGTGCGAGTGAAATGAATCACAAACCGAGGAGGTGGTTAGGAATAAGAATCTCTCTCCTTTTTCCATTCCTGATCACTTATAGTTGTGTGATTACTGCCGCATGAGCTGAGATAAGCAAACTCAACATGGAATGAAAATAGAACCGAGACTCTGTGTGGCCTAATTATTGCATGCTTAAAACTATCTGTGCCAGAGGGGGACCTTAACTAAATTGACCAATCGACTGTATACATCTCCCATAAATTGAGAATAGTGCTATATGGTGCTTCACTCAATCAGCAGAAACTGTTTTCAGTTTTAATAGCCAATATTTACAGTGATCTTGAAAATTAAATAACCTGTGCAGTCGACTCAAGAGATTATGATCAAATCAGTAAGACAAAGACAAGCTCATCACAACTGTTTTATGGCCTAAATGATTGCCTTTTTCTCTATTAAGGAGTAATTTCTTTCAACCCTGTTTAGATGCATACTGGCAAAGTAATAACTTTGTCCCAGTTGCCCTGCACAAAGTAAAATAGCTGTTATTGCCATGACTAAACCATTTGTGTTTCAGTAAAATTGTTTATCAAATGGGAAAGTATAAGGACCAAGACTTACTAACAAATCTTGGCATTTCAATGTCCTGAAGAAATCTTTTTTCCTTTCGAGTTCGTTAGTGTGTCAGTGCTACTAAAACTACACGCAATGTCTCTAGTAGGGGAATGGTAGAAAAAAACACTCCAGAATTCAATCAAAGGGAGGTGATGGCATTGTGGTAAAGTCACTGAACTGAGCAAAGATCCTGGCTAATGCTTAATGGGAATGAGTTTAAATCCTACCATGGCAGCTGAGTAGAGTTTGAATTTACTTGAAAGCAAGCCTCAGCCATCATGATTGAAAGGAGAATTGATTATTGTAAAAAAAAACCTCGCTTATTGATGAATTTACTTTCTGGAAGGAAATCTGCCATCCTTGCCTAGTTGGACTATATGTGACTGACTGTTATAATGTTGAGTCTTAACTATCTTTTGAAATGGCTCACCAAATGACTTGCTGGCCTTGCTAATTGCATCCACATCATATGAAAGGATAAAAATATTGTGGAGGATAATTATGGCTATTGATAAAAAACATAAAATCAACTTTCACTTGCTAACTACATTCCCACTTTTGTTCTCATTGCTATCAACTAATGTCCAATGCCCATTTTACATGGCCATATTCAATTAAATGTAAATTTGTTGCATGCATCAAAGTGAATAGGGCTATCTTTTCTGGATTTAGCAGAGATACCATCTGAAAGATCAGATCTATATACAGAAAAAAAAATGTTAATCCTTTTCTTAGGTTGCAGACCTGAATCACCCTTTCCTTGAATTTTGTTATGAACCATACCAAACCCTCTTCAAATTTATCAACGAGATGGCCTAGGCCCTAACTTTTATCTTATTTAAAGGCAAATGTAAGTTTCCAGATTGGTTACACTCCTCAGCTCTCAGCAAAACACAGTTTATTCTTACACAATGGTTAAAATACAAACAACAAAAAAAGAGGAATTGGTATAACTTTATGTCTAGTGGAAAATCTTACAGAATAATAGATTAGTGAGTTTTGAGAAGATCTGTAACTCAGATTGAGGTTCTGGATGTAGATTTGCTTACTGAGCTTGAAGATTTGTTTTCAGATATTTCATCACCATACTAGGTAACATCTTCAGTGAGCCTCTGAATGAAGCACTCTTTCTATATATGTATATGTTTGAGTTTCCTATGGTTTGTGATGTCATTTCCTATGGTGACATAATTTCCTATGGTGATGTTATTTCCTGTTTTTTTTCTCATGGGGTGGTAAATGTGTGTTTGTTGATAGAGTTCCAGTTGGAATGCTATGCTTCTAGGAATTCTCATGCGTGTCCCTTTTTGGTTTGTCATAGGATGGATGTGTTCCTGGTCGAAGTGCTGTCCTTCCTCATCTGTATGTCAGGAAACTAGTGAGAGTGGGTCATGTCATTTTGTGGCTAGTTGATACTCATGTATCCTGGTGGCTAGTTTTCTGCCTGTTTGTCCAATGTAATGTTTGTTATAGTTCTTGCAAGGTATTTTGTAAATGACATTAGTTTTGCTTGTTGGCTGTATAGGGTCTTTCAAGTTTATTAGCTGCTGTTTTAGTGTGTTGTGGGCTACCATGATGCCAAGGGGTCTGAGTAGTCTGGTAGTCATTTCTGGGATGTCTTTGATATAGGGGTGAGTGGCTAGAGTTTCTTGACATGTTTTGTCTGTTTGTTTGGGATTGTTGCTCAAAAATCAGCAGACTGTGTTCATTGGGTACCCATTCTTTTTGAATACACTGTGTAGGTGATTTTCCTCTGCTCTGCATAGTTTCTCTGTGCTGCAGTGTGTGATGGCTCATTGGAATAATGTTCTAATTCAGCTTTGTTTGTGGATGTTGGGATGATTGCTTCTGTAGTTCAATATTTGGTCTGTATGTGTTGTTTTCATGTAGACACTGGTTTGAAGTTCCCCATTGGCTGTTCACTCTACTGTGACATCTAAGAATGGCAGTTTGTTGTTGTTTTCCTCTCTTTAGTGAATTTTATGCCAGTAAGAGTATTATTGATGGTCTTGCAGGTTTCTTCTATTTTGTATCACTTATTGATGACAAAGGTGTTATCCACGTATCCAAAGTTTGGGTTAGATGGTTGGCAGAGCTATTGGATATGAACAGGACTGTTACGTCTACAGAGACCATTATTTCATCTTCTTCTATCTTGGTGTCTTTGGTCTTCAGAAATCCTTGGGTGGAGTGGATGGAGTGGCGTGAGTCTTCCACTAACTGTTTTAGTCTTTGGTATAGCTCCTTGGCCAATCTGCAAGTTGGTTTCCAGGTAGCAGAACAATGGGTCTGAGGGGGGGGTGGGGGGATCCTGGTTTGTGAATTTTGGGTAATCCATCTTATTTATTTCTTCAGATTTCTGAAGTTTTTTGAGTAGAGCTGTGATTCGGTTCTCTAGTTGTGGGGTTGTGTCTATTGCCACTTGTTGGTAAGTGTTGGTATCTGCAAATAGTGCATGTGCTTTCTCAATGTAGTCTCTTTGCTTTATGATGGCTGTCAAGTGTCTTTTGTCTGCAGGTAGGATAACAATGCTTTTTTTTCAGTCTTTTTAGTGCTTTCCTTTCTTGTGTATTTCCTTCCTTTTTCCTGCTTAATGTTGGTGCAACTGCCTGTCTGATGGTTTGCTGGGTTTCTACTGTGAGTTTATTGTCTTTCAGTGTTGTTTCTAATGGTGCTAAGAAATCTTCCTTGTCCGCATCCTGGAAGTTGTAATTTAATCCTCTTGCTAAGACAACTTTTTCAGTGTCTGTTAAGGGTCAGTCAGATAAGATTTTTATCCATGCTTCTGTGTTGCCAGTATTGTTATTTTGTGTAAGTTTGTCTAGGTTTTTTCTACAGGTCTAGTTTTTTTTTTCATTTTCTGTGTTTGTCACTGTCTAATGCCTATGGCTTATTATACTATGTCTGTCCATTCATGGTCTGTTGCATTAGTGAGTAAAGATTTTTGGCGAAAAATTTCCCAATCTCTGATGTTAGGACAATACAGAACAGTAATGCAGAGACTTGAACAAACAGCCCTGCCAACCATCCAACCCAAACTTTAGGTCGACTACATGGATGACACCTTTGTCATCACTAAATGAAACAAATTTGAGATTACCTTCAAGACCGTCAAAAATACCCTTATTGGCATAAAATTCACTAAAGAGGAGGAAAACAACAACAAACTGGCATTACTGGATGTCGCAGTAGAGGGAACAGCCAATGGGGAACTTCAAACCAGCATCTACAGGAAAACAACACATAGGGACCAAATATTGAACTACAGAAGCAATCAACCCAACACCCACAAACGAAGCTGAATTAGAACATTATTGCAACGAGCCACTACACACTGCAGCACAGAGGAACTACGCAGAGCAGAGGAAAATCACCTACACAGTGTATTCAAAAAGAATGGGTACCCAAAGAACTCAGTCCACTGATTTCTGAGCAACAATCCCAAACAATTAGATAAAACATGACTAGAAACCCTAGCCACTTGCCCTTACATCAAAGACATCTCAGAAATGACTGCCAGACTACTCAGACCCCTTGGCATCATGGTAGCCCACAAACCCACCAACACACTAAAACAGCAGCTAATGAACTAAAAATACCTTATTCGGCTAACAAGTAAAACTAATATCATTTACAAAATACCTCGCAAGAACTGTAACAAGCATTACATTGGACAAACAGGCAGAAAACTAGCCACCAGGATACACGAGCATTAACTAGCCAGAAAATGACATGACCCACCCACTCTCACTAGTATCCTTACATACAGAAGAGGAAGAACAGCACTTCAACCTGTACAACACATCTATCCTATGACTAATTAAATAGAGACATGCACACGAATTCCTAGAAGCATGGCATTCCATCCAGAACTCTATCAACAAACACATTGACTTGGATTCCATGTATCACTCCATGAGAAAAAGAACAGGAAATGACATCACCACAGAAAATGACATCACCAACCCTATGAAACTCAAACATATAAATAGAAAGAGGGCGACACCACCAGTGCTTCATTCGGAGGCTCACTGAAGATGTTAGCTAGTATGGGGGCGAAATGTCTGAAAATGAACCTTCCAGCACAGCTAGCAAATCTACATCCAGAATAATAGATTATTTAACCATTAAATAGCAACTGTTCCAAGGTGGTAACATCCCATAAACAAACCCTTGGTGAGGGGAAAAACAGCCTCACATGCAATGTTCTTCCAGTCCAGGAAGAAAGAACATCAAGAGAGAATTCTGGCAGAGAGAACTCAAGCATTTTGCTGTATCAGGGAGAGGGGGTATGGAAGCTTCCAAACTACTGAAAGCTAAAGTTAAACCCTCATTCTCTGGGATCCTGAATCCACCTATTCATGCTGCTTCTATTATTCCAACTTTAAAAAATAACCCCAATGCCTCACAAGCTGTTTACTTTATTGGCTTGGAACAAACCATTTGGTAGCTCTGTCTCAACTTCTCTACATTAAAGTTCAGGGCCAAACTACTTCAAAAAAAACACGCTTTGTTTGTTTTGTCTTAGATGAGCAGGCATCTCTTGTCAAAAAATCTTTAATTTCACCTTTCTGAATAAAAGGACAGGCTTTTAACTTGAGACATTGTTCCAGAGTGTAATTTTGATCTGATTTAACTTACTTATTGCCACTTATATTTTGATAGAAAAGTTGACAAGTCCCGGGCTCAAAGCCATACTCAACCGCCATCTTACCAGAGTATGTATGAGATTTAACTGAAATTACAGCATCAATAAATCTTTTGGTATGCATCCTACATCAGAGCAAAGCATTGTAGTTTCATGACTTATGGTACATAACCTACATTGGTAGTGGCAGAGTTTTCAGTGAATCGTTACATTGAGTCTGAATCATTAACTGATTCTTCAAACATTTGGTGTGCTAGTTACCAAATTTACTTTAGCTATTTCTGTCATTCATACTTTTGCCTCCTTTGACAGGATCGGCATAAACATTACTCATTAAATAGTTTTCTACCATTGCAAATGTTTATGCTCACTTTTATCTAGCCAAGATGCTGAACATAACATTACATATGGTGTCAGGTGCTGAAAGGGTTAATTGTGTTACGACACTGGATAAACCTCCCCCACCCCCACTAATTTAAACCTGCAACACGGAAATGATTCATCCTGTGCTGTAATCTGTTAAAAGGCAAAGAACTATCCCAAAAGTCACTATTTAAAGTAAAAATTAACAACCTTATTTTTTTAGCATCTAACAGAAAATAATTAACGAACAATTATTTACAACCTCTTTCTCTAACCTATCTTTTACCTTCCACTCTACAATACTAGTCCGATAAAACTCCTGATTTCCAGAGAGAAAAAAAACTTTCAAAACCAGCCAGCTGTTGAATCTTCTCTCTATATCTTCCTTTGTCTTCTTTTCTTCTTCTCAGGGATTTCTGTTTCAAGGGTCATTGATATGTAACGGTACCTATTAAGAGAGCTATTCTCTGGGCAGTCTGTAGATGTTGGTGGCTCGGCAGTTCTCCTCCCAAACTGTTCAATTTTCCCTGGTCTTCTTACCCAAAGCTTCGGATCATTTCATTGGGTTAAATATTATCAATATCCTAAATTCAAACTTGATTGGAGGTTGGTATTTTGGGGTATAATTTAAACTGATTGGCCGAATTTGAATTTGTTTTTGTCTCCAGGGAACCCAGTCAGTGCTAACTGTTCTGAACCAAAAGTTACATTGTAAATTCTCCAGCGCTCTAAGTCCTTGCTAGCTTTCAGCATTCTTAAAGGTACAGTACCCCTTACACATTTGTAACAATTGTAAGAATGTATTTAACACAATATGTTGCTATTATATGGCCTTCAATAGGAAAACAACATTAGATCTCAATACAAATAGATCCACCATCTTGGTCTCCCTCATAATCTTAGTATCAATGTCTTTAAATGTAACTTGTATCTGATTGGTCTCATGCAATAAATTACATGTTGTTGAAGAAAGATTCTCTTCCCATGAGATTACCAAATGATTTTCATCTTTCACACTAAACCAGCCAGGCTCTTTAGATTCTAATCACAGAGGAGGATGGCAGCAGCAAATCTACCTTATTTATCTTTCACCAAAATAATGAAAGTTAGGATCCATGACACAACACATAGTATACTGAATCACTCCATCCTTTCATAAGATGACAGCATCTGCTGATGCACTGAATGCATTACATCAAAGTATAACTGAAATTTCTGTGCATGGGAAGGAATGATTGCTTTTCATCACTAATACTTCTGGAGGTTGGTAAACATTTAACTAACTTTCCTGATCTTTATAATTTATTTCTGCTTTCCAAACATGCATCGCCACAATTCACCAAATGTAGTTTCTGTTTCTTGTAAAGACTCCATGCCATTCTCCCAGTTCTTTCGTCTCCTTTTCGTATGTTCCGATGAGGCCATCTTCAATAAAGGAGCCTCTGAAATGTCCACCTTCTTGCTTAACAGGGGACTCCCCAGCACCATTGTCGTCAGGGCCCTCAACCAGGTCTGACCCATCTCCTGGATTTATGCCCTCACCCCCTCTCTTCCTTCGTGCAAAAGTGAAAGGGTTTTTTTTGTCCTTACCTAACATCCCACCAGCATCCACATCCAGAAAACCATCAGCCACCATTTCTGCCACCTCCAGCAAGATGCCACCACCAGACACATAATCCCCTTCCCCCCCACCCCAGTCCATCTTCCACAGGGACCTTTCCCTCCTGGACAGCCTTGTGCACTCTTGCTTCACTCCCAACACTCCCTGCAGCCTCACATCACCCTCTTCTGCAACCGCCCATTTACCTCCTCCCTCCTCAGTATCTAAGGGTCCAAACATACATTTTAACTGAAGCAGCACTTTACCTGCACTTCCCACAATCTCATCTACTGCATTCGCTGGTCACAATGTGGTCTGCCGTACATTGGAGAAATGAAGCATAGACTGGGAGGCTACTTAGCAGCGCATCTACATTCTGCCCGCAAAAACACTCGGAGCTTCCGATTGCCTGCCACTTCGACACACCATTCTGCTCCCTGGCTAACATCATTGTTTCAGGCTTGCTGCAGTGCTCCAGCGAAGCTCAGCATAGCTAGAAGAACAGCACTTCATTTTCTGCTTGGGGACACTGCAACCCTCCAGACTCTTTATCGAGTTCAATAATTTTCGGGTCTGAACTCTCCCACGTCCGAGCATCTTACCACACATATTATTATTATCACACAGCCTTATTATCACATAGTCTATTACATCCTACCTCACATTCGCCACTGTCTCCATTAACAGCTATTCACCCTCCCAGCCAGATTGTTATTGATTCCTTTGTCTGTCCAATCGTTCTTCTCTCTCTCTGGACTCTGTTCCCACCTATTGTTTATTTCTTACCCCTTACCCCACTCTATCTTCTGCACATAAACTAACAGTCTCTGAGCTACCATCAGTTCTCAGGAAGGGTCACCAGACACAAAACAATAACTTTGATTTCTCTTCATAGATGCTGCCAGGCCTGCTGAACTTTTCCAGCAACTTCTGTTTTAGTTTCTGTCTACTCCTTTATATTAGATACAGGAGAATCATTAGTTAATGCAATGAAATACAATTAATACATAAGTTTGGAAAATTTTTAAAACTGCTGCAAATAAAATCAAACAATGATCTCACTATATAGCAGGTAGGTAATTGACAGGGTTGGACAGAGACTGCATGGATTTACGAAAGGAAAACGCTGTTTGACACAATCAACTGGAATTTTTCAAGGACTTATTTAGTAGAGTTAATAAGGAGAGCTGTGGATATGGTTTGCTTGGACTCTCAGAAGACTTTCATTAAAGTCCTGCATAAGAAGGTAGCATAAAGTACATAAAACTGGAGATAGTGTACTGACATGTGGTGAACTGGCTGGCAGACAGGAAACAAGAGTAGTGTCATTTTCTGAGTGGTGGGCGGTGACTAGTGAAGTACCACAGGAATCAGTACTTGGATCCCAGCTATTCACAACATGTATTAATGATTTAGATGAAAGAACTAAATGTAATACCTTCAAGTTTGCAGACAATACAAAGCTGGGTGGGCGGGTGAGTTGTGAGGAGGATGCAGAAATGATTCAGCGTGATTTGGACAAATTAAGTGAGTGAGCAAATGCATGACTGAGGGAGTATAATGTGGATGAAGTGTGATTGCTGTCACCTTCCATCATTCTGAACTGTGCAATAAGGAATAAAGTAGCTGTAAAAACAGCCAGATGGGGACAGATGGCATAATTATCCTGGCCGGTGAGAGAGGAAGCTGCAAACCCACTAGTGTGAAACCCTTCGGAGGGTAAGATCCATACACAGTAAAGATCACAGAATTACATACTCCCTCCTTGGCTCTCTATGTATTCTACAACTCCCAGACCAAAACATTACTGACCACTTCATGAGGCACAATGGTGGCAGCAATGTGTCGGACTGGCTTCTTTATGGTAGCTGCTAACCTACCCATACAGGCAGCTAGATGATCCCTTTTTGAAGGGAACCAGGTCTCTGTAGAGTAGCTGCAGCCCTGTTGCCTCTGGGCCATGTTTGCTTCCCACATCCCTGCCCGCTGCTCCTGTGCCTCCTTGTGCATTCTGACAGAATCTCTGATTGCCACACCGCAGGGAGCTCTCCTGTTTGGAGCTGAGCACGTACCTAGTCTCTGACTGAGCTACACATGCCAGCTGCCTGCGATCTTTCACCCTTTGCCAGCTGTGAAGCTATCATGGAGAAGTTTTCACCAGCTTATGATCCCAGGTGTTCTCAACCTGCCATTCCCACTCAGCTGTCAGTATATGAGCTTGTGGGGGTTGCAGGAGGCAGAGATTTAGTGGGAGGTGCGTGCAGTGACAGAGAGAGAATGAGTTTGGGATAGCAGAAAGGAGAGTATGGCATTTACCCTGGTGAAGCAGAGTAAGTCTTTGACCTCCTTGTGGTATTGCTGGCATTTACAGTACTGACCAGGGTGGTGACCTCAGACCCGACTGCTAGTGTGTGTTGACATCCTCTGCCTATCCTCTATGATGAGGACCGTCCTTCTTTGAACCAGCCCTCCACCAGTACTTTGCGACCCTATCAGAGAATCATTTTCTGCTATTCTAACAATTTTGTGCAACTGTCCTTCGATTAACAGGGTTACTTTTGGAAATACCAGTGCTCATATGGGTGCACAGTGGCCTTTTAAAGATGGTGCAGTCACCAAGCCTTTCTGTGGCATGTAGACTGTTCTTCTGGGAATAGTGTGTAGTAGAATGGGGCTAGATTCAAGTGAGATGTGCCATAAGGGCAGAGTTGGTAAATGCATGAAGCAAATTGGTAAGATACAGTGAGAGGTCTTATAAAGCCTTGTGCACCTACCCATCATGAAATTCAACAAAACTGACGCCGCCAAAAAAAGTAAGTTTTAGCCTGATGTTCTACTGCCTGTTTAGAATCATAGAATCCCTAAAGCGTGGAAACAGCCCTCTGGCCCAACAAGTCCACACCAAGCCTCCGAAGAACATCCCACCGACACCCATTCCCCTTCATTTCCCCTGACCAATGCTCCTAGGCTACATATCCCTGAACACTATGGGCAATTTAGCATGGCTAATTCACCCAATCTGCACACCTTTGAACTGTGGGAGGAAATTTGAGCTCCTGGAGAAAACACACACAGACACGGGAAGAATGTGCAAACTCCACACAGACAGTCGCCCGAGACTGGAATCAAACCCGGGTTCCTGGTGCTGTGAGGCAGCAGTGCTAACCGCTGAGCCATCGTACCGCCCCAAGAGACAACTGAAATTCAATAATCATAAGCTCCTTTGATTACTAGAGGTGATATACATTGGTCCTGCTCCAGAGGTACCCCAGCTGCTTCATTAGCTTGAAACCTTCCTTTCACGTTTTCATATTTCTTTTGACACTCAGTACAAAGCGATTCCTCCCACTTGAGCTGAGGCTCCCAGCTCCTTATTCTCAGTATGCACACCCACTTTTATAATCCCTATTCATCAGTCGTAAAAAGGTACAGTTACTTGATTGAATTTATATTATGCAGCTTCCTTTTATACTTTGTTTTTTCAATCATGGTAGTTTGAGTTTATGACAATCTATCTTATATCTTCTGAATAACACTAACATTGTTGAGAGGCTGTGAACTGTCTGCACATTTGTTGACAACCTTGCCTTTCCTGCTTTCTGGTATTTAGGTAATCAGGGGATATGGGCTGAGAGTTAATGTGGTCTATTGATTTCCTGAAATGAATTAATTTTAGTCTTCTTATTCATCCTGACATTACTTGCAGCCTCAACTAGACAACGGTTTCACCTAAATTAAGGTCAGATTGCCGGCTTCTTAAGTGCCCTTTATGGAGAAATACAATTGTACTCAATGTACTTGCTGGCTTAATATAGTGATGTGACCACTAGTTCTGCTGAAAGTGCATTTGTGTGCAATCTATGTCAGCCATTAAACTTTATCACTTGAAATACAGTATCTGGAGTGTGCAGCTGAACATGTTCGGACTTTCAAAGCTGTAAGAGAGCCAACTCCTGTAAGAAACAACAGTGAAGAAACTATTCTGAAGTGTTCTAAACTGTAAACTCTGGGTAAGTCATAATGGCTGTGCATTTTCCACTCCCTGCTGCTGTGATTATATATAAAATCAATTTTCAGTTGGAATTGGAATTTTTTCCACTCTCAATGGCAAAAACTGAAATAACAAAACATAAATTAAAAAAAAATAAGCAAATTGGAGTGGCATGTATGCTAGAGAAAAAGAAAAGCACAATTTCTTTCTAAAAACATTCTCGGGAGATGGAAATCGTTGGCTGATCCCGAAGATCAGAGGTGGCAGCATCAGAAATGGCAGTGTGACTCCTCCCAATGTTTGGGGAGGCAGCAGCAGCAAATCTCCTTCTTCTTCAATCAGAGGCAGCAGAGGTGACAAAACTCCTCCCGGTGACTGAAGGCTTTGGTGTTAGTTAAAGAGTGCAGGCTGCAGCTAGGCCTGGGTGCCTGCATTGGAGGCTAAGAGTTCCATACACTTTACTGAGATAGGGCTTTAAGATCTGGACAGTTTTCTTCCTTTAGAGCGGGATGTTTTTCTTTCCTTTTGTCTCTGTTTCTTTCATTTCCGCTGTTGTTTTCGAATTCAGGCTTTTGTAACCAAGATGGCGTTGAGGACTGGCAACTTTATGCACGTTACCCTGAGTGACAATAAAATCCAATTCTAATCAATCCCTAGTTGCCCTTGGGAAGGTGGCGGGGAGCTGCAATCTTGACCTGCTGCAGTCCAGTTGGTGCTGGGACAGAGAGAGAGGGAGTTCCAGGCCCTTGACCCAGGTCCTCATTGGGCCTAGGACACTACCCTGAAGATCTCCAGCCAAATGCAGCCTTGGTGTCAAGAACATCAAAGCTACTTCTGAAGAACAGTCATACCAGACTCAAAACATTAACTCTGTTTCTCTTTTCATGGCTATTTCCAGCTGATTTTCTCCAGCATTGTCTGTGTTTTTTTTCATAATTCAATTCACTCTATCTATCATTCCACTCTCAGGAGAACTGCCATCCTATTCTAAGGACGTTACAGGATTGACTCACTGAAAGTCAGAGTGAAACTATATGTCTCTCTCTCCCTCATCTATGGGTCTTTTCCTTAAGCTTCAAAAACATTCCAGAACTCTCTAACGAAAACCTCGTTATTTATTACACTTTGGCATAAACCATCCAAAGTAAACTAGAAGTCCACTAATGCACATATTGCATTTTCTTTACAGCTGTTTTTATAAGAAGTCACCATTGTTGCAGATTATAAGCTAATTATTAACTTCAGACCCATGGAACAAACTCATCTGTTACTAGCTCGAAAGCCAAGAATACAATCTCACACCAAATAATATTTAATTTATGGACATTCACCCCATAGTTTACATCAGAGCCTGCATCGAACCAAAGGATCTCCATGAAACATTGCCCATGCTAACAATTGAAGACATTTGCTGTCACTTCTCAACAAAAAGTTCTTTAATATTATCATTATAAAGGATGATTACTGGAATAAGAAGGTTAAGAATAAACAAAACACAGCAGTTCTCTAATAATACTCTGGATAGCATTCAGGAAATACAGGTGGTTGCATGTGCTGTTTGGCATGTCCACTTTCTGGAAGTCTGTCAAGGTGTACAGCCAAAGAAAGTTTGTGTTTTTCTCAGAGTTGGAGCTATTGTGGATGATCTGCTAGTATATGGTTATGGAGAGACAATGGAAAAAATATTCATAGAACATGATTTTAAAAAAGATATGACTGCTAGAGGGAGTTCACCAGGTGAACCTAAAGCAATTAAAGATGCTTGGAGTGAGGTACATAGGTTACATACTGACCAAAGAATGACCTTGCCTGGATCCTGACAAGATGAGAACTGTAGAAGAGACACAGCAAACGTGCTTGAAGCCAGTGCAATGATTTGTTTGACTTGTGAACAGCTTAGTAAAGTTCAAGGTTTGCATAAAGATTTATAGCTCGGTGCCGATTGCCGTGGTTATGGTTATGTTTGCTGAGTGGGGAAGTTGAGTTGCAGACTTTTCGTCCCCTGTCTAGGTGACATCTTCAATGCTTTGGAACTTCCTGTGAAGCACTACTGTACTGTGTCTTCTGGAATTTATTTGGTTCCGTTCCTGCTGCTTCCAGTTGCTGGTTCCAGAAGTTGGTTATCGTGGCTGCTATATTGGGTCTAGGTCTATGTGTTTGTTGATGGAGTCTATGGATGAGTGCCATGCTTCTAGAAATTCTGTGGTTGTCCTCTATTTAGTTTGCCCTATGAACACAATGATCATAGGATAAGATCTGCAAACTGCCCAGCCTTCAGGACAATCTCGACCACAACACTGTACAGCCATGTCATGGCAACCACTGCAAGACGTGTCAGAGTGTTGACATGGATACCACCACTACATGTGGGAACACCATCCAGTATGTATGTGGCAGGTACTCCTGTGACTTGACCTACATTGTCTATCTCATATGCTGCAGGCAAGGTTGCCCTGAGGCATGGTACATTGGTGAGACAAAGCAGGCTCTATAACAATGGATGAATGGACACTGCACAACAATCACCAGGCAGGGGTGTTCCCTCCCAGTCAGGGAACACTTCAGCAGTCCGGGACATTCAGCTTCAGACCTTCAGATGACCATTCTCCAAAGTGGTCTTCGGGACAGGCAACAGTACAAAGTGGCCAAGCAGAGGCTGATAGCCAAGTTCGGTACCCAAGAGGATGGTGTCAATCGGGACCTTGGGTTCATGTCACCTCCCTGCACTATACACTCTCTCTCACACACACTCTTGCATACTCACGCACTCGCGCAGACCCCCTCTCATGCGCAAGCTCTCTCTCATATGCACACGCATTCACCTTCCACACTCACACCCATGCATGCACCCTCTCACAGACTTATGCCACATCACACTTACGCACAGTTTACCAAACTTGCACACACACAAACACACACGTGTACTCACACTCACACACACACACTCACATGTATACACTCACTCTGTCTCTCTTTCCTGCACGCGCACAAACATGTAAGTTTATGAGGTGAATTTATATTTGCAGAATCATATTTGGAGATACATTCTATTTTGCTGACAAAATGCAGAACATGCAAGCAATCAATGCAGGCAGTGAATCCATATAATATTTGTAAATTCCACTTTGGAAATAGAACCAGTCTGACTCAACATTGGTCTGACTCACACCTTTAAGGCATTATATGAGCTGAGACGTCACTTTTTGGGGGTGTTTTAAAACCTTAAATTATCTTGAGAATGTGACTTAAAAGAAGTTCTGGAATTTACATATTAAAGAACTGAAACCAGCAAAACCATTCTAAAAGATGAAAGACTTAACAATCTAGGTTTGTTCAATGTTTCATTGTATCACTGTAATCTTTTGCTCTAAATTCTGTGTCTTATGGTTCTGTTTCACAACCATCTGATGAGGAAGCAGTGCTTCAAAAGCTAGTATTTCCAAATAAACCTGCTGGACTATAACCTAGTGTTGTGTGATTTTTAGCATAATTTTCCATTGTGGACTCTATAGCCTTAAGGACTTAATATCAAATTCACTCATTATAAGTCCTGAGTACCATTTCACACGCCATTACCCCAACACCCATATACCAGGGGGTCATCACATGGACTGTTACCATAAACAATGTATTATCAACCACAATCCAAAAATGTGCAGGTCAGGTGAATTGGCCATGCTAAATTGCCTGTAGTGTTAGGTGAAGGGATAAACATAGGGGAATGGGTCTGGGTGGGTCGGTGTGGACTTGTTGGGCCAAAGGCCCTGTTTCCACACTGTAAGTAATCTAATCTAATCTAATCACTGATGGTCCCACTTAGTAGCTATTAATGCTGCCAGACTAATCTTAACCCATTCCTTTATCTATCCAAGTGATGTCTTCTCTCTCTGGACTTCATTTCTACCTATCATTACTCCTCTCCCCTCCCTCCACCCCATTTCAGTATATGTACCAACATGTTCCTAGCTCTAATCACTTCTGAAGAATGGTCACTAGATGTGAAATGTTAACTGTATGTTCTCTTCACAGATGCTGCGAGACTTGTTGAGGTTGCCCAGCAATTTCTGTCTTTTCTTTCAGATGTTCAGCATTGGCAACTCTTTGTTTTGTTTTGTGTTGTGATGATTGGCAATTGTTCACAATTCATGAGTGAAGATTTTAGCAGTTTTATTGAGGATGGTAAAATTTAACAACATACATCATCTCCACACTATCACCATTCAAATGAAAAGGCTGTGCAGCATTGAAAATCGGCAAAGGGATCGTAATGAAATTGGTAAAATCCAGCAGAGGCAATTCTGGAGCATAGGAAAATACCAACTGAAAATATAAATATTAGTTCAGTCAAAAGGTTAGGTCAGGCTGTTCAGTTCAGTCAGACTGTATCAATGTTCCTCTTCCAACAGTGAAAAAACTGTAGAAGTCAGACATATTTATTAGGCCTGGAAGATGGAATCGAAATAAAATTATAGAAAGGTAGGTTTAACTTTGATCGAACTGCCAAATCATTAACAGAGCTGAGCATTGGGGAGCCAGTCAGGATGTAATTATTCAGTTCTCTCAAAAAGAACCAGTCCACACGGCAACTTGAGACCTGTGCAGTTGTTACTTCAAATGTACATGCTGAATGTGAATGGCCAGATATCATTGCAACCCATCGAAAAGTTGTCTCTTCACTGCAGGCATGAGATCAGGAAGAAATGATTTCACTGCCTGCACAAAATACAGAGCAAATGCGGCAACAGAGATAGATCAGCAACAACAATTACCACCGCCAGAACACTCACCACAAGAATAACACACCCTGGAGATGAAACATCAAACCTAGAAATGTGCAAATGCCAGAGGAAAAACCAATGTCAATGCTACATGTTTTATTAGGAGCCCTGAACTGCCTGTTCAGAGACTGATGAAAATGGAATTGACTACAGTTAACACATCATTTTGTCCATGAATAATCATTTTCTTTGTAACTATTTATATTGGGTAACTTCTAATGATGATAGTTTGTGCAAATATTTTTTTTCATGGAATTGGATATCTTTGCAGAATGTCTTTGTACTTATTGTATTGCTGACTTGTCATGGTCATGAAATCTCTATACCTGCTGTACATTGCTTTGTGTGCACTCTGACAAAGCCATTTAACATATCGCTTGAAGTGGACATGTCCCACCCTCACCTACTTCTTTCATAACTCATGAAAGTCCCCAACTGTACAAGAAGGCCAACAGCTTCTGAAAAGAAGAAGGCAAAGCATACAAGATCTTTGAAAGTTTAAGGAACAAAGAGGTATTGAAGTTGGCCTTGCTGATCAAATTTGTACTGAAATCCACAGGCTAAGTGAGACAATCTTTGAATGACACTGGTAGATGAGACTTTGCATGGTAGGAATAATTGAGCTTGCTGGAAAGTTGAGGGTAAGTTTGGTTAAGTGAATGATTTTATTGCTATATGCATTTTACAGTGAAAACTACAGTTAAAAATAGTGAAAAGTTTCCACTGTTGCCGATCCACCAGCATTTTGAATATCTTAAGAGTAAAAAAAAACAGTGTAACCCTTCCACCACTGTTTTGCTCCACCTGCGCCATACACAACCAATGTGGAAGTTGCTGTTCTTTGGATACCATCTTTTGCTGCTGGGCCTACCTTGCCAATATTGCCTCTACCGATACTGCAACTGATGCAGGGTCCTTTGTCTGTCTCGCTGCCAGCTGCCTCGAAGATACTGCTGCCAGAGTCTCACACTGGGCTCACTAGTTACTGCCACGCTCCCAACTCTGACAAAGTCGACTTCCTTGTCGATGCCATTACCACCGATGCTGCTAAGACTGAGCTCTCCCCAGAAAGTAGGTAGAAGCAAAGACTAAAAAGCAAAAAGAAAGTGAGAAAAGAGCAAAAAAGTGGAAAAGGTGGACAAGGCCTGGGCCCAGGAGCCTGGAAGTTGCATACTCCACCACCGCCATCTTGAACATCATGAACAATGAATAATTTGGAACAGTTCTTACATTGCTACCCTTCTCCCAGTGGTGCACAGCATAAGATATTGAAAATGTATCTCAATGGTAAAAATTATTCTTTTTTTTTAGATTAGATTACTTACAGTGTGGAAACAGGCCCTTCGGCCCAACAAGTCCACACCGACCCGCTGAAGCGCAACCCACCCATACCCCTACATATAACCCTTACCTAACACTACGGGCAATTTAGCACGGCCAATTCACCTGACCCGCACATCTTTGGACTGTGGGAGGAAACCGGAGCACCCGGAGAAAACCCACGCAGACACGGGGAGAATGTGCAAACTCCACACAGTCAGTCGCCTGAGGCGGGAATTGAACCCAGGTCCCTGGCGTTGTGAGGCAGCAGTGCTAACCACTGTGCCACCGTGCCGCCCTACTGTGCCACCGTGCCGCCCTACTGTGCCACCGTGCCGCCCTATTAAACGTGAAAGAACCTTTTCTCTAGTTCAATGTATTAGTTACTTGTTATCTGTTAAGTAATGTATGATTTACAGTGTTTTTTTACAGTAAAGTCTTAAAAAGTGACTCAATCAATTTATTTCAAATCCCTTTGAAAAAGCTATTTATCTCTATGACTAATTACTTAACAGAAGATACATTATTTAAGCACAAGAACATCATACTACTGCATTCATTGCATTGTTGATTTTCATATGATGTTTTCAAGCCAAAAGACATGAGCTTAAATTAGTATGGAACTTCAGCAAATTGTGACCACAGTGGCTTCAGAGTCAGCCATCCTTACTCTTGCTATTTCCCTCAGTCTTTTTGTCATTTATACAAATGATTTGGATGTGAATATAAAAGTTGTGGTGAGTAAGTTTATATATGACGTCAAAATTAGAGGTGTAGTGGACAGTGAAAGTTACCTCAGAGTACACTTGATGAGATGGGCCAATGGGTCAAGGAGTGACAGATGGAGTTTGATGTAGATAAATATGAGGTGCTGCATTTTGCCAGGGCAAATCAGGTCAGGATTTACACACTTAAGGGTAAGGTCCTGGGGAGTGTGATCAAACAGAGAGACCTTGGAGTACAGGTTCATAGTTCCTTGAAAGTGAAGTTGCAGGTAGACAGGATAGTGAAGAAGGTGTTTGGTACCCTTGCTTTTATTAGTTAAAGCGTTGAGTATAGGAGTTGAGAGGTTGCTTCACAGGACATTGGTTAGGCCATTTTTGAAATATTGCATTTAATTCTGGTCTCCCTGCTATAGGAAAGACATTGTGAAACTTGAAAGGATTCAGGAAAGATTTACAAGAATGTTATCAGGGTTGGAGGGCTTGAGTCATAGGGAGTGGCTGAACAGGCTGTGGCTGTTTTCCCTGGAGCATCAAAGGCTGAAAGATGACATTATGGAAGTTTGTAAAATAATGAGGGCTATGAATAGTGTGCATAGTCAAGGTTTTTTCTCCAGGGTAGGCAAGTCTGAAACTAGAGGGCAATTGTTTAAGGTGAGAGGGGAAAGATTTAAAAGGGACCTAAGGGGCAACACTTTCCCCAGAGGTTAGTGCATGTATGGAATTAGCTGTCAGAGGAAGTGGTGGAGGTTAGTACAATTGCAACATTTAAAAGGCATCTGAATGGATATATGAAGAAGAAGAGTTTAGAGGGATTTGGGCCAAGTGCTAGTAAATGGGACCAGATTAATTTGGCATATCCGGTTGGCATGAATGAGTTGGCCTAAAGGGTCTGTTTCCGTGCTGTACATCTCTATGACTTTATGACTCTATTATTGAACTTTGGCACTGAACCGAGTGACATGAAATCTGAGTTTATTTCAAAGTTAAAAATCACACAAGACCAGGTTATAGTCCAACAGGTTTAATTGGAAGCACACTAGCTTTCGGACCAACACTCCTTCATCAGGTGATAGTGAAGGGCTTAATCTTAACACTCAGAATTTATAGCAAATATTTACAGTGTTATGTAACTGAAATTATACAGTGAAAATTGATTGTCTGTTAAGCCTTTCATCTGTTAGAATACAGTGATAGTTTCACTTCTTTCATGTGTAAATCACAAAAACCTTTTTTTAAAAAAGTTGCATTCTCAGGTTAGCTGTTAACAATGGTGATAGCTAG
The DNA here is from genome assembly GCF_020745735.1 of Hemiscyllium ocellatum. Taxonomy (NCBI): domain Eukaryota; kingdom Metazoa; phylum Chordata; class Chondrichthyes; order Orectolobiformes; family Hemiscylliidae; genus Hemiscyllium; species Hemiscyllium ocellatum. Next base: position 97,049,436 of record NC_083404.1, on the reverse strand, counting down.
ACAATATGTTGAAGGTGTTGGCCCTCTGTGTTCTCTGTTTATTTCAATTATCAATATAAGATCTTATAGTTCAATCATACCTTTCAGAAACATTATAATATTGCCAAGTCACAATGTGACATTCACAACACTATAGAGAACAGCTAGGCTTGAAATCAGACACCAATAGTTGGCTATAGTATTGAATGCAAGAAAATAGAATTAACTGTGATGGACAAAATACTGATTGCAAAATATGCCTTAAATATTTCAGACCATAATATACTTGTAATTTTTTTTTACTTCATGGAATATGGGTGTCACTGACTAGGCTGGAATTTATTTGCCATTGAATTATTTTTTTTGAGATTGAGTCATAATACGACAGATTGAAATTGGAATTAATCCTATTTTATTATGTACACATCTGGCGCTCTGGTGTCTTTCTAAAGGTCTCATATCCTAAGAGAGATACTTACTAGCCGTGTTGAGAGCACGTTGTTACTTTTTCCAGCTGTCTCTACAAGATTAAAAATAGCTCGCACACCCCAGTTATCAAGCCATGCTTGCTGAGTCAAACATGAATTTATTGTGTTTTTTTGTGAGTATTGTTTTGTAAACAATGGTTTTAATTGACAAGATGTATTAAGAAAATCATGGGGGAGCCTTTGCTTTGTTTTAATTCAACCATCTAGAAGACCATTCTATTATTTTCTAGATTTTTGAAAGTGACTAATATTTAGCTTCCATACTTTGTCCTTAATATGTTGATGTCAATTAGAAAATACAATAAATAGTAACAAGAGGAGACCTTATGGCAGTTGAGCACGGTCTAGTACTCAATATGATCATAGCTGATCACAGACTTCAACACCACTTGCTGAACTATTCCCCATATTTCTGAATTCAGTAAGAGACCAAAGCTATTTTTACTCCACCCTTAACTGTATTCATTCATTGGAGAGAACTCCAAAGATTCACAACTCTTGAATGATTTTTTTTTCACCTCAGCCCTATATGGTTATCTCTCTATCGTGAGACTGCGTTCCCCTTGTTCTAGGTTTATCAATGAATAAAAATATTTTCTTGCTGTCTGACTTATCAAGCTCATTCTTCTAAACTTCAGACAACAGAGAGCCAAATTATTCAATCTTTCATCATAGGCCTGCTGCCTTATCCCAATCGACAAATCTAGTGATTCATATACCACTTCCAATGGAAGTATATCTTTCCTTAAGTATAGAGACCAAAACTGTACACATAATTCAAGATATGATCTTACCAATGTCATGTATAATTAAAGCAAGACTTTTGACTCATGTACTTTAATTTATTTGCAATAAAACCAACAAGCCTTTTGTCTGCCTACTTGCCTTTTGTAGTTATGTCCTAACTTTCTGAATTCTTGTATGAGTAGACCTAACTCTTTTGAATATCAACAAAAATATTCTGCTTTTGTATTCTTATGATCAAAGCAAATAATTCCACACTTCTCCACATTATACTTCATCTGTCATCATGCTTCCCACTTATTTATATTTCTTTTCAGACTTTTTGTGGCAATTTCACAGCTTACATTTTCACGTAACTTTCTATCATCAGCAACCTTAAATATAAAACTCTGCTCCTTTGTCGTTAATGTAGATTGTTAATGGCTGAGAGTCTGGCATTGACCCTTGTGGCACACTATTAGTTAAAACCTGACAACTTGAAAATGCCCCATTTTTACTTATGGTTTCTTTCTATGCTAATATATACTGAAAAGTATATTAACCCTTATCCTTCCAGTAAACCTTTTGTTTGGCACCTTACCAAGTGCTTTTTGGAAATCTTGTATAATGCATGTATGTAAGGATGTATACTGTTTCCCTTTCATTTATCCAATTAATCCTATCTTCAAAAAATTGTAATAAATGTAGGATCATAGAAAGCTACTTGGATCATTGTATTTCCAGCAACGAAACTGCACTCCTTACAGCCTAATCCAAATTATCAAACAGGATATTAATTTTGTCAAGCCATATTAACTTTTCTAATCATGCTACATCTGTTTAGATTTCCTTAATAATAGATTCCATTAGCTTCCCAACTGCTGGGCTGTACTTTTTTTTCTTTCCTGCAAAGCCGTGTTACATACGCCGAATTCCAGTCCAATGTGGTTGTTCCTGAATCAAATGGATGTTATAAAAGCACTGTTAACATATTTATAATTCTTATGTAGGCCACCAATCCTGGCGTGTTTGAGTTCCTTAGCCCTCTCCAATTTTTCTCTTTGTTATGTTTGATTACTATCATTTCATCACTCTTTTTAGCCTCTAGGTTATCCTCTATTTGTGGCATATCTTCTTATATCTTCTACAGTGATGAAAGGCACTTAATATAATATTACTGTCATTTCCACATTCTCCATTATAGTTTCTCCTCACTCAGTATCTAAGGAACAAAAATTCACTTTAGCTACTCTCTTCTTTTTTTATATTCTTCGTTCTTTCATAGCACATGGCCATTGATGGTAAGATCAGAATTCGTTGTCCACCCCTGATCACCCATGAATTGTATAGATTACTCAGCCCCAACTACATTATTATGCCTCTGACTAGAGAAATAATTCAGATTTCTGGGTGGCATGGTGGCTCAGTGGTTAGCATTGCTGCCTCACAGCAGCAGGGTTCTAGGTTTGATTCCAACCTTGGGCAATTGTCTGTGTGGAGTTTGCATGTTCTCCCCATGTCTGTGTGGGTTTCCTCCCACAGTCCAAAGCTATGCAGGTCAGGTGAATTGGCTGTGCTAAGTAGTCCATAGTGTTAGGTACATTAGTCGGAGGGAAATGGTCCTGGGTGGGTTACTCTTCGAAGGGTTGGTGTGGACTTGTTGGGCTGAAAGGCCTGTTTTCTCACTGTAGGGAATCTAATCATTTCATTAGTTTTAATGAACTAAATAGATTTCTATGATATTCTGTGGTAGTTTCATGACATCATTAACAAGACTAGTATTAAATTCCAGATTTATTTAATAAATTTAAATTCCACTGGCGGATTTGAACCTGTATCACCTGAGGCTGTATCACTGGATTCATCCAGTCACAGTACCACATCACCACCACCTCACTCATATACTTGTGAGAACTCCTACATTTTATATCCCTGGCTTGCTTATGATAGAAGGTATTTTCAAACTTAACATAGATTTCAATTATGTTATGATCACTTTCCCAGTGGATATTTTTACTTTTATTGTAATAGTTAATCATACCTTATTATAAAACACGAGCTCTGAAATATCTTTTCACTCATCAGCTTCACAATATATTGCTCCTGAAAACTGTCATGAAAGCATTCTGCAAATTTAGCTTTTAAATACCTTCGGTAGTTTGTTGTCCCATTTGTCTTAGTGAAGATTAAAGTCCGTCATAATTATTAAAATTCACTTGTGATAAGTTCCAATTTTTTTTTAATTGTATGCCTAACAATCTAATGACAGTTGGGGATTTATAAAATGGTCTCAACAGAATTTTCTGCCTCTTGCAGAAAATCTTCTTCAGTATTGATTCTACTGATCTTCTGAGCACTTTTATTTATGTGCAAAATAGGTCACCATGTAAACATGTCTTTGTAATAGAGGTTGAATTTAAACCATTGCCCTCTATTTGTGCCATTAGTTTGTTTATCTTATTCCTTGAAGCAACCTTAAACAGATAACAAACTTTTTTTTATTACTATTCCATGCATAGATCTTACTTGTTGATCATCTTGGTCACCCTATCTAAAGAAGGACATAATTGAGTGGAAGCAGTGCGGAGGAGGTCCACTCAATAGATTTCTGGGATAAGGTAGGAAAAGGAGAGGATGGAACCTGTCCTGTGGTTCCCTGAGCAGACTGTTGAATTCATTTGGCAGAATGCCTTGTAACCAGATCTTTCTAACAATCATCAAAACATCATAACAAACTGGTGAGAAGAAAGGTACTACTTGAGAGATCCTTCTTGTGTGGCTTTTCTTTCTGCCAAAGTTAAATGGGAGTCCATTCACCTGGAACCCTGGTGCTGTGAGGCCGGAGTGCTAACCACTGAGCCACCGTGCCACCCAGAAATCTGAAATATTCCTCTAGTCAGAGGCATAATAATGTAGTTGGGGCTGAGTAACCTATACAATTCATGGGTGATCGGGGTGGACAATGAATTCTGGCCTTACATAAATGGTCATGTGCTATGAAAGAACAAAGAATATAAAAAAGGAAGAGAGTAGCTAAAGTGAATTTTTGTTCCTTAGATACTGAGTAAGGTGAAACTGTAATGAAAAATGTGGAAATGACAGTTGTTAGACCTTCCCGGTATCTCAAATGTATGTAAATATAAGCTTGCACAAGTAATAGATGCTTTTGGTTTGTTAGTTTGATAGGGTCAAACGTCTGTGCTTGTTTCCTTGACTATGTATGTGTACTTTTTTTTGTGAATGAAGTACATTTTTGAAACAAAAAAAAGTTTGAGCCTAATATCATTGGCATTTACAAGAATGAGAAGTGATCTTATTGAAACATAATATATTCTAAGGGGGCTTGAAAAGATGAAAGCTGACAGGATATTCCCTTGAGGGAGATACAAAAACTTAAGACATAGTTTAAAACAAGGGGATAGTCCAACTAAGATGGGTAGGGAGATTGTTTTTTCTCTCAATGGGTCATGCGTGTGGCATTTTCTTCCCCAGAGTATGGTGGGGATAGGGTTGTCATATATTTTTAACGCAGAGGTAGGCAGATTCTTGTCAACAAGTGAGTCAAAGGGCATCAGGGGTAGGCAGGAAAGTGCAGTTGTAGCCATAGTCAGAACAACCATTACCTTAAGAGATAAAGAAGACTTCAGAGACCAAATGGCCATTTTCTGATCCAAATTTGTATGTTTGTTATGTATGATCTCAGCTGACAATAAAACTGGATAAGTCTGATCCAATAATGAATCTGGCTTGATAGACCATAATTTTTTTAATAATTTGGTTAATATGGTTGTCAATCATTGAGTATAAACAAAGTGTAGATTGGCATGGAGACAAAAGAGATACCGAGGTTTTAGCAGACTTAAAAATAGATAAATCTCCAAGTCTGGATGAATTGTATCCTAGGCTGCTGTGGGATGGGACAGTGAAAATTATAAGGCAACTGATCAAAATTTTTAATTCCTCTCAATGCAAAATGCCAAAGGACTTTTAGAATTCTGCACCCAATTCTGGTCGTCCTTCTCTCAGAAAGATTATATTAAACGTGAAAAGGTGCAGACAAAACTTACAAGGATGTTGCCAGGACTGGATTATTTGAGTTATGGGAGTGGCTGCATAGGCTTGGGCTTTTTCCCTGGAGTATCAGAGGCTGATGGGCGATCTTGTATAGGCTTATAAAATCATGAAGGGTATGGATAGGGTGAATAGCCATGGTTTTTATTTTCTAAGGTGGGGAGTCCAAACTAGACGTCATAGATTTAAGGTGAGAGGAGAAAGATTTAAAAATGACCTGAGGGGTAACCTCTTATTCTGGTATATACAGAATGAGTTACCAGAGGAAGTGGTGGAGACTGATACAATTACAAATTTGTAAGGCACCTAGATGGCTACATGGGTGGGAAGGGTTTAGAGGGACATGGGTCAAGTGCTGGCAAATAGGACTAGGTCAGATTGGGATATCTGGTCAGTACAGACAAGTTGGACCAAAGGATTTGTTTCCGTGCTGAATGACTCAATGACTCGAGGACAGCCAATGTGATCCCACTTTCTAAGAAGGGTGGTAAGGATAAACAAGAGAAAATTACAGACCAGTGAGTCAGTGGTAGGAAAACTATTGGAAAAAATTCTGAAAGAGAGAATTAATCTCCACTTGGAGAGGTAAGTTTTGATTAGGGATGGTCAGCATGGCTTTGTCAGAGGGAGGTCGTGTCTAACAAATTTGATTGAATTTCTTGAGGCAGTGACCAGGTATGTAGATGAGGGTAGTGTACTTGGAGTAGTTTATATGTATTTCAGCAAGGCCTTTGACAAGGTCCCCCATGGGAGACTGAAAAAGAAGGTAAAAGCACATAGAGTGCAGCGTAATCTGACAAGGTGGATCCAGAATTGGCTTAGTGGTAGGAAACAGACAGTGGTAGTAGAAGGTTGTTTGTGATTGGAGGTCAGTATCCAATGATGCACTACAGGGGTCAGTGTTGCGTCCTTTTCTGTTCATGGTAAATATATAAATGTATAGATGAGAATGTGGAGGGAATGATAACTACGTTTGTGGATGTCATGAGGATTAACCAGATGATTAATAGTGAGGAAGAAGACCTTAGATTACAGGAAGATATAGATGGCTTGGTCTATTTAGATAGGCTGATAAGTGGCAGATGGAATTTAACTCTGGGAGGTGTACAGTGATACACTTTGGAAGAAGGGAATACTCAATAAATGACAGGGCACTAGGAAATTCAGGAACAGAGGGATCTTGGGATACTTGTCTGCAAATCCCTGAAGGTGGCAGGACAGCTAAATGTTCGGTTTAGAATTCCCTCCTAGTAGCATTGTAGATCTACCTATGGACTTCAACAGATCAAGAAAGCAGTTCACCACCTTCTCAAGGGTAACTAGGGTTGGGCATTAAATGCTGGCCCAAACAGAGATGCCCATGTCTCATTAGTGAATTAAAAAAAGGCATACTGGGCAATCACGACATAAGAGAAGTTATGTTGGAGCTGTATGAAACTCTGGTTAGACAGTTCTGTATACTGTTCTGGTTGCCTCACCGTAAAGACAAAGTTGTCATAGTCCTGAAGGATAACAGGTGCTTTCTCATTAGAGACAGAAATGACTAGTGGTGAATTTAACCTGAGCTTCTCCAGCCCTCAGGCAGAGGATGAGGTCAAGATGGCAGGACATTTATGGTTACTTCAGCTGGAGTGGGAATTTAACCCATGATGCTGAGGTCACTTTACATTGCAACCCAGCCACCTAGCCATATGTTCAATCCAATCCCCCTCGCCACATTGTTGGAAGAATGTGATTGCACTGGAGGACGTGCCAAGGAGATCTGCCAGGATGTTGGATTGGAGCACTTTAGGTATGAAGAGAGGCTAGATAGGCTTGGGGATTATTTAGAACAAAAAAGGCTGATGGGTGGGGTGGGGGAATGCCTTCATTGAAGTGTATACAATGATGATAGGCATGGACAGGGTGGATAGAAAACAGATATTATCTTGTTGGTGTGAACATTTGTATCAGAAGCCTTTAGACTTCGGGAAAGGAAAGAGCTGTGTTTTTGGTCTGTGGGAAAATTTCCCTCAAGCTTGAAGTAAGCCAACTTATTTTTTCCTGATAAGTCAAAAGAATCATCTTAGCAACTGCTGGAGACAAGGACCATTGAAGTGTCTTTCCAGTCTTTCTCTCCACCCATATCACCCATTTTTTTCCTGTGTACGTCCGTATGTGTCTTTAGGGGGAATTCAAAAGGTGATTTCAGTTTTAACTAGTAGAGTTTTATGTTAATGGTTCAAAATTATTTATCCGTGTTCAGAATTTGCTTATTTGTAACAAATGTTCAGGACAGAAAATTAGTTTTCGCTTTCCATCAATGTGGGTCTATAAGACAGGTAAATTGGGGAAGTCTGTGTATTAATTAAAATCTTTGACCTTTGCAATGACTCCTGTTATAGCAGGGTTTGAATTCCAGTGTGCTTCCCCGATTATATGTAACTCTATTCCTCCTTAAATAAAGAAACCAAAATTGTGTACCGTATACTTGATATGGTTTGCGAGTGTAGTAAGAAGTCCTTCCTTTTCAATCAGACCAATATTTTATTTGTTGCATGTTAATTATTTACTATATTTACGTGCTAACTTCCTGCATTTCACCTACAAGACCACCAGGATTCCTCTGTCTCACTTTGTCCATTTAAATATCAAAATAGATAATGTCACATTTACATATGGTCCATCTCCCAAATTATGCCCAATCACAACACAATTATATCTGCCTAGGTAACATCATCAGTGGCGACCTCCAAGTGAAGCGAAGCTGTTGTCTCCTGCTTTCTATTTATATCTTTCTCCTGGTTGGGGTTCCTGGGGTTTGTGGTGATGTCATTTCCTGTTCGTTTTCTGAGGAGTTGATAGATGGCATCTAGATCTATGTGTTTGTTTATAGCGTTGTGGTTGGAGTGCCAGGCCTCTAGGAATTCTCTGGCTCTGTCTTTGCTTAGCTTGTCCCAGGATAGATCTAGATGCCATCTATCAACCCCTCAGAAAATGAGGGAAGTCTGTGTGCTAATTAAAATCTTTGACTTTTGCGATGACTCCCGATATAGCAGGGTTTGAATTCCAGTGTTCTTCCCTGATGAGATGTAACCCTATTCCTCCTTAAATAAAGAAACCAAAATTGTGTACAATATACTTGATATGGCTTGCAAGTGTAGCAAGAGTTTCTTCCTTTTCAATCAGATCAATATTTCATTTGTTGCATGTTAATTATGGAGGTCGCCACTGATGATGTTACCTAGCCACGTAATGAAACGTCTGGATATCAAACTTACAGCCCAGCGAGCAAACCTACACCCTAAACCTCAACTTGTGCTACAAACCTTCACAAACCTTGCACAGTTATATCTCTTTGCAGAGTATTTGGTCGGATTTCCAATTTCTAGTAGGGGCAAACTCGATGGAGGCGCATGTTGAAAATCACACTCCTTTAGGGCTTCTCTGGATCCTAATGCCTCTGGAACATAATTCAATTTTTATAGGGAGGATATTTGGAGGAGTCTGAGTGGTGGGGTTGGGGGGATGGGATCCCACTCACCTTCAGCAACTTATTTGCTGAGCTCAGTGATGAACTCATTGACAGGCTTTAGAGGAACAATGTGACATTTTTAATTAGAAGGCACAGGGAACATGCAGAGTTTGTGACATGTCAGGGTGTAGATGTCATAAGACTGATGGAACTAATCGATTCACCGGGGAAGAAAAGTTATACTTGTGAAATCATGCTCAGCCAGTGACACAGAATTGTCATTACTAGTGCTGCTGGGATGGTATCTCTGATTGGAGGGACTGGTGAGAGGTATTCATTTGTGCAGCAAAGGTTGGCGGAGAAAGCCCTCGTTAACAGACCCCTGAGACTTTGAAGATGTTGAATTGAGAGGGGGCTAGTTTGAGTTTGGACAGAGCAAAAGAGAAGGAGAGGAGATCATAATTTTCTTGAGTTCGTCTTACCCTTTGTTTCCCTGATTCACAGATCCTTCTGGGATTAAGGCACTTTGTGGTTGTAACCCAATTGCAAACAGATGGAACAAAGTCATTTGCAAATGATTAGGAACTCTTTGTTGATGCGATGGCCCTCATGCAACGTGTACCTCTGGGATGCCAGCCAGTGAGATGAATGCAAATACATACTCCTTCTTGCTGTTGTCATAATTACATCATAAATCAATACCTGTCAAAACACTCATGCTGAACTGACCCTGCTCATGTCCAGCTCATAGCTTCCAAGTTTCTCATAAATTTCTTGCGAAGAACCTTCCATGAAGTGTTTGCTTTAAGGTACAGACAAATAGTTGTAAATGCTGAGCCTTTATCAAGATTGGAGCTGAAAATGTGTTGCTGGAAAAGCGCAGCAGGTCAGGCAGCAATCCAAGGAACAGGAAATTCGACGTTTCGGACTTAAGCCCTTTATCAAGATTGATCAATCTGAAATATACAGGTATGTATATCGAGCCTTGGACAACCCATGCTGGATGCATAAAATTCAAATGCCTGTTCAAGTCAAATGAAAATCAACTCATTGCCATTGACTAACGATTTTAATACTTGTGCTAATTACCCAATTGCCTGGTCTAATAATGAGGCTGACTCCAGCAAGCAGGAGAAAGTGGGGACTGCAGATGCTGGAGACCAGAGTTGAAAAGTGTGGTGCTGGAAAAGCACAGTAGGTCAGGCAGGATCCGAGGAGCAGGAGAATCGATGTTTCGGGCATAAGTCCTTCTTCAGGAATATTTCTGTTCATTTTCTGAGGGGTTGATAGATGGCATCTAGATCTCTCCTGGGACAGGCTAAGCAAAGACAAACCAGAGAATTCCTAGAGGCCTGGCACTCCAACCACAATGCCATAAACAAACACATAGATCTAGATGTCACCTATCAGGAATATTCCTGAAGAAGGGCTTAGGCCCGAAACATCGATTCTCCTGCTCCTCGGATGCTGCTTGGCCTGTTGTGCCAGCACCACACTTTCTGACTCCAACAAGCAAGTGACAAACTTATATCTATTAAGCTATTAAAGTCTGAAGTGAGTGCTTTGGAACCAGATTGTAATTGCTATTCAGTTTTCTACAATTGGTAGGTGCCACCTGACCCTGATGACCCTGACTTGCCTGTTCTTAGGTATCACATTTCCTTCTGATGTCAAAAGAATCTGTTGATGACACTTTTATGCTGGTCCCAATATAATTTCCAACCCCCCCCCCAGCCATCGACATTTCCTCTAAAGAAATAATTGTTTAAAACTGCTTGGACAATTATAGATTCCAGTCTGCTTGCATCTAATTGTTTTCAATATTATTTCACCTGAATGCACATGACTGGCATTATCATCAATACCATACAATTTATCACATTATTCATAAGAACAAAATCTGAAGGCTGTCAAGTCAAATATTTTTCTTTTTCATAAATGGCTGGTTTTGGCATTCTCTTTGGCATCAATGGATTCATTCTTTTGTATTCTGCTATCTGTAGCATTAAACATTCTGAATGAGATGCTTTTTAATAGGAATGTTCGAAATTCATTAGCAGAGCCATAATTAATATTTAATCAGAATAGGCAAAAGCACATTCCGCATTTCTTTTAAGCAGAAGAACTTTCTGGAGAAGTTCGAAGAATAGCACATAATATTACCTTAAGGCATGATATTTGGAATGAAACAGACTAATAAAATCAGGAAAGCGACATTTTTCAATTCTGAACCAATTGCTGAAATGTTCTCAGCTAATAGTTAATGGTCCATGAATACGTTTTTCTAATGTCTGAATTAATATTGGTCTGGAGGATAAAAGCAATTCTGAGGTAGAATGGAAATGACTCAACTGTTGAAGTTTTTCTGAGCAATTTCAAGACGCCGTGTGGGATAATAACTGGCAGGAGAAAAGTTTTTTTAAAAAGTAATCTGAATCAGGAGCTGCTGTCAAGAGCAAAATAGGAGCAAGTACAGCAGTGAATGCAGCTCTCAGCAGGGGTATTAAAAATGCATTGTAAAGAGTACTGACATTAAATCTGGTGAAATTAAACTGACCCCAAGCTCAGAATATGTCTTTGGATTTTAATAGTTGCCAGTCTCCAGTAAAGTGAGCATTTAAGAATCTAATTTCCTAACTATATTACATTGAATGGAACTTATGGGAGAAAAACGCTCGATCTGATAAATTTATGTGAAACTCCGTGAATATTCATTTAAATCAATTTTATTTTATCAATAATTTCTAACCTTTTAAAAGTGGATTAACATATATAAGTAAAGCAGGCAGACAAGAAACAAGATAGTTAAGAGTTCACAATACGAATGTGAGTACTGTCCTTTTGGATGATTAAAAAGGTCAAAGTGGGTGGATTATTTTCTAAGTTGATTCACAGGATGTGGGCATCACTGGCTAGGCCAGCACTTATTGCCCATTCCCAATTGTCCAGAGGGAAGTTAAGAGTTAACCATGTTACTGTGGGTCTGGAATCATAGGCAGGCCAGACTAGATAAAAATGGCAGTTTTCTTCCCTCAGGGGCAACAGTGAACCAGATGGGGTTTATCCTGATAATTGACGTCAGTTTCCCAGTCATCATTAGACTCTTAATTCTAGATTTTTAATTGAATCCAAAGTCCAATATCTGCCATGGCAGGATTTGAAGCCGTGTCCCCAGGATATTACTGGGGAACTCTGGATTAATAGATCTCATGATAATACCACTCTGCCATTGTTTCCCCCAGTCCTACAGATGGATGATTGACATGGGCTATGAGATTTATGGCAGAATCAGATGAAAGATTTGGTGAGACATTGGATGCATCTTGATCCATTGTGAATGCTTTTGGTGTATTTCTTGTGAGGCAGCCGTGAGTTGCCAGTTAAGAAGGAAACTATTGCTTGTTAAATACCTTGTCGGTGATCCAACTCGCCTCAATAAATTTCAGCTTTCAATCTTAACAATAGCCCCAAACAAGTTAGATGTCAATAAAACTCAATGTGGAAATCAGAGCAGATACCTGGTGAATTCAGGTCACTATTTGCTCTAAAGGATCTCCATGTTGTTTAGGATCAAACTGCATCTCAGAACACAATCTGGGGGCATAGCAGAATGGAGATGGGGCAGAATTAAAACACTTTAAAATAAGAAGAATAAATAATCATGTTAAGAAGAAATAGGTGAAATACTGCTATCTAGAAAATTTAATATCAGTAGTGCGTCAAATGGAACAAATGTGTGGGCACTTTTGAGAAAACAGTTCTTCAGATTCAGTTGTGCTTCTAAGCTGGACATTAAATTGTAAGTAGAAACATTATTGTATTCAAAAACCCACATATCTGGTGAAGTTATATCTTATCAAGACTTAAAAAAGGCATAGATATTGTTGATGAAGTTCTATATGTTTTGACGATTGGTTTAATCTGAGAACAGATATTGCTCAAAAGATCTACATTTAACAGAAGAGTTCAAAGAATCCATAAGTAAGTAAATTAATGATTGCAAAGATTTAGTGGAAAACAGTGACTTTGGATGATTGAAATCTGCATTGATGAGACAAAATTCATAATTTGAATTAATGATGAACCTTTATCAGGTTTATTATTATCCAAAGAAGTTTTGATAATAGAGAGAATTCTTTAGATTATCCTGGATGAAGAAAGCACAAAAAAGTCATAGAGAAAATTTGAGAGGAAAAAGAAAACCTTATCATTGGAGAAAAGCAGAATGCATTCAGTTTAGAAGGTATAGAAACCCTAAGACAGATGTTACAAGACAACTCAAAGTGTACAGAAGATGCAGATACTAAGAGTCAGTGGCAGTGTTGCAGAGCAAGAATGCCTCAAAGGCACAAGCAGTGTCCAACTGTTAAATGTGTGTTATATCTGTAAAACAATAAGGCACTTCCAGAAGCTTTATATAAGAATTAGAACAGTAGAAAGTCAAATGGTTACTCATATAAAGATTCTAATGTGGCAGAGCCACTGACATCAACCTAGTTATCTAGTGTATTCGGAGAAGAAATTGAAGGTTTAACCAACTCAAGTTTCTCAGAGCCTGTTTATGTCAATTGACATCTCATTAATTTTAAGATTGATGCACCAGTGAGTGTCATTGTCTTATTAGATCATTTATGGATAAATAAATAGAAGTTATAGAGTACAAGTTCCAGGTGGTAGGGCTCTCAAGATTAAAAATTGTTGCATACAATATTATAACAGGTGTTATATGTAAGTAATGTAAATGTAATTCATAATCAAGAAGGACTCTTGAGTATGAATCTACCTCTTGACCGCAACCTGTTGAGGTAGAAGAAGGAGTTTAATTCATTACAATAGGCATAGAATAGGTCAAGAGAGACTAACTTATGACAAGTCCATCCAAAGGCACACCAGTAAAAACAATTAATGGTTCAGAAACAAACAATTGTTGAGCAACTGGTCAAGGAGCAATTGGTAGAACTCTTCATTGACTCATGCTTAATTCCAAAAAGGAGAGCGAATCTTGGAGAGATTAGCTATAATTGTATAAGAAATATGTTTTATGTGGCTAGAGGTACTAGTGATCAGCAAGTCAAGACAGGCTCAGGCAAATTCAATAGGCCAACTGAGATGACCAGAACAAACATCCAACAGGTTGGCCAAGAACACACATTTTGAGCATTGATAGCACTTCAAATCATATACAATTTATGAGTTTATGAAAGTAGACTATTTATTGCCTTTCTATTTGGGAAACTGTCATGGAAAAGTTATAACAGAGAAACTAATTGATTACCAGGTGTCAAGCCAAGGGTCAGTCAGTTGCATAGTAGTCAGATATCTCAACAGAATTGAACATCTTATAATTCCTTGTGAGTTGTGTGATTACAATGATTGTCAGCACTCAAAAAAAAAATCAAATGATAGAAACGCTGCCTCACAGCGCCTGAGACCCGGGTTCAATTCCCGACTCAGGCGACTGACTGTGCGGAGTTTGCACGTTCTCCCCGTGTCTGCGTGGGTTTCCTCCGGGTGCTCCGGTTTCCTCCCACAGTCCAAAGATGTGTGGGTCAGGTGAATTGGCCATGCTAAATTGCCCGTAGTGTTAGGTAAGGGGTAAATGTAGGGGTATGGGTGGGTTGCGCTTCGGCGGGTTGGTGTGGACTTGTTGGGCCGAAGGGCCTGTTTCCACACTGTAAGTAATCTAATCTAATCTAAAACCAGCAGAGTTTAGGAGAAGATACTGACAAGGAGGGAAAGGATGAGCTATAAAACCCACTGGAGCTCATTGATCAATATTCAACTGAAAATGTTCAAGCACCGACCTGGTGAGCAAAATGTAATGCAGAATCAAATTTTATGACGAAATAAAAATGATCAGTATCAATGACAGGATGATGTCAGGAGCAAGCTTCAAGTAGAATGACTGAGGATGTGGACATGTTGGATTCACCAGTGAGGCAGCCAAAGAGGGCAATTACTCTGATCTACACATTAAAATAAGGAGTCGACAAACTTCCACACATACATACCAGGAGATTGAGAGCAAAGATTTATTAACACAAATTGAAAATGGAATGTGTGTGGCTCCATGGAAATCAACACTAAGGTCTGGTGACTAATACAACAATACCAATTTACAACACTGTCAAGAAGAAAAAAAAATGCCTGGTTCCTGTCTAGGATACAGCAAAATACAAAGTACCTGTTACAACAGAGCGATTGCCATTCACAGAAGAAATTCATCAGATTAAAGTTCCCCCAAATGATTCCACCTGACTTAGCAGAGTTCCTTTTTAAAATGATTTCAGAGGATTATGGGTACTCAAAATAAGTTAATGGACTGACTACCTGGTTTAGCAGGTACAACATTTGTAGTGAAGGACAAGAGATAAGATATCTTATAGAGTCATAGAGTCATAGAGATGTACAGCACGGAAACAGACCCTTCAGTCCAACTCATCTATGCCAACAAGATAACCCAACCCAATCTAGCCCCATTTGCCAGCACCTGGCCCATATCCTCGAAACCCTTTCTATTCATATACCATCCAGATGCCTTTTAAATGTTGCAATTGTATCAGCCTCCACCACTACCTCTGGCAGCTCATTCCATTTGAGAACCACCCTCTGCATGAAAAGATTGCCCCTTAGGTCCCTTTTATATCTTTCCCCTCTCACATTAAACCTGTGCCCTCGAGTTCTGGACTCTCCCACCCCAGGGAAAAGACTTCATCCATGCCCCTCATGATTTTATAAATGTCTGTAAGGTCACCTCTTAGCTTCTGACACTCCAGGGAAAATAGCACCAGCCTATTCAGCCTCTCCCTATAGCTGAAATCCTCCAACTCTGGCAACATCCTTGTAAATTTTTCTGAACCCTTTCAAGTTTTCATAACATCTTTCTGATAAGAAGGAAACCAGAATTGCATGCAATACGCCAAACTTTCCATAACCAATGCCTTGTACAGCCGCAACATGACTTCCAACTCCTATACTCAATATTCTGATCAATAAAGGAAAGTCTTCTTCACTATCCTATCTACCTGTGACTCTACTTTCAAGGTGCTATGAACCTGCACTCCAAGGTCTCCTTGTTCAGCAACGCTCCCTAGGACCTTACCATTAAGTGTATAAGTTCTGCACAGATTTGCTTTCCCAAAATACAGCATCTCGCATTCATCTAAGTTAACCTCCATCTGCATTCCTCAGCCCATTGGCCCATCTGATCAAGATCCTGTTGTAATCTGAGGTAACCTTCTTCACTGTCCACTACACCTCCAATTTTGGTGTCATCTGCAAACTTACCAACTATACCTCCTATGTTCACATCCAGATCATTTATATAAATGATGAAAAGTAGTGGACTTGGCACCGATCCTTGTGGCACTCCACTGGCCACAGGCCTCCAGTCTGAAAGACACCCTTCTACCACTACTATCTGTCTTCTACCTTTGAGCCAGTTTTGTGTCCAAATGGATAGTTCTCCCTGTATTCCATGAGATCTAAACTTGCTAACCAGTCTCCCATGGGGAACCTTGTCGAACGCCTTACTGAAGTCTAAATAGATCACGTCTACCACTCTGCCCTCATCAATCTTCTTTGTTACTTCTTCAAAAAACTCAATCAAGTTTGTGAGACATGACTTTCCATGCACAAAGCCATGTTGACTATCCCTAATCAGTCCTTGCCTTTCCTAATACGTGTAAATCCTGTCCCCCAGGATTTCCTCCAACAACTTACCCACCACCAATGTCAGGCTCACTGGTCTATAGTTCCCTGGGCTTATCCTTACCACCTTACTTAAACAGTGGTACCACGTTAGCCAATCTCCATTCTTTCAGCACGTCACCTGTGACTATCGATGATACAAATATCTCAGCAAGTGGTTCAGCAATCACTTCCCAGCTTCCCACAGATTTCAAGGGTATACTTGATCAGGAAATGGGTATTTATCCACCTATAAGCCTTTCAAGACATCCAGCACTTTCTCCTCTGTAATATGATTATTTTTTAAGATGTCACCGTGTATTTCTCCCCATTCCATATCTTCCATGCCCTTCTCCTCAGTAAACACTGATGCAAAATGATCATTTATTATCTCACCCAGCTCCTGCTGCTCCATACAAAGATTGCCTTGCTGATCTATGAGAAGCAAGTATAAAGGCAGTAGGAGTATGTGTAAGAGGGAAATCAGGAGGGCAAAAAGGGGACATAGAGGCTTCCTGCCTCTATTCCTGATGAAGGATTTCTGCCCGAAACATCGATTTTCATGCTTCTTGGATGCTGCTTGACCTGCTATGCTTTTCCAGCACCACTGTAATCTAAACCCTGATCTATGAGGAGCACTATTCTCTCCTTAGTTACCCTTTTGGCCTTAGATTAGATTACTTACAGTGTGGAAACAGGCCCTTCGGCCCAACAAGTCCACACCGACCCGCCGAAGCGCAACCCACCCATACCCGTAACCTAACACTATGGACAACTTAGCAAGGCCAATTTACCTGACCCGCACATCTTTGGAATGTGGGAGGAAACCGGAGCACCCGGAGGAAACCCATGCAGACACGGGGAGAACATGCAAACTCCACACAGTCAGTCGCCTGAGGCGGGAATTGAACCCGGGTCTCTGGCGCTGTGAGGCAGCAGTGCTAACCACTGTGCCACCGTGCCGCCTTAATGTATTTATAAAATCCCTTTGGATTCTCCTTAACCCTACTTGCCAAAGCTGTGTCATGTCCCCTTTTTGCTCTCCTGATATCCCTCTTATGTATACTCCTACTGCCTTTATACTTTTCTAAGGATTCACTCGATTTATCCTGTCTATACCTTACATATGTTTCCTTTATTTTTCTGAACCAAACGCTCAGTTTCTCTGGTCGTCCAGCATTCCCTATACCTACCAGCCTTTCTTTTCACACTCACAGGAATTTACTGTCTCTGGACTCTCATTATCTAATTTTTGAAGGCTTCCCATTTTCCAGACGTCCCTTTACTTGTGAACATCTGCCCTGAATCAGCTTTTGAAAGTTCTTGCCTAATACCGTCAAAATTGGCCTTCTTCCAATTTAGAACTTCAACTGTTAGATCTGGTCTGCCCTTTTCCATCACTATTTAAAATCTAATAGAATTATGGTTGCTGGCCCCAAAGTGCTCCCCCACTGACACCTCGGTCACCTGCCCTCCCTTATTTCCCAAGAGTAGGTCAAATTTTGCACCTTCTCTAGTAGTATATATCCACATACTGAATCAGAAAATTGTCTTTTACACACTTAACAAATTCCTCTCCATTTAAACCCTTAATACTATGGCAGTCCCAGTCTACGTTTGGAAAGTTAAAATCCACTACCATAACCACCCTATTATTCCGACAGATAGCTGAGATTTCCTTCAAATCTGTTTGTCAATTTCCCGCTGAGTATTAGGGGGTCTATAATGCAATCCCAATAAGGTTATCATCCCTTTCTTATTTCTCAGTTTCACCTAAATAACTTCCTTGGATGTATTTCCAGGAATACTCTTCCTAAGCGCAGCTGTAATGCTATCCCTTACCAAAAACATCACTCCTCCTCCTCTCTTGCCTCCCTTTCTATCCTTCCTGTAGCATTTGTATCCTGGAACATTAAACTGCCAGTCCTGCCCATCCCAGAGCCATGTTTCTGTCATTGCTATGATATCCCAGTCCCATATTCTGAATCATGTCCAGAGTTCATCTGCCTTCCCTGTTAGGCCCCTTGCATTAAAATAAATGCAGTTTAATTTATTAGTCCTACCTTGTTCTATGCTTTGGCCCTGCCTGTCCTGACTGTTGGACTCGTTTCTCTTCCCAAGTGTACCAATCTCAGATTGGTCACTTTCCTCACTTCCCTGGGTCCCAACCCTCCCCTCCCCGCATCCACATCTTACCAGTTTAAATATTCTCGAGCAGCTCTAGCAAAACTCCCTGCCAGTATATCAGTCCCCTTCCAATTCAGGTCCAATGCATCCTTCTTGTATAGGTCACTTCTACCCCAGAAGAAATTCCAATGATCTGGAAATGTGAATCCTTCTCCCATACACCAGTTCCTCAGCTACACATTCATCTGCTCTATCCTCCTCTTTTTACCCTCACTAGCTCATAACTCCGGGAGTAATCCAGATATTACTACTCTTGAGAACCTCCTTTTTAAATTCCTGTCTAACTTTCGATATTCTCCCTTGAGAATCTCAACCTTTTCCCTTCCTATGACATTGGTTCCAATGTGTACAATGATCTCCTGCTGGTCCCTCACCCCTTTGAGAACATTCTGCATCCTCTCTTAGACATCCTTGATCCTGGCACCAGGGAGGAAACACACCATTCTGATTTTTCACTGCTGGCCACAGAAAGTGCCTGTGACTAGAGAGTCCCTTAACACAATCGATTGCTTGGAACCCAACATACTCCTCATTACGTTACAGTCTGTCTTGGTACCAGAAACTTGGCTGTTCATGCTACATTCCCCTGAGAATCCATCACCCCTACATTTTCCAAAACAGCATACTTGTTTGAAATGGGAATAGTCACAGAAGAGGATTCTGGGACACCCGCACCAACCAACCCAACTGCCCCGTGGCTGAACACTTTAACTCCCCCTCCCACTCCGCCAAGGACATGCAGGTCCTTGGCCTCCTTCATCGCCAGACCATGGCAACACGACGCTTGGAGGAAGAGCAACTCATCTTCCGCCTAGGAACCCTCCAACCACAAGGGATGAATGCGGATTTCTCCAGCTTCCTCATTTCCCCTCCCCCCCACCTTTTCTCAGTCCCAACCCTCAGACTCAGCATCTCCTTCTTGACCTGCAATCTTCTTCCCGACCTCTCCGCCCCCACCCCCTCTCCGGCCTATCACCCTCACCTTAACCTCCGTCCACCTATCACATTCCCAACACCCCTCTCCCAAGTCCCTCCTCCCTACCCTTTATCTTAGTCTGCCTGGCACACCAGCCTCATTTCTGAAGAAGGGCTTATGCCCGAAACATCAATTCTCCTTCTCCTTTGATGCTGCCTGACCTGCTGCGCTTTTCCAGCAACATAATTTTAAGCTATAGTCACAGAAGACTCCTGCACTACCTGCCTACCTCTCCTACCTTTCCTGGAGTTAACCCATCCATGTGACTGTATATGTGGCTTTTTTCCCTTCCGATAACCTATCACACCAACTTGTGCTCGTAAATTCCTCATTGCTTCTAACTGTCACTCTAACCGATCCATTCAATCTGATAGGGATCACAATCAATGACATTTATTGCCGACATAATCCTCAGTAACACATAAACTCTCTTAAAGTGTAAAAAGAGTCAAGAGCACAATCAAGATGAACAATTCTCAAGTCAAAGACTTATCCAAACTTCTAAGTTAAAAGAGGACATATTCTAGAAGAATTGTGAAATCTTCAAATTGCTTGACTTTGTGAAGTCAGAGATACAGGAGGAAGTCAAATAGTGACTGAAGCAATTATATACATAAATATATCAATGGTACCCATGTATCCATGAGAAATACTTGGATAGAGATGTTGTTTAAGGTAACGACTTTGATCAGGTTACTGTTGGAAACCGCATTAGATTTCACTCAATCCAATGTTACCATAAAGATCTGGGTGTGGAAAGCCAGAATTTAATAGGATCTCAAAGAGATTATCCCTTGTCTCCTCATTGTCTTTGTAACAATGTCTAACTTCTTAGTGGAACTTATACCTGATGCATTAAACTATATCTTGTTTCAAAGAATATCGTTTTGACGAAACTCGTTGGTGATTTTTTTTCCATTAAAAAGAAAAGGAGGCCTTTCATTCAGTCAAGGAGTGTGGATGGTGGTAACAAGCCCCCCCCTCCACCTCACATGCTGGTAGAGGTTGACATTGCAGCAACAATAACAGTGAACTCCACTCCTTCTCTTTGTGTACATCATAGAGTCATAGAGATGTACAGCACGGAAACTGGCTCTTCAGTCCAACTTGTCCATGCCACCTATTTATTCTAACCTAATTTGGTCCCAATTGTCAGCACTTGGCAACTATCCCTCTAAACCCTTCCTATTCTTATGCCCATATTTACATCTAAAGTGATTTGAACATGCAGCTCATTCTTGTTGATATTTTGAATATTTTTTAGGTTATGAACTCTCATGACATCACCAGGGTACTCACGTGGTGACTTTCCTAATCCTGACAGTGGAAGAAAGTGGGATTAACTTCAATTGACACCATCATTAACCTTTGCTGATTCAGTTTTCTGTGAATGCTAATTCAGTTTCCTCATTCCATTGATTCATTAATTTATTTAAATCCTCCGTCATGCCCTTTCCATTCACAGTGTTTGTGCAAATAGAAGTTCTTCAAGAATGGTCCTGTTCATTATTGGAGTCTTAAATGATATTCCAATTATGTTTTTCTTTTAAACTTGACTTGTTCTGTTAGTTGGCAGACTTTATTTATTCGCCTTTCGTGCATTAGTTTTAACAGAGAATTTGGTTTCCAAACAAATTGCTGAGTATTCTGTTAAGTGTGTAAAGTAGTATGCAAATTAATACTAAAGACACTTTATGACAGTGATAAAATAACTTTGACAAAATTAATTACAAACAGTTCAGAAAACATACATTTCCAAACATTGTTGATATAATTCCAGTTACATTTAATGAAAATAGTCAAGTATTCACTTCAAACATATTTTACCATTGAGAGTATGTTATGAGGAAGTAACTCACAGCAACAAGCCACTTTCATAATTGCTGTTCATATTATGGTAATGATTCAGTTGGAAGCCCATCCTTGCTATTCCTGTTATCATCTGGGCGGCACAGTGGCACAATAGTTAGCACTGCTGCTTCACAGCATCAGAGATCCAGCTTCAGTTCCAACCTCAAGCAACTGTCTGTATAGAGTTTGCACATTCTCCCTGCGTCTGTGTGGGTTTCCTCCCACAGTCCAAAAATGTGCAGGTTAGGTGAATTGGACATGCTAAAGTGCCCGTGGTGTTAGGTGAAGGGGTAAATGTAGAGGAATGGGTCTGGGTGGGTTGCTCTCCAGAGGGTCAGTGTGGACTTGTTGGGCCAAAGGGCCTGTTTACACACTGTAAGTAATATCATCTCATCATCAGAAAAACCGCTGCATTGCTTCCCTGTGTCTTCACTCACAGATTATCCAGCACAGATACAAGAGAAGGAAATAAAAGACATTTTTAAAAAGGAAAAATCCAATTAGTTCTACCAAGACACTTCCTTTCTGTTTGATTCTAAGTCTACTTTCTTGCCTTCTCACTGTGTGATTTTATTTTCTCTGAGTCCATTGCTTATTGCTTCAAGCTACAAGACATTTCAGGACATGAACATCTAATCTAAGTTGGCACTTCATTGCAGCACTGAAAGAAGTAACGGTTCATTCTTCTAAATAAAGGAATTCAGCCTGCAGCCTGGTTTATCCATCTTGGTGGTTTTCAACCAACAATGCCAAAATCTATAGTCCATCTTATTGCCATTGTTATCTCATTGTGCAAAGAAATTACCCCATAATACCACATATAAAAGATTAGAATTGTATTTTTTATCTCCATTATAGTCCACAAGTGAAGACATGGAAGAACATTCAAATAGAATAACTATTACACAAACATTCTCAATCCTTCAAATGCTCACTTCATCCTTATAACTGTTCTGCCTGATATCAATCAGTCATACAGAATCTAGGATCTTCCTGGTCAACATTGGATAAGCTCAATGTACCTTTTATAGTTTCAACAGTCTGAAACTTTAACAAGAAAATTGCAAGAAACTGTTAAAGTTAACAATGTATTCAAGATGATGAGGAAAGGGGTGACCATAAGGAAAGCTATCTGTTACCAGGATGCTGAACCTGGGGCAAATCGCAATGTTTAGGGTCAACCCTCTCCTAGGACAGATCACAGTGTGTCAAGTTGACACTCTCCCTGGACAGGTACCAATGTCTGTCCCCCACTTCCACCCCTCCCCTAAATCAGAAATTAAACTGAATGAAATGTCACATGGGTGAGTGTGGGAGGTGAAGGAGATGTAAAGGGGGAGACAGCGGAGAACAGGAGAGAAATGGAGCCAGTTTGGTTGGAAGGCTTCAAAACACCCGCTGTGAGCCCCCAGAAAATAAATTAGAAAATGGCTGTGGGTGTTAGGCAATAATTGGACGGATTTACTGCTATCATCTTTATTCGGCACAATGTTCCGTGGGATGAATGCGGTGTACATGCAGTCTTTCTGTTACCCATGATGTGGAAGTGGCGGTGTTGGACTGGAGTGGACAAAGTTAAAAGTCACACAACACCAGTTTATAGTCCAACAGGTTTATTTGGAAGTGCAAGCTTTCAGAGCACTGCTCCTTCATCAAGTAGCCCCCTGATGAAGAAACAGTACCCCAAAAGCTTGTACTTCCAAATAAACCTGTTGGACTATAACCAGGTGTTGTGTGATTTTAACTTCCTTTTACTGGAGGTGAGGATTTACACACAGTGAAGTCAAGCCAAGAGAAACATCAGTTTGTGATCTGATCACTTAATTCCTCAGGATCAGACTATTAATAGCCTTTGTGGAAGGAAAAAGAACATTGAAAACAGCACAGAGAACGGTACTTTGTAATCCTTTTTTGCATTTGCAATAAACACATGTGTCAATAAATAAATCAAATCAAGAACATGGTATCACTCTCGCCTATTCAAAATTCACGCCCACTCCTGTTTCAGGTTCCTCCCAGGGAGAGTTGATCCCAGCATGGGGCCTCCTAAAGCCCAGAGTCCAGGGTAATCCCCTGATTTGCCCGAACCTAGGGACTGTTCTGATTCTGAGAATATTTAGTAACAAGTAAAATGTAAGAATAAACGAGTTAAAAACCAACAGCAAATGGATCAAGAATCAAGGGACAAATTTAAATTTGAAACCAATTGAAAAGAGGCAGATAAAACTTGATGATTAATGTAGAGCAAGACCACAAGAAGCAAGTTGAGAAAAATGTAATAGAAATGATGAAAAAGTATGTAGCATCTTGGCAAAGGAAGTTGAATTTTAAAAATGTGAATGTGAACTGATAAACAATGAACTCTGAGTAAAACAACAGCTTTCAGTTCTGGATGAGTAATGCTTCACTTAAATTCAAGGGAATTTTCGTATGGGCAGGAAGAAAAACAAAATAAAATAGAAGGTCTGAGTGCTTTGCACACGGTGTAAAATGTTCATAGCCAAGCCTAAAATACTCAGTTAAGTGCTCTGTGCAATGCAGTTAAAAGCCTCTGTAACAGGAAAAAGAACTGAGAATCATTGGGAACAAAGTTACCAAAGTAAACCATAAAATGAGACCCATTTTAGGAAAGTAAATCACTCTGGGTTTTGAAAAATGTTAGAGGAAATTATTACAATGGTGGACTAGAATTGATTTTAGCCTCTGGAACCTGTTTCATATCAAAACATGAGGAATAGGATGTAAGTTTGAGTAATCAAACCAAAGTGAAGATCATTGTTTGGCCACAAAGTTTGGGTCTGCTTCTCTGTTGTTTTGGGGGATGAAAAATATAGTAGGAATTATTTTCCAAATGATTCTCCACATGCCCCTCACTTCTATCCATATGAGTGATGTGAGGCTTGTGCAGAGTTTGGAACCCATCCTTTCCAGACTAAATGGCAATCATCTGAAACACAGAGATGAAAAGGTGGTTAAGGTTCACACATTGGTGACTTGTGGACTTTGCTGGCCATATGGCAAGCCCGCTAATGAACCAGGTATTTTGGTGTGCAAACCACCAGACTTTTACTATACCCTGCCCCCCTCAACATTTTTCCATGATTTCTTTGCAGAATACAAAATTGGCTTGAAGGTAGAAGACAGATACTGATGGTGGAGTGTTGCTTTACAGACTGGAGACCTATGACCAGCAGCGTTCTGCAAGGATCAGTGCTGGGTCCACTGCTCTTTGTTATTCTTATAAATGATTTGGATGTGAATATAGGAAGAATGATTATTAAGTTTGCAGATGACACCAAAATTGGTGGTGTAGTGGAGATTGAGGAAGGTTATCTCAGAGTACAACGGGACCTTGATCCGATGGGCTGAGGAGTGGCAGATGGAGTTTATTTTAGATTAATGGAAGGTGTTGCATTTTGGTATGGCAAATCAGGGCAGGACTGATACACTTAGTGGTAATGTCCTGGGGAGTGTTGCTGAGCAAAACTACCTGGGGGTGCAGGTTCATAGTTCCTTGAAGATGGAGTTGACAGGGTAGTTAAGAAGGCATTTGGTACACTTATCTTTATTGGTCAGTGCATTGAGTACAGGAGTTGGGAGGTCATGTTGCAGCTGTACAGGATATTGGTTGTGCCACTTTTGGAATATTGCATTCAATTCTGCCCCCCCTCCCCCCACCCGCTATAATAAAAACATTGTGAAACTTGAAATGGTGCAGAAAATATTTACAAGGATGTTGCCAGGGTTACAGGGTTTGGGCTACAAGGAGAGGCTGAATATGCAAGGGCTGTTTTCTCTAGAGCGTGAGAGGCTGAGAGATGGCCTTATAGAGGTTTATAAAATTATGAGGCGCATGGATAATGTGAATAGCCAAGGTCTTTTTCCCAGAGTAGGGGAGTCCAAAATTAGAGAGCAAAGTTTAAAATCAGAGGGGAAGGATATAAAAGGGATCTAAGAGGCAGGTTGTTAAGGATGGTGCGTATATAGAATGGGCTGCCAGAGGAAATGGAGGAGTCTGGTACAATTACAGCATTTAAAAGGCATCTAGATGGGTACATGATTAAGAAGAGTTTAGAGGGATATGGACCAAATGTTATCAGCTTAATTTTGGACATCTGGTCAGCAGGAATGAGTTGGATTGAAGGGTCTAATTCTGTGCTGTGTAAATCTATGACTCTATAACTCTAACTCATCTCCAAGCTTGCTGTCCAGGGAGCTGGCAGATGTGCTATCCATTCCTATTAGACTAGCTGCAGGTCTATTATTCCTGGTGATTCACCAGGTGCAGATCCTACCTCTATACTATCCTCCAAGATATTTGCATTGTCAGTATCTGAGTTAAGTTAAAAATCACACAACACCTCAGGAAGGAGCAGCATTCTGAAAATGAGTGCTTCCAAATAAAGCTGTTGGACTATAACCTGGTGTTGTGTAATATTTAACTTTGTTCGCCCCTGTTCAACACCAGCCCCTCCACATCATGGTTAGTATCTGAGCTGTTAGCTGCCAGTGCCCGATAATTTCATTCTCAGGCATTATTGACAACTTCCAGTTGAGTTGCAGACACCAAGCAAGTGTCCAGCAATAGCTTACCAGCCGAGTTAGGGAAAAGGTTATTCAGCTCTTACAGCTGAGAGTGAGACTCAAGTTGGGAGGAAAACCAAAGAATAATGTCACAAGGAGCAATAGACAAGTAAACTCATTGATTAATGTTTTTGCTGGTTGCTGTTAAGTTAGTTTAATTGGTTTATTGGTTAATGTTTTTGGTGGTTGGAATTAATCTATGAGTTAACAATTTTAGTATTGGTTTTATTTTCCTGGTAGTGGAATTTAATGCCAAAATTTCCACTTTGGGCACAACAGCACATATTAGATGCATTAACTTGCAGAATCAACATTTATAATTGAATCCTAAATGCCCTTGAACTGAATACCTTGAAAGACCATTTCAGACGTTAGTAATGAGCCAACTGCTTTGATGTGGATGTTGGCTAGACAATTAAATAAGACAGATTTCCTTCCCTAAAGAATATTAGTGATTAGTCCATCCAACAATATTAGTAGTGAGACTAATTTCACATTCCATACAGTATTTAATTGAAATTTAATTTCGCCAGTGGTAGGAGTTGAACTACTATCTGCAGAGCATTAGCCTTGGTTTCTGATTTACTTGTTTTTAGTGATCTTATTGCTACATCACTATTTCCCCTTCCAGACTTTCATACTGGCTCTAGAAGCATTTTCCAGATGCCAGTTCACAATTATTCCTGAAAAGGAAATGTCTAATGGCATGTCCTTTTTACTTGATCACAACATGTGAGTGGAACTAATATCTATTGCCCATTTCTTGCTGCTGCAGTTCCATTTGTGATGGTATGGTATCTAGATGAACATAAATAGGATTTTGCAAGGTAAAACATCTTTCTAAAATCACTTTTCCAAAAAAACGTAATATTGCTTAGACAAGGCGTAGTAACTTTACCATTTGTAGTCATCACAAGAGGGAACCTAAAACATGCACAAATAGCATTCATTAACAGTCTATCAAACTGCAGTGGTTTTTGACTGTAAGGGCAAATCTTATCTTAATTTCTGTTGTCCAGGGGCATCCATGACACTTTTATTCTTTAGCAGTCCATTCTACCTGTTTGTTGGAGGCAATGTAGCACTATCCAAATGCTTTTCAAGAGACCACACATTCCTTTACACCCAGAATTTCTAACTCCTCCACAATTGCTATTAGACATGACACACATTGTACAGTATGTTATTTTGCTCCTGAGACTATACAGGCAACATTCTTTTGTATAGTCCATATAAGATGTGGAATATCATTATGGCCTACCATTTCCTGCTTGACTAAAGAGGAATGAGCATCTAGCTGGAAGGTGGAGAGACCAATGGGATGGCAAATCCTACACAAACAAGGAAGGTAGAAGAGGAGGCAGAGTTAAGGCGTTGGAACGTGGGCGGGGAGAAATCTATTCATAAGGACCTGCTTCAAGTGACGCCTACTACCAGTTACATTATTTCAAATGATGACAATCAATACAGTGGAAGTAGCACATTCTCTGCATTCATATTGACTCACCATTTCTGACACATTGAGCCTCCCCCAACAATTAGGTCTGAACACCAAGAAGGAGAAAATATAGTTACATGATCTAATTCAGTGTCAATACAAAAAAGCACATAAGTTACCCTCTCAGAAAACCCTGCTTTTTTAAATCACTATATAAGATATGTTTTAGTTACTTAATTTTAAACTGAATACAAGAGTGCTTTGAGTGAGGTAGGTCGAGATGGCTCAGACTGCATATGAATGGGTGGTAAAATTAATGAGATTGTTGGCCTGACCTTCTGATGACATGGGGGCCAGAGAAAATAGTTCCAACCAAAAAAAAATGAGGGAATAAAGATAATTTGGTGAAGAGCGAAAAAAAAGGCATATGGAATTTAATCAATGTCATTAAATGCAAATGCTAAAAAGATGTAATCATTATAATTTAGATGAAGGAAAGATGAATGGAGAAGTTTAGATGTTTCAGATTCCCACGATGTTCAACTGAGTACTTCAAGTGGCAAAGGCCATAAAAGAAACTGTGGTTTTTGTAAAAGATGTACATATTACAGAATACAGTGTACTTTTTGGCTGCACAAAATGAGAATGATGTTGGGACAACAAAAAGGTTACAAGACAGAATTAGTTGGATGCTGCCTGGCATAGGAAATACATGTACAGAGACTAAAAAACGGAGAATAAAGGAGGTTAAGGATAACTTGACAAAGGTTCAATGCCTGATTTAGTATGTAGTTTAGAAGAGCATGCCATGAGCAGCCCCAAACTAATTTGAAATGTTGTGTCAGCCTGGTAAAGCGTTACAAAGAATTTCAAATTAGACAGTAGAAGTAGCATAGAATTATTTGATCCCACAACCAAATGATTTCATCTAACCCCATAGTTCTGCCATTTCTCAACATGAATAGACAATTAAATAACTATTTAAAGGAGGGACCTCATCTGCCAATGATAGAGGAGTCCTGAGCATCAATGTAATGCTGAAGCATTTGTTATAACCTTCAACCTGAAGTGCTGAGTGAACGTTTATTTCAGCCTTCTCCTGAGGTACCAGCATCACAGATGCCAATTTTTTAATCAATTAGATTTGCTCCACACGACATTAAGAAATGGCTGAATGCATTGGATACTGCAAAGTCTATGGTACACTTGGTGATACTGCAAAACCTATGAGCCTTGACTACAGAAATAACTGCATCCTTAGCCAAGATTTTCTACTACAGCAACAATACTAGCATCTATCATCATCTACCTGCAGCGCAGAAAATTGGTCAGAGCTGTCCTGCCCACAAAAAAGAAAAATCAGATAAATCCAAGCTGATCAATTGCTGCTCCCTCAGTGTACTCTTGAACATCAGCAAAGTGAGAAAAGGCATAATTGTTATCAAACGGCACTTACCAAGTGATAACCTGTTCAGGGATGCTCAATTTGATTTCACCTGGACCACTCAGTTCCTGACCTCATTTCAACATTGGTACAAACATGGAGAAAAGAACTCTACTCAATAAGTAGGAGAAAAATAACTATACTTGACAACAAGGCAGCATTTCACCAAGTGTACCACCAAGGTCCACTGGCAAAATTGAAGTTAATGGGAATTGGGGAAAACTTGCTATAGCTTGTAGTCATGTTTAATGCAAAAGTAGATGACTATTGGAAGTCAATCATCTCAGCAGCAGGATTTGCTGCAGCAGAACTATAGGCTCAATATTTTTTAACCAACCTGCACAGACATATTATTGCACACCTCTGGAGCAGGTAGGACTTGGACCCAGGCTTTTTGGCTCAGTCGGAATGCCATCAAAACAGCCCATCAATTCTACAGGGTAACGTTCTTGGGCAAACCTTTCAGCTGCTTCATCAATGGCCTTCCTTCCATGGTTTGTGTTGTTCTGATAAGCAGCAGGTTATATTCATGTCACAAAAGTAACAGACAATAACTATCTCCACCAAAAACC
Source organism: Hemiscyllium ocellatum (assembly GCF_020745735.1). Classification (NCBI taxonomy): domain Eukaryota; kingdom Metazoa; phylum Chordata; class Chondrichthyes; order Orectolobiformes; family Hemiscylliidae; genus Hemiscyllium; species Hemiscyllium ocellatum. The sequence goes on along the minus strand of NC_083404.1, from coordinate 97,019,980 downwards.
TCTCCCTTTCACACTGAATAGCATTACACTGCTGTATTTCTAACCAGCAACACACTGGGGTTTCCCCATTGACCAGAAACTTAACTGGAGTAGTAATTTAAGTACTGTGCAGGTCAACGGTTGGAATTCTGCACCAAATAACTTTCTTCTTGACTCCTATGTGCACCATCTATCCAGTTACAGGTCAAGTGTGTGAATTCCTGAATTAGTGCAACTCCAGCAAGACTCAAAAAACTCAACACAATCCAGGTCAAAACAGCCATTGGATTAGCAGCCCATTCACCACAGAAACATTCAGTCCTTCCACCACCGTACTATAGTTCCTTCATGGTTGCTAGGTCAAAAAAAAACCTGGTTCTCTCTTCTGAACAGCACTCTGCCTGTACCCACAGATGGATGACAGTGTTTCACCAAGGTGACTCAGTACCACTTTCTCAAGGGCATTTTAGGGATTAACAACTAATGCTGGCCATATCCCATAAAATAAAAATCAAAATAAAAGTATGAAGGGATGGAGTGGAACAGGAAGAAACAGACTTTGCAATGTTTTCAGAGTCAAAAATAGAACAATATAGATATAAAATGTGAGAGATACAGGACAGAGAATAAATTGAACATGTTTAAACATAGCATTATAAGATTGTGGATGCAAAATTAGGATTGAAGAATTTTCACAAAGCTACAAAACCTCTCTGGTGTGAATTCATTACTGTAAATGTATGTGACTAAAATACAGCTGACCCCAAAACATATTGGAATTAACACACAACAAACTGGATACGCAAGTTGCTATATTGTGTAAATTAATTCCATCCCTAATACTAGACATCTTTTTGCTGTCTTGTAATCAGTTAACCTTACAAATCTGCTGCAACTATTTTGCACCAGTACTTTCATAACAACTGTTTAAGATATTAAGGCATTTATTAGCTTCCTGGGAGCCCTAAATATATTGATGTTTATTTTACAGTATCTTCAATGTGAATAGCACAGGGATTGTAATTTTGTCTGTTTAAAGGATTTGGATTCATTTGTTTTATTATCAGCATTATTTCAACTCCAGTAGAAGCAGTTTATAAGTATTATTGTAATGTGAGATGCAATGTTGTTAATAATTAGGCTGTGTCAACAAACATTTGCAATTGAATAATTTAAAGGCAATCTCTGGGTCTAAGGGAAAGGTTTTTCATATGAATCCAAGTCGGTTCATTATGTGTTCTTGGTCACATTATATAGAATTAAGATGAGGAAAAGAATGGCAAAATATTTTTAGTCAATGGACAGTGTGCTACACTATTATTTAACAAAACAAGAGAGCAATATATTTCAGGCATTTACAGCAACCATTACTACAGTGGAAAGTGACATGATGTTGCCTAGCAATTCATCTAGCAACAGAGATTGTAGATATCACAGAACCTTCAAATAATCCTGATGCTTCACTGCTTTGTTTGAAAAAAAGGCATACCTACCTGAATATTAACATACATCAGAAGCAAATAGAGGATGTATAATAATGACTAAAACTATTTAACATTAGTATTGGAGAAATGAAAATGTTTAATAATCTATACTACAATTATAATATTGGTTATGAAGCATAGCTCCTCATATTGTTTTCATCATTCATTGGATAAGTAAAGTAAAATAGTTTATTTATTAACTTAAGTGCAATCAAATTAGTAGACAGTTTGTGGATAGCCATTATGAAAGTTTTTTTCCTCAGTATTACTCATTTTCAATTGTGAGATCAAATCCAAACAGAGCATTAATATAGTACAACAACAACAAGACATAAAAGGCTAAATTTTAACATGCATTGTGTTGTGAGTGAGGGAGAGGAGATGCTGAGGTCCAGGGTACAGGGAAACTTGGAAATATGTTAGTATGTGTTCCAGAGGTTTTTTAACACAATTACTTCATTTGCATTTTAATTATGATCCTTTAATCCAACCAATGGCATGGTGCGATGACAATATGACACATTTTCAACTTTAGTATATAAAATAATGATCCAAATGTGAAAGGTGATGGAATTGAAATAGTTATCAGAAAATTGAAAGTACCTTGACTGTGAAAATCAATTCTGGTCCTCTGGCCTTGCCGATTAATAACCTGTCCCCAAATATTCTTTGTTTTTCATGTTCTTGAACATGTTATTATCTTCCAAATCTGGAGCTCAACTTTCTCTGAACTACAAGTTTAAATTATTCTAATTTTCATACAAAAATGTTTGTTATCAAAATCACAAATGACAGCGTTCATGATTGTGACAAAGATAAAATTATAACTTTTCATTTGCTAGGCCACATCAACTTTTCATTTGCTAGGCCACACCATCCTACTCCATTACCTCTCCACTATTGTTCAATTGGATGAGACTGCACTCATTTGGTTCCCTTTTTATCATTCCAGTTGTGGCCAAAGAATCACATGTAATAGCTTCTCCACCTGCTCTGGCATAATTACCTCCAGTGTTCCCCGACGATTTGTCCTTGACTCCCTTCCTTTTCTCACCAGCAAGCTGCCCCTTGATGATATAATCTGAAAACACAGCATCAGTTTCTGCATGGATACTAGGCACCAGCTCCACCTCAAACAGCTCGTGGATTTTTCACTATACGGGGAATGTGTGAGGGAGTGGTGTTGATGAGGACAGAAAACCAGGAAGGTGATGAGGTTCCAGTTATTGCACCCAATTCAGTCTCAACAAAGTGTGATTGAGAATTTAAGACATATCAAGCGCCAACCTTCATATTCTCAGAGGATTGTTTATATTCAGTGTAGTACACTGCAGTGAAACCCAGATGTTGGCCCTTGTAGTCAGCTTCCCAATGTATTGCCAACTCTTCCATTTTTAATGCCTCACATACTCCAAACCCACTTACTACTGGAAATTAAAATCCAGGCCATAGAGCTACCCCAGTGTATAAGCAAATCAGTAACAATTCATGATGCAAGGCCTGTTTACACTTTTAAAAAGCATCAGCTGTACTATTTTTAAACTTAAAAACAAATTCAAGTTTTCAAGAAGAAGAAATCAACATTGCCTGGTCAGTGTTTAGCTAAACATGTATAAGATTCCAGGTGCATCTATATAGGTTGAACTTGACTGCATCTAATTTTACAATTAAAATGCCTAATAGAATCTGCTCCCTAGCTTCACTTGATGCGGTAACATAAGGGACTTCTTGAAATAAAGGCAGCATTTTGTTTTTCTAAACAAGTGGAATTGTTAGTTCCAGGAACTCCTCGAACTCTTTGCTTTCATGAAGTATTCTTAAGATTAGTTGGCAAATGTATTCCTGAGTAAATTGCCAAATTGGGGGTGAAAGAGAAATCCTGTAAATGCAACCAGAGTAAAGAAGAGGTGACAATTATGTTATTGTATGCTGAATCCAGGATGCTCCGTGGATGGTCTTTAACGCACATAAACATCAGTAGAGAATTCACGGAGATGGTGGCCCAGTTGATCTATATCACATTATTCACTACAAAGACAAAGCCTCTAAATATTTGTGGTGGAGCCCATACAAGTGCAGTTTCTCTTCCAATTCATTTCCTCCATTGAATGAGGAGAGTGGCAGGAACATTGCCTTCCTTTCAAATCAATCATGACCTATTCAAGGCATGGTGCACTGGCGACTGACATCCATAGTAACTTGAAGTGAATGAGCTTCAAAAAAGATTTATGTAATTGTGACTTAGCAGGACTGTTTTTGGGCTGGATGTGATTTGAACATCATACTCCAAATTACAACATCATTGACTACTTCTGGGCTGATTATATACGTAGTACAAATAGGTCTGCAGCAATAATCACCCACTTCCCCTAACAGCTCCTTTTCTTCCTTAATTACAGGCAATGTGAGGCTCAATGAGAGGCATTGCTTGCATATGTAAATTATTTTTTCAACAAGAGCATTGTCTAAATCTCAGAGAGTTTGATTTGGTTTAACCAGGGGCTCCGGCAGTACCTATAGTAACCTAAATGCTCTCCAAACTGAGTTAAGGGAACCCAACAGAGACTAGAAATTCAATCAGGAGCCTTTTAAAACATACAGTTCATGTTGTATACACAGAATGAACTACAACACAGTCATAGCATATTTTCACTTCTTGTGAGATTTCTACTACTAATGGTGGGCTGTGATAAACAGAAAGCTCCCATCATTAATTTTTTTTTTGTGTTGCTCACTTGATTTAAAATCAGACTTATTTGTGTATATTTCATTGTATGTTACAAAGGAATAACATACCCTCTGTCATATGTAGTGAAAAGAATAATTATAACAGCAGGTTATGAGGTGGTGTGATGTGAAGTCATCCAAGGAGCCTTTTACAACATGAACCAGCAAAATGAAATACTGCCAATAATAAATATAAATGCTGCTCAAATTTGTCACTATTTTCTGCCAATTTAGCAAGTCCCTTAATATAGTAAAAACAATTATAGATATTTTCATTCATGCATTATGTAAACCATTTTAAAATGGCTGTGTTTTAACAAATTTATTAATGGACTATGGCCACCATCTATTTCAATCTGTAAATCCCTTTGAGAAGTTTGCGGTGAGCTGTCTCTTGAATCATTGTAGTCCAGTCAGTTGACCCACAATGCATGTGGAGGGTGTTCCAGAATTTTTCCCAGGTGACACTGAAGGAATGGTGATATATTTCCAAGACAAGATGGTGAGTGACTTGGTGGAGGATTGTAGTTAGTGGTGTTCCCAATTATCTGCTGCTTATGTCCTTCCATATGATTGTGGCCATGTGTTTGGAGGTGCTGTTTTGGGTGAAATCATATACTCTGCTGCTACTATGTGATGGTCATGGAGTAACTCATGTTTTTTTCATGTGGTGCCAATTAGGTGGGCTGCTTTATCTTGGACTCCAGCCGCTTGGATGATGTTGAAGCTGCATTCATCCAAGTAAGGGGGGAGTATTCCATCACACTCCTGACTTGTGTCTTGTAAAGGGTGGATAGGTTCTGTGGAGTCAGGAAGTGAGTTAATTGCTGCAGAATTCGTAGACTCTCAGACCTGGTCTTTTAGCTATTGTGTTTAAATGGCCAGTCCGTTTCAGTTTCTGGTCAGTGGTAACCACTAAGATGTTCATCATGGGGGATTCAGTGATGGTAATGTCATTGATGTCGAAGGGAAGTAGTTAGATTGTTTCTTATTGGAGATAGTCATAGCCTGGCATTTGTGTGACATGCATGTAACCTGTCACTTGTCAGTACAGCCTGGATATCTTCCAGACCATATAGCATTTGGACATGGACTGCCTGAGGAATCTTGAATGGCACTAAATAAATATGCAGACAGCAGTAAATATTCCCACTTCTGATTTTTAGGATTGAGGAAAGGTCAGTGAGGAAACAACTATAAACACTGAGGCTCCTGAATCTTTTTCACCATAATAATTTCTGTGTTCAGGCTTTTACTTATAATTGTATTCTAGACCTGCTCACATTATTGGAAATTAGTCTGTATATTTAAAGGAATCTGTACATTTACTATCAGTCTCAGGCAGGTGCCCTTCTCCTGCTAGAATAGTAGGTTTAAATAGAAACTTGATATAGGGCATCGACAAATATATTACCCCATCAAATTCAATTACTCACCCACCTGCTTTACACCAGGTTGGTGGGGTTAAAATCCCCCTTTATGTTTCAAAAACCTAACAAGTCCTTGGAAATTATTAATATCTGTCTCCCTATTCAGAATATTTGTACTGCATCAGTAGCACCATTAATGAAAAAGCAATTGACTCATCCTTCAAAATAATTAAAAATGGCGGTTACTATTGCACATAATGCCTGTGCAGTCTCTTTAACTTACGAAGAGTTTAGGCACAGGTAAACAATATCTAGTGTAGGTCATTTAAGGCAAGTAGGGTTGTTGCCTTTCTTTTGTATTTTGTCTGATATTTGATTACAGACATAGATAACTCTTCAAAATGAAGCAGTTTGTATCTTTCCAGTATATTATCTGTCATGGTGGGTCTTTTGTTTGACAATGATTCGTGTTGTATTAAGCATTTTTGCACTGAAGTACAATAAATTACATTATTTGGATTGATTATAAAGGTCTTCCTGCTCTGTTTTCCAGTCATAAAATGTTATTTGCTCTAATTATGAATTTAGAATTTTACAAAAAAGTGCAAAGACATTCAACTTACTACATAGGTACAGAACATACATTATTACAGAGAAAAAGGTAACAGATGAAAGGGTGATACTGAGTGTATTGGAGGTGAGGGGGAAAGAAGGCAAAAAATCAACTTGGAGTAAATTACTATCTGAAATTAAAACAAAATAAGTTTGTGCTGCCTAAATCGATTTTCAAACAGGCTTAGAAATGTAATGCCAACCCACAAGGCTTAATTTTTAAAAAATGTTAGCTTCTAGTTTGAGATGCAGAGAGGATTTTGATAGCCCACCATCCATAGCATATGCTTCAACCTGTTCTGTTGAGTGGACCTGAGCATTCCGTAACCGAGCCTTCCTTGAAGGGACTGTTCTGGGAAAGAATAAAAATAACAGTAACCTGATTTCTCTGCAAAACGTCGTGTATCTTCGAGCCTTCTGTCCATGCCTCCACCCATATCTTTCTAGGATTTCTATCCCAACATCTAGAAACTCACTTCTTGATTTATTCCATAGTGAAGTTGCTAAGTTTCACATCTAATTGGCAAGCTGCTTGTCAGTGGCAGTGCCTATGCTGACAGCTCATCCAGTGCATTCAAATAAGATCTGCTTGTTAAGATAGTTTAGGTGGTATTGGGGAGCTGCATCCACTAAACTATGTACATCCAAACTGAAAATTGGCTTCATTGCTGCAGGGCATCACAAAATGTGTTAAACTGAGCCAAATATAAGGACAAGCAAGACACTATTCAGGACAAAGCTTTTAAGGAGATTTGGATTGGATATTGTTGAATAAGGTAATAGTTTTTAAGGAGTTAATGTTGAAGTTGTATCAGCTCTGATTAGTCTGATGATGTCATAGACAGGCCCTAATTTATCTTCCCTCAACTAAAATTTCAACAATTTTGTTTCTTATGTATCAAGGAGTATGATGCTGGAAAAGCATAGCTGGTCAGGCAGCATCCGAGGAGCAGGAGAGTCGACGTTTTAAGCATACATTCCTCATAACTATGAAGAATTTATCTTATGAATTCAGATTTCAAAGCTCTATCGTCGCAGTTTTCCATTGATCTTTCTTTTCTATTAATTATTGTTATGTGAGCGTCCTTGCCTAGGCTTAATTGTCCTATTTCCTTAAACACTGCTATTCGTGCTCTGTAGGTACACCCATCAATCTATAGTGATTATTAATGAAATAATTTACAGATTCCCCTGGATGCTGAATAATCCTGTTAAATTTTGCTCTTTCAGAAATTTTGTTGGCTGTCAAAGTAAAATAATTGTCAATAGCTTAAAGAACTTTTTAAAAAATTCTGTACCTTTTATATATTGTTGACTTATAATGTCATCTACTATAGGTCTCATTGATTACAATTGTGTATTTACTTGTTCAGCTTGTGCCTTAGTATTTAAGATTTAAGTAATTCTATATTTTAAGAAATGTTTTATCCTAAATATCCAATGCTGTGTTCTAATTGACCCATCTTTATGTTGTATACTGATAATATTTGTGGTAGTATTTGTTCTTTTGCTATGTCTTCTGAATGGTTTTATTTGTCTTCTTTTAAAGCAGTCTTAAATTCTCCAGTATTTGAATGCTACTATGTTTTAGATTTAAAGTATTTAAGTCAATGCTGTTGTAATCTTCTTTGGAAAACTTCTACTTCTGCAAATATTAACACTCTTTATTTTCTTAGTTTCACAAGTTTTTAAACTGTTTAGTATAGTAATGCTACATTATTTTCTTTAAATAAACCCTCCAATTCTGGATTACAGAAGTGCTGTATCATTTTACTCCCTTTAAATCTCAAAGCATTACTATTTAACATAGTTTAGTCTTTGCACTGCTTAATGAAGCTCTTTGCAGTGTCTTTTGCTGTCAAAATGGTGATTCTTTTTCTTTCTGCAGTTTGATGGGGTTTTTCTCATGTCTTTCAGTCAAGATATTGGTTTTCTTGGTATTCTGTAGGCAAAATGGATGACTTCCTGCCAATCATGGCCCAATGCATAGTACACTTCTCCTTCCATGATTTTCTAATGAAACTTTATGGCTGTAGCCTGAAAAATCTTCCTGTCAAACTTATCCATTAATGATCCACTTTTTCACATTAAATGTACCCACGACATCTCCAATGCTGTAGCCTTGGTATGAATCAATTTTATGGCCATGATTTCATTGCTGTAGCCATGCTTCATGGTGCACACTCACTATGGAAGTGATGCTTGTTTTGAGTGGTAAGCACTCCTTTCCTAATTCTTACCTTCTCCAGTTTGGTCCTTTTTGCTCTTTAATTAAAAGGTTTTCCCCTTGCCAAACAGAGACTTTTAATCTTACTTCAGAGTGCTGAAGTGGTCATTTCTCAGCTGAACGAAGATTGCAACTGCCTTACAGATCCAGCTTCTCGAAGGACTTCACAACTGCCAAATATGATGAGCTCACACTGTTTCTTCAGCACACTTTACCAGGCCTGAGGTGAAGGTTTTAGCTTGGAATACTGCTTCTGCTTTGTTGTTTCCTTCACAGGAACTTCTGACTGCTTATTGCTTCAAGTGCTTACTCTGACTCTCTGAATAATCTTAAAGTAGTAAAGCATTTAAAGCAATAAACTCACTTATGTTCTGAAGTGGTTTTCTTCTAAGTTTTGTGACTGTTTTCCACTGCTGTTATCTTGTGATATTTAAGCAACAATGGCCACTATTGATCACAAGGATGTAGTCAGGGTTGGAAGGTTTGAGCTACAGGGAAGAGGCTGAATAGCTGGGGCTAGTTTCCCTGGAGCATTGGAGGTTGAAGGGTGACCTTATAGAGGATTATGGGTCATGGATAGGGTGAATTGTCAAAGTCTTTTCCCCAGGGTCAGGGAGTACATAACTAGAGGGCATAGTTTTCAGGTGAGAGGGGAAAGATATAAAAGAGAACTTAAGGTCAACGTCTTCACACAGACGGTGAAACATGTATGGAATGAGATATCAGTAGAAGTGGTGGAGACTGGTACAATTACAACATATCTGAACAGGAAGAATTTAGAGGGATATGGGACAAATACTGGCAAATGGGACTAGATTAATTTAGGATATCTGGTTGGCATAGACAAGTTTGACCAATGAGTGTGTTTCCATGCATTCCATGGTTCTATGAGAGCTTCACAAATGTGCTGTACAAGCAACTACAACCTGCTAATAGCTGGGATAAAAAAGTTGCCATTATTTTTCCTTTCTACTCCATTACAAACAGGACTTCCAGACACCGTAACATTAAGGCCATTTGACTTCATTCAGTCAAACTAGATTTACATTCAGAAATCTGACGCTAATACAGCAATACCACATCAAAATTGGGTATCTTTTTCATTAGGCCATACAACCATGAGGTGTAGATCATTTATCTGTTTAATTTGCAATTGTCAAAAATTGCCAGATGTTTTCAAACTTTGGCTTTTATTTATTTTAACCAATATGTTCAGATGTGCTAAGACATACCTTGCAACTACATGAGACCTGAATTCAGACCTTCTGATTAAGATGTAAGGTATCTACTTTGGCCAGTTAAGAACCCCAAACAATCTTTATTTCTCTACTGGGTTTGGGGGTCTATTTGCTTAACATTGAGAGAGTGAACTACTCTCTAATGAGTTTTAACAAGAGAAAATTGAGTTTATTGCATGATAGCAATAGGTACAGGTTGGCTAGTTAGTCATAATTATTATGACTATCAGTAAACATCAATTATACTTCTGTCTCCACCAGATCTCAAGTTAGACTTTTTTTCCCAGCCCAATCCTGGATGACACCATCAGATTTAATGTAGCTTATTATAGTCTCTTCTATTAACTCATTCAGAACCATTACCTTATTCAACAGAAATGAGAACAAGCCTCAGCAGTAATGAGGTATTATTGAAGGGTCAGTGATACTACAAGGAAGTGGCTGCAACAGTGCACCTTTTTTCTCAACGCAACAAGCAAAGAAGTATGAAGGATACCACTGAAGTGCACAAAGGGACACAGGTAGGGAGAAACTGTTCTCCTTATAGGGGAGTAAATAATTAAGCAGCACAGTCTTAATGTAAAGAGAAAGAGATTTTGAGAAACATTTCTTCATCCAGAGAGTGGTGGGTGCCTGGAACCCAATGCCTAAAAGGGGGTAGAGGTGGAAGACCTAAAGACATTTAAGAAGCATTTCGATGAAGTGCTGGGAAGAACAAAGAACAAAGGAAAATAACAATGCAATAACAAGGAAGAGGCCCTTCGGCCCTCCAAACAGGTTTCAAATAGATTAATATTTGATGACCATCACAAATATAATGAGCTGAAGGGCCTCTTATGTTGCAGTAAGATGCTGAATCCATAGATTTATTGGATTTGAGTTGGACAGAAGCACCAAAAATAAAATCAAATTATGCTTCACAAGCTGAGATTTGATGAAATTGGTCCAGAGGTTAAAATAGGTCTGGAGAAATCGATATATGCTAACTGACTGAAATAATGAGTAAATACAAGGTCTTTCAGCGCAAAAAGGTGAGAAAATCTGATCAACAAAATGTGATGGATAAAGGCTTAACATTGTCCTGGTCTTCTGTACAAATGTTATCCTATTTAATTTAACATTTGCATAAAATCAGCGGTTAAGGTTAGACTGCAGACAATACATGACATCATTTTGCATGAAACTTGCCAATAAAAATTTCTTCTTTAACCCGTTAAATAACAAACAAGTTTAACCCTGTAAAATGGTTAAAGCAAGGTAACCAAACTTCAGTTACAGTTCACACCTGAATTTTACTTCTGTCAGTTCTATTGTAATAAAATGATTAAAGTTATCTAGAATTGTGATATTGTGATATGGATCAGGATGCAATATTATTGACCTGCGTGGAACCTAGTTAACTTAACTCGTAGAAAAATCCAATCAGGAATGAGTAATCACTAAGTTCAAAACTCTTACAATCCAAAATGTACTATAGCATACAAAATATCCATGACTAGAATGCCTGTTCCTGAGTACTCCTTAAATTCAGGTTTCTTGTGGTTTCCTTAAACAAGTTGTGCTAGCTTTAATTCAGGTAGTGTGGTATTGCTTGAACAATTACTATTTCCTGTCAAAATACCATAGGTATCTTAATGAACTAGAAATGATTAAGATGAGAATGGTTGAGAATCAAGCAGGAACTGGGTAGTAAGAACTGTTTGCCTGTTTTAATGATTGACTACTCCAACAAGAGTGGGTACAGAGAGGAGAGATGTTTTAAAATTCTTCCTTTAATGTCATGTAAAGATATACAGGGTCTTTTATTGAGTCTGTCGTTGGCTATCATCCAAAACACAATGTTCTTAGAGAAGCCTATTCTGTTATTGGAGTGAAATTTACCTAGGAGCTTAAAACTAGTGTATAAAAGGCTAATTGGCAAGTTTCTGTCAATATTTGTACAAAGTAGATCAGTTCCTAGTTTTTTTGGCATCGGAGTTTGACTTGATTTCCCCCTAGGCATGCTCAACGTGATTTTTCTTTTGAGGGGCAGCTACTTACAATTGAGAGGACTGCACTTCTTACAAAATCTGTAATTATTACGTCTTTACTAATATTTCTGAGGAGTGAAGAGTGTAAACATTCAGGTTCACAGATGACTTTATTTACATCCTGTCTGTAGACATTACCTCAAATACTGTTGGATTTAATAATTGCAGACGGCTATATAATTACTTTAAGACAGGAGAAAATGTTTATATAATAGTTACAGATCATATAGATTACCATGACAACAATGAATATTAAAAACAGTATCACAAAAAGATGGAGTTTGCTGATTATTTTTATTTTCTCTGTTCTGAATGTTTCAATTTTGGGTTGGGAATTACTGTAATTAAGTTATATATTTATCTTTACTAATTTGTTAAGATCTGTTATGTTAAAAAGAAGAGAGTGTAATGTGTTATGTCTCACAACCAGTATGCAATATACCTTTGAAGGACATGAGATAATGTCATTATTGTACCTTTGGCATGTGACATGATTGTATAACGATCTCAGACTTCATCTTGCTGAGTCCTCTTCGACCATTAGAACATTGGAATTGCACATGGGCAATTTAACCCTTGCAACCTGCTTTGCCATTTAATATGACCATGGTTTATCACATCTTATCTACAACTCCACTTTATTGCCTATTCCCCAGAACCATTTAACCCTAACAAAAATCATCTGTCTATCTCTTGCTTAGATTTATTCAGCATCCTGGCATCACTGAACTGTGGTAGTAAATTCCACAGATTCACGACACTTGAGAAATAGTTACTTCTCATCTGTTTTATATTCACCACTCCTTAGCCTAAAGCTATGACCTCTCATTCCAGATTGCCCCACAAGGGGAAACATCCACTCTATCTCTACTTTATCTATCTCCTTTAGCAACTTACATGCCTCAAATTGATCACCTCTTGTTCTTCTAAACTCAAAAGAGAAGAGGTCTATTCGATTCAATCTCTCATCATAAGACAAACTTTTCATCTCTAGAATTAACCTAGCAAACCTTCCCCGAACTGCCTCCAATACCATTACATTCTTCCTTGCAAGGGGACCAAAACTAGATTCAGTATTCCAGATGTAGTCTCATCAATGCCTTGTACAGTAGCAACAACACCTCCCTGCTTTTGTACTCCATTCATTTAGCAAAATTCCATTTGTCCCGCCCCCATTCCCTTCTATGCCTGCACACAAATTTTCTGTGACTCATGCATGAGAACACCCAAATCCAACTGATGCATTTTGAAGTTCTCCTCATTCAGATAATAATTTCCAATTCTTCCAACTAAAACCTTATACTTCTCTATGGTAAACACCATCTGCCAAACTTTACCCCATTCATTGAGGGAGAAATGCCATAATTGATATCCAAATTGCTTGAGCCAGACAGCAAGTGCTTATGATTGATCTGATGTAGATACCAGGAGCAGTAACAAAAGTCAAATGATTTTAAGTATTCCATTACCTATCTGTTTTTATGTTAAAGGAGTATCGCATTGTAGCACATTATAATGTCTGCACAGAGTTAAGCAGCAGCATTCATTTGAAAGGAACTTCAAGATCTTGCTTGTAGTGCGTTGGAATCTTCATTAAAGACTAGAGAGTCTGGAGCTTAAAGGATTCAGTAGACAACAGCAACAATTTTACTTGAGTACTGTTCTGTAACTTAAACAGCCAAAAGGCAGACTTACCTTCTTTCTACTTAAAGTTCAAGGTCCTTTGAGCTATAAGCACTGTATTGTGTCTTTTTTAAAATTAAATTTCCAGACTGCTTTCTGACATAAAAGTTAAGATGCAACAATTCAAATACTTCTTACAAGGCTAAAAGTAAAATTGATCGTTAAAAAGCTTCTTCCATGTTCAAAACTAAAATTGACAGCCAAAGATTACTGTTATTTAAATCCAGAGTCCTTACATTTGAAAAGAGTTTTAAACTTTAAGAACTAAAAATTAACTTCCTAATTTACAGAACTTTATCTGTGACCAGCTGGTTCTGCCATTTTATTTCCTGCGATTCAGCAGGAGGCTTGTCCAATGTATTCGTTCCTTATTTAGAGTCAACATCATCTAGTGGCTGAAGCCTGTTACTGTAGGCCTGTATCACTGAAAGGCAGCCCCAAGGACAATACCACTCATTTAAATGGTGAAACATAACTTTTGGAGATGACCAAGCTTTTCATATTGCCAACTTTACACACGGGGTCCAGTTTTTCAAAACAGCGGTCTGCTGAATAACTAAACATGAGAGGCTAATGACTTGTGTCAATAAATAGAATTTATAAAGGTAGAAGAACTTCTGAAGAAGGGACAGCCTTCTAAATGTAAGCTCACTATACATACACTGACACAGACAGGCCTACCGCATATTTCCAGCATTTTTAGATTTAGAGATATTGCATTATTTTGCTTCAATACTCATTATTACAGAATCTGCAGCACCGAAAGGTGACTATTCAATCCATTGTACTTGTGCCAGATCTTAGAGTAAGCTACCTAAATTAATAAAATTCCCCTTTTCATAAGGGCTTAAGGATGAGGAGAAGTAGGAGAACATGCAGCTCCTCAAGTCTTCACTCCCATTCAATAAGATCGTAGCTGATCTGATCATGATCTCAACTCCACTTTGTCATATGAACCCCTAATGTTTGGCTCATGTGTCAATCAAAAATCAGTGTCATCGAGCCTTGAATATACTTAATGACCTTGCCACCAGTGATCTCTGGAATAGAGAGTTCCAAAGGATAACAAGTTTCTGAGGAAAGGAATATTTCCTCACTTACGTGGGAGATCCCTTATTTTAAAAAAAATCATTTCTAGGATGTTGACACCTGGCTGGACGAGTATTTATTGCTCATCTCTAATTGCCCAGAGGGCAGTAAAAAGAAATCATTCACATTGGCACGGATCTGGAGTCTCATGTAGGCCAGACCAGATAAATATAGTAGATTTCCTTCCCTAAATGACATTAGGGAGCTAGATGAGATTTTACACAATTAACAGTGGTTATGACTATGTCAGCTTTTTATTAAATTTGAATTTAACCACCTACCAGCTTGGGATTTGAATACATGTCCACTTAAAATTAGCTTTGGTTTCTGGATTACTAATCAAATTGCATTCCTAATAATCCATGGCCTCTCGCTGATTCTGAGCCAATATCACATCATGTCTACATTTTCCCATATCAACACCCTATTCCTGCTTTCTCCCCATTTTCTTTGATTCCTTTATCCCTAAGAACTATATTTAATATTTCTTGAAGCATTTAATGTTTGGCCACAACTGGCAAGGAATTCCACAGGCTTATCACTCTCTGGATGAAGAAATTTCTCTCATCTCAGGCGTAAATAGCCTACTCTGTGTCCTTAAAACTGTGACCCCTGATTCTGGATTCCTCAGTCATCCTTCCTGCCTTTACAGGCTTCTATGAGATCATCCTCATTCTTCTAAACTCCAGTGAGAATAGTCCTAACCAATCCAACCTCTCTTAATATATTTGTCCCGCCATTTCAGGAATTGGTCTCGTGAACCTTTGTTGCATTCCTTCCAGAGCCAGAATATCCTTCCTCAGATAAGAAGACCAAAACTGGATGCAATACTCCAGTTGTGGCTTCACCAAATCCCTGTACAATTTCAGCAAGACATCTCTACTCTTGCACTCAAATCCTCTTACCATGAAGGCCAACATACCACTTACCTTCTTCAACACTTGCTGCACCTACAAGTTTACTTTCACTGACTTGCAAGGACATAGAGATCTCCTTGTGCTGATCCATTTCTCAATGTATCACCATCCAAATAATGATCTGCTTCTCTGGGTTTTGCTACCAAAGTGGATAAATTCACATTTGTTCATATTTACTTCATCTGCCATGCATTTGCCCACTCACTCAATTTGTTCAAATCACATGCTGCATCCTCTTCAAAGTTCACTCTCTCACCTAGCTTTCTGTTGCCTACAAACCTGGAGATACAATGAATAGTTGAGGTCCAAACACTGATCCCTGCAGTACCCCACTATTCACTGTCTGCCACTCAAAAAAGGGACCTCATTACTATTAAAACCAGAGATTGCTGGAGAAACTTTCCAGCTCATGCAGATTCTGTGGACAGCACAACAGAATAAACATTTTGAGTCCAGTGATCCTTGCATTCATACCTGACTCATAGGAAGACGGTTGCGGTTGTTGAAGGTCAGTTATCTCCGCTCCAGAATGTCTATGCAGGGATTCCTCAGGGTTGTCTCCTAGGGCAAACCATCTTCACCTACTTCATTAACGACCTTCTCTCTTTCATCAGCTCAGAAATGGGATGTTCAGCCTAATGATTGCACTGTGTTAAGCACCATTTGCAATTCATCAGATACTGATGCAGTCCATGTTCAAATGTAACAAGACCGGGACAATATCCAGGTTTAGGCCGACAAGCAGCAAGAAACATTTCTGCCACATAAATGCCAGGCAATGACTATAACCAATAAGAGGCAATCTAACCACCACCTTTTGCATTCAATGGGGTTACCATCAGTGAATTTCCCACTATCAATATCATATGGATGCTATTGACCAGAAACTCAACTAGACTTGCTACATAAATACAATGGCTACAAGAGCAAGCTAGGAATCTGCAGCAAATAACTCATCACCTGACTACCTAAAGCCTGTCCATCATCTACAGGGCACAAGTCAGGGGTATGATAGAACACTCCCACTTTCCTGGATGGGTCCAGCTCCAACAGCACTCAAGAAGCTTGACACCATCCAGGACAAAGCAAACCAATTGATTGCCCAGACAGCCACTCCCTCCAATATGATGCTCAGTGGCAGCAATGTGTTCTATCTACAAGATGCACTACAGAAATTCACCAAAGATCCTCAGACAACACCTTCCAAACTCACAATCACTTCAATCTAGAAGGACAGGGCAACATATATATGAAGACACCACCACTTAAAATTCTCCTCAAGTCACTCACCAACCTAACGTGGAAATATATTGCCATTCCTTCACTGTCAATGGTTCAAAATCCTGGAATTCCCTCTTTAAGTACATTGTGGGTCAACCTACAGCACATGGACTGCAGCAGTTCAAGAAGGCAGCTCAGCAGTTCTTAAGAACAACTAAGAATGGGTAATAAATATTGGTCCAGCCAGCGATGCCAACATGTAAGAAGAGATTAAAAATACTTTAGATTTCTGTCAGACAACTCTGAAGTGGACAGGCAGGAGGCTGGAAAAACACAGTTAGCCAGGCAGCATCAGGAGGTGAAGTTGACATTTCAAGTGTAACCCTTCTTCAGGACTGGGGGGTGGGTGTGGGGGTAGCTGCAGATAAAGGGGGTGGTGGAGGCAGGGTGGTGAAGTGGGGATAGGTGATGTCAGATAGAGGGTATTATCTGGTTGGTCAATGGGAGGAATGAATCTGGTTGGTGGCTGGGAGGAGTGGAAGGGATGGGGAGTAGCTGAGAGGGAGTAAGGGAAATGGGGAGGGAAAAGTTATTTGAAATTGGACAACTCAGTGTTGAGTCATCCGAGCTGTAGGCTGCTTAGGTGGAAGGTGAAGTGTTGTTCCTCCAATTTGTGGTTTGGCTCATTGTGACAGTGGGGGAGGCCAAGGATGGTCATGTTGGAAAGGGAGTGGGAAGGGGGAATTAAAATGGATGGTGACTGGGAGGTCCGGCCATCCCCTGCGGGCCCAGCTGAGATGCACGGCAAACCATTGCCCAAGTTTGTGTTTCCTTCAGAAATACAGAGCCATATTTAAAATCTGACGGGCCCTAATCATGGCAGATAATATTAATTAGATTAGATTACAATGTGGAAACAGGCCCTTCAGCCCAACTAGTCCACACCAACCCGCCGAAGCGTAATCCACCCATACCCCTGCATTTACCACTTACCTACCCACACCCCCTAACCTAACACTACAGGCAATTTAGCAAGGCCAATTCACCTGACCTGCACATCTTTGGACTGTGGGAGGAAACCGGAACACCCGGAGGAAACCCACGCAGACACGGGGAGAATGTGCAAACTCCACACAGTCAGTCGCCTGAGGCAGGAACTGAACCCGGGTCTCTGGCGCTGTGAGGCAGCAGTGCTAACCACTGTGTCACCGTGCCGCCCACAATTGGTGGAGGATAATGAGAGAAAGGTAAACCACATCACTTCATTCACAGCAGTTGTGATTCAAAGATTCAATATCACAGGTAGACACCATAACAATACTTATGAAAGGTTAAATACTCACATATGTTAAATTTGAGTTTAGGATGCCAGACGGGTATGGTTAGGGTGGAAGAATGTACATTTCCAGGGAAGTAAGGTGCCAGGGGCAGGTAAGATTAGAGTGGTGCTGGAAAAGCACAGCATCCAAGGAGCAAGAAAGTCAACATTTCAGGCAGGACCCCTTCATCATGAAAGTTTGCCAAGTAGGAAGAGTGCTAGAAGGGGTACAGGGGCAAGAAGGAGGGGCAGGTATTTAATGAAGTGTTTAGTAGGTTATGCTGGGATATCAAATCAGGTCACCAGCAAGCAATGCCCAACTCCTGAATCCCATGAATGAATTAAACAAAAATCGGGGATGTGGGTTTCAGGGGCATGGCCAACATGTCTTACCCATCCCTAAGTGCCCTTGAGAAGGTGGTGGTGAGGTGCCTTCATGAACTGCTGCAGACCATGGTGTAGGTACACCCACAATGCTTTTCAAGAGGGCTTTACAGGACATTGACCTGATGACAGTGAAGGAATAGTATTAAATTGTCAAGTCTTCATGCCGAGTGATTGACCTTCAACATAGTAGAACACTTCTAGCTTCAGAAGGAGAATTAAAACATTTTCCAAGGAGAGAACAAAGGGGAATTACTTCATATAGTAAGGGTTGTCTGTCATAGCCCAAAACTGAAGCAAGTCATAGTGAAAAGAAGCTTAATTAGAAATGGAAACCATGTGTGAGAGCTCTGCTCCCTTCAAATTTTAGATATCCTTTCACTCGAACAGGAAAATTTGAACTGATTTTCACCTGTATTCAAGTCATAGCACAACAAGCAACTTCTTTACTTCCTGATAACTCTTGCTGACCCAGGGAGTGCTGAGATCAGGGTGATTCATCAATGCTGTGGGTTGCACAATGCACTGTAGTTAATGTTAGTGGGACATGCAACATAAAACATAGAACATAGAACGTTTCAACGCAGTACAGGCCCTTCAGCCTTTGATGTTGCACCAACGTGTGAAATTAATCTGAAGCCCATCTTACCTACATCATTCCATTATTAGCCATGTGTCTATTCAATGCCCATTTAAGTGCCCTTAACATTGGTGAGTCTACTCCTGTTGTAGGCAGGACGTTTCACGCCCCTACTACTCTGAGTAAAGAAACTATCTCTGACATATGTCCTAAATCTATCACCCTTCAATTTCAAGCTATGTCCCCTCGTGTTAGCTTTTACCATCTGAGGAATAAGCTCCCACTGTCCACCCTAACTAACTCTCTGATTATCTGATATGACTGGATTAAGTCACCTCTCAACTTTCTTCTCTCCAGTGAAAACAGCCTCAGTTCCCTCAGCCTTTCTTCATAAAACCTTCCTTCCATACCAGGCAACATCCTAGTAAATCTACTCTGAACCCTTTCCAAAGCTTCTACATCCTTCCTATAATGCGGTGACCAGAACTGTATGCAATACTCCAGTTGTGGCCTTACGAGTGCATTGTACAGCTGAAGCATGAACTCATGGCTCCAAAACTCAATCTTCCTATCAATAAAGGCTTTCTTAACAACCCTATCAACCTGGGTGGCAACTTTCAGGGATTTATGCACCTGGACACCAAGATTTTTCTGTTCATCGACATTGCCAAGAATTTTACCATTAGCCCAGTACTCTGCATTCCTGCTTTTTCTTCCAAAGTTGACGACCTCATACTTTTCCACATTAAACTCCACTTGCCACTTCTCGACATCTGCATCTTATCTATGTCCTTCTGTAACCCACAACATCCTTTGGTACTATCTACAACTCTGCTTACCTTAGTGTCATCCGCATATTTGTTAAACCATCCTTCTTCATCCACATCCAGGTCATTTATAAAAATGGCAAACAGCAGAGGCCCCAAAACAGATCCTAGTGACACATCACTGGTAACTGCATTCCAGGGTGAACATTTCCCATCAATCACCACCCTCTGTCTTCTTTCAACTAGGCAAATTCTGATCCAATGCGCTAAATCACCTTCAATCCCAAAACTCTGTATTTAGTGCAATAGCCTACCATGTGGAACTTTATCAAATGCCTTACTGAAATCCATGTACACCACATCAACCGCTTTACCTTCATCCACGTGTTTTGTCACCTTCTAAAAAGACTCAATAAAGTTATTTACGCATGACCTACCCTTCACAAAACCACGTTGACTATCAAAATTATTCCTTTCCAGATGATTATAGATCGTATCTCTTACAACCTTTTCCAACACCTTACCCACAATTGAAGTAAAGCTTACTGGCCTATAATTACCAGGACTGTCTCTGCTCCCCTTCTTGAACAAGAGGACAACATTTACTATCCTCCAGTCTTCGGGCATTACTCTCATTGACAATGATGATATAAAGATCAAAGCCAAGGCTCTGCAATCTCCTCCCTGGCTTCCCAGAGAATCTGAAGATAAATTCCCTCCTGCCCAGGGGTCTTATTTTCAGATCTTCCAAAATTTCTAAAATCTCCTTGTTGTCAACTGCAATCCCATCTAACCTAATAGCCTGTATTCTCACTGACGTAGTATTCATGTTGGAAAAGGACAAATTAAAAGTATTTATTAAATGCTTCCCCTATATCCTCAGATTCCACATAAAACTTACCACTACTGTCTTTGATTAGCTCTAATCTTACTCTAGTCATTCTTTTATACCTGATATACCTGTAGAAGGCCTTAGGGTTTTCCTTGATCCTATCTGCCAACAACTTCTCATTTTCCCTCCTGGCTCTTCTTAGCCCTCTCTTTAGATCTTTTCTGGCTAACTTAAAACTCTCAGTCCCCTAACTGAGCCATCTCACCTTATTTTAACATAAGCCTTCTTCTTCCTCTTGACAAGAGAATCAACTTCTTTAGTAAACCATAGCTCCCTCGCTCGACAACTATCTCCCTGCCGGATAGGTATATACTCATCAAGGACCTGCAGTAGCTGTTTCTTGAACATGCTCCACATTTCAAATGCGTCCATCCCCTGCATTTCCTTCCCCATCCTATGCATCCTAAATCTTGCCTAATGGCATCATAATTGCCTTTCCCCCAGTTGTACCCCTTTCCCTGCAGTATATACCTATCCCTTTCCATCACTAAAGTAAACATAAACAATTGTGGTCACTATTGTCAAAGTGCCGACCTACCTCCAAATCCAACACCTGGCCGGGTTCATTCTCCAGTACCGAATGCTCCTGACATTGAAGTACACACATTTCAAACCAACATTCTGATTGCCGGTGCCCTCTCGCAACCTTGTAAACCTTTCTCTGACCTCACTACCCTCAACCTCCTGTACATTGGAATTACAATTCCTGTTCCTATCCCCCTGCTGCATTAGTTTAACCTCCACTCATTGCCTTCCCCCCAACCCCACGAAGGTCATTAGCAAATTTCCAGGATATTGGTACCCCTTTGGTTCAGGTGAAGGCCATCCTGTTTGTAGAGGTCCCACCTTCCCCAGAAATAAATCTATTTATTCAAGAATCCAAAACAATCTCTCCTGCACCACTTCTGCAGCCAGGTGTTCAACTCTGCTGTCGCCCTGTTCCTTGCTTCACTAGCACGTGGCACTGGTAACAAACCAGAGATAACAACTCTGTTTGTTCTAGCTTTAAGCTTCCACCCTAGTCCGCTGAATTTCTGCCTTAGATCCCCACCTTTCCTCCTACCTCTGTTGTTGGTGCCTATGTAGACAATGACTTGAGCTGATCCCCCTCCCCCTCAAGGATCCCAAAAACATGATCAGAGACATCATGAACCCTGGCACCTGGGAGGCAATACACCAACCATGGGTTTCTCTAATTTCCACAATACCTCCTATCTGTCCCCCTAACAATGGAGTCCCCCAGTGACAAAAGCTCTGCTCCTCTTCACTCATTCCTTCTGAGCAATAGGGACTCACTCTGCCCCAACAGAATCAAAAACTGTATCCTTGTTGTTGAGGGGAACCACCACAGAACATCCTAGCACTAGCTGCTGGTTCCCCTTCCCACCCCTGACGGTAACCCATCTACCTTCTTCATGCGGCTGTGGAGTAACTACCTTCCTGGAACTCATTTCAATAACCTCCTCGCCTCCGGAATGATCCGAAGTTCATCCAGCTCTAGTTCCCTAACAGGGTTCTTGAGGAGCTGGAGTTGGGTGCACTTCCCACAACTCAGGTCAGCAGGGACACCAGAGGTGACCCTTGCCTCCCACATACTGCAAGAGGAACATTCAACTGCTTTAACCTTCACTCCCACTATTCTAAATTCCCAAATACACCGCTGAAAAAATGAAACTCAAAATAAATCACTGGTCACCTTACCAACCGACATACCAAACTTTTTTTTTCATTAGAGCAGGAGGATAGGTGGGAGACAATACCCAGGTAGTGTTTCGGGTAAAGCAAACATCCAAATATGTAACCTTGTGACCTGTCCGACCACCTTCAGGAACTGAACAACATCCAAACTGAAAATAAGTAATTTGAAGTATATACTCACATATCCCGACATGTAACACTTGTGACATGAGGAAAAACAATTCTTTTAAAGTGCCACTGGAACGTATAAAGTATTCTGGCTCAAAATATGAACACATTAATTTATAGAAATGTGTAATTTAAATTAAGGAGAAATAATATGAATGAATTGTTCCAGTACATGCATTAAATACAACACATTTTCATACTTTTACTGACCATAAGGACTTTCTGTTTACAATACAAACTACTTGTGAACTGAATTCAAAGTTGAACATTTGACTGACAGCTGATCAGTCAGGCAGGCCAAAACACAAATGTCAGTCTGTCACTGAAGACCATTAGGTTTGGAGATTTCAGCTGCAGTCCAATTCCCAGTGGAGAATATGACACACAATTCGTCTGAATGTTATAGATTTCCTCAATTGATAAAATGAAAAATAAAACCTTCTCATAACTGAAAAAGTGTGTGACACTTTTCTAAGACTAGACATGAATCTTTTTGTCAGAATTGTAAGATAGAGCCCACCTGCTACCGTTCAGTGGAGTGGGCCCAATTCTGTTTTCTAAAAGAGCTAACCTTTAAGCTTACTTGCTATAGTATGAACAACTGCTGCTTGTTAGTTACACAAAGCATACTTAAAAAAAATTTCACCACTGAAAATGAAGTGTCAGTGAAAATGACTACAGATTAGTGCTGCAAATTGACCTTGTTCTGTTGGAAATATTGTCCAAAATTCAAAATCATGAAATTTCCAAAAACAAAATATTGTTCTTTAATGCTTGCTTGAGCATCCAGCTTAATCACGTTGTTTCATGTAAAGGCTAAGTGATCCAAACCTTAAGATAAATGAATTTTTGATTGTAACCATAAATCCAGTTACCCATACTTTAGAAGCTATGTTTCTAAATAATGATAATATATATTTCAACCTTCATTACAATATGAAAAGAGATGAACATGGAACAAAATTAGGCCATTTGGCTCTTTGAGCCATTCAATAAGAGCATCAGTGATCTGATTTTTACCTGAACTCTACTTTCTTGAATATCCTCAATCATCTTTGGTAGTCAAGAATCTCTCGACTTTCACCTTAAAAATATTTAAAGGCTCTGCATCTGTTGAGGAAGGGAATGCCAAATATTCATAATCCTGAGAGGGGGTGGTCAGTCAGTACAGGCTCAATGCACCAAATGACTTTATTCTGATCCTATTTTCTGTGTGTCTATGTAATACCATTTGATTTTATTTTGTTAAAAGTATGTTGACAGCCTCTTGATGGATATATTCAGTGATATATATGAACAAAAACTCCTCATCTTTGTCTCAAATGGGTGACCCTTTTTTTTAAGCTGTGAGTCGTGGTTCTAGATTCTTACACAAGAAAAAATACCCTTTCAACATCCACCCAGTCAAGAATCCCTAGGATCATACACAGCACCAGATTATCATCCAACAGGTTTATTTGGAACCACAAGCTTTTGGAGCGTTGCTTCTTCATCTTGTGGCCCAACACCGGCACCTTCAAGTCATGCTTCACTTAAGTCACCTCTGACTCTGCTAAACTCCAGACAATACAAGCCTAACCTGTCTAGTGTTTTCATTCCAGGGATGAGTCTATAACATGTAAATTGTGCAAAAACATGTGATGCAGAGAAAGTATAAATCACCATAAGTTGCTGGCTGATTTGCCTTTCTCTAGTGTAACCTCAAGAACATGATAACGCATACTCAACCATTCTGTTCATGAACTTGATGTACTTGAGCATTAATTGCCAAGTAAATTTGCCTTGGTAAGTCAGGACTGTACTTAACAGGAAAATTTTAGTGAGCAGATTTATGTTCCTGGAACATCAATCATCCTCTCAAATGCAAAAAGTTAGATTTTCACTGTAGAATCTCATTCCCTTTGCTGGTAAATTGATGTTAGTGATTTTAAGAATTTTAAATTTGAAATATCAAAACTTTTTTATACTTTGCCCATCCCTTTTATTTCTCCCAGTCTAATCTTCCTTATTGTTTCCATTCTTTTTGGTGAAGTTGTAACTTCAAAGCCTAATTTTGTTTAGCAGTAGTGTGCAGTGAAAAATGTTCAAATTAACAATGTCTTGTGAAGTTGGTTTCAACCCCATGGCCTCCATATTTTCTTAAACAGCTTTTGGATACACACAAGAAACCCTAATGGGAGAGGCCAATTACCAATTTAAACATGTCAACAGGTAATTAGTAAGATCAGCCATGATCTTATTGAACAGCGTAGCAGATTTGAAGGACTAAGTGGCCTACTCTTGTTTTTTGCAGACAAGCAAGAGGCTGGAAGAACACAGCAAACCAGGCAGCATCGGAAGGTAGCGAAGTCAATGTTTCAGTTTTCAGGACTGAAGAAAGGTTGTACCTGAAATGTTGACTTCTCCACTTCCTGATGCTGCCTGGCTTGCTGTGTTCTTCCAGCCTCCTGCCTGTCTCCCTTGGATTCCAGCATCTGCTGTTTGTTTTCCTCTATTTGCCTCTACTCTTCTTTTTTGCTCATATGTTTCTTAAAGAAATACTTGCATTTATATCCTGTACTATTCATGACCACGAGACAAGCATTTTACAACTAATGGATTTTTTTTAAAATGTACTCACTATTATAAGATAGAAAATTCAGGAGCCAGGTTTGGCACACAGTAAAACTCCTGCAAACAGCAATGTGATAAATAATCAGATAATTTGTTGAGATGTTAATCGAGATCTAAACATTGGCTAGAACACTTTATGCAGGAATAACCACTCTGCTCTTCTTCAAAGGAATACTATGGGGTTTTTTAAATCCACCTGAGTGAGCAGACATCACATCCTAAAGATGTCTCGACAGAGATTGCTACCCTCCCTCAGAACTGCACTGGAATGTCAGCCTTTGATGTTTGTTCTCCGATGCTGGAGTGAGTTCTGGAGTGGATTTGTGAATTGACTGTGCATGCATAGGTTTCCTGGGCTTCAGTGAAAGCAACATAATGAAACAGTGGAATTAGCAGGCTAAGGAGCCTCAGTGATTGTCTGGTTTCTTTGGTGCTTTGTGATTCCCCTTACTGTCAATGATGTGTCCTCAATATTCATTTGGGTTCTGGAAGAAATCAGTCAAGGGCAATGGATATTTATCTGGACACTACACTGCATTAACAGTAATTTTGAAACCACTGCTGATTCAAACTGATCCATCATGTCTGAAAATGGGTATGATTGGGGTTGCCCAGTCACAGGTCATTAATAGTTTGAGTACACCAGTATTAGTTCTGTACACCGGGACAGATGGTTTATGGAATGGTGCATGCCCTCAGATGTCTGGGTTGATTATCAATTTGAGTTTAACCCAGACTCTCTCCATTTTTCCAAAGGTGTCTTCAAAAACACTGATGTTTATTTAAGATGTCTTGTCAACTTGTTTTAGAGTTGACCAATTTCTTCACAGACCACCTGGTTTAATTTTAGTTTCTGTAGCTACAAATGCCCCATAAGGCCTGGTAGTATCCTTTGACAATGTGAACGGGTAACTCAATGTCCTAGTCCCATGGTTATACCATTACCATTACTTCCTCTTTTAAGGTTACTATTTGCTCTATGGATATCCTGAGAGTGATGTTGGTGTACTTGTACTGCAGATGCCTTAGATTTTGCTCATAAATTGTTTCAGAAATATGTGAAACTGCCACCCTGCTGTCTACCTTCATGGGTTGTCCATTCAATTTAGGCAGAACCTAAAATCTATAGATTTCACCCTGAGCTACCAGTAAAGTCAATTTAAATTCCTTGTCAGGGATGTTTGAATCACTTGCAGGATCCATTTATTCTTCCTGGCCTACAGCATGAATGTTCTTCCTTGGTTTTGGCAGGGATATTTCCTGACTGATCTGTTTCCTCCAGCAGGCCCTAATAAAATGGCCCACTTGCTCACACTTCACAAACTGGGCCTTCCTGCACCAACAGATATTTTTAGTGTCCAGATCGGCCAGGCTTGTGGCAGTCCTGCCACTGCATGGCTCCTGTTCCCTTTGTGTGGTCGCCATTTTATGTGCTGGGGTTCTGTGTCGAGCTGTACTGCTAACTTGTGCTGCTGGTTTCAAAATTAAGGCTTCACTCAGTCAGTAGCTTCATTAAATAACCCCACTGGCTGTCCACAAATCTATTTCTTAAGGCCTCATCCAAAACATTCCCAAACTCACACTGTTCTACAAGGTGCTTACGGATCATAGAGTGATATAGTATGGAATCAGACCCTTCAATTCAACTTGTCTGTGCTGACCAGACATCCCAAACTGATATAGTCCCATTTCCCAGCATTTGGGCCATATCCCTCTAAACCCTTCCTACTTATGTACCCATCCAGATGACTATTAAATATTGTAATTGTACCAGCTTCCAACACTTCCTCTGTCAGTTTGTTCTATACATGCAGCACGCATTGCACGAAAGTGTTACCCCTCAGGTCCTTTCAAATCTTTTCCCTCTCACCTTAAACCTCTGTCCTTCGGCTTTGGACTCCCCTACCCTAGGAAAAAGACCTTGGCTTTTCACCCTATCCTTGCCCCTCATGATTTTATGAATCTTTATAAGGTCACCCTGCAGCCTGTAGTGCTCCAGAGAAAAAAAGCCCCAGTGCATTCTGCCTTTCCCTATAGTTCAAACCTTCCAGTCTTAGCAACAGCCTTGTAAATCTATCTGGCACCCTTTTGTGTTAACAACATCCTCCTAATAGAATGATTAATTGAGCCACAATTCTCCTTTCAGTTAATTCCTCCAGTAAAGTTCAAAAACCCTCTGTGCTTAGTACAGATTTTGGGACATGATCCTTCAAAAAAATCAAAAAGTCAATCTTTACTCAGAGAGTAGTAAGGGTATGGAATGCTTTGCCTGCATCAGTAGTAGGTTCGCCAAGTTTAAGTGCATTTAAGTCATCATTGGACAGGCAAATGAACGTACATGGAATAAGGTGGGATGGGCTTCAGGTTAGTATGACAGGACAGCACAACATCGAGGGCCTAAAGGCCTGTACTGCGTTGTAATGTTCTATGTTCTATGTTCTATAACTCCTGGTATATTTTGATTCCAGGTTTGTCTGGGTGGACAAGGCTTCTGAGCAACTTAGAGGCTTTACTAGCTATCTTGCTAAGAAACGCAGGTACTACCAAGTCATCTACAATTCTATTTGCTATAATGTGGCCGAGTGGTATTATCACTAGATTGTTAATCCAGAGACACAGATAATGTTCTGGGTACCTGGGTTCAAATACCACCACGGCAGGTGGTGTAATTTGAATTCAATAAGAATTTGGAATTAAGACTGTAATGATGACTATGAATCCATTGCCGATTGTTGGAAAAACTGATCTGGTTCATTGATGTACTTCAGGGAAGGAAATCGCCACGACTACCTGGTCTGGCCTACATGTGACCCCAGAACTACAGCAATGTGGTTGTCTCCAAACTGTCCTCTGGCCTGGCCAGTGATGCCCTCATCTCATGAATTAATTTAAAAATACATAATAACTAAATCTTTCAGTGTAGGCTTTCCATCCATCCAAATTTTCTTCAAAGTCTCCAATGGCACCAAATTGACTTGGCGTTTCGTTTTTAATTTGAGAGCTGCATAACCAGGTCCCTTTAATATTCAAGACCTTCCTAAAATCAATATTATATCCTTAAGTTCTCTTCGTGAACCAAATTGTAACAGTCTTTCATTAATTTCTAACTCTTTTCTTTTCTCTTCATCTCTACCTGAAAGCTCTTCCATGGTGAACTCCGCTGCCGAAGCTTTCAGATTTCCTCCCATTTAAGGCTTGAATATTCTCATTTTGTTTTTCGAGACTGAGGAATCTGCCGTTGCCCTCCCTCTCTTTGTTTTAAAGGACCCAAATCAAGTCTTATTCATCTTCTATTGATCCAAAGTCAGGATGCATCAATGAGTGAGAAAGGAATTCTTTTTTCCTTCTCTCTTTTACATAGTGACTGATATTCCCTTGTTGCCAGTTATTCTGCATTAGACAGCTACTACGCTCCAGTCAGAACTAAAGAGCATTGTCTGCTTTTGTTTTATAAATGTGTACACTGAACAGGATCAAACCAGTTTCAACAAGCTCACCGATCAAGCAGATGACTCATTCATGTTATGTGACATACCTCTTAGAGGGACACTGTCCCAACAGAGGATGTACCAACTATAATGCATGACAAAAGCGTATGGAGGGTGGAAGCAAGAATAGGCCACTGAGTTGGATGTTGAAAATGTGTTGCTGGTTAAAGCACAGCAGGTCAGGCAGCATCCAAGGAATAGGAAATTCGACGTTTCGGGCATAAGCCCTTCATCAGGAATGCTTATGCCCGAAACGTCGAATTTCCTATTCCTTGGATGTTGCCTGACCTGCTGTGCTTTAACCAGCAACACATTTTCAACTGTGATCTCCAGCATCTGCAGACCTCATTTTTTACCCACTGAGTTGGATGATCAGTCATGACCATATTGAATTGTGGAGAAGGCTCAAAAGGGCTGAATGGACCATCCCTCTTATTTTCTAGGTTTTTATCTGTCACAGAATCATAGAATTATTAATCTGCAGAAAGATATCATTTTGTCCATCATGTCCACTGGCTCTCTGAATGTCTTAACAAAGTACCAATATTCTGCAATTTCCCATAACCCTAAACTGTGTATCACCCAGTCATGATGAAGGGCATTTGCCCGAAATGTTGACTGTCCTGCTCCTCGGATGCTGCCTGACCTGCTGTGCTTTTCCAGCACTACACTCCCCACTAGTGTCTTGTATAAGTTCATTATAAACCTCCTGCTCTTCTACTCAATGCTCCTATTTACAAAGCCTATGACATTCGCAGCCTTATTAACAGCTCTCTGTAACTGTCCTGCCATTTTTAACAACTTATGTTCATATACACCAAGGTCTTTTTGTTCCTATACACAGTTTAGAATGGTACCCTTTTATGCTACCTCTCCACGTTCTTTATTTCAAAGGGTAGCACTTTATCTGCCACCAATTGATGCAATCCACCAGCATGTCAATGCCTCACACTGTCCTCTTCACAGTTTACAAATCTCCCAAGTTTTGTGGCATCCACAAACATTGAAATTGTTTCAATTTCACCATCATTTACAGTGAGATTCAAACTCCTTATCTCTAGACCATTCACGTAGAGTTCTGAATTGCTAATAAAGGAACCTTGCCACCATGCCATTGCCTCCCTCAGATGTGGGTGAAACTTTGCTCTGTGATATTAAATTTGCATTTTGTCCTCTTATCTGTTAAATTTTACAACATCACCACGCAAGGCAATAGGTTAAATAATAGTAATGCAAATTAACAAAAAGTCATTTGGTCATACAGAACTTGAATATTGCTAAAAAAAAGTCATATTTTTGCTTTTTATCTTTCAATCGCCAATTTGTACAAAGTGCCAAAGTAAATAGAAAACAGCATAAGTCAAAAACCTTTGACAAAATGTGTCTTTTCTTCAGCAATTTACTGTAGAATATTTTTTAAAGAGAATATTCAGCAATGAATAATTTGGAAACATAATTTCTGATCACATTGTCTGTCAAACAGTAAATGAAATTCCAGAAAAAAGTAGATAAAACTTAAATTACAAAGCTCATGAGTCAGTGATGAGTAAAGGGAGCAAAAGCAAATATTGGTAAAGGAAATGTTAAGTATTCACAGTGAATTGGCAAGGCAGTATTCATGCTAATACCTCGAGAGAGTAGAATAAAGTCATGTGTGTGCAAACCAATATGTAGCATGTAGGAGAAGTGGCAGTCTGGAATAATAAATTGTGTAGGAGAGATAGTACTCAAGCTAATTCGAAATCAGAACAGAATAAAGGACTGATTTTGAAGACCAATATGTAAATGTAAATGGTAATGTAGTGTGGAGGAGAGGTGGCAATGTGGAATGATAACACTATGTAGGAGAGAAGACAATAGACAGAGGTGGTGAATTAACATTGAGGAGGCAGGAAAGGACACGGAAGAAGATGAAATTGACATTGAAAAATAAGCAATTTAAAATTTAAAGGGGTATTCGCTTAGCATGTTTAAATAGACAGGATATAAAAACAATTGAACAATCCATGTTACTGAACAGTTTTGTTCACAATGTCAGTTTGTATTCCATGATATCAGCTTGGATGATAGGTGAATAATGTGAAGTCAGTTTGGATATGGAGGTAGTGCTGTCCAAGTCATCAGAATAGTGGACCATTCCTGTGGCAAACCTCCCTTTCGTAAAGTCATCAAGAATATCTTCTTGTGTTATCCATGTCAACAATTAAAGTCAGGTATAAGAAAGATAAAATCATCAGAAGTAATTCCATTAGACAGGGTATACAGAAAATATATAAAGGTGTAGACAGAAATGGAAAACTTTAGCTGAGCCTCACTGACAAAAAGGGTAGTAGAGAAATAACCTTCATCACATTTAATAAATACTTGGACATCCATCTGAATTACTGTAACCTACAGGGATACAGGGTCAAAGCTCAAAAGGGAAACCAGGCTGGATAGTTTTTTTTCAGCCACCTCAGACCCTATGGGTTGAATGGTTGCTTTCTTCATCACAAATGTCCTCTATTTCTATTTTTTACACCACAATTCCTGTTAATTCCATTGGTTTGTTGATTTTTCAGTCATTTAAGTTGCACACATAAATTTTGTGATGCTTGTATTTTTTTTATTTGCTTTGCGCTTGAAAGAAAGTCCTGAGTGCTTTTTGATATGTGTTTCCATGCTGGCAGGAAAGCAGGTTTAAGGATTGGAAGGTCTTGATCCTTGGCATTCACTTGGGAAGAAGGGAAGCAAGAATGAAAAAGTAATATTTAAAGTAAGTATTTTCTACAAACTTGGCAACACTATATTTAAAGTAGATGCTTCTTATTTTTCAGAAAATCTATGCTGCATTAGGTTGCACAAAATCTCAATTTATCTTTTCCATTTTCTCCCACAAGCAAGCTTTTATCGCTAAGCTTCTTATAGTAAAAACTTGGGTCCAAAGAGTACCGAAATGTCATCTAGCCATCCAGCCAATGGAACTAGCTTTCTCAATTTTAAATATCAGGGAAACTATCTGCATGTATTTGCATCTCACTCAGCATATAGTACGGCAGGATTAAGTGCCACATTCTAATTATGTTCTACCCAATCCAGAAATCCAAACCTTCAGATATCCAACTGCACATTAAAAGCATATATCTGGACAACTCAACTTCTTTGAGACTTCACACTATGTCCTTGTTGCTTTGACCTTGTGGAAAAATGTTTCGAAAAGGCTAGGTTGAGTTGCGGTGTAAGCATTCTAAGTGGACCCAGAGGTGGCAATGTGGAATGCTAACACTATGTCGGAGACAAGGCAAAGGGAAGGTGGGTGGACTTAGCTGCAGGGCATGGTGGAAAGATAGCATCACAATCCAAATCCCACTTCATCAATCCATGGCTGATGATGTTCAATAGTTTGTTCTGAAGGTCAATAATGCTTTCCAAAGCAATAGTCATGCATCTTTACCTATGGTACCTATTCTTTTTTTCAATCATGGTATGTGGACACCACTGGCTGGGCTCACAATTATTGCTAATCTATAATTGACCCTGAGAACATGGTGGTCACTTCCTTGTTGAACCACTGCAGTCCATGTTCTGTATACTGACCCACAATGGCATTAACAAGGGCATTCCACAATTTTGACCTATTGACACTGAAGAAAGAGCGATAAACTTTCAAGTCAGGATGGTGAGTGATTTGGAGGGTAGTTTGCTGGTGATGATACCCTTGTCATTGTAGGTGGAAGTAGTCATGAGTTTGGAAGGTGCTGTCTAATGAGTTTTAATGAATTTCTGTGTATTGTAAATGATTCACAATGCTAATGAGTCAGTGGTGTAGGAAGTGGATGTCTGAGGATACACACCAGGGCAGTTTTTCAATGGGGTAAAGTGTCTTGAGTGTTGTTGGAGCTGCATTCATCCAGGTAAGTGAGGAGTATTACATCATACTTCTGACCTGTGCTTTGTAGGTAGTGGACAGACTTTGAGGTGAGTTACTTACTGCAGGATTTCCAGCCTTTGGCCTACTGTTGTAGCCACAACATTTTACTGGAAATTCCTCTCCAACAGCATTGTGGGTCTACCTACAGCACATGGATCACAATGGTTCAAGTAGGCAGCTCACCACCACCTTCTCAAGGGCAACAAAGACCTGGCAATTAATGCTGGCCAGTCAGTGATGCCCATGTTCCATGTATCAATAAAAATAAAAGGCAAGTCCATTTCAGTTTCTGGTCAATGGGAAGTGTCCAAGGTATTGATAATGGGGTAATTCAGTGAGAGCGATACCATTGAATATCAAGAAGAGATAATTGGATTTTCCCTTGTCAGAGATGATCATTACTGAGCATGTCCAAATGACGTCCAGCCTTTTGGTGCATTTGGCAAGATAGAAAGTTAAATATTAATGAGGTAAGTTGGATCATTAACAAGGTATTTAACAAACAATAATCCACCTTAATTAGCAACTTAGTGCTACCAGCAAGGAACAGCACCTCACCTGTGATTAGGTGGAGTGAGGTAGGCCTTATTGAACTTCTCATCTGACTCTCATCAGATCTCGAGTCATTCAGGCCCCTATGAGACTACACCCCTGCTAGCAATATTTTAGATCATCAATAAATCAGAGAACATATCATTACATGTCTAAGTCAGATCTCCAAAATCACTGTTATTTGTTTTATGCTCAAGGAGGGTTTGATATGCAGCACAGGAAGGAGAAAAGAGAGGTAAATGTAAGAAGCATACAAGGATCATCTGCAATTAAATAAAATAGGAATGAATATATTGGATTAAGATGAAATTAAATAGGGAACTAATACATTTACAACAAAGGGCCCGAGGTCACTCGATAATGAAACCAATTGCATACATGTACTTAAGGAACTATTATAAATCAGCCTGTCCCATATTACCCTAGATACTCCATTCACTTTAATCAGTGCCCATTCTTTCCTTAATAACTATCACAAGTTAAAAGATTTAGAAAAGGAAGAGGAACTTTAAAAATACAGTATATTCTCCTACCTAAAATGATGTGTCAATAACATTAACATCTCATGGTGGTTGTGTTTTGTGAGCATCTTCTGAATTGTTTTTTTTAAGATGCCCAGTGAAAGGAGTAATAGGCTGGTCATGAGCTAGTCAGCGGCAACTGCTTGGAGTTCAGGTGGATGTCGATCTTCTGGAGTTCTGATCATACCTTGTCCTGACTGTTGTGCCCTTGCAATCTCGTCTACTATCTTCGACAATTGCTGGTTCAGATATAAGGTCTGAATGTGATGTCACTTTCAACACACCCCTGCTATAGAGAAGTGCCTCACTATGTGCTACAAGGATTTTGACATTAAGCAATTATGAGATGGGAAGATGACAGTAGGGAAAAAGGTTGATTACACAAATACCCGAAGAGTGTTTTAATTTGGAGAGAGATAATTGATATCACAACATGTTATGAGCTAGCTTAGAGGTCTCCAAAGGTACACCACAACAGCCTCCATTATTTTCTGCTTTTATTTCAGATTTCCAGCCTCTGCAGTATTTTGCCTTCACCTGTTTTCCAAAATTCATTTTACGCTCCAGGAAAAACTCAACACATCACAACCCTGCTCCTGCCGTTGGCATGAGAAACTCACCAGGTTTACTCAATAGGGTGGCCCAATCGCATAACCAGAGAGAGCAAAAAGAACAAAGGCTGCAATTTTTTTCAGAGCAACTGTCACTAAGGCAGAAGCCAGAGGTAACCACATTGATGTTTGCTGAGAAATTAAATGCCACGGCAATATGATAATCCACCAGTGATGGATTCTTCTTCGAAGAAGGAGAGGTAAGTATAGGTCAAGTGTTTGAATGTCTGGTGGGTGAATGCAATTAAAATTGTAAATAATCAACTGAGGCTATAACAATAATTGATGATATCAGACAATATCTTACTAATTAGTGCCTTACTTCAAAACATTTCTTGTTATCAAGTTTTAAACCATAAAATTAATTTTTTGAGGAATTGCTATCATTACCAGGGAGAATAACAACCCATGAGGGAAATGCAGTGTCTGAATTTTGGCATAGCACAATATTAAACTGAACATTGGAAAATAAATATCTAAATGCAGTTGTCATAAAGAAGTCAATAGTTAGGACAATTGTCAGAGTTTGTATTGCTGCAAACATGATTCCAAGTAGAATGATGTCTCCTTACTGTCAGCGAATAAAGGATATCATCCAGCACACGTAAGATATTCAGTGAGGGTGAGGGAACAATCAGTACTCATAGACCATGTTGGAACAATTAACACTGGTAGAAAAAAATGTCAAAGACCAAAGATACACCAAATGCAGTTTTTAATTCTGAGGAAAATGGACGAGCGAGAGACAAGAACGAGAACTAAGTGTGAAGGTGCCATCATTTTAAAAAGTTTGAGCCATGTCATTGTCCATGGCCTCAGCAATGGCCAGCCTAAGAATAGCCAGTACCATTTGTCCTCTGGGTATTTTGACATGCAACCGCATCTGAACCTGTAGGTCGGTACTGCTAATTTAGGTAGGCTCTGACTTGCCCGGCAAAAGAGAGGGAAGTATGTCATTGAGGATATTGAAATCAAGTGGGCTGGTATGGCTGTTATGGTTGAATAACTCTGTGTGTATATACTGCCTGGATTGTAATTGCAGTCCGGTGGCAGAAGTACCAGTTCAATCAGTTGTCAACTGGGAAAATGAGTAAAGTTTGACTAATGGTCCTCACCGGGACCAGTTCCAACCAAGACCAGTTTGATTGGATGTTGTCAGCTCAACTTGTTCTGTTTGAAACAAGCTCAAATGAGAATCTATCAAGCCAAATTGCCCTAGTCTTACCAGACCAAAGGGCTGCTCTTCCATTAGAGAGAGGCAACTGGTGGTGATTTAACCCAAGGTTCACCAGTCCTCAGGTGAGGGGAGAAGTTCAGAAGGAGAGTCCTTCATGGTAACCTCAGCCAGCTTGATGGGAATTGAACCCATACTGTTGCCATTACGCACCTTCGCAAAATGAGAATCTATTGCTGGGTGTCAATTAACTGACAGATTTATTCATTATTAACTTGAGTTTAATTCACCCACTTCATGTACTTTTATTCAGTTATGTAGCCTTTAAAGGACATTAGCATATTGCAGGTTAAAAAAAAGCCCCTTTCTGGAACAAAACAATGCGTGTGCACAAATGAAAGCCACTTTGGCATTAATAAGTGTCAGTTTGAAGCAGAATTGAAATTTGTGTAATACTAGATTAGTCCAGACAAAACAATCCGAGAACAAAGTTTGTTAACAACTGTATGAATTTTATTGTGAAAAACAGAAATGCAGAAGTACTTCAGTCACAGACATATGAGCACAAATGTGCACTTATAATTCAGATAATTCATTTTAGGCGTTTTATGTTTCAGATCTTGGACCTCCTGGGCTATGTAATTATTGAGCTTTGCATGACTGCCAAATCACTCAACCTCCTTTGTACTGAGGTAGGCAAGACAATAAGAATGACTTATTAAAGGGATATACAACGACAGAATGGCAGAGATTTAAATAACATGGATCAGAAGCAATGAAGATGTTCTGGAGAAAATGAAGACAATTTAAAATAATAGGTAGGAAACTTACAGTATTATTGGCTGAGTGAGGATAAAGTGAAATATTTAATTGTTAGATATGATTTCTGAATGATTGGCATTGCTGACAGGTGAATGAGGGTCATGTAGCAATTTGAATAGTGCCTGAGATTGGGGAGAAAGTTGGTTTGGGTATGAAATTAAAGTTGGGACTTGACAACTGGATGTTCATCTGCGTGCAGTGGGTGACCATGCTGTTCCCAGCACCCTGCTAATTTGTTTTCCAGACCATTGGAACACAGATTAGACTCATCTGCCAGGAATCACTGTTCAAATGCCAGATCGGGCAACTTCTTCATTGCTACTCTGCTGATGTCAGACAAGCTGAGCTTTCAAGGCAATGTCAACACAACAGTTAGTGCAGATCAACAGGCATCAACAGGATAATTGGAAAAAATGGGGTTTACAGTTGCAACAGCCAAAGTCTCCCCTTGCTGAAGGTGTGTTGTGAGCCCTTGATCACCCTTCCACACTCCTAATTGTAGCAAGATGTCTCAGATGCAGTTCTATTCTATGCAATGGCAAACAATCGCTTGCGCTTTAGAAGGCAGAAGGATAGGCATGTAACAAAAGCCATGTACAGCACTGACCCCTAGACTGAGCACTGGCCATCTTTTCAAGGCTGAACATCAGAATTAACGCCCCGATAATTCCCAGGCCATGGACATCTAGAAGAGTCTCAATGCCTCAGGCTCAAATGGGCAGTCACAAAGGAATCTATCTATATAAAATCCCTACAAGTGCAGATAGAGGTCATTTAGCTCACTGAGTCTGCACTGTTCCACTGAAGGGTATAGTCCCTGGATTCAACTCATCTCTATAACCCATCATTTATCACAGCTAACCCACCTAGACTGCACACAACCCTGGACACTATGGGCAATTTAGCATGGCTAAACCATCTAACCCACATATCTTTGGACTGTGGGAGGAAACTGGAGAACACCCAGAGGAAATCCAAACAGATGCAGGAAG
This sequence comes from Hemiscyllium ocellatum, assembly GCF_020745735.1. Classification (NCBI taxonomy): domain Eukaryota; kingdom Metazoa; phylum Chordata; class Chondrichthyes; order Orectolobiformes; family Hemiscylliidae; genus Hemiscyllium; species Hemiscyllium ocellatum. The sequence continues at coordinate 96,982,913 of NC_083404.1, read as the reverse complement.
AACATGCAAACTCCATGAAGTCAGCTAGGGCTGGAATCAAGGCTGGGTCCCTGGGGTTGTGAGGCATGAGCGCTAACTACTCTGCCTCTGTGTTGCCCATATCCTGGGGGTTACCATTGGCCAGTAACAGTATTAGAATAGCCATATTAATACTGAGGTGACATGAATAGATTCAGAGGCTTGGCAGTTAATATGTATAGTTCACATCCTCTTTCTCCTACTGGTTCATTATCTACAAGATAGAAGTCAGAAGAGTGATGTAATATTTTTCGTTAGCCTGGATAAGTGAAGGTCCAATACATTAAAAAAGTCTGAGACACAATGCAGGATGAAGCAGTCTGCTTGACTAGTACCCCATTCACCACGCTCATCATTCATATCCTTCACCTCCAATGTAATATGATAGCATTGTGAAGTTGCTGTCAAAGGAGCCTGGGTGAGTTGCTTCAGTCCCTTTGTGTTGGTGGTGAAGGGACTGAATATTGATGCAATACGTCTTTCAAAAGTTAATCAAGAAATGCGGCTAGTGTAAGAGGTTAGTCATTCAATAGTTTCATAGTAGCAAACTTGCTCATGACCTGTATGACGGTGAGTGTTTTAATCAATTCCAGTCACTAATGGAATTAAACAAGGCAACGCACTAGTGACGACCTTCTTCAGCATGCTTTTCTCTGCCATGCTCTCCAATGTCTTGTATGCTGTTCCTAAGCTGCTCAGTCTAAGAAGACTCCAAGAGAAGACCAAAAGCTCCAAGGGCATGCTAGTTTGCAGCAATTACTGCACAAAGCTGGACAAGTATGGACTTGTTCGCCATTGCGTGGAATAACTTTGATCTTATAATTACCACAAAGTAAACAGAAGAGTAAAGCTTCCAATCTATTTCAGGAAAGCTGCATCTAAAGCCCAACTTCAGTCAATAATGAGAACCTGTCAGCAGTGGATAAGGTCACTTAACTCAGCAACAAACTGTCTTAAAGTTGCCTATACTGATGAAAGGATATATTGAAGAATTGAAGATAGAGTAAACTTGAGCAGATTTTGAACAGGAAAATGAAGGAGATTATGTCTGTTGTACTTACTTTGCTGTTTGCATGTGAGACTTGGACTGGGTATCAGCATCATACCAAAAAATGCTCAAATAATTTCATCTGAGCTGCCTTCAGAAGTTACTTATAGATATTTACAGCATTTGGCCCATTGTGATTAGATTAGATTATCTACAATATGGAAAAGGCCCTTCGGCCCAACAAGTCCACACCAACTCTCTGAAGAGTAACCCAACCAGATCCATTCCTCCACCTTATATTTACCACTGACTAATGCACCTAACACAGTATAGGCAATTTAGCATGGTCAATTCACCTGACCTGTACAGCTTTGGATTGTGGGAGGAAACCGGAGCACCTGGATGAAACCCACTCAGACACAGGGAAAATATGCAAACTGAGGCGGGAGTTGAACTCAGGCCCCTGGCACCGTGAGGCAGCAGTGCTAACCACTGAGCCACCCTGCTACCCCACAGTCAACAAAAACCTGACAAATCTACTCCCACCTTCCAGCTCTTGGCCCTTGGCCCTGGAGCTTATGGCATTGCAATTGAATATCTAAGTACTGTCTCAACCAGCCTTTCCAACAGTGAGTTCCAGATCCCCACCACCCTCTGGGTGATAGATTTTTGAGTTAGACAGCTAAGAAATGGTAGTTGAGGCCGAAATTCATGAAATATTTCAGTAGTATTTAGATATTTAACTGCTCCAATTAACTTTCAGATTATCTTCCAGGGCTAGAAAATGGGACTAGAGTTGTTGACTCTCTTACTAATGCAAACTGTGCCTTCCTCGCCATCCTATGTATGGCCCTAATAATTTTATACACTTTGATCATGTCTCTTCTCAACCTTTGCTGCTCCAAGGAAAACAACAAGCCTATCCAATCTTTTCTCATAGCTCAGATCCTCCTACCTAGGCAGCATCCTGGTAAATCTCTTTTCCATCCTCGCTTGTATAACCATATCTGTCCTATAATGCAATCATCAGAACTGCACACAGTTCTCCCGTTGTGGCCTAACCACTTTTTAAACAGTTCTAGCATAATGTTCCCACTCTTGTATTGTATGTCACAATTTGTTGAGGCAAATATTTCAAATACCTTCAAAGCTACCTTCTGTTAATATGCATACCACAGTCCCTCTGGCCTTCAGTACTCACTAAATGTAGAACCTGAAAAAGTAATCAACTCAGAGAAAATGAGGACTGCAGATGCAGGAGATCAGAGTCGAGAGTGTGGTGCTAGAAAAGGATAGCCAGTCATGCAGGAGATTGTCCTGCTCCTCGGATGTTTCTTGACCAGTTGTGCTTTTCGAGCACCACACTCTTGATTCAGAGAGTAATCCCTTTTTTGTTTGCCTGTTCAAGGTGTATTACCTCACACTTTTCTGGGTTGAATTGAATTTACATGGCTCTGCCCACCTGATCTGATATCCTCTGGCAGTTACAGCTATCATCCTCACTATTTATCACTGTACAAATTTTTGTCTCATTCACAAACCTTTTGATCATATCCCCCACATTTAAGTCCAAATCATTAATGTGCACCACAAATAGCAATAACCCCAACACTGAGCCCTATAGAACCCCACAAAGTTCCAATCACAGAAAGATCCTTCGACCATTTTCTTCTGCTTCCTTCCTCTCAGCCAATTTTAGATCCATTGTGCCACTTTGGTTTGGATCCCATGGGCAGTTGCATTCTTGGCTAGTCTGCCAAAAGTCTTCCTAAAGTCCATGTAGACCTCATAACTTAAATCAGTCTTGGTTATCTGCCCCTCCAAAAAATTGATCAAATTTGTCAAAGATAATTTTCCCCTTAACAAATCCATGCAGAATTTCACTGATTAATCTGCATTGCTTCAAGTACAAATGTATTCCATCCCTTCCTCTTTTTATCATCGTGGGATGAGGTTAGTAGTCCTCCAATCTTCTGGCACCTCATCTTTGATCAGAGAGGATTTGAAAATTACCAGTGCCCCTGATATCTCCCTCAACAGTCTAGGATATATTGCATCTAGGCCTACAGATTTACCTACTTTCAAGGCTGCTAATCTCACAAGTATCTCCTCGCTTTCTAATATGAATTTCTTCTAATATTTTACAGAGCTTTATTTGATGCCTATACATGTATCATCCTTTTCTATTGTGAAGAATAATGAAATATATTCATTGAGGTCTGTGGCCACGTCTTTCACATCTGCATATATATTACCTCTTTGGTCAGTAATGGACCTACTCTCTCTAGTATTTTTGTGTTCTTTATATATTTTTTTTAAAAATTGAAGTTTTCCTTTATTCTATCCACCAATGCTTTCACATCCTATCTCTTTGCTTTCCAAATTTCCTTTTTAAAATCTCCCTGCATCTTTCATTCTTCTCTAGGGACTGTATTGAACACTTGGTATCTGCATTAAATCCTCCAAAAGTGAGGGAGGAATTTTTGACTTAGACCACTTTTCTTTCACTTAATCCAAAATGTTAATGCTCCTTGACATCTATGGTTCTCTGGTTTTTGTGCCACACTTTATCTTTATGGGACACAGCCTGAAATAGTGTCATCTGCTGCTCACTATTTCCAGATGCTCTTCTACCTGCCCAGACTCAATTCCACATATTAAGTCCTGAACTATCACCTCACCTTGTATGCACGGAGGTAAAATAATTTAACAATTTTGCTCCCGCCCTATCTTGCACATTAAAATTATTCCAGTTAACATTTGTGCAGTTAAAATCTGTTAGTGCTAGTGCCTTATTATTCTTACACTTCTCTGAAATTTGATTACATATATTATCCTCCATCTCTCCATGACTTTGAGGGGCTATTTTACACAGCCAAGATATGTTTGCCAATTTGTGTTTTTTTATGTCTACCTATATAGACTCCTTTGATGATACTTCCAATGTACCAATCCTCCTCACTACTAATAATAGATTGCTAGATCAATATTGGCATACTCCCCTTCATTTTATCCTTTTATATTGTGTTTCAATATATTCTGTTCGACTCAGATTCTGAAAATGCAGTTTAGGTGATTTGATAAGATCCTTTCACAGGTTTTCATAGACAATTCTAAACAGTTCTTGCTGATTAAGTACTTATGGTAGTGACAAATAGTCAGAAACCAAATGAATATTATTGAGGGATATAAAATTATGAGGGTCAAATATAAGGTGATCGGCAAGCGTCTTTATTCCTAGGGTGGAGGAATTCAAAACTGGGGCAAAATTTTAAGTGAGAGGAGAAAAATTTGAAAACGACATGAGGAGCAAATGTTTTACACAGAGAGTGGTTCTTGTGTGGGATGAGCTGCCAGAGAAAGTGATGGATGCAGGTGCAGTTACACTGTTGAAACATATTTGGATAAATTCATGAGTAGGAAAGGTTTGGAGGGGTATGGGCCAAATACAGGCAGGTGGGATTAGTTTAGTTTGGAAATATGGTTGGCATGAACTAGCCTGCTTCCAATACTGTATGGTTTTCTGACTCTGAGTAAAGTTATTGTTTTTTAGTGTATATTTAATTCTCTCTTTTCTCTCGCTTACTAGAAAGATCCTGAATTTAAACAGCTCATTCTCAGTGTTACAATGCATTAGCTAATACGAAGTGAACGATCTCTGCGTCACATGTCAAGAAAGCAAGCAATATTTCCATTCAATAAAAATGCTGCTTGCTAAATTCGTAAAAGTTGAATTAATTCTGCAAAGTATTAACAAATTAAATCTTACAGTCAATTCTTAACTTAGAATTTTGTCCAATCATAAATGCTTACACTTTTAGTATCTGTACTGTCTTAAGGATATTAATGCAAGCCAAGTTTGTATAACTGTAAATCAGGTATATCTCAGTTCTGATACAGCTCCTTTTAAACTATCATAATAATATGCTTATGTCAAAATGAAGTAGCTAATTTGTGCTATATTATTGCTTGGCATTTTGGGCCTCCTAAAACCTGAACTGTTGACAGCCAACATAGATAATAAACCTTATTCCATTCCAATCAATGCCAAGTCCCAGAAATGAAAATAAAGTGAGTTCACCCAAAACCCCACCATGGCCATCATTTAAACTACTATATTAAAGGTGGGTTGTAGTGGATTTACAGGGAATATATTATATTACTGACAAGGTTCAGCAAAAGGTTTACTGTAATCACTGAGTGGTGCCCCATTAAAAAGCCCAGCATGCAACTGAGCAAAATACCTGGATTTCATTATGTGTCCAGAGGCCACAGTCACTCTTCATTGTAGAACCCTGGTCATAGTTTGCGTCTGGAGATGTTTGATAATGTCTAAACTAGTTTAGCTGCAACTAAACAAAAGTGAGGACTGCAAATGCTGGAAACCAGAATTTAGATCAGAGTAGTGCTGGAAAAGCACATCAGGTCAGGCAGCATCTGAGGAGCAGGAAAATCGACGTTTCGGGCAAAAGCCCTTCATCAGGCTATTTCTGATGAAGGGCTTTTGCTTTTAGCTGTAACTAAATCCACTAAAGACCTTTAAGCAGCCAGAATCCATGTACCTAATTTGTGTTACTATGAGGCAGCACAAGGACATCATTAGAGATTACCCGTCTGATATGACATCAAATAAGCCAGAAAAAGAGGTGACAGATGCGGAGTTCTGTTTACTCTAGAGAGGATAGGCACTTGAAAGATGGTTTGTTTGCAAAATTCAGGACCTTAAATTGTCTAAGCCATTTAAATTCATACATCTGAGGCACATTTGATAAAAGGCTGAAGTATGAATATGACTTGAAAAATCAGAAGTAATTACTTCACACAGAGGATTATGAATGTTGTAGTGGAATTCCCAGGGAGATGATAAAGAAAATGGAATGATTATTTTAAAAAAGGGAATTGTACAGATGTCTGGTAACAATGTTATATCCAGAGGCCTGTGCAATCTGTTTATAAACTGTCACAGAATCACAGATTCATTATGGTGCAGAAAAGGCCATTCAGCCCAACATCCCTGCACCGGCTTTTTGACCATTTTGCCTCTTTGTCAATCTCCAGCCTTTTCCCTAAATCCCTGCATAATGTTTCTATTTCAACATCTAACGCCCTTTTGAGGGCTTTAATTCAATCTGTATCCACCATACTTCCAGGTGGCACATTCCAGACCCTAACTGTTCGTTATATGAAAATACTTTTTTTCTCATATTACATTTGATTCTTTTGCCAAATAATTTTAATGAAAACCCTCTGATTCTCAATCTTTTTACAATTGGGAACATGTTCTCCCTATTCACTCTGTCCAGGCATCTTATGATTTCGGAAACACCCTTCTCTTTGGAAAACAGTCCCAACTTCTCTAATCTTGCTTCTGAGTTCTGCCCAGAATAAAACACAATATTCCAGCTGAGGGCTAAATCATGCCCCATATACGTTCAGCATAACCTTCCAGATATTGAATTCTATACCTCTATGAATGAAACCAGTAATTCTGTATGATTTTTTAATTGTTCTCGTTTCTATCTTTAATGATTTAGGTACATACATATCCATGTCTCTCTACCCTTTCATACTCTTTTGATTAATACACTTTACTTTATGCTCTCCACACAGTTGTATGAAAAATGGATCATCACATGCTTCTTCATATTGAAGTTCATTTGCCACCTGTCCGTCCACTGCACCAACACAGCAATATCTCTTTGATGTTCTGCACTGGCTTCTTCACAGGTTATCATGCTCTAACATTTTGGATATTGACAGTCATTTGCCCATAACATCGATATTCGTTTGTTTGTAAGTGTCTGTCTGCATGTGTGTGCAGTTGTTTAAGAAGCAGGTAGACTTTAAGTTAGAGAGTTATAAATTCATAATTCACAGTTTTTTTCACCTGTGTTCAGAAATAGTTTATTTGAACTAAATAGTAGTTTCTCATTAAGAACAGAAACATGCTAAGTGTTTTTGCTAACCTGAGTTCATCAGGCAGGAAAATTAAGGATTTTAATAATTTTATTAAATCTTTAACTTCTGTGTTGTTCACAGGTGTAGCATCAATATACTTTCCCAAGTGAATCAAAACAATATATATCAGAAATAAAACAGGCTTCCAATACCAATCCCTGGGAAGTTCCACAACAAACATTTTTCCAGCCTGAAAAATGCCAAAAACCATTACTCTCTGTTCCCTATTACTCACCCAGTATTTGTTTTATCCACATTTCGACTGTCCCCTTCTTACATGAGTCATGATGTTCAGCAATGTAATAAAACCTTTTGGAAGTCCCATTAACTGCAATTCTCATCAGCTGCCTCTATTACCGCTTAAAGAATTTGCATCATATTAGTTAGCCACGATTTTCTCTTAACAGGTCCATACTGATTTTTCCAAATTAACCTGTGCCTATTAATCCTGTCCTCAATAACTGTTTCTTGACGTTTCCTCACTATCGCAATTAAATTGACTGGCCTGTATTTGTTGGGTTTATCATGCCAATCTTCTGCTTCCTCCTCAATATCTTCACACATTATTTCTATCCAAATAATCATCCAATACCCTCTTGAATTGCTTAATTGACTCTGTCTCTACCACATTTCCAGACAGTGTACTCTTACCCTAACAATGTTTTGAGTGATTTAAAAAAATGTATACTATCATCACTTCCTTTGCAAATCACTTTAAGTCAAAAGCACCTCACTTGAAAGTTGGATAGCTAGTCATTTAAATAATGTGATCCTTTTGCAGCTGAACACATACTTAACCGGAATGATTATTTGAGGGCGTTAACTGGACCTATGCAGTTCAAATTAGCAGAATGCTCCAGTGACACTATAGAATTGAATTTAATGGACTAAGTCACATAAGCAGGTATTAGGATTGATGTCAAAAAAACTTGGAAGTAGGTTTTAAAGAGCATCTTATAGAAAAAATGCACATGGAAAGACAAAAAGATTTAGGGAGAGAATTGCAGAGCTTAGAGCCTTGGAAGTTGAATGTACAGCTATAGAATCATAGATATGTACAGAACGGAAACAGACCATTCGGTCCAACCTGTCCATGCCGACCAGATATCCCAAACTATCTAATCCCACCTGCCAGCACCCGGCCCATGTCCCTCTAATCTCTTCCAATTCATTTACCCATCCAAATGCCTTTTAAATGTTGTAATTGTACCAGCCTCCTCCACTTCCTCTGGCAGCTCATTCCATACACGTACCACCCTCTGTGTGAAAACACTGCCCCTTAGGTCTCTTTTATATCTTTCCCCCTCACCCTAAACCTATGCTCTCTAGTTCTGGACTCCCCGACCCCAGGGAAAAGACCTTGTCTATTTATCCTATCTATGCCCTCATGATTTTGTAAACCTCTATAAGGTCACCCCTCAACCTCTGATGCTCCAGGGAAAACAGCCCCAGCCTGTTCAGTCTCTCCCTATTGCTCAAATCCTCCAACCCTGGCAAAGTCCTTATAAATCTTTTCTGAACGCTTTCAAGTTTCACAACATCTTTCTGATAGGATGGAGACCAGAACTGCACGCAATATTCCAACAGTAGCCTAACCAATGTCCTGTACAGCCGTAACATGACCTCCCAACGCCTGTACTCAGTACTCTGACTAACAAAGGAAAGCATACCAAATGCCTTCTTCACTATTCTATCTACCTGCGACTCCACTTTCAAGTAGCTATGAACCTTCACTCCAAGGTCTCTTTGTTCGGCAACACTCCCTAGAACCTTACCATTAAGTGTATAAGTCCTGCTAAGATGTGCTTTCCCAAAACGCAGCACCTCGCATTTATCTGAATTAAACTCCATCTACCACTTCTCAGCCCATTGGCCCATCTGGTCCAGATCCTTTTGTAATCAGAGGTAACCTTCTTTGCTGTCCACTACACCTTCAGTTTCTCATCAATGATGAAATGCTTAAAATTAAACAGCCAGAACTGAAACAAAAGTAAAAGGAAAATATTGGGGATGGTGGATATCTGAGATAATAACAAATGTTGGAGAAGCTCAGCAGGTCTGGCAGCAGTTGTGGAGAGTGAATCAGAATTAATGTTTCAACTCTAATATGACTCTTCTTCAGAAGTGAAGAGAGAGGTGGATTAGTGATCAGTTGTAAACACTTTGAAGGGCTGGAGAGCAGCAAGTGGAACAGAAGGGAAGGTCAAATAAAGATTAGAGGATGAATGAGATTAGGAATTAAGGATCTCCGGTGTCATAGAACAAAGGGCAAAGGGCACAGGACTTGTTGTGGAGAAGTAAGGTTAATCCAGAGTAAGTGTTGGCTACAGAATATATGTTAGATCTGCTGAAAGCAAAACCAACACCAGACACTGTTGTGAGGAAGCCAAAAATAAATGGTCTGAATTTATTGAACCCGATTTTGAGTCTAGAAGACTTTAAAATGCCCTAAAATATAAGTGAATTGTTAATCTTCCCGGTTGTATTGGGTTTCACTGGAAAATTCTAGTATACCATGATAGAATGCCTGCATCAAAAGCATGCTGACAAATTAGAAATAAGCCAGATATCTGGGAGGATTTGCAACTGGAAGAAATAAATAAGGAGGAGTAAAGTGATTCATTTGAAACAAAGATTTTTCCTTTTGAAAACTAGAATGGTTTATTCCGCCGCAACAGTACCTGTAGATCTGCTTCTTCCACAGACTTGTGCCTGCATTGTTGTCTTTTGATGGATTTTATCTATATGAACATTTCTATGAGCATACACATTCTTGGTTGTTAGGTTTCTACACTGCACTCTTGAAATTGTTGTCTTCATCTAAGGTTAACTCGCCCTTGCTCTCAGTTAGTCTTGTAAGCCCTGTATTTGTGTCTAATATACATTACATCAATTACGGCTTTCTACAGTATTTCTAATATTTCCATCTTTGATTCTTGATAGGATGTGACTGCCGATGTCACAGTAATATCATTGTATCATTAACACATCAATTTTTCATTACACTACAGGATTGTCTGAGGAGTTTGTTTTCACAGGACAGGTCAGGAAGACAACGCACACGCTGAAAAAAATAACAAAATGACACCCTCGCATTTTAAACAATGAAACATTCACCCACTTCTTTGGTGGAAGCCATTGTAAAGATGTGAAACAAGGTTTAAACTGTTCCAAATTACCTAGGGATTGTATTAATTGCTTCTATAGAAAGTATTAGAACTGTACAAAATGGCAGAACAATGCTGGGCTTGAAACATTTGAACTACAGAAGCCCAGATGGATTTTGAAGTGAGGATTAATGTTGTTTAGGTAGAAGTTAGGGTTATGTCCTTATTCAGAAAACGGAGATAGCAGAGTAAATGAAGCAATGCTGCTAATGGGAAAATAGTGAGGAAGCAGTGGTAAACTATTGGGAAAACATATAATTCTAATTAGAGCTGATCTTCACAGACCTGTTCAGCTTTTCCAGCAATTTTTGTTTTTGTTTCTGTTGGACCATAGCCTGTTGACATGTGACTTCTGATTTTGTCCATCCCAGTCCAACATCAGCACCTCTGCATCATTATATAATCAGGCAGCCAGATCTGCCAGGTTTAATATAAATTCCTTAGTTCTCAATTCTATCTTTCTAAACATAAAATGACTTGTTTTTGTAATTGCACTGCTAACTCTGGACCAACTTTGAGCAACTGATGTATTTGTACTTTGAGATGCCTCTATTTCTTGACCCCACCTACATTGGCAGTTTCCAATTAGGTGACATCCTCTTCTTCCTCCCAAAATGTACAACCTCCTACTTATCAGCTTTGAACATCATTTGAAAGAAATTGCATTTTTTAAGATTCAGTATGTTTGTTCTCTGTATGGAAGATTATTTAACAAGGTGTCATTGCAGTAGATCTGTGGAAATCTTTTCATAACTCATGCCTATCTTAGAACTGAGAAGCCAATAAGAGAACAAACAAAACCCAGGAAGGATTATGAGCAATTACAAGATCCTGCAAGAAAATTTGAATAGACAGTTCAGTAGAATTTTGGGAAGGGAAGTTGTTTGAGGGTGCTTAAGGGCAGTGGATTTACAAATGTATATTTTTCATAAGAATGTATGTTGAAAGATTCAGTCTTTGTATTTTGATTTTAACTACAAGAAGGTTCAATCTGATTCTTATGTGAAAGGTTAGATTCAACTAAATTACTTAAAGGAAATAGCAAAAATTAAATCAAAGTGCTCACAACTTTAAGGAAGTACTACAGCTTTTAATTGGTTGTGACTAATGTTCTACAAAATATTTTGAGGGAAGTGACAGTTGATTAGAGGACCACATCTGCAATGATGCCTTTTGAAGGAGAAGATTCTAAATAATAGCCAGGTAACTGATAAGTGTTATTAAAGAATTTGCAAATGATCTTGTAGATATTAACATTTGATGATGAATGCTTGTATTAAGAAAATAAAGTAGCATTAAAAATCTTAGATGCATGGAAAGCAAGAGCAGCAGAAGGCCATTTGGTCCTTCAAGCCTGCTCAGCCATTTAATATGATTAGAACTGATCATCCAACGTATGTTACTGTTTTCCCTCCATACCCTGTGATTCCTTTAGCCAATTCCCTCCTGAAATCATACAATGTTTTGGCCTCAAACATTTTCTGTGATGTGTGAGTTAATTTCATCACTCACCACTCTCTGGGTGAAGAAATTTCTCCCCATCTCAGTTCTAAATGAGTTACCTCATATCCTTGGACTCTGACCCTTGGTTCTGGAATGTCCTGCCATCTTGGACATCGTTCCTACACCTGCGCAGTCTAGTCTTTTTTTAGATTAGATTAGACTTACAGTGTGGAAACAGGCCCTTCGGCCCAACAAGTCCACACCGACCCGCCGAAGCGCAACCCACCCATACCCCTACATTTACCCCTTACCTAACACTACGGGCAATTTAGCTTGGCCAATTCACCTGACCCGCACATCTTTGTGACTGTGGGAGGAAACCGGAGCACCCGGAGGAAACCCACGCAGACACGGGGAGAATGTGCAAACTCCACACAGTCAGTCGCCTGAGTCGGGAATTGAACCCGGGTCTACAGGCGCTGTGAGGCAGCAGTGCTAACCACTGTGCCACCGTGCCGCCCACATTGTTATTGTTAGAATTTTATAGGTTTCTATAAGATCTCATTCTTCTCAACAGAGGCAAATGTAATCCTACCGATTCAAATTCTCCTCATGAGTCAATAGCAGTATCCCAGGAATCAGTCTAGATAACATTTGGTGGACTTCCTCTACAGCAGTAACATCTTTCCTCAGATAAGGAGACCAAATATTCCAGGTGTGGTCTTACCAATACTCTGTACAATAGCAGCAAAGTATCTCTGCTTCTGTACTCAAATTCTCTCACTATGATGGCCAACATACTATCTGCCTTTTTAATCACCCACTGCACCTGCATGCATATCTTCAGTAATTGATGTACCAGGCCACCAAGTCTTGTTCCATATTTATCGTGTTTATCAGCAGACAATGCCCTAGTGGTATTATTACTAGACTATTAATCAAGAAACTCAACTAATTTTCTGGGGATTCATGTTCAAATCCTGCCATGGTAGATGGTAAAAAGAGTATGGAATTAAGAGTCTAATAATTACTATCGTTGATTTTTGGAAAAACCAATCGGGTTCACTAATGTCTTTTAGGGAAGGAAATCTGTCATTCTTACTTGGTCTGTCCTATACGTGAATCTAGACACACAGCAATATGGTTGACTCTTCACTGCTCCTGGGCAATTAAGGATGAGCAGTAAATTCTGGCCAAGCCAGAGATGAATAAATAAAGGAAAAAAAAATCCTCTTTTTCAATTTCTAGCCATTGAGATAATAATCTTGCACCTCCTTTTCTCTAGCAGAACGAAATACTTCACATTTATCCACATTATACTTTATCTGTGATGCAGTTACCACTCACTCAACTTGTTCGAATCACACAGAGGTATCTCCGCATCTTCATCGCAGTTGACATTCCCAACCGGCTTTGTGTTATCTGCAATCTGGAGATAATACATTTAGTTTCCTCATCTAAATCATCAGTGAATTGTAAGTAGCTGGAGTCCTAGCACTGATCCTTGCAGTACCCCATTAATCACTACTTGCCATTCAGAAAAAAGATAGGTTATTCCTTCGCTTTGATTCCTATGTGCTAACCAGTTTTCTATCCCATTCAACCCACTACTCCAATCCCATGGCACTTTAATTTCACATCTATTATTGGGACTTTGTTGATTGCCTTCTGAAAATAGAAATAACATCCAATGATTTCACCTTATACCCAGTTACATCCTCAAAGAATTCCTGTAGATTTGCCAAGTATAATTTCCATTTTGTAAATCTATTCTGATTCTGTCCAATCCTGACACAGTTTTCTAAGTACCTAGGTTTCTCTATTGTTTGTTTTAATCAAATCAAGATTCACATACTACGATAGTCATTCTGAAGTGGGATTGGTGATTAATCAATTAGTGAAAGTTGGATAAATTTGAAGAAATTCAGAAAATTATGCATGGTGGAAACTTCCGGCTCTACCTAGGTTGAAGACAACTGATGTCTTTCAAAAAGCTTTTAGTTAAATACCTTACTCAGAATTGTGTTCTAAATTTAAGGCCTGTTGTGTCAAGGAAAGGGTAATGAATTGATTGATAAATTAGCTGAAGTGTTGAGAGTTGCTTTTAAACAAGGCAGCTGAAATTCCATAGAGTTTGATGTAAGGTTTTGCCCCTTTTAATTGAGTTCATTCATGGTCTGAAGCAGATTTGATTAGGATGTAATATTAAATTGTACAGTAAAATCAGCAACTTAGAAGAACAAAATAGATTACACCTGGATTTGAAGAGAGTGGAATTGAGAAGTCGTACAATTATTGGTCTTGAACAGTTACACACAAAGTACAGAATATAGACTTTGGCTTGATTGTATTGCAAAGGCAAATTTTGGATTCGTGTTATGATTCATTTGCCAGTTGAGCTCCAGCAAAAATTTATAAAGTCCTGCTTAAAGATGAGTCAAAATCCTTGCACTCTCCATAACAACAGTATGGGTGTACCCACACAACATGGACTGCAGCAGGTCTTGAATTCAATGCTGAAAAATGTGTTGCTGGAAAAGCGCAGCAGGTCAGGCAGCATCCAAGGAGCAGGAGAATCAATGTTTCGGGCATCAGCCCTTCTTCAAAGTTCAGGAATTCAGCCACCTCCTACTTCTCAAGGGCAATAACGAATGAGCAGTAAATGTTGGCCGAACTAATGATGCATCATTTCACAAATCTATAGGAAAAATATACACAACAGGGACATAAGGAAACTTATAAAGGTATTGCCATGAACCAATCATTCAAATTCAGTATGAGCAAAGAGGAAGCCATATCCAAAATGACAGGAACATGGCTGATATTGCCTGGACTATTCAGTATAAAAGCAGAACACAATAATATGATTCTGTAAAGCTTTTATGGACTTCCCTTTTAACAGGAAGGCTATCGGCTGATGTTGTATTTTCTAACCAAGCATAAGAGGAGCAATATTCCAAATGTAGCCGCATCTTAACAACCCTATCAATCTGAGTGGCAACTTTCAAGGATCTATGTATCTGGACTCTGAGATCTCTCTGCTCATCTACATTACCAAGAATCTTACCATTAGCCCATTCATGTTACTCCTTCCAAAGTGAATCACCTCCCACTTTTCAGCATTAAACTCCATTTTCCACCTCTCAGCCCAGTTCTGCAGCTTGTCTATGTCTCTCTACAACGTACAACAGCTTTTGTCACTATCCACAGCTCTACCAACCTTAGTGTCATCCACAAATTTGCTAACCCATCCTTTCATGCCCTCATCCAGATCATTTATAAAAATGACAAACAACAGTGTACCCAAAACATATCCTGGTGGTATCCCACTGGTAACTGAACTCCAGGATGAACTCCCATCAACCATCACCCTCTGTCTTCTTTCAGCTGACCAATTTCTGATTCAAACTGCTAACTCACCCTCAAACTCATGTCTCCATATTTTGTGCAATAGCCTACCGGGGGAACCTTATCAAACACCTTACAGAATTCCATATACACCACGTCAACTGCTTTACTCTCATCCACCTGTTTGGTCACCTTCTTAAGGAACTCAATAATGTTTGTGAGGTACGACTTACCCTCCACAAACCCTATCCCTAATCAACTTATTCCTTTTTAGATGATTATAAATCCTATCTCTTATAACCCTTTCCAACACTTTACCCACAACTGATGAAAGGTTCACATGTCTATAATTTCCAGGGTTGCCTTTAACCCTCTTTTTGACCAGGGAACAACATTTGCTATCCTCTGGTCTTCTGGCACTATTCATGTAGACAATGGAGACATAAAGATCAAAGCCAAAGGCTTGGCAATCTACTCCCTGGCTTCCCAGAGAATCCTAGGATAAATCCTATCTGGCCCAGGGGACTTATCTGTTTTTACACTTTCCAGAATTGCTAACACCTCCACCGTATGCACCTCAATTCCATCTAGTCTAGCAGCCTGTCTCTCAGTACTTTCCTCAATGACATTGCCTTTTTCTAGTGTGAAGACTGACAAAAAGTATTCATTTAGCACTTCCCCTATCTCTTCTGACTCCACACACAACTTCCCACTACTATGCTTGATTGGCTCTAATCTTACTCTAGTCACTCTTTTATTGCTAATATGGCTTAGAAAGCCTTAGAGTTTTCCTTGATCCTATCCGCCAACAACTTCTCATGTCCCTTCCTGGCTCTTCTTAGTTCTCTCTTTTGGTCTTCCTGGCTAACTTGTAACTCTCAAGCACCCTAATTGAGCCATCATATCTCATCCTAACATAAGCCTTCTTCCTTAGCAAACCACAGCTCCATTTCTTGACAACGTCTTCCCTCTCTCACTGAGACATTCTTATCAAGGACCCGTAGTAGCTGGTCCTTGAATAAGCTCCACATTTCAACTGTGCCCATCCTCTGCAGTTTCCTTCCCCAGCCTATGCATCATAATTCTTGCCTAACCACTTGTAATTGCCTTTCCCCCAGCTATAACTTTTACCCTACCATACATACACCTACCCCTTTCCATCACTAAAGTAAACATAAATGAATTGTGGTCACTATCACCAAAGTACACACCTACCTCCCAATCTAACACCTAGCTGAGTTCATTACCCAATACCAAATCTAATGTGGCCTTGCCCCTTGTTGGCTTGTCTACATACTGTGTCAGGAAACCCTCCTGCACACATTGGACAAAACCTGACCCATCTAAAGTACTTGAACTATAGTATTCCAAGTAATATTTGGTAAGTTAAAGATCCCCATAACAACCACCCATATCACACAGAGATACAGCAGTGGGGTTTAGTCCAAGATGGGAACAAAGTACAGGTTTCACGAAGTGGTTAATGGGCTGAGGAGTGGCAGATGAAGTTTAATTTAGATAAATGTGAGGTGTTGGATTTTGGTACAACAAACGGTGCAGGATATATTCACTTAAAAGTAGGGCCCTGGATCTGCTGTAGAACAGAGAGACCTAGGGGTCTTCATTACTCAGACCTCTGAGTATAGGAGTTTGGATGTTGCATTGTGGTTGTACAGAATGTTGGTGGAGTACTCTTGTGGAGTATTGTGTTTTGGTTGACCTGTCACAGGAGGATATTATTACGCTAGAGAGGGTTCAGAGAAGATTTACCAGGTTGTTGCTGGGAATAGTGGGTTTGAAGAGAGGCTGGATAGGCTGCAACATTTTTCACTGGAGGATAAAAGGTTGAGGGTTGACTTTATTGAGGCTTACAAAATTATGAGGAGTATGGATAAGGTGAATGACTGGTGTCTTTTTCCTTCAGGTTGGGGATTACAAGATAAGGGGGCAAATTTCTTTTAAGGTGAGAGGAGAAATATTTTTAAAAAGTCATGAGAAGCAACTTTTTTTTACACAGAATGGTTCATGTGTGGAATGAACTTACAAAGGAAGTGGTGGATATGAATATGTTTACAATGTTTAAAAGATATTTGGAAAAGTACATGAATAAAACTTTTTTGGAAGGGTATAGGTCAGGTGTTGGCAGGTAGGACTAGTTTGGTTTGGGATTGTTGTCAACATAGACTGTTTGGACTGAACAGTCTGTTTCCTTGCTGTTTGACTCTATCACTGTATGACTCTATGACCTGAGAACTTAAAGAGTGGTGAGATGGATGTAATAGGTGCACTCGAGAGTGTGGTGCTAGAAAAGCACAACAGATCAGGCAGCATCCAAGGAGCAGGAGAATTGATGAAACATCTCAACTCAAATCTCCAGCATCTGCAATCCTCACGTTTGTGTGATAGGTGCACTGCCATTTTTGGAATATGTGAAAAACACAGAATTCAAGTATGGTACTGCCTCTTTGGCTTACAATATGTAAATAACTGCCAAATCCTCATTGAGTTAGAGTGCTACCTCAAAATCCTTTCTTGGGTGAGCTCTCCCAACATTGGTTCAATAAATGATTAGCAATCTGTACCTTGAGGCTCCTGATTATTTCTTTAAATAATGTGCCACAACAGTTCCTCAATGTATGTGAAAAGGAAAACGTGAGCTAGGACAAATGTGGAATCATTTTTGGAAAGAGACAGGAAAATTTGCCTTGGAGAATAGGGTTATTGTGGACAAAGTAAACAATTCATTTGTATCCTTCTTTGTAGAAAATGATGCAGAAACTATGACAGAAATATTAGGCAATAAAAGGACTTGTGAAACTGAGGAACTGAAAAATAATTAGTATTGGTAAATAGGTGGTACTCGATGAATTAACAGTATTGAAGCTTGGAAAATCCTTTGGGTCAGATGAGCTTTGATCAAACTGTTGAAGGAGCTAGTAAAGAAATTATGGTTCTTTCAAAATTCTGTAGATTCAGGAAAGGTTCCTGCAGGCTGAAAAACAGCAAATGTAACCGTAAATGTAGTTTTTTAAAGGGAGAGAGATGGAGAATGAAGACTTACAGTCCTGTTAGTTTGATGTCAATCTTGGGAAAATGTTGCAGTCTATTGTAAAGGATGTGAAAATATAGATTAATTGAGCAGAGTCAACATAGATTTATGAAAGGGAAATCATGTTTGTCAAATCTATTGTATATTTCTGAGAATGTTATAACAGAATAAATAAAGAAGATAAAGTAGATGAAGACTTTTGTTAGAGGCCACACATGAAGCTAGAAAACATAAATAGTGCATGTAAGATTGGGGGTAATATGCTAATATGGGTTGTGAATTGAATAATCAAAATCAGAGAGTAGGGATAAATGGGTAATTCTTGGAATCGCAGGCTATTCCTAGTGGGGTACCTCAAGGATCAATGATAGGGCTACAGCTATTCATAATCCATACAAATGGTTTGGACATGGAGAACAGTTGTAATATTCTCATATTTGTCGATGATGCAAAATTTGGGGAAATGTATGTTGTGAGGAAACTGAGAAAATTTCAACAATACTTGGACAGGCTAAGTGAATGGGCTAATATGTTGCAGATGGAATATAACACAAATAATTGTGTAATTGTCCATTTTGGTGGATCAAGTAGAAAGGAAAAGACATCTTAAACAGTGAGAGTTGAGAAGTGCTGTTGTCTGAAAAGGATACGTGTGCCTTTCTGCTTGAGTCACTAAAAGCTAGCATACTGGTGCAACATTGGTCTTCATTGCAAGGGGAATTGAGTACAGATGTAAAGATGTCTTGCTGCAATTGTATAAATCCTTGTTGAAAATGCCCCTGGATTATTTTAGTCTTCTTGCTGAAGGAATAAAGGAGGGGGGCATAGTAAACAGTGCAATCGAAGTTCACGAGGTTAATCTGTGGAAGAATGAGATTTTGTTATGAGGAGAGATCGCATACACTAGGTCTGAGTCATAGAGTCATAGAGTCCCACATCACGGAAACAGTCCCTTTGGCCCAAAGTGGTCCATGCCGATCAAAATGTCCATCCATTCTAATCCCATTTCCTTGCATTTGACCCATATCCTTCTAAACCTTTCCTATCTGTGTATTTGTCCAAATGCCTTTTAAATGTTGTTAATGTACCCTCCTCAACCACTTCTGCTGCCAATCATTCCATATGAGTACCACTCTCTGTGTAAAAACGTTGTCCCTCAGATTCCCTTTTATTCTTTCCCCTCTAACGTTAATCTGATGCGCTCTAGTCCTCGATTTCCCAATCGTGGGAAAATGATCAAGTGTATTCACCATATCCATGCCTTTCATGATCTTATACATTTCTATAAGACTCCCCCCTCAGTTTCCTACACTATAAAGAGGAGAGTCCTAGCTTGTCCAACCTCCCCCTATACCTAAGACTGCTGAGTCCTGCCAACATCCTTGTAAATTTCATCTGCACTCTCTTCAGTTTAATAACATCCTTCCTATAGCAAAACTGAATACAATACTCCAAGTGTGGCCTCATCAACGTCTTGTACAACTGCAACATGCCAAAAACTTTCTTTGCTGTCCTGTCTACCTGTGACTCCACTTTCAGTGAACCGTGCACCTGAACACCAAGGTTCCACAACATTCCTTAAGGCCCTACCATTCACCATGAAACTCCTACCTTGATTTGACTTGCCAAAATGCAAGACCTCACACTTAACTGTATTAAACTCCATTTGCCATTTCTCGGTCCACTTACCCAGCTGATCAAGGTCCTGCTGCAACTTCTGATAACATTCCTCACTGTCCACAATACCATCTATTTTAGTGTCATCTGCAAACTTGAGAGAGTCAAAGTTTGAGACATGATCTCATTGAAGCAAGCTAAATTCTTGCAAGATATGATTTCTAATCATTTTAAGCGTGATGTCGCTTTAAAAAGCTCAAAACATAACTAACATGCAATGAGATAAGTAACTAGATGTCATCACATGGCCAGGAGCTAGAGGCACTCTGCACCATAGTACTTCAGGCAGAAGGTAAATCTAGAGATTATTCACTGCTCTCTGTACTAGTTGAGCTAGAGATTTTCAATTAAACAGAATCATTTGTGTTAGGTAACATTAGTGAGTAGGTGTAAAAGAGCTGGCTCATTAAGCACTTGTGATGTCTGGAGCACCATGAGAAATGATGGCCAAAACTGAATGCTTCCACTAGTATTGACTTCCCACTGATCCTATAACGCCACTAAAGCATGTCATCAAGATGATTTCAGTATTCAATTTGCCTCATTGATAATGGTCTAGAATAGTTCAGATCTGGAGATTAGAGATTATGATTTTATCCTATTCATTTGGAATCAAGCTGTGTGGACAGTTAAATACCTCTGGTGTTTACTTCATTTGAACTGTTGAAGACCTGAACTGCTAAGATTGAAGGCACACCATTTTCCCAAAAGCTTTTAAGTATGTGAGTCAAATTGCAATTATGGCACTGGGACTTGTGTGCAATTTTTCTAGCTAGGCCTGAGTAGAAAAGTTATGTGAGTTGTCTTCGTATACTCCAACAAAGGTAGAACAAACCCAAAGGTTAAGTTTATAAATTTTGAAATCAATATTTGGCCATAGCACTGAAAACTGTGTTCCAAAGCTTGATATTATCCGAACCAAGCTTTTTCCATTGGAGCTACAATGCTGGCATCGATTTGTGGCACATCTTTAATTAGCACGAATACAGTAAAGCACAAATTTTCAGATGTATACATTCTTCAATGATAAAATCCTTAACTAGAATTCTGTTGTCATCAAATTTTTTGATTAACTTTCAGTTATTCATTGACTTAGCTAACAAAGCCAGTTGCAGGACTTGACTTTTTTGCTTTCATTCAGAACTCTAGCTCTAATAGTTGAAACACCTGCAGAACCAGTTGCCCCTCAGGTTCCCTTTCATTCTTTCCCCTCTAACCTTAAACTGATGCCCTCTAGTCCTCGATTCTCCAACCCTGGGAAAAAGACTGAGTGCATTCACCCTAACCTTGCCTATCATGATCTTATACATTTTTATAAGATTCCACACCCCAACCCCTCAGTTTCCTACACTGTAAAGAGAAGAGTCCTAGCTTTCTGCAAGCTTACCTATGTAATTTACAAATAAATAAAGATTTTCTTAGAAATGCATACACATTGTTTCTGCTTTCTGTTTCTCAGAAACATTGACAGTGATTTGTAATGAAGTGCCACTCATCATAGGAAAATAATATGAAATTTTGGTCATATTATTCTGATCCCAGTTGATGTTATTATGGACAGGTCAGGTCCCAGACAGAAACTTGGCTTTATAGATCATATTTTTATTCGTTTTGGATTTAACAAAATGGTCTCTCACTGAAACATTAGCATGCAAGGCTGCTGATTTTGCTTTAATGATAGAATGGATTTCAACAACTTTTAAGCATCCTGTCAAGTCCCTGAAGAATCCTATATGCTTCAATGAAATTACATCCTTTTCTTCTAAATTTGAATGGAGTTGGATCTACCATTCATCCTGTTCAACCTATGCTCATAAAATAATCTCTCTAACCCAGGGGTCATTGGTATGGAGGGCTAATTCACTTAGTGCTGTTTTCCTTCATCTTCTCCTTTATGGTTTTCCTTTTCAGACAATAGCCAATTTCATTCTAGAATGCCTCAATTGCATCCGACTCCAACACATTCTTAGGTAGAGTCATAGAAATGTACAGCACGGAAACAGACCCTTCGATCCAACCCGTCCATGCCGACCAGATATCCCAACCTAATCTAGTCCTACTTACCAGCACCTGGTCCATATACTTCCAAACCCTTCTTATTAATATACCCATCTAGATGCCTTTTAAATGTTGTAATTGTACCAGCCTCCAACGCTTCCTCTGGCAGCTCATTCAATACACGCATCACCCTCTGTGTGAAAAGGTTGCCCCAAGGTCTCGTTTATATCTTTCCCCTCTCCCCCATAACCTATGTCCTCTAGTTTGGGACCCCAACCACCCCAGGGAAAAGACCTTGTCTATTTACCCTATCCACGATCTTACAAACCTCCATAAGGTCATCCCTCAGCCTCTGATGCTCCAGGGAAAACAGCCTCAGCCTATTCAACCTCTACCTATATCTCAAATCCTCCATCTCTAACAACATCCTTGTAAATCTTTTCTGAACCCTTTCAAGCTTCAGAACTTCCTTCTGATAGGAAGGAGACCAGAATTGCACACAATATTCCAAAAGTGACTTAACCAACATCCTGTACAATGGCAACATGACCTCCTAGTTCTTATACGCTGAAAATGTGTTGCTGGTTAAAGCACAGCAGGTTAGGCAGCATCCAAGGAACAGGAAATTCGACGTTTCGGGCCAGAGCGATTCCTGATGAAGGGCTCTGGCCCGAAACGTCGAATTTCCTGTTCCTTGGATGCTGCCTAACCTGCTGTGCTTTAACCAGCAACACATTTTCAGCTCTGATCTCCAGCATCTGCAGACCTTACTTTTTACTCCTAATTCTTATACTCAATGCTCTGACCAATACATTGCATATTGTAGATCCTTAACATATCCACTTTGTGAAAAGGTTGTTATCTCAAGTCTTCTTTGCCTTTTTTCTCATTTATCTTAAATCTGCTTGTTGATTGTTTCCCCAATGGGGACAGATTTTCCCCATCTACTCCGTTCAGGCCCCACATGGTTTTGAATTCCTCTGTCAAAACTCCCCTCAACCTTTTCCTGCCGTAGGAAATCAATCCCAACCTCTCCACTTAACTACAGTTTCTCATTCCTGGGATCATTCAGTTAAATTGTTCAATGTTAAAGTAGCAGTCACAACAATAATCACAGAGTTAGTGTGGCAATGTGCCTCTGTTCTTAAAGCTCCTTCGGTACTTCTCCCACTGCCCACTTGTTCAGTCAGGCCAGCCCTCACACAGTTGACAGCTTGTTAGCTCCATAAAGATGCTGGAATGAGTCTACCACACTGTTCCTCGCTTCTCACTATTGATATTCCACCAGAGCTCAGCATTTACCAGAATGAAAGCAAAAATAAGATGAAAGTAAAATTGGAGTTGTTTTCAATAGAACAGCAAAGTAAAATTGGATGTAAGAGAGGCAGCCAAAAAGTAAATAGTAGAAAATTGACCCATAAGATTCTCATAATATTTTTTAAATTGTCTTCCAACACTGTTGATGCCATGGTGCAATCTGCAAATGCATAAGACCTCTTCACTATCAATGCCCAAACCCACACATGTAACATTATATTAAGATGTCAAGCAATTTTGTGACCAAGAATGCACAAACCTAGACCATTCTGGACATGCAATCAAGAATACACTTCTCTTTTCCAAACCTGTCTCTGGTAAGCCAGTCAGTTATAACCTTGGGAGGACAGTGAACAGAAGTAGATCTGCCATGTTAAAAAAAACCTCTAGATGCTGTAAATCAGAAAAAAAAACAGAAATTGCTAGAAAAGCTCAGCAGGTCTGGAGAGAAATCAGAGTTAAAGTTTCATGTCCAGTAATCCTTCTTCAGAACTAATTATAGCTAGAAACAGATTATTATATATGTAAAGACAGGTCTGCTGAAGGGGGTTGGAGTAAATGTTAGGTAAAGGAGGGGAGTTGGAGCCCAAATGAGAGAGAGAGGGAGAAAGAGAACAGTTGGGCAGAAAATGAAATGGATAAAAGTCAATCTTGGAGCTGGTAACTGGGACCATTCCCTCTAGGACATGTTGGTCTACATGTTCTCCACTCCCAACACCTCACCCCAACCCCTATGGAACTTTCCCACGCAATGCAGAAGGTTGTTTATTTCATCCCTCATCACTATCCAAGACCTCAGACACACCTTCCAGTGAAGCAGCGATTTATCTGCACTTCATTCAATCTAGTGTACTGTATTGGCTGCTCACAATATGGTCTTCACTACACTGGGGAGACAAAGCACAGACTGGAGGCTTGCTTTGCAGAACACTTACATTCTGTCCGCAGAAATGACCCTGAGCTTCCTGTTGCCTGCTACTCCAACATACCACCATCTTCCCTGGCCAACATTTTTGTATCCAGTTTGAAGCAGTGCTCCAGCAAAGCTCAGAAAAAGCTGGAAGAACAGCACCTAACTTTCCACTTGGGAACCTCGCAGCCTTCAGGGATCAATATCAAGTTCCACCATTTTAAGACCTGAGCACCTTCTTCCATGTCCTTAACCCAACCCTCACACACCAGTCCCTGTCATCACATGGGCTGCTACCACAAACAACCCATTAGCAGCCACAAATGGTCCCATTTAGCAACTATTGATTCTCTTAGGCTGACCTTTCCCCATAGCTTTACCGGACCAACTGAGTTTTTCTCTCTCTCTGGGCTCCATCACCATTATCGTTTACTCCTCCTCACCCTCTCCACATCTCATCTTCAGTATATAGATCAACCTTTTCCTAGCTACCAACAGTTCTGAAGAAGGCTTACTGGACCCAAAACGTTAACTCTGCTTTCTCTCCACAAATGCTGCCAGACCTGCTGAGTTTTTCCAGCAATTTCCACATTTGCCATGTTATGTGATCCCTGCTTAAAAAATAAAGGGTTTCCCATTTATAACAGGGATAAGGCAACTTTTTTTTTCTCTGTCAAGCTGCTGAAATTCTTTGGAAGTCTCTGCCTCAAAAGAAGTAGAAGTAGAGTTCTTGAATGTTATTTAAGGCAGAGGTAGATAAATTCTTTACAAGCAAGGGGGTAAAAGGTTAATAGGGAATGCGTGTCTGAAGTTACAATGAGACCTGTCAAGATCCTGTTGAATAAAGTAATAGACTTAAGGGGCTGAATGGTCTATTCCTGCTCTGATATCATGCATTCAGAAACACAATTGCAAAGCTAATAGCTGTATAAGTACCAATGAAGCTGTTAAGTGAACTAGACTGAAGTTCATTAATTTATAATCACATACTTAACGTTTTTTATATTGTTCTTAAAAATGGAAAATGATTCAAATGGATAATTTTGAAAGCAATATTATGATGGTACCGTGAAAGTATTGAGAATAAACCGCATATAAATTAGTTAACTTGATTGCATTTTTCTTAACACGAGATTTGATAATTTCAGTAATGATAAAACTCAAATCCACATTTATTATTATTAGTTGTCATTTAAGACATTTCTCATTATTGTATAATCATTGCAATGGTCACTCTGGGCATAGATTACATGGCCAAAAATGGTAGAATATCTTGTCCTTTTATTTGAACTGTCAGCACTGACATTTATTAACTTTAAGTAGAACTCATTGAGAGACTGTCAGAAAATAATTACAGCCACAGAAAGTGAACCATAAAACATATTAATAATTATTCATTTAATTTTTGTCTGGTCAAATAAATGATTCAGAGTGCTTTTAAATAAAATTCTCTGGATAATTTCCATGAATAAATGCTAATGTATGCAAAGCTCTAAACGAATGCTGAAACTTTAATCAAATGAATTTTAATTCAGCTCCATAATGCACCTGATTCACCTATTCAGAAGTAATCATGTAGCTGTAGAAATAAGACTGCACATCACTCAAGTGATAAGATGTTAAAGGAAATGAAATATGAATCACCATGTAATGAAGGGGTAGACCTGTCCATGCAGTAGGCTAAACTCTCATGAAGTACTTAAAACTGCATGCAATAAATGTAAAAATCAAAGTGTATCACACATACCGAGGGAAGAAGGAAATATTTTGTGCAATGTAATTTATTTTTTGAAGTCCTAAATATCAAATGAAGCATTTGATTCAGGCAGAAGCATGGATACACATAAAATGATTACAGAATTATTGTAATGAAATAAAGAAAAGAGAATGCAGCTGGTTAGCTCACTTGGCTAGATAGTTGGTGTACAGTTCAGAATAACACCCACTGCACAGAACACGTTTGATTCCTGCTCTGGCTGAGATAAGTGAAAGATGTGCCCTCTTCACTCTGTTCTTAAAGTGGAAGGCAGCAACAAATATACTTACCGCGGATGGCTCTTCAGGTTTGAATCATGAAAGAATAAGAGGAAAAGCTATGATCAAATCATTGAGTCTTCTTGAGCCTCGCATTCATGTTTAGGAGAATTTTGTTTACAGCTTATTGATTTTTAAAATTTGTTTGTTTCTTTTATTTGGGCACCTTTGGCAAGGCCAGCATTTGTTGCCCAAACCTAACTGTCTTTGGACTAAGTAGCTTGCTTATTATTTCACAGAGCAGGTAGGAGTTAACCGCATTGCTGTAAGTATAGAGTTGGATGTCGGCCAGACCAGGTAAGGTCAGCAAATTCTCTTGACATTAGATTTTGATGATCTGAAATGTATTGCCTGAAGGCCACAGTACAGCATTGTCCGACGTTTGTATTGTGGTAGCACATATATTACAATAATTTTCATTCTTATAATTGATGTTACTAACAACTAATTGCAACGCCAATTACAAAAATTACAACATTTTCTGCACTTTTAGTTAGGATGTAAGTGACCTGAAGGAATATTGATATGTTTCCAAAACGGTGAGTGGCTTAGAGGGGTAACAACAGCTAGTGATGTATCCAGACATCTGCTACCCTTATCCTCCTTAATGCTAAACATCTGGGAGTTTGGAATGTGTTGTCTAAGAAATCTTGAAGAATTTATGCACTGCATTTTGTAGATGGTGCACACTGCAGTTACTCAGTGTCATGGTGGAGACAATGGGTGTTTGTGAAATCTGGAACCATGGTTCTTGATTATTGCTGGTCAGCAGGGGAATATTCCATCACTTTCTTGACTTGTGACTTGCAGATAGTGGACAGGCCTTAGGGAGTCAGGAAGAAAGGTACTTGCTGCAGTATTCCCAGTATCTAGTAGCTACTGAATTTAGTTAATGGTAACCTTCAGGATGTTGATAGTAGGGGATTTAGAGATAGTGATGCCAATGAAGGTCAAGGGACCAGATTCTCTCTTGTTGAAGATGGTTATTTTCTGGTACTCAATTAACATGAATATTGCTTTCCACTTTTCAGCCAAAGCCTGGATATTGTCTAGGTCTTACTGCATGGACTGCTTCAGTATCTGAGACTCATGAATGATGTTGAACATTGTGCAATCATTGACAAACATCCCCACTTCTGATTTTAATGTGGAGGAAAAGTCATTGGTGAAGCAGCTCAAGAGATGGGGCCTACAGCAGTACTCTGAGGAACTGCAGCAAAGATGTTTCCAGCTGAGATAACTGACATCCAACAAAACACCCATTTCCCTTTCTGTGAAATATGATGCCAACTAATGGGGACTTTTCCCTGATACTCAGTGTTGCCAGTTTTGTTAAGAGTTCTTTGATGCCACACTCAGTCAAACACAGCCTTGACATCAAGGACAACTACTCTCACCTAACTAGTCACTGGAATTCAGCTCTTTTATCCATACTTGAATCAAGGCTATAATGAGGTAAGGAACTGATTGGAACCCAAACTTGAGATCAGTGAGCACTTTATTGCTTAAGCAAGTACTATTTGATAGCACTGTTGATGACACTCTCCACCAGTTTACTGATGATTGAGAGTATACTGATGGAGCAGTAATTGGCTGGGTTGGATTTGCTCTGCTTTTTCTGTACAGGATATACCTAGGCAACTTTCCACATTGTTGAGTAGAAGCCAGTGTTGTAACTGTATTGGAAAAGTTTGGCTAGGGGAATAGCAGGTTCTGGAGTACAAGTCTTCTGTATTATTGCTGAAATGGTGTAAGGGTTTACAGCTTTAGCAGCAACAATATTCCAGCTCTAACCTTGGGTGAAGCTTCAATGCATATATATCTTGAGCTGTAGAGTCATAGCATCAAAGAGACAAGCCCTTTGGCTCCAAGTGATCCATACTGACCAAAATGTCCATCCAAGCTAACCCATTTCCCTGCACTTGGCCCATATCCTTCTAATCCATTCCTATCAATGTATTTGTCCGAATACCTTTTAAATGTCATTAATGAACCCTCCTCAATTACTTTTGCTGGCAGCTCATTTCATATGCATACCACCCTCTGTTTGAAAATGTTGCCCCTCAGGTTCCCTTTTATTCTTTCTCCTGTAACCTTAAACTGATGTCCTCTAGTCCTCGATTCCCCAATCCTGGAAAAGAGACTGAGTTCATGCACTCTATCCATGCCTCTCATGATCTTATATACCTCTATAAGATCAGCCCCGTCAGTCTTCTACGCTGTAAAGAAAAAAGGTCCTAGCTTGTCCAACCTCTCCCTATAACTCAAACTGTTGAGCCTGGGCTACATCCTTGTAAATTTCTTCTGCACGCTTTCCAGTTTAATAACATCCTTTCTATAACAAGGTGAGCAAAACTGAACACAATGCTCCAAGTGCGGCCTCACCAACGTCCTGTAAAATTGCAACATAACTTCCCAACTTCTATACTCAATGCCCTAACTGATGAAGGCCAGTATACCAAAAGCCTTCTTCACTGCCCTGTCTACCTGTGACCCACTTTCAAAGAACTGTGAACCTGAACTCCAAGATCCCTCTGTTTCACTACACTCCTATAAATAAAGGTGTTTTGCCAAAAAGTCACCCTTTTAAGCAGCATGCCTGTGGAAGACAAAGCAGTTCCTCACATCTGACTATACAGTAAAACAATGGGCTGAATTTTCCCACCCTTTAACCATGTGGGTAATTGATAGTGAGTTAGAAAAATATGGTGAGATTAGGGAAAGGAGATTCCCCCAAAGTTAAGAAAGAAGATCTCAATTCTGTAACCATGTTTTGAAAGGAAAGATGAAAATGTTGCTCGTGAGTGATGAGGAGTCTATTTACATCCAATTACAACCTCACCTGGAAACGAGATGCCAACAACTCAGAAGGTGAAATGCCTCCAGCTCATCACTTGCTCCTCTGAGTCTCCATCTTCAACAGTAGATTCCAACATCTTAAGTGTATGTTCCATAAGACAGCAACCATTGGACAATTGTCATTCCAGGGGGTCAGCTAAATGCTCCAAAACTGCAGAGAAATGGAAGAGGGACAGTTACTAGTTCCATTACGGGAGACTTTATACTGCTAGAGAGGGGCGAAGGAATTCTAATTAACAGTGTAAATAAGAAGATTGATGAGGAAGGTTCTAAATGTGAAGAGAGCATGCCAATTAGAAAGGAAAGACAAGAGAGAGTCAGAGTGCTTAGTAACTCCGAAAAGCTAAATTGGATTAATTTCAATGCAAGGGGTCTGACAGGTAAGCTGATGAACTCAGGGCATGTTTACCCATGGTAGTCTTGGCTATTAAAGAAACTTGGCTGAGAGATAGACAGGAATGGCAGCTCAATGTTCTGGGTTTTAGATACTCTAGAAAGGGTAGGAAAGGAGGCAAGAAAGGAGAGGGAGTGGCATTTTTGATTAGAGAATACATTACTGCTGTAACAAGAGAATATATTTCTGAAAAACTGTTCAGTGAAAATATATGAATAGAAATTGAAAATATGAAAGGAAAGATCACTTTGATTAAATTGTACAATAGTCAAAGGGAAATTGAGAAATGAGTATGTAGAGAGATGTCAGATATATGTAAGCATAATAAGGTTGCAATATGGGCAATTTTAATTTTCCAAACATCGACTGAGGCTACCATTGTGTTAAAGATTTGGATGGTGAAGAATTTGTCAAATGTGCTCAAGAAAATTTTTTATATCAATATGTGGATGCTCCTACTGGAAAATCTAACCTTTTGGCCAATAAGGCAGGGCAGGTGACTGAAGTAAAAGTAAAAGGAAAAGTAGGGGAACACTTTGGGTTTAGTGGTCATAATTCTATTAGTTTCAAAATAACGAATGGAGGGAAAGAAATTTTGATGTTTTAAAAAGAGTTCATATTACAGAAGAGGAAGTTCCAGAGGTGTTAGAGAATATCAAGGTGTAAAAATCTCTGGGACCTGATCTAATGTATCCCAGAACGTTGTGGGATGTTAGGGAAGAAATTGCGAGACCCCTTGCATAAATATTTGCATCATCTATAACTATGGGTGAGGTGCCTGATGACTAGAGGGTGGCTAATTTTACATCTTTGTTTAAGAAAGATTGTAAGGAGAAACTGGGGAACTGTAGAGCTGTGAGTTCGGTTGTGGGTAAATTATTGGAGGTGATTTAAATGATAGGATTTATGGATACTTAGAGAGGCAAAATTGGATTAGTGATAGTCACCATGGTTATGTGCAAGGAAATTCATGTCTCACAAACTTGATTGAATTTTTTGAGGAAGTTACCAAAAAGGTTGATGAATGCAGAGCCATAGGCATTGTTTACTTGGACTTTAGTAAAGCCTTCAGAAAGATATTCTAATGAGTAAAATTAAGTCACATGGGATTCAGGGTGAGTTTGTCTAATGGATATATAATTGGCTTAATGGCAGGAGATGGGGAGTGGTCGTGGAGGATTGCATTTTGGACTGGAGGCCTGTTACCAGCGACGTTCTACAGGGATCGGTTTTGGGTCCTCTTTCATTCATCATTTATATAATTGATTTGAATGAGAATATCAAAGGCATTGCTAATAAGTTTATGAATGGTGCCAAAACTGATGACATAGCAGACCGTGAAGAGGGTTTTCTAAGATTGCAAAAGAATCTTGATCAAGTGGGTCAACCGGCTGAAAAATGGCAGATGGGAGTTTAATCTGGAAAAATGAGGGATTACATATTGGTACAACAAACAGGGGTAGGACTTATATAATTAATGGTAAGGCCTTGGGTAGTGTTGTAGAGCAGAGGGACCTAAGGGTTCAGATACATAACTCTTTTAATTTTACATCACATATTGAGAGGGTGGATATAAGGCATTTAGCATGCTTGCCTTCATTCCTCAGTTCTTTGAGTACAGGAGTTGGGAAGTTATGTTGAAGTTATACAGGCCATTGGTGCGGACTCCTCTGGAGTACTGTGTCTAGTTCTGGTCGTCCAGTTACAGAAAGGATATTATTAAGCTGGAGAGGATTCAGAAGAGATTTACCAGGATGATGCCAGCTATGGAAGGCTTGAATTATAAAGAAAAACTGAATCGGCTGGGACTTTTTTCACTGCAGCATAGGAAGTTGAGAGGTGACCTAACAGCTGTTTATAAAATCATCAAGGGTATAGATAGGGTGACTGGTAGTTGTCTTTTCCCTTGGATGGGTGATTTCAAGATTAGGCGTACATCTTCAAGGTGAGAGTAGAGAGACTTATAAAAGACATGAGGGGCAAATGTTTTTACATAGAGGGTAGTTTGCATGTGGAATGAACTTCCTGAGGAAGTGGCGGATGTGGGCACAATTACAGCATTTACAAGACATTTGGATAAGTGCATGAATAGGAAAAGTTTGGAGGGATATGGGCCGGGAGCAGGCAGGCAGGCAGAACTAGTTTAGTTCAGGATTATATTTGGCAGGAACTGGTTGGATCAAAAGGTCTGTTTCTTCGCTGAATGACTTTAGGAACAGACTCACCAGCAAGGCCATACCCAGCAGCAATTCTTAACCCATGAATGTGACAAAGCTGTTATTGGTCTGGCCTACATGCGACCCCACGATTACAGCAATGTGGTTGGGGAAAAAATGTTAGTCCAGCCTATATTTTAAATAAACACAAACAGCAAAGGGCATGATCTAAGATATGAGCAGTGGTGAAGACAGTAACAGATGTGTGCACAGTTCCAGGGCTCTTAAGAAATATGGAACCCAAACTACCATTCCCAAATAGCATTCCAGGAGCTATTGAAGATTTTCAGCAGGGATGTAATGGTGGGCTGGTGTAGTTACTAGGTCAAAATTCTGGCACACCCTTTCTAAGAGCAATGTGACTGATCTTAAACGCCAAGGATTGCAGTGGTTCAAGAAGGCAGCTTCTTCAGGGAAATTAAGGATGGCCGAGCCAGCAATATGCACAAAGCCTTGAATTAAGAAAATAAAAACCTGATCATCCATGCAAAGCGTTCTGAGGACATGGTTTCCAATTCCATCTTGGCAAATGGTGTACACAATTGAATATAATTAATAAATCTGAAATTAAAAACTAGCCTAATAGTCACCATGAATCCACTGACAACTGTAATAGAAATCCACCTTGTTCATTAAAATGCTTTATGGAAGGTAAACCTGCCATTCTAACCTTGCCTGGCCTACATGTGTGTTCAGATCTATACCAATGTAGCTGACTCTTACCTGCCCACTGAAATGGTCAAGCAATCAACTCAGTTCTAACTGCTACTATAAGTAGTGATGGAGTCTGATGGACCTATCAGCTTCAATCAAGGCTCTGGGGAAAAACAACAGCCCTCTTGGATTTGCAAAAACACTACAGTCACCATTGTAGTTCAGATCTCAAATAATGTACAAGACAGAATATAGGGAAGAGATTGAGTGCTTACCAACATGGTGTAAATGTCTCCTTTAATGTCAACAAAGGATGGAACTGATGGTGGGCACAGCCCTATCTGCATCAATGGTGTTGAGATGGAGATGGTCGAGAGCATCAAGTTCCCTAGAGTGATGATCACCAATGATAGGTTCAGGTTCACCCACATCAATGCAATGATTGAGAAAGAACAACAACATATCTACCTCTTCAGGAAGCTAAGGAAACCCAGCATGTCCACAACGACTTTTACTAATTTTTATAGATGCACCATAAAAACACATCCCGTCTGGACGCATCACATCATGCTACAGCAACTGCTCTTTCCAAGACCACAAGCAACTACAGAGAGTCATAAACGTAGCCCAGTCATAGAGTCATAGAGATGTACAGCATGGAAACAGATCCTTCAGTCCAACTCGTCCATGCTGACCAGCTATCCCAACCCAATCTAGTCCCACCTGCCAGCACTCAGCCCATATCCCTCCAAACCCTTTCTTTTCATATACCCATCCAGATGGCTTTTAAATGTTGCAATTGTACCAGCTTACAGCACTTCCTCTGGCAGTTCATTCCATACACGCACCACCCTTTGCATGGAAAAAGTTGCCCCTTAGGTCTCTTTTAAATCTTTCCTCTCTCACTCTAAACCTATGTCCTCTAGTTCTGGACTCCCTCACCCAAGGGAAAAGACCTTATCTATTTACCCTATTCATGCCCCTCATGATTTTATAAACCTCTATAAGGTCACCCCTTAGCCTCCGACACACCAGGGAAAACAGCCCAGCCTATTCAACCTCTCTCTATAGCTCAAATCCTCCAACCCTGGCAACATCCTTGTAAATCTTTTCTGAACCCATTCAAGTTTCACAACATCTTTCCGATAGGAGGGAGACCAGAACTGCACGCAATATTCCAAAAGTGGCCTAACCGATGGCCTGTATATCCACAACATGACCCGTACTCAACTCCTGTACTCAATACTCTGATCAATAAAGGAAAGCATACCAAACACCTTCTTCACTATCCTGTCTACCTGCGACTCCAATTTCAAGGAGCTGTGAACCTGCACTCCAAGGTCTCTTTGTTCAGCAACACTCCCTAGGACCTTACATTAAATGTACAAGTCCTGCTAATATTTACTTTTGCAAAATTAGCACCTCACATTTATCCAAATTAATCTCCATCTGCCACTCCTCAGCCCATTTGCTCATCTGATCAAGATCCTGTTGTAATCCGAGTTAACTTTCTTCACTGTCTACGACACCTCCAATTTTGGTGTCATCTACAATCTTATTAACTATACCTTTTATGCTCACATCCAAATCATTTATATAAATGACGAAAAGTAGTGGACCCAACACCAATCCTTGTGACACTCCACTGGTCAGAGGCCTCCAATCTGAAAAACAACCCTCCACCATCACCCTCTGTCTTCTACCTTTGAGCCAGTTCTTTATCCAAATGGCTAGTCCTCCCTATATTCCATGAGATCTAACCAGTCTCCCATGGGGAACCTTGTTGAATGCCTTACTGAAGTCTAAATAGATCATGTCTACTGCTCTGCCTTCATCAGTCTTCTTTGTTACTTCTTCAAAAAACTCAATCAAGTTTGTGAGACATGATTTCCCACAAACAAAGCCATGTGGACTAACCCGAATCAGTCCTAGCCTTTCCAAAAAATGTACAGCCTGTCCCTCAGGATTCCCTCCAACAACTTGCCCACCACCGACGTCAGGCTTACTGGTCTATAGTTCCTTAGCTTGTCCTTACCACCCTTCTTAAACAGTGGCACCACGTTAGTCAACTTCCATTCTTCCAGCACCCAACCTGTGACTATCGAAGATTCAAATATCTTAGCAAGAGGCCCAGCAATCACTTCCCTATCTTCCCACAGAGTTCTAGCGTAAACCTGATCAGGTCCTGGGGATTTATCCTTCTTTATCCATTTCAAGTCATTCAGCACTTCCTCCTCTGTAATATGGACATTTTTCAAGACGTCATCATTTATTTCCCTATTTTCTATATCTTCCATGTTCTTCTCTACAGTAAACGCTGATGCAAAATACTCATTTATTATCTTTCCCTTCTCCTGTGGCTCCACACAAAAGCCACCTTGCTGGTCTTAGAGGGGCCTTATTCTCTCCTGAGTTAACCTTTTGTCCTTTATGAATTTGTAAAAACCCTTTGGATTCTCCTTAACTCTATTTGCCAAAGCTCTCTAGTGTCCCCTTTTTGCCCTCCTAACTTCCCTCTTAAGTATTCTCCTACTGCCTTTATACTCTTCTAAGGATTCAATTATCTATTCTTTCTTCTTTCTCTGAACCAAATCCTCAATAACTTTAGTCATCCAGCATTTTCTATACCTAATAGCCTTTCCTTTCACCCTAACAGGAATATACTGTCTCTGCACAGTTGTTATCCCATTTCTGAAGGTATCCCATTTTCCAGTTATCCCTTTACCTGAGAACATCTGCCCCAATCAGCTTTTGAAAGTTCTTGCCTAATACCGTCAAAATTGGCCTTTCTCCAATTTAGAACTTCAACTTTTAGATTTGGTCAATCTTTTTCCATCATTATTTTAAACCTAATAGAATTATGGTCACTGGCCTCAAAGTGCTCTTCCACTGACATCTCAGTGACTTGCCCTGCCTTATTTCCCAATAGTAGTCAAGTTTTGCACCTTCTCTAGTAGGTACATCCACCTACTAAATCAGAAAATTTTCTTGTACATGCCTAAGAAATTCCTCTCCATCTTAACCCTTAACACTAGGGCAGTCCCAGTCTATGTTTGGAAAGTTAAAGTCCCCTACCATAACCCCATCATGAAAACCAGCCTTCGATCCATTGACTCCATCTCTACTTCCCAATGTCTCAGGAAAGCAATCAACATAATCAAAGACTTCTTCCACCACAGTTATATTCATTCCCACTCTCTTCTGTCAGTCAGAAATATACACACACAAACAGCTTCTTCCCTGCTGTTATCAGACTTTTGAACGGACCTCTCAAATATTAACTCTGTGCACCTTCTCTGTGGCTGTAACACTGTATTCCACACTCATTCTGCACTTTGTGTGTAAGATCTGCCTGCATAGAGCATAAAACAATACCTTTCACTCTATCTTGGTACATGTGACAATAGTCAATCAATGAATCAAGTCCTTGTTACTAACGTTTAAGTGGACACCTGTCACATTTGGAATGCAATCTTCCAGATTAGTCAAGAAACAATGTGCTGTAGTCGTTCTCATGAAAACATAAGAATAGAGGCAAAGTCCAAAGCACCATCGTCACGATACCTGGATATGTCCCAAGTCAAGACAGATGCACCAGTTGTGGTAGCACTGTAGTATACGTTGGGGGGGGGAGTTGCACAGGAAGTCGTAGTGTCATAGAGTCATAGAGTCATAGAGATGTACAGCATGGAAACAGACCCTTCAGTCCAACCCGTCCATGCTGACCAGATATCTCAACCCAATCTAGTCCCACCTGCCAGCACCCGGCCCAAATGCCTCCAAACCCTTCCTATTCAAATACACATCCAAATGCCTCTTAAATATTGCAATTGTACCAGCCTCCACCTCATCCTCTGGCAGCTCATTCCATACACATACCACCCTCTGCGTGAAAAAGTTGCCCCTTAGGTCTCTTTTATATCTTCCCCCTCTCACCCTAAACCTATGCCCTCTAGTTCTGGATTCCCCGACCCCAGGGAAAAGACTTTGTCTATTTATCCTATCCATGCCCCTCATAATTTTGTAAACCTCTATAAGGTCACCCCTCAGCCTCCGATGTTCCAGGGAAAACAACCCTAGCCTGTTCAGCCTCTCCCTATAGCTCAAATCCTCCAACCCTGGCAACATCCTTGTAAATCTTTTCTGAACCCTTTCAAGTTTCACAACATCTTAATATTCAATTTCCTATTCTACCGCCTGCTGCAAGGAAACTATACATCAACAATTCCCGACATGAAAGTCAGAGAGTGTCCCTGACTACTTCAGATTACCACTTGTTCTTCAGGGCTGCCATCTTGGACACTCAGCAATAGCACCTCAAGCACACTCCAGGGGTCCAGCCACCTGAACCCCTTGTTCATGGATGCTGGCATCTGATACCTGAAGCCTCTCAGAATCCTCATAGCACCTCTTAGATCCACTTAAAGGATACTTCTGTATTTTAAAGTGGCACTTTAGATTGCAGTGGCAACTAGCATTGCAATGCTGCTGTAAGCACACAGGGACAGGCAGCCAGCTCACTGATTGGACTAGGCTGCACCCCAGGGCTGTTCTCTCCTGGACTAAGGGTATGGGAGGGATGGTGTGAGTAGAAGTGGGCAGTAAAGCAGTTGGTACTCAACAGTGACTCCAGACTCCATAAACACATTGATAAAATATTCACAAGGAACTGATTCTATGTAGTTTGCCAGTGACATAAAATGATTCTTGTAGTCTTACCTATAAATATGTGGATAATGTTTGTTCCCAGTTTGATTTCAGTTTTCATTTCAGATGTAGAAATTTAAGGTTCAAGCTCAACATATTGCCGTTCAGATTTTTATCTTAATGATCTCTACTTTGACAATGGTCCTTGAATTTAAGTTCAGCGCAAACCAACTTCCCAGTTTTTTGATGTGAAGAACTTTGAACTCTAGCAACCATCAGGAACCTGAGAATACAAATACAGATAAATTATCAGTTTAAAACCAGAATGAGTACATTGGGAGTGCAGAAAACATTCAACTCTTTTTGATAGTCAAAGTAATTAAAAATAAATTGCTGAGATTCTTAAGTAGATGGATTCAAACATAAACAAAAACTGATTCGTTATGTTATTTACAATAGAGGCATCTGCAGCTGTGAAATAGCTGACTAAAAATATTTTAGATGGCTATCTCAATCATTTATGTCATAGCAAATTTTAGATATTGCTTTCTAAATTCACAAAAGAATACTTTATATGCAATATTGCTACCATATTTTCAAATAATGAATCAAAATTATTTTAGTGTTTAATAGGATTTTGGATTAATTTCAATCTGATTTGAGCTGTACCTTTACTAATAAGTTAAAATATAAGTTAGATTATAGTTACATTTCGCCTGCATGTTTTCCTAATACAACAAAATAATGTAATTTTATTTGTTTGTTGTTTCTTTAGTAATATAAAAACCTTGCAAAGCAGCTTCATTTAATATGGAATCATCATAAAACCATTTGCTTGTGGCTCCAGAGACAGAATAAAAAGATTATATTTTATAATGCATTTATCATTCATGCACTGTTTACCAAAAGTTATGGGTAAATATTCAGAGTGTTAGTAATTTTATTTCATACTGCACCAAGAGGCATCATTAGCCAATTATTAGTTACAACATCCAGTTCCATCAATGCATTCTAATATTTCAAACCCATACCTCATCAGTTATTGCAAATCTCTATCAGCGAAGCATTTCTTGCTACCAAAATACTTGAGGCAATGTGTTTCATTTTTTTTTAATAACTGATAGAATTTTGAATATGAAATAATTATTTATACTTACTTGATGTATCTTCAAATATATTACTGAGTATTGAAAAATCACCTCTTAGCACACAAATCCTCATCCTAATCCAGAAATTGTTGGAGCAGTGGAGCATCTCTTGATGAATGACAAGAATTGGATTTTTTTTTACTGTATCCTTTTTATACCACTAATGTCTTTGAATGTGACTGATAGTGGCATCGTAAGATCATCATGAGTCTTAGATTTGCTGAGCATCAAGTCCAATGCTTTATTTCCTTACCCAATGAAATTTAAGTTTAGACAAAGAATGATGAAATAAGAATGAGCGTGAACCAAAGTCAAATTGGATAATGGGAGTAAAAGAAGATGCATGCATGTCAGCACCATATGTAAAGTCACAGGGTCCTTATGAAATAAATTACCAGCTGTAATGGCAATGGCAAGATTAAGTCATCATAGCGCTTTAAATCCCCCAATGCACATAACGGGGAGGCTCATAGCGAGATAGTAATTACTTTTTCATAGGTGGAGCTAATATTAAACAGTACAAATTGTCCTACAACTAATGTCAAAACAGAACTCATAGTAAATGCAATCATAGCTTTTTTTTCCGAGTACTGTAAAGATTAATAGTTAGCCCAGCTCTCAGCAACATCTATTACCTGATCGCAAACAATCTATCGCAGCCCTTTATTTGATTGTCTGTTTCAACAAAATCATGTTCAAAAATGTCAACAAAATAAATTTGACTAAAAAGTATTTTTCTGGGTATTTGGAAATCTTTTGAGATTTAATTGAGATAACCACCAGGATATATGAACATCAATTAACCAAAAAAATACATGACCCACTCTCACTGGTATCTTTACATACAGATGAGGAAGGACCCCCACTTCAACTGGGACAACACATCCATTGCATTTTGATAATTCCTTCTTCATGTAATAGAACATACATACAAATTTGGCTGTCAGATTTTTTTCCATGAATAAGGTTTCCTCCACTTACAACAAGTATACTGCAAGGCGAGGGCCTAGTAGTATTGTGGCTGGACTGTCATTCCAGAAACTCAGTTAAAGTTCTGGGTATGAATCCTGCCATGGCAGATGGTGGAATTTGAATTCAATGGTAAAAAAAATCTGGAATTAATTGTATAGATTGTCAGGAAAACGCATCTGTTCATTAATGTCTTTTAGACAAGGAAATTGCCATCCTTGCTGGCCTGGCCTACATGTGATTCCAGATGCACAGCAACGTGGTTGATTCTGAAATGCCCTCTGGGCAATTAAGGATAGGCAATAAATGTTGCCCAGCCAGTGATGCCCTCATCCCATGAAAGAATCAAGAAAAAAACTATTTGTCAGACCTCTGTTCCTGGTACAAAATTTCAATTTTAATGAAAGCTTTGATAATTAATTTTCAATGAAGAGTTAGTAACTTTTGGTTCAAATTTTTTTTTAAAACATGTTCTTTCCTTAATTCCTTAATTCTTTTTTATCTTGCCATTCTTCTATTCAAACTGTAGGCCTTTCCTGAGAAAACTGCAATAACGAAAAATTAACATACATGAAAACCAAAATCCAGAAAGAGTAAGAACTAATTACAACAAAGCATGCATTCTGTTTCAAACTTTGAATGTTGACAAGTTGATAATTGTAATTTTATTTTAATCTATTTTAATGTTTGTAAACGGAAATAGAGTATCTCTTTCTCCAATTTATAGATAATTGATAAGCTTGCCACTGAATGTGATAACAAATCACACTGACAATGAAAAGGTTTTCAGTCATCAATGGTCTAAACTGAGTTGGCAGCTTCAATGTTCCAATTGATCAGGTTTGGAATAGTCTGGAGCTAATAACTGACATCCAGTATATCCTATAGATTTATATCTCAGACACTTGGCTTACTCCAAATCCTAACCACATCTTCCTGCAATCGTATCCAGATACACGGATAATCTTGTGATTTTTGAATGGGCGATCAACAGAGTAAATGACTACATAGAAATTTTGAGGCCTCCGGAGTGATTCGAATCTGCTGTTATGTTGTGAATACCAAAGAGATAGTTAACTGGATTTCAGCCACAGGAATATCAATTAAGTAGAGTAGAAAAATATAGTTGAAATGAACGGGTGCACAATGGAAGCTTATCACTGGCCAAACTGGGAGCAAGGGAATTCTGTAATGCCTATTTAAACAGGCCACTTGTGCTGCATTAGGATTTTGCAATATATTGCTGTCTAACCAGCAGCCCTGAAAGATACTTATGAAAGCTTTTGAAAGAAATATAAGTCCTGATTGTTTTTTTTAAATACAGCTTGACAATCTGAAACTAAGACTGATTATTCTGGCTGCAGACTGCTACAACCACCTGCTGCTGGCCCACAGTCATCTCACAGAAAAACAATACATGTGAGCCTAATACTGAACTACAGAAGCAATCATCTCAACATCTCAAAATAAGCTGTACCAGAACATTATTTCATCAGGCCACCACACACTGCAGGATAGAGAACTACAAAGAGCAGAGGAAAATCACCTATATA
The DNA here is from genome assembly GCF_020745735.1 of Hemiscyllium ocellatum. NCBI lineage: Eukaryota > Metazoa > Chordata > Chondrichthyes > Orectolobiformes > Hemiscylliidae > Hemiscyllium > Hemiscyllium ocellatum. The sequence continues at coordinate 96,942,566 of NC_083404.1, read as the reverse complement.
GTGGATTCAGAAAGAATAGGTATCCAATGAACACTGCCTGCCAATTTCTCAGCAACAATCCCAATCAAGCAGACAAAACATGTCCAGAAACCCTAGTCACTCTTCCCTACATCAAAGACATCATCTTGGAAATGGCTGCCAGAATACTCAGACCTCTTGGCATCATGGTAGCCAACAAACCCACCAACACACTAAAACAGCAGCTAATGAGCTTGAAAGACCCTGTACAGGCAACAAGCAAAACTAATGTCATTTATAAATTGCCTTGCAAGAAATGTAACAAACAGTACATTGGACAAACAGGCAGAAAACTAACCACCAGGATATATGAACATCAATTAACCAAAAAAAGACATGACCCACTCTCACTGGTATCTTTACATTCAGATGAGGAAGGACCCCACTTCAACTGGGACAACATATCCATCCTAGGACAAGCCAAACAGAGACATGCATGAGAATTCCTAATAGCCTGCCATTCCAACAGGAACTCTATCATTAAACACAATTATCACCCCCTGAGAAAAAGAACAGGAAATGGCGTCACCACAAGAAATGACATCACCAATCCAAGGAAACCTGAACACATAAATAAAAAGTGGCCCATACCACCAGAGCTTCACTGGAGGTTTACTGATGGTGCTACCTAGTATGGTGACAAAACGTCTAAAAACAAACCTTCCAGCTCAATGAGCAAACTTACATCCAGAACCTCAACCTGAGCTACAAATCTTCTCAAAACTCACTAACTTGGTAGACAATATAGTTTGTGGCCATCTGAATGGCTAGCCCAATTATTAACTACCACCTCTCCCAAGATTTGAGCTAATTTTAAAATAGAATTACCACATTCACGTTACAACATATTTTACCAAGCCATTCCCTTCCAATGATTTTCTATTGTCATGTGTTATATGGGACTACATCCATTTGTTTCCATTATCACCTATCCAATTGTAACCAGAGTGTCAGTTGTATGACTTCTCTTCCCAATCCTCTGATTAACGAAAAAAAAGGGTTGTGCAGAGAGCTATCTCCAGTATCTCTCAATTATTTGTACTCAGCCTTCTTCATAATTATCAACCAGCCCTCAGCAAAAACATTCCTCATTCATTTTCTAAATTTGCCTTTGACATGCAGTTCTAACTTACCACCATCTTTTTCTCCTCCTCCAAGGTTGCAAAGTCGTCAAGTTACTTGTCCAGTACTGAATGAACAGAAGTTAAATACGAGGGGAAAGTATGGGTGAAATTTGATGCCTCCCCAGGGGCAGGTTTGGATGTAGATAGAGCTTTTTATTGTGTGTGAGTACGCTGCCTTCATACCTCTCCCTCACATTAGGTTTGGAGTGGAAAGGTTTAGTGATAGCCTTCCTAGCCTGATATCATTTGAGGCCTTTCATTGGGTAAATAATACCCATTTAAGTGCCCACTCTGTCGTTGGCACGATTCGAACAGTGGCCGGTCAATGAAATTTTATACAGTATACTTTAGGGGTCCCAATGAGTCTTGGGAGATAGTGGAGGGGCTTCCTCAGAAAGAGGCACAATGCCTACATGAGGGGGTCCTGGCAGCTGAAAAGGGCATTAGAGGTTTGCTGAGAACCTTCTCCTGCCTTTTCATCCAAACTATTTCCCAACCTCTTGGCTCTAACGATCCTCTCTCACTGCACACTCCAGGTCATCTCCTATGAACTCAGCACCGCCTTCCTAACCTGCAATCTTCTTCCTGACCTCTCCGCCCCCACCCCACTCCGGCATTTCACCCTCATCTTGACCTCCTTCCACCTATCACATCTCCATCGCCCCTCCCCCAAGTCCCTCCTCCCTACCTTTTATCTTAGCCTGCTGGACACACTTTCCTCATTCCTGATGAAGGGCTTATGCCCGAAACGTCGAATTTCCTGTTCCTTGGATGCTGCCTGACCTGCTGTGCTTTTCCAGCAACACATTTTCAGCTCTGATCTCCAGCATCTGCAGACCTCACTTTCTCCTCGAAGATTTTAACCTACTGCGAATCCTCTTGCAAGGATGCCTTCCCTGAAGAAGCTCTCTTCCTCCCTCTACAAGGATTTCAGTGAGTCCCTCTCTCACTGCACCCCCCAGATCATCTCCTCTGAACTCAGCACCGTCTTCCTAACCTGCAATCTTCTTCCTGACCTCTCCGCCCCCACCCCACTCCGGCATTTCACCCTCACCTTGACCTCCTTCCACCTATCACATCTCCATCACCCCTCCCTCAAGTCCCTCCTCCCTACCTTTTATCTTAGCCTGCTGGATACAGTTTCCTCATTCCTGATGAAGGGCTTATGCCCAAAACGTCGAATTTCCTGTTCCTTGGATGCTGCCTGACCTGCTGCACTTTTCCAGCAACACATTTTCAGCTCTGATCTCCAGTATCTCCTCTAACGATCTGTGGCCTGGATCTGTCACTGATCCTGGCCAGCAGTTACTCCAGTTCCACTGTGAGTGAAGGGGGTCATCTCTAAAGGAAGCAGTGGGATCCATCTGTCAGCTATAGTCCTTACCTCAAACTGCCTTCTTTTCCTGACTCAAAGCGTCTCCTTGACAACTGTTTGAAGCTGAAGCAAACTGTCTGCATATTTGACCCTAAACTTCCAACCACACATCTGCATCATTATTAAGGAGAGAAGTTTCCTCTCCCAGGGTGTTAAGAACAATGACAAGCATAATAAGTTACTTGAGTGAAGGTCCAAAAATCAGATAATTGTTAGCCTGTCACAGTTAAGTCCTCTCTCCTCCAATGGTGCCACTACTTTCTTGTCATCAGGTGACAAGAAGCTTCTGAACATGCATTTGCAACTCACTAATTATTCCAGTTACCTGAATTAACATCCCCTTCTCAGGTAGCCTCACCTCATTGAGTTACTTGATGCTACAGAATCTCGATCACACAAACTAAGTGGGTTGTGTGCCACTGTTCTTTCACTTCATTTTAGGTGAACCCATTACAAACACACTGGGGGCCCTCAGGTTGAGTCAGACACAATGTTTCCATGAACTATCATCCCACCGGCTGGGTGATGGCAATGTCAGGCTCTCAGGTACTACACCTTGGATGACCAGGTACAGCATGACTTTGTTCGAACTTTAGCACAGAAGGAAAAGCAGGCAGTTTTTTCCCCGAAAGGGGAAGTTTACTGAATAGAAAAGGCAGGTAGCTCACAGGTAACAGTAGGAATCAATCTGAAAGTAGGCCACACATCAATGCACAGCACAGAGCTGTGTCAATATTAAAGGTGCAGTGACAGCAAATACAGTGCATATGGTTGAAGGCCATGCAATGTGTGAAAGGAAGAAGGCAGACATGTTTAGGGGCTGTGAAGGTGGATTTCAGTAGGTCACTGGGTACTGTCAGAAACAGACGAAGGCTATTCCTAGTTTGAAGGGCTGGTTGTTGTCAATCAATTGATCCAGGGCTGAGGATTCAGTGATTTAGGAAGGTCTAGACCATGCTTAGTCATGGTACTGTGTCCTGCCCTGCTGGTCAGTGAGCCATGGTCCGACTGCACAATCCTTTTGCTATTCTTCTCTTTGTGCTGAATACTTTTTCTGGTTACCATCGCCTACCAAGTTAGTTTCAACCCTCCCCAGCACGAGCAAACATGCCCCCAAAGATGCTGGCCATATTCTTTCTAAGGTTTAACAGCACACAGCCACCTATCTGTTTCTCATTAAGTGCCCTGTACAGAATTGGCATCAGTCAACAGCGATGCTGAGGAGGTTGTGGATAGTACATTTAGTGAATTCGTCACACCGCAGATTAGAATTGCTGAGGGAGACAGTGAATAGGTGACCAAAAGGCAGAGAAAGAGCATGAAGGCAGTGCAGGTATCTCCTGCAGTCATCTCCCTCCAAAACAAGTATACCATTTTGGATGCTGTTGGGGGAGATGGCTCACCAGGGGAAGGCAACAGTAGTCAGGTTCATGGCACCGTAGCTGGCTCTGCTGTACAGGAGGGCAGGAAAAAGAATGGCAGGGTTATAGTCACAGGGGATTCAATTGTAAGAGGATTAGATAGGCAGTTCTGTGTTTGAAAACAAGACTTCTGAATGGTATGTTACCTCCCAGATAGGTGCATAGTTCAGGGATGTCTTAGATTGGCTACAGGACAGTCTGAAAGGGGAGGGTGAACAGCCAGCTGTCGTGGTGCATATAGGCACCAACAATATAAGTTAAAATGGGTTGAGGTCCTACAAGCAGAATATAGGGAGTTAGGAGCCAAGTTAAAAAGTAGAAGCCCCGAGGTAGTCATCTCAGGATTGCTACCAGTGCCGAGTGCTAATCAGAGTAGAAATGAAAAAATAGGCAGGATGAATGCATGACTTGAGAGATGGTGCAGGAGGGACGAGTTCAGATTTTTGGGACATTGAAACCGGTTGTGGGGGAGGTGGGACTATTGCAAATGGACAGTCTACACATGGGCTGGACTGGAACCAATTACCTTAGGGGCACTTTTGTGAATGCTGTTGGGGAAGGTTAAAACTAATGTGGCAGGGGAATGAGAACCAATTGAGGAGGTTAGTGGACAGTAAAGAGGTAGTAACTAAAGCCTGTAAGGAATTACATAATGAAATCAGGCAGGGAGAAGATGATGAACACAAAGGGACAGGTGGTCTGAAGTCCATTCGTCTTAATGTGAGTAGTGTAGTAGGTAAGGCAGATGAACTTAGGGCTTGAATTAGTACATGAGAAAATGATGTTATTGCTATAACTGAGACTTGGTTGAGGGAAGAGGATGATTGGCAACTAAATATCCCAGGATATAGATGCTTCATGTGTGATAGACAGGGTGGTAAAAGGGACGGAGGAGTTGCATTACTGGTCAGAGAGGATATTACAGCTGTGCTGAAGGAGAGCACTATGGAGGACTAGAGCAGTAAGGCAATATGGGCAGAGCTCGGAAATAGGAACGGTGCAGTAACAATGTTAGGGCTGTACTACAGGCCTCCAAACAGTGAACGTGAGATAGAGGTACAAATATGTAAACAGATTATGGAAAGTTATAGGAGCAACAGGATGGGTGGTGATAGGAGATTTTAATTTTCACAACATTGACTGGGATTCATTTAGTGTTAGAGGTCTAGATGGAGCAGAATTTGCAAGGAGAATCCAGGAAACTTTATAGAGCAGTATGTAAATAGTCCAACTGAGGAAGGGGCCATACTGGACCCGATGTTGGGGAATGAACCCGGCCAGGTGGTTGACGTTTTATTAGGGGATTATTTTGGGAATAGTGATCACAATTCCATAAGCTTTAGAATACCCATGGACAAAGACAAGAATGGTCCTGAAGGAAGAATACTAAATTAGGAGAAGGCCTACTGAAAACAGATGAAACTTTGGAAGAACATTGGGAAAGTAGGACCAATCTGAAATGAGGATGTGAGAGGGCTAAAATGGGTCATGAAATATCTTTAGCAAACAGGGTTAAGGAAAATCCCAAAGCTTTTTATTTGTATATAAGGAGCAAGAGGATAACTAGAGAAAGAGTTGACCCACTCAACAACAGAGGAGGAAGGGGAAAGAGGAAGCGTGGCATAAGAGAAAATGGGTGAGATTCTTAATGAACACTTTGCATTGGTATTCACCGAGGAGAGGGACGTGGCCAATTTTGAGGTTAGGGATAGATGTTTGATTACTCATGCTCAAGTTGGCATAAATAGGGAGGAAGCATTGGGTATTCTAAAAGACATTAAGGTGGACAAGTCCCCGAGTCTGGATAGGATCTGTCCCAAGTTACTGAGGGAAGCAAGAGAGGCAATAGCTGGGGCCTTAACAGATATCTTTGCAGCATCCTTGAAAACTAGAAAAGGTTCCAGAGGACTGGAGAACTGCTAATATTGTCCCCTTGCTTAAGAGGGATAACAGGCATAATCTAGGTAATTATAGACTGTTTAGCCTGACATCAGTGGTAAGGAAACTGCTGGAGAAGATATTGAGGGATAGGACCTATTTACATTTGGAAGAAAATTGGCTTATCAGTGATAGGCAACATGGTTTTGTGCAGGGAAGGTCATGTATTAACAACTTTATAGAATTCTTTGAGGAAGTGACAAAGTTGATTGATGAGGGAAGGACAGATGTCATATATATCGACTTCAGTAAGGCATTTGATAATGGCAGACTGATGGAGAAAGTTAAGTCACATGGGGTCCAGAGTGTATTAGCTAGATGGATAGTGAACTGGCTGGGCAGCAGGAACGGAGAGTAGTGGTGGAAGAGAGCTTCTCAAAATGGAGACCTGTGACCAGTGGTGTTCCACAGGGATCCATATTGGGACCACTGTTGTTTGTGATACATGATCTGGAGGAAGCTATAGGTAATTTGATTAGCAGGTTTGCATATGACTTAAGATTGGTGGAATAGCAGATAGTGAAGGGGACTGTCAGAGAATACAGCAGAATATAAATAGTTTGGAGAGTTGGGCAGAGAAATGGCAGATGGAGTTCAATTTGGTCAAATGTGAGGTAATGCACTTTGAAAGGTCTAATTCAAGAGCGAACTATATGGTAAATGGAAAAGCTCTGGGGAAAATTGATGTACAGAGAGATCTGTGTGTTCAGGTCAATTGTTCCCTGAAGGTGACAACACAGGTCAGTAGAGTGGTCAAGAAGGCATACGGAATGCTTTCCTTCATTGGACGGAGTATTGAGTACAAGAGTTGGCAGGTCACATTACAGTTGTATAAGACTTTGGTTCAGCCACATTTGGAGTACTGCATATAGTTCTGGTCACCACATTACCAAAAGGATGTAGATGCTTTGGAAAGGGTGCAGAGGAGGTTCATCAGGCTGTTGCCTGGAATGGAGGGTGCTAGCTATAAAGAGAGGTTAGGTAGATTAGGGTCATTTTAATTAGAAAGATGCAGGTTGACGGGGACCTGATTGAATTCTACAAAATCATGAAAGGTATAGACTGGGTGGATAGTAAGAAGCTTTTTCCCAGAGTACAGGACTCAATAACCAGGGGTCATGAGTTCAAGGTGAAAGGAGAAAAGTTTATGGGAGATATTCATGGGAAATTCTTTATGCAAAGCGTGGTGGGTGCCTGGAACATATTGTCAGTGGAAATGGTGGAGTGGGCACGATGGCATCATTTAAGATGCATCTGGACAGATACATGAATGGGCAGGGAGCAGAGAGAGATACAGATCCTTAGAAAATAGGTAACAGGTTGAGATAGAGGATCTGGATTGTTACAGGCTTGGAGAGCCGAAGGGCCTGTTCCTGTTCTGTAATTTTCTTTGCTCATTGTTCTTTGTTCCTAGCATTACAGCAAATGGCAGCACTCCAAGCATGAAGTCTTTCTCTCACATCTTCACTCAATGCCTTCATCCTATTGAACGTTTAAGCAGGTGTTGGGCATCTGGAACTCACTGCCTGTAAGGGTGGTAGAGGCAGAAACATTTGTAATATTTAAGAAACATTTAGATGTGCTGTTGTGATGCCAATGCATATAAGACTATCTGCCAAGGTGCTGAAAACTGCGATTAAAATAGGTCACTGTTTGTTTACTGGCAAAGACCTAATGGGTGGTAGGACCTTTCTCTGTGCTGTTGACGTCTATGACTTTGTGAACCCTGTAGAAGTTATACAAATTTATAAGTGGCTAACTATTGAAGTCAAAACTCAGAAGTCTTGGGGAGCTGAGAAAATGAAAATTACTGGCTCTGTGTTGACAGAAGCTGCAAAGAACTTGGGCAAAGTCTGCAGCCATTTGTATTTCATCCAGCTGAGTGAGTGGAGCTGAAAAGATCTCAAGTAATATTTGTTTGATCTATCTGAAAAAAGATTGGTGTTCAGGCAAAAACATAGAGATAGGATTGGCTCAGTAAGCTAGACCTTACTGAGTTAGACCTTGCAAAGGAGATTGATAGACCTGAACAGGAGCAGTCACTGAGGGAATCCATGACACAATAATTCTTGAGGGGGAGTTTTGAAGCCAGATTGGCAACAGTGAAGAATTATAATTCTTCGTGAAGCTGAAATGTGATTTGATAAACCTCTGTGTCATTCACATCTGGATGAAATTGCTGAGAATCCCATGGTGTCTATCATAATTGCATTTGCTATTTGATGTGTACTGTGGGATGTTTGATCACCGTCTGTTATCCATATTTACTACATGTTAATTATGAGCATCAGAAGTAAGCTGTATAAGTATGACTCTAATGTTCCCTAGGTTTCACACTTTGTCAACTTTAGAAATAAGAATTACTAGTAATTTACTGTATCATATCATTGATAGCCTAAGATCATAACAAGGGTCATTAGGATCACAAGAATTACAAGACAATAGGGAACCTATAAGTCTGTAGATTGGTGGGTAAATTATAGATCACAGGCAGAGCATGTCACTGCAGTGAATGCAAAGTCAATGCCTCACTGTTGTTATGAAATTGAAGGCATGCACTGTACTTTTAAGAGAAAGTGAAAGTTGTTTTGGCATTGAGAGTTTGCAGGAACCTGTCATGTGACTGGCTATCTCAGAGTGTACTGGAAAGTTGAAAATATGTAACGTTTGGCTATGAAACAAATACCTATCTTTTGGTTGCTATGTTTTCACGACAGTTCAATTTTAACCAATCAGTTTAAATTATGCCCCAGGATACTATAACCCAATCAAATTTGAATATTGCTGTTTTGACAATATCAAACCAATGAGACAATCCAATGTTTGGGGTATAAATAAGCTGGCATTTTGAGAGTGAGCCAGAGAGAGAGCAGCCTGTCATCTTGAGAGACACTGCTATTCAAAACATTCTATATCAAAGGTATCTTCTTCACATGAAACATCTTTGCAGCAAAAGACCGAAGACGACCCAGGGAGATCTAAGCTGAAAAAAAAGACATATAACGACAACAAAGTTGCTGTCTAGAATTGAAAGTTAAGTGATGTAATTTTAATAGGGGCTTTTATTGGATCAGTGTTTTGTTGTAAAGTTGGAGGTAGATAACAGGCCTTTAAGAGAAAAGAGGCTTAGAGTTGTAAATAATTGTGGTTTAATGTTCTCTTTTAAAGTTAAAGAATAAAATTGATATTTTTCTTTAAATCATGGAATTTGGGAGTGTCTGTCATTCAGATTTTAACAGATTATGAGGCGAGGTGAGCTTTCATGAGCCTTTGTTTTAATTAGCAGAAGGGTTTACTGCTGTGTCGTAACACCAAAAATTAACTGCACAATAAGATTTTGTTACTGACAAAGCAGCAACCAATATGGGAACAATAAGTATATGTTTTTATGTAAGTTGTGTGAAGTTCAAACTGAAATATGAGACTACATAAAGGACTACTCCAATAATCAGGAGCAAATATTTTCTAATCAACCTGTTCAGAGAGACTTTACAGAGGTCTGGTGCAGGTGGGACTTGAACCAGGACCTGCTGGCTCAGAAGTTCCCAACATTCCTCTTACCATCATCTTATGAAAGACTGGCTGAGAAGATGTTGTAGCTTGAACACTGTTGTGTGATCTCTGAGGTCAACAAGACTCAATGGAGTATGGCATATTTTCTCAATATTTCATCTTTCCGATTAGCCGAGAAATACACTCTTACACTTTCTGCAATATCCTCATACACAAGACAGGGCATAGCAAAGACCCAAACAGAACATTTTCCAATAGACTCTGCATTGCTGTGCATGTAAATTGAATAATTGCTCAATATACCAACATCACAGGAGCTTTCCTTTAATCCTAACTAAATCCATTGATATATAGGTGAGCAATCCTGAGCTCATGCAGGCTCTATCTCAAAGTGTCCTTGGTGGTTTAATATGAAGCAGTTGTCAGGAGCCTCTCTCCAGCAACTATCCCTCATCAATGCTACCACAAGATCCATAGGGAAGATTATCAGGAGTTATAGAGGTCTACAGCACAGAAAAAGATCCTTCAAACCATTGGGTCTGTGCCAGACAAAAGCAACCACCTAAATATTCTAGTCCCATTTTCCACCCTGTGGACCATAGCCTTGTATTCCTCGATATCACAGGTGCACATTTTAAATATTTATTAAATGCAATGAGTTCCCAATTCCGACTGAGTGAAAAAAAATTCTCACATCACCTGTTAACCCCCTGCCCTTATCTTAAATTTATGCCCCTGACCATTTATCCCTCCATTAATGGGAAAAGTTCATTCCTGTCTACCCAGTCTATGCCCCTCATAATGTTATACATCTCAGTCATGTTACCCCCACCCCCAAAATCTCAAAGGAAAACAACTCCAGTCTATCGAATCTCTCTTCATAACTAAAACTGCCCAGTCCAGGTTAATGAGTGTTGCATCCTGAGTACTTTCTCCCATTGATCTCATGGATGTGTTACAGTTTACAAATGAATGAAAGAGCTTAATCTAGCAGTAAAGGGACCACTGTAATTAGGAAGCAGAGACAAGTGATTCTGCAGCAACAATGTCATCAGCTGCCACACTAGGCTTCGAAGTAAAACAGCAGCATACGTGCCACCATAAAAGAGGGAGCTCTTCTGTGGAGCAGGATATCCAGGCTTAGATCCAGTTATTTATAAATGATTGGCTGTCAGTGCAAAAGGAGATTAAAGATGTCCTGAAGTATCATCTCTTTACCATCAACTACCATTCGACAACAAAACTACAGACAACCCAATGGAACACCCATGGATCTACAATATCAGGGGTCTTGGCAGAGGCAGTAATGCAGAGACTTGAACAAACAGCTCTGCCAACCATCCAACCCAAACTTTGGGTCCGCTACGTGGATGACACCTTTGTCATCACTAAACGAAACAAATTAGAGGAAATCTTCAAGACCATCAATAATACCCTTATTGGCATAAAATTTACTAAAGAGGAGGAAAACAACAACAACTGGCATTCCTAGATGTCGCAGTTGAGCGAACAGCCAATGGAGAACTTCAAACCAGCATCTACAGGAAAACAACACATAAAGACCAAATACTGAACTACAGAAGCAATCATCCCAACACCCACAAACGAAGCTGCATCAGAATATTATTTCAATGATCCAACACACACTGCAGCACAGAGGAACTACACAGAACAGAGAAAAATCACTTATACCGTGTATTCAAAAAGAATGAACACAGTCTGCTTATTTCTCAGCAACAAACCCAAACAAGCAGACAAAACATATCCAGAAACCTTAGCCACTCTCCCTACATCAAAGACATCTCAAAAGTGGCTGCCAGATTACTCAGACCCCTTGGCATCATGGTAGCCCACAAACACCCCAACACACTAAAACAGCAGCTAACGAACTTGAAAAACTCTATACAGACAACAAGCAAAACTAATGTCATTTACAAAATGCCATGCAAGGACTGTAGCAAACACTACATTGGACAAACAGGCAGAAAACTAGCTACCAGGACATGAACATCAACTAGCCACAAAAAGACATGACCCTCTCTCACTAGTATCCTCACATACAGATAAGGAAGGACACCACTTTGACTGGGACAATACATCCATCCTCGGACAAGCCAAACAAAGACACACATGAGAATTCCTAGAAGTATGGCATTCCAACTGGAACTTTATCAACAAATACATCGAGTTAGACCCTATCTACCACCCCCTGAGAAAAGGAACAGGAAGTGACTTCACCCCAGGAAATAACATCACCACAGGAAATGACATCACCAACCCAAAGATATAAAAAGAAGCAGGAATTTTCAGCATTGCTTTGCCTGAGGCCCACTGAAGACGTTACCAAGTAGGGTAACGAAATGTCTGGAAATGAAGCTTTCAGCTTTGCAATTCTGGATTCGAGTGGTGCTGGAAGAGCACAGCAGTTCAGGCAGCATCTGAGGAATAGTAAAATCAACATTTCGGTCAAAAGCCCTTCATCAGGAATATAGACAGAGTGCCTGAATGGTGGAGAGATAAATGAGAGGACGGCAGGGGTGGAGAGAAAGTAGCATAGAGTACAACAGATGAGTGGGGGAGGGGATGAAGGTGATAGGTCAGGGAGGAGGGTGGAGTGGATAGGTGGAAAAGAAGATAGGCAGGTAGGACAAGTCATGGGGACAGTGCTGAGCTGGAAGTTTGGAACTGGGTTGAGGTGGGGGAAGGGGAAATGAGAAAACTGTTGAAGTCCACATTGATGCCCTGAGGTTGAAGTGGTCCGAGGCAGAAGATGAGGCGTTCTTCCTCCAGGCGTCAGGAGGTGAGGGAGCGGTGGTGATGGAGGCCCAGGACCTCCATGTCCTCGGCAGATTGGGAGCGGGAGTTGAAATGTTGGGCCACAGGGCAGTGTGGTTGATTGGTGCGGGTGTCCCAGAGATGGTCCCTAAAGCGCTCTGCTAGGAGGCGTCCAGTCTCCCCAATGTAGAGGAGACCACATTGGGAGCAACGGATAAAATAAATGATATTGGTGGATGTGCTGGTAAATCTTTGATGGATGTGGAAGGCTCCTTTAGGGCCTTGGATAGAGGTGAGGGAGGAGGTGTGGGTGCAGGTTTTGCAATTCCTGCAGTGGCAGGGGAAGGTGCCAAGACAGGAGGGTGGGTTGTAGGGGGGCATGGACCTGATCAGGTAGTCACGGAGAGAATGGTCCCAATTGTACTTTATGTATTTTCTCCCCACACCCACCCTCCTTTCATTTATCTCTCCACCCTTCAGGCACTCTGCCTGTATTCCTGATGAAGGGCTTTTGCCCAAAACGTCAATTTTACTGCTCCTCGGATGCTGCCTGAACTGCTGTACTCTTCCATCACCATCAAATCCAGAATCTGGTTTCCAGCATCTGCAGTCATTGTTTTTACCTTTTTTCAGCTCTGCGAGCAAACCTACATCCAAATATCATCTCTTACCTTTGCCAGCTGCTGAATCAGGATCTATGATCACAGGGACTGGATAGCATCCCATCCTGCTAGCTCTGAAGCTTAGGCTTGATCTTAATGTCTCTGTCAGTGGGTTGTTTCAGGGAGTCACTGGGGTCTTTGTCTCACTTTGCAATCTTCGACATCGAGATGTCACTGATGCTCTTTTCAATTGTAACTCTGATACCCCATGCCTCTGCCTGGACTAACATTCATACTAAAGCAGCTGAGACGTACTTTCATGACCTCCCACTCCTGGATGTTTGCATCAAAATGGATCTTGATACAAACCTCTAAGTGTAGCATCAGGAAGTTCACTTTATGGTGAATATTACTAAGTTGACTCACATTCTCAGATTTCTGCTTCTCTACCTTGAGCCCTCATCCTCCCTGCATTGCTTCAGAATGCAATCAGCCTTCACTTTATCCTTGCTCTATCCTCATTGACAACCTTTCCATGACTCCCATTCGCAAATTGTAGACCTGTTTCCTCCTTTGCACTTCATAATGAAAGTAAGATGGCTTGCAAGTTATCCATTGACCACCTCTCAACTTTAAATTTTGTAGCACAATCTTAGACATGTGATGGACAGTTCCCTCCTGGAGCCTGTAGAAACATGATAGATTCAATTGCTCCTATTATGTGTGTATTTTGCATCTACTAACTGGATATTGAAAGGTGTGGTTCTCCCCTAGACCTTATCATTACTCTAGTATCCCACCCAGTGTTTTATCCGTACTTCCTTGACTGCAATCAACTTATATATGTGGGCTTTCCACTTTGCTGATTATGAAAGAGGTACCAAGGCATGGCAATAGATTTCCAGCACATAGGTTTTGTGGTTGAAGATACTCCATATCTTTCACATCAGATAACTTATCTAGTCCCATTGAGATGGTAAGACTACAACAAGCATTATAACACTGCCAATGAATATAATTCATTGCGTGTGTATATAAAAATAATCTCACACATGGTGTTCTGGCAAGACAGTTTGGGTTTGGCTTCGCTCATTTCAGAACGAGATCGAAACTTAACTTTGAAATTACATTGTCATTACGTATTCTTGAAAAGTAGAATCTACTTTTTCACAGTGTGCAAATGTCGTGTATAGCTATTTGCATTTTATTTATTGCCCAGTAGAAATTAATTTGTGAGAGTCTCAGTGCCATTTCAATTTTCTGTCTGTCAGACATGAATCTTGGATAAGTACGTCCATGTTTGCATAATGTCTAGATATGAATAGTGTTTATCATCTGCAATTTGGCAACGTTCATCTTCTATTCAAATAGCATCTGTTCTATTTCCTTTATCTGTCTCCAATTCATTATTAATCGAGGGTAATCTTCCAGTTCTTTGCCCTTTCTGCTAGTTTCAGTATAGTTAATTTTATTTGGATTATATTTTTCTGTAGTTTAATTTTCCACAAAAGAAAGTGTTGAAAACTAATGTTACTAACAAGGAATTGTGGGAAACTAAGGGGGCATAATTTAAAAGTGAAAAAGAACTTTAAAGGGGACTTGAGGAAAAGCTTTTTCATCCAAAGGGTGGTGGGGGTCTGAGATGCTCTACTTGGGAAGTAGAAAGCCGTACAACCTTTAAAAATGTACTTGGATGAGCACTTGAGATGTCATAAGATTCAAGTCTATGGTCTTAGTGTCAGAAAGTAAAATTAGTGTCGGTAATAATGTATCATTGTCAGTATCAACTCAATGGATTGAAGGGCCTCTTTTGTACTGCACGACCATAAGTGCAGGTTTAATGTATCTAACATCATTTAATTGAAAATTAATTAAATTGAATGGGAGCGCCGGACAACCACATGATGAAGGAGGGTCCTCTGAAAGGTAGTGCTTCGAAATAAACCCATTGGATTATAACCTGGTGTTGTGTGATTTTTAACTTTATTAAATTTGGATACATAGAACCTGTATTTTGCATACAATTAATAGATTTTATTGCAACGTCATTGAGAATACACCAATAATCAGCCCCCACTGTTCCAAACCCATCACAAATGTATAAATAACCAATTAAATAATCAAAATGACTAATTTGCCTGACTAACTGCTATTCAGAGCAAAAGTAATTCACACTGGGTTTTTCAATAAGAGGAAAATAGCTATTTATCATAAACATATTTTTACTTTAACAAATGATAGAGAATAGTAAACATTATTTATCTACTACTACACAACTTAAAGCATACTTTAAAACCCTAAATATACACGCACTCATTAAGGATTAAGACAGAGAAAAGACAGACAGTTTGACAAAAATATTATGGGTGAAAAAATGCACACAATAAAAAGAAAATTCTGAAGACCAGACAACAGGTATGGAGTAAGCTGCCACTCATAGTTCTTTGGTGTTAGCAGCATTGCTGTCTGCAGAGCTCTGCTTGCTTTTTCAATTCAATAGTAATCGGATGAACCTCGATTTTCTCTTGCTTTAGAATTCATTCTTCTATGTTTATTTTTGTTTTGTCTTTACCATCAGAGAGAAGGGAGAAAAATGTTTTTTTATTGCTGGCTCTAGATGGTTCTGGATACACTGTTCCCATTAATCTGTAACAAATTATAATTTGATCAATCTGAGGGCTGTTGTCAGGCAGTGTTTACTCAGATCAAAATCTCTTGGTGCCGCTCTAACTGAATATTATAACAATCTTGCTGCTCCAAAAGCAACATATTCTTGTACATCTGAAAATTTCTATGAGTTGATTTTTCCTAACTGTATTTCAGTAGTGGGTACTACATGGGCTTTTGCCCAAAACGTCGATTCTCCTGCTCCTCGGATGCTGCCTGACCTGCTGTGCTTTTCCAGCACCACATACTTGACTGTATTTCAACAGTAAAAATTGAGGTCTGCAGATGCTGGAGATCACAGCTGAAAATGTGTTGCTGGTCAAAGCACAGCAGGCCAGGCAGCATCTCAGGAATAGAGAATTCGACGTTTCGAGCATAAGCCCTTCATCCTGATGAAGGGCTTATGCTCGAAACGTCGAATTCTCTATTCCTGAGATGCTGCCTGGCCTGCTGTGCTTTGACCAGCAACACATTTTCAGCTGTATTTCAACAGTGTTGACTACCTTTCCAGTTTATAGTCCAAAACATAAAAATATCTGGTCCTTTACAAACATTTGCTCTTCAAGTGATGAAACACCATTTTCAAATGTATTTCATCAGCAGGTGAACATAACATATATACAAAGCAACAGAATAAGTCTGTACGCATCCACTGTCAATCATTCCTTTATGCAGAAGTTAAACTATGAACATTTTTTTACATTAAATTGTTCAATGTATAACCTCTATCACAGCAATCTCACACTTTAGACTTAAGTTTCTTTACAAAACTAAGGTATAATGACTGGTATATATTAATGTTTCTTTGTATCTGTGACAGACAGAGACTTCAAAATGTTGAAGAGCCAATAATAATCCCAACCTTCAAAGAGGCAATTGTTGTAAGTAACTTGGGGACGGTGCAGTCTTATTGCAAGATGATGAATTGGGAGTAATTAAGCCTATGAGGTACTTTTCTAAGAAAGTAATCCAATATCAGAAGAATAATACTTCTTCTGATATTGCTTTACTTTCTTAGAAAAGTACCACATGGCCTCATCTGGCAATAAGACTGCACCTATCCAAATTACTTGCAACAATTCCTTTTTTGAAAGTTTCATAAAGTCAGGGGTGAACAACACCAATTCATTTATTAAGGTTGCTATCAACTTCTCTAGGCTGCTTGGCACCCTGCTGACCAGCTTTTTGTAAGAAATCTGTTAGAGGTGTAAGTATTGTGCTGAAGTTACGTAAAGATTTCCAGTAAACCCACATGTTTGCAGAAGTTGAAAGATTTCCCATTCGTCTTAGGAATGGAGAATTCAAACAGAGTTTTAATTTTCATTATTCATTACAATACTTGTCCTTGTCTTTTGATGAATTCCAAATAAGTTACTATTGCTTTTGCAAGTTCATTTTTCCCAGATTAATTAGTAAGCTTAATTATAGTTGATAGAAGATCTAATTGCTTTACCCATTTTTTGTCAGCTATAATTTATGTTATGATATAATCTAAATAAATACAGCCAGGCACTTTAGCTACAACTTGATTCATATGTCTTTGGAATGTAGCTGAGGAATTTCTAAAACCAAATAACACTACTCAATATTAATAAACGCTATTTGGTGTAACAGAAGCTGATATCCCTTTAGCCTTAGATGTAAATGGTAGTAAATAGTAAGAAATCTAATCCTTTGTCCTAATCCCATATCTGTAACAATACATGACAATCATTATTTTGGGAGTCTGTTGGTAACTTTGCAAAGCTCCCTGGGTTTACAGATGATAGATAATGGACGTCAATTATTTTATACTCAAATTGCTTATTATACCCTGAGGATTTAGAATTAATTTAGAACCTTGCTCTGATTTTATTTTAATCATTAGTTCATGACGAATAAAAAGGCATATGATTTTTTTTCTATCACTTAATTAACTCTAATTGTCCTTAAAGCCAGAAATCTGGCTTTCACACTCATAACTATAAGGATATATGAATGTTTGACTTTAGTTTTCAGTAATAGAACAAAGAACAAAGAACATTACAGAACAGGAGCAGGCTCTTTGACCCTCCCACCTGCACCAATCCAGACCCTCTGTTTACACCTGCCACCTATTTTCTAAGGATCAGTATCCCTTGCTCCCTGCCCATTCATGTATCTGTCTCGATGCGTCTTAAATGATGCTATCATTCCTGCCCATACCACACTCCGCTGGCAACATGTTCCAGGCACCCACCATCCTATGTGTGTAGAACTTTCCATGCATTACCTCCCTAAACTATTCCCTTCTCACTTTGAACTTATGACTCATGACTCATAATTAAGTCCTCCACTCTGGGAAAAAAAAAAGTTTCTTGCTATCCATCTACAACTCTCATGATTTTGTAGGCCTCAATCAAGTCCCCCCTCAACCTCCATCTTTCCAATGATAATAATCCCAATCTACCCAACCTTCCTCATGGCTAGCACCCTCCATACCAGGCAACATCCTGGTGTATCTCCTCTGCACCCTTTCCAAAACATCTATATCCTTTTGGTAATGTGGTGACCAGAACTGTACGCAGTATTCCAAACATGGCTGAACCAAAGTCCTATACAACTGTAACATGAGCTGCCAACTCTTGTACTCAATATCCTGTCCAATGAAGGAAAGCATGCCATATGCCTTCTTGATCACTCTACTGACCTGCATTGTTACTTTCAGGGAACAATGGACCTGAAGAACAGATCTCTCTGTACATCAATTTTCCTCAGGGCTTTTCTATTTACTGAATAGTTAGCTCTCGAATTGGATCTTCCAAAATGCATCACCTCACATTTATCTGGATTGAACCTCATCTACCATTTCTCTGCCCAATTCTCCAATCTATCTATATTCTGTTGTATTCTCTGATAGTCCCCTTCACTAGGAGAAAGTGAGGACTGCAGATGCTGGAGATCAGAGCTGAAAAATGTGTTGCTGGAAAAGCACAGCGGGTCAGGCTGCATCCAAGGAGCAGGAGAATCGACGTTTCGGGCATAAGCCCTTCTTCAGGAATAGTCCCCTTCACTATTTGTGGGCGGCACGGTGGCACAGTGGTTAGCACTGCTGCCTCACAGCGCCTGTAGACCCGGGTTCAATTCCCGACTCAGGCAACTGACTGTGTGGAGTTTGCACGTTCTCCCCGTGTCTGCGTGGGTTTCCTCCGGGTGCTCCGGTTTCCTCCCACAGTCACAAAGATGTGCGGGTCAGGTGAATTGGCCAAGCTAAATTGCCCGTAGTGTTAGGTAAGGGGTAAATGTATGGGTGGGTTGCGCTTCGGCGGGTCGGTGTGGACTTGTTGGGCCGAAGGGCCTGTTTCCACACTGTAAGTCTAATCTAATCTGCTATTCCACCAATCTTAGTGTCATCTGCAAACTTGCTAATGAGGCAATCTACACCTTCCTCCAAATCATTTACATACATCACAAACAACAGTGGCCCCAGGACAGATATCTGTGGAACACCACTGGTCACAGGTCTTCAGTTTTGAGAAGGTCCCTTCCACTACTACTCTCTGTCTCTGTTGCCCAACTAGTTGTCTATCTATCTAGCTAGAACACCCTGGACCGCATGCGACTTCACCTTCATCAGCCAACCATGGGGAAAGCTTATCAAATGCCTTACTAAAATCCATGTATATGACATCTACATCCCTTCCCTCATCAATCACCTTTGGCACCTTTTCAAATAATTCTATTAGTTTTGTAAGACATGACCTATGCTGCATAAAACCATGTTGCCTATCACTGATAAGCCCATTTTCTTCCAAATGGTATTTATCCTATCCTTCAGTATCTTCTCCAGCAGCTTCCCTACCACTGATGTCAGGCTACCCGGTCTAGAATTACCTGGAGTGTCCTTGGTACCCTTCTTAAACAAGGGGACAACATTAGCAATTCTCCAGTCCTCTGGGTCCTCACCCGTGTTCAAGGATGCTGCAAAGATATCTGTTAAAGCTCTAACTATTTCCTCTCTCGCTTCCCTCAGTAACCTGGGATATATCCTACTTGGACAGAGGGACGTGTCCACCTTAATGCCTTTTAGAATAACCAACGCTTCCTCCCTCCTTCTGCCAACTTGACAATGACTAATCAAAGATCTACCTCTAACCTCAACATCCACCACGTCCCTCCCCTCGGTGAATACCGATGCAAAGTATTGATTAAGAATCTCACCATTTTCTCTGACTCCATGCATAACTTTCCTCCTGTGTCCTTGAGTAGGCCAACCCTTGAGTGGGCAGCACGGTGGCTCAGTGGTTAGCACTACTGCCTTACAGCACCAGGGTCCCAGGTTCGATTCCAGCCTCGGGTGACTGTCTGTGTGGAGTATGTACATTCTCCCATGTCTGCATGGGTTTCCTCTGGGCACTCCAATTTCCTCCCACAGGTTAGGCGAATAGACCATGGGAAATTGCCCATAGTCTTAGGTGCATTAGTCAGAGGGAAATGGGTCTGGGTGGGTTACTCTTCGGAGAGTCAGTGTGGACTTGTTGGCCAAATGGCCTGTTTTCTCACTCTAGGGAATCTAATCTAATCTTTCTCTTGTTATCCTCTTGCTCCTTATACTTTGGGGTTTTCTTCAACTCTGCTCATTAAGGATATCTCATAACCCTTTTTAGCCCTCTTAATTCCTTGTTTCAGATTGGTCCTACATTCCCAATATTCTTCCAAAGCTTCACCTGTCTTCAGTTGCCTGACCTTATGGACGCATCCTTTTTCCTCTTATCTAGTCTCACAATTTCATCTGTCATCCATGGTTCCCTAATCTTGCCATTTATATCTCATTTTCATACGAACATATCTCTTCTGAACTCTAATAGACATAGAACATAGAACATAGAAAGATACAGCGCAGTACAGGCCCTTCGGCCCTCGATGTTGCGCCGACCGAATCCTACCTAACCTACACTAGCCCAATAACTTCCAAATGCCTATCCAATGCCCGCTTAAATGACCATAAAGAAGGAGAGTTCACCACTGCTACTGGCAGGGCATTCCATGAACTCACAACCCGCTGTGTAAAGAATCTACCCCTAACATCTGTCCTATACCTACCACCCCTTAATTTAAAGCTGTGTCCCCTAGTAACACCTGACTCCATTAGCGGTAAAAGGTTCTCAGTGTCGACCCTATCTAAACCCCTAATCATCTTATACACCTCTATCAAATCTCCCCTAAACCTTCTCTTCTCCAATGAGAACAGCCCCAAGTGCCTCAGCCTTTCCTCATAAGATTTTCCTACCATTCCAGGCAACATCCTGGTAAACCTCCTCTGCACTCGTTCCAATGCCTCCACATCCTTCCTATAGTATGGCAACCAAAACTGCACACAATACTCCAGATGAGGCCGCACCAGAGTCTTATACAGTTGCAACATGACCTCAGGACTCCGGAACTCAATTCCTCTACCAATAAAGCCCAGTACACCATATGCCTTCCTCACAGCACTATTTACCTGGGTGGCAACTTTCAGAGATCTGTGTACATGGACACCAAGATCCCTCTGCTCATCCACACTACCAAGTAGCCTACCATTAGCCCAGTAATCCATCTTCTTGTTACTCCTACCAAAGTGAATGACTTCACACTTAGCTACATTGAATTCCATTTGCCACATTTCTGCCCAGCTCTGCAACTTATCTATATCCCGCTGTAACCTACCACTTCCTTCCTCACTATCCACAACTCCACCGACTTTTGTGTCATCCGCAAACTTGCTTACCCAGCTTTCAAGCCCTTCCTCTAGATCATTTATAAAGATAACAAAAAGCAATGGTCCCAAAACAGATCCTTGTGCTACACCGCTAGTAACTGCACTCCAAGATGAACATAGTCCATCAACTACTACCCTCTGTCTCCTTCCAGCCAGCCAATTCCTAATCCAAACCTCTAATGTATCCTCAATGCCATACCTCCGTAGTTTTAGCATTAGCCTACCATGGGGAACCTTATCGAACGCCTTACTAAAATCCATATACACAACATCTACTGCTTTACCCTCGTCCACTTCCTTAGTCACCTTCTCAAAGAACTCAATAAGGTTTGTGAGGCACGACCTGCCCTTCACAAAACCATGCTGGCTATCCTTGATCACGTTATTCCTATCCAGATGTTCATAAATCTTATCCCTTACCATTCTCTCTAAGACTTTGCCCACCACTGAAGTCAGACTCACTGGCCTATAGTTACTAGGGCTATCCCTACTCCCTTTCTTGAACAAGGGGACCACATTCGCTATCCTCCAGTCCTCTGGTACTATTCCCGTTGACAATGACGACATAAAAAATCCAGGCCAATGGCTCTGCTATCTCCTCCCTAGCTTCCCATAGGATCCTAGGGTAAATGCCATCAGGCCCAGGAGACTTATCTATTTTCATCCTTTCCAATATTCCCAGAACCTCTTCCCTGCATATTTCCAGGCCATCCATTCTAATCATTTGTGACTCCGTATTCACATCAGCAACAGTGTCCTGTTCCTGAGTGAATACTGATGAAAAGTATTGATTTAGTGTCTCTCCAATCTCCTCCGCCTCCACACACAACTTCCCACTACTATCCTTGACTGGACCGATACCTATCCTAGTCATCCTTTTATTCCTGACATAGACCTCTCTTTAAAAGACTCCCACGTATCTAATGTGGATTTCCCTTCAAACAGCTGCTCCCAATCTACATTGCCCAGCTCCTGCCGAAAATTGGTACAATTGGCCTTCCCCCAATTTAGCACTTTTCCTTCTAGAGCACTCTTGTCTTTGTTCATAAGTATTCTAAAACTTATGGAATTGTGATTGCTATTCCCACTAATGGCCTTCCAGAATTTAATAATACCAGACTGAATAGTTCTTCAGAAACTGGTATGGGTGTTAAGGGCGCTGGATTAATTTCATTTGAAGTTTTCCCACTATCTGACATGTGTAACATGTTTTACAGAATTACACATGAAGTCTTGGCTATGTAAAATGACTGTATGTCAGTCCCTGAGTTTTCATATTCCTGCATGCTCTGCCATAGGAATTTCATGTATTACTCACAATATCTCCTTACAATTATCTGTGCAGTAGCATCATCTAACTTTTTTTTATTTACTTGTGTGATTTAGGCATTTCTGGCTGGGCCAGCATTCTTTGCCTATTCTTAGCTGCCCTTGAGTGACCCCCAAGATGTTGACATAGGGGGATTCAGTGATGGTGATAATATTGAATGTCAAAGAGCAGTTTGATTCTCTGTTGTTGGAGAATTATCTGACACGTGTATGGTACAAATATTATTTGTCACTTCAGTCTATTGTTCAAAATCTTTCTGCATTGGACATGGACAGCTTCAGTACTTGAAGAGTCATGAACGGCACCAAACATTGTACAATCAGTAGGGAACATCTCATTTCTAACTGTACGATGGAGGGAAGTCCATTGATGGATTAGCTCAAGGTGGTTTGGCCTTGGACAAAACACTGAGAAACATCTGCAGCATTGCCCTGGAGCTGAGATGACTGACGTCCAACAACCACAATCATCTTCCTCTAGTCAGGTATGATTCTAACCAAAGAGAGTTTGCTCCCTGATACGCATTGATTCCAGTTTTGCGAGGGCTCCTTGATGCCATACTTGGTCAAGTGAAGCTTTCATGTCAAGAGCAGTCACTTCCACCACACCTATGGAACTCAGCTCTTTTGTCCATATTTGAACAACAGCTAAAATGAAGTCAGGAGCTGAGTGGCCCTGATGGAACCCAAAATGAATGTCAGTTATAGCTAAATAATTACTGCTTAATCATGTGTTGATAACACCTTCCATCACTTTACTGATGATTGAAAGTAGATTGTTTATGATAATTGTCCAGGTTGGTTTCATCCTGATGTTTATGTCCGGACCATACCTGGGCAACTTTTCACAAAACCAGGTAAACGTAAGTGTTGTAACTGTGTTGGAATAGTTTGACAAAGTGTGTGGCAAGCTCTGGAGCACAGGTCTGCGGTACTATTACTAGAGTATTGTCAGGGTCCATGACCTTTTCGAGTACCTGTTGCCTCTAACCATTTCTTTAATTATGTAAAGCGAATCATGTTAGTAAACCTGCACTTAAGATGTCGGGACCTCCGGTGCAGGTTAAGATGTATCATCGACTTGGAACTTCTGGCTGAAGATTGCTGTGAATGTTTTATCCTTATCTTTTGCAGCTCATTGTGTAACTCTTAACACTGTGAAGTTTATGTAATAGGTTATTTCCAATAGCAGAATCACTTCTTTTGATGGCATTACTTATCTGAGGCATGCGCGCATGGGCTGTTTGAGTAATGTGCATACAGCTGCTAGCTTCAAATGTTCAATGGATCATGTTGTTCAATATGATCCACTAGTCATTGGGATATATGGCTTATATACTTGGCATCACACTAGCACTGAAACTCAAATATCACATTAATGATTGTACAGCATGAAAAATGTCTTTTTGGCTTAATAGCAGCATCTTGTTAAGCAAGAGACTAATGGGTAGATTCACCGGCCATTTAAGTTTGGATACAGATCCATTTTTATCTTTACTTCCCTTGCCTGGAAATGGCTCTGCCAAAGAAACATTTCATTTGACCCAGTGCCAGAGCAACGCTATGGATGTTTCTGAAACTTCACATGCACTTAACACCAGGCTTCATTACTGGTACAACTTGGCCACATAATCAGTGACAAAAAAAATTACATGAGGGATATACAGTAATAATGAGTACATTCATCAGGTTCACAAACAGCTGCATGCAAAAATCCTACACATGTACAAATATTAGGATAAAACAAAAACACTGTAAACACAGGCTGTATTATTGAAGTTATACAACTAACAATATACATTGCTGCATATCAAAATGCTGTTGTGCTTATTTCCTACGTGGCAAAAACAAATTTTCCCAGCAAAACAAATTCAATAAATATCTATCTTCAATGCATTAAATTCTTTTGTGTGTATTTTAACATAATTGTTAATCCATTTAAATGGTTTCACAATTGTGTTAAAACAACAGCACTCACAGGAAGTTTTGGTGAATCATTTGTCTTTTACCAGAAGTAATAACATGGTAATACAAAATGCAACCATTAGCATTAATACTCAGGTTACTTGTACATTCATTCTCAGATAATGTTGTGAAAAGCCAGTAATTAATTGTTTGGAAATGTATCATTACTGGAATGTGGTGGCTACTGATAAGACCAACCCACTGCCCACATCTAGTTGATCTTGAAATGGTATTTGTAGATAATTTCTTTATTCACTGCAGCCCACTTAATGGGGATTTATCCCCAAATCTGTTAGCAGGGACATCTGAGATTTTGACTCAGGAATGATGAAGACACAGTCATTTTTAAAATCAGGATAGTTGGAGAATGTGTTCATTCACCTGTTCTTTTCATCTAGCTGGTAGGGAACGCAGCATTTGAAGGTGCTGTCATGCAATCCTTTGTGACTTAGTGGTGGCTGAGGTTACCATGGAAATCTAACCTTCTCAACCTTGCCCCTAGACTGAGACGTGGTGTGACTTTCGGCTTAACCCAGCACCACCCATCAATCTCTAATGAGATAATAACCCTATGGTTCTGTGGGACTGTGGTACCTTTACCTTTACCTTTAGTAATACAATCTATGGAAGATACAGATAGGAACTAGATTATACTGGAGTGCTGAAGGAATGACTTCTTAATCTACTGGTTGGGGTACTAATTGCAGATTTGACTTTCTCTGTTTAAGAATAGAATTGAATCCTTACAGAATCGAATCCTTACAGTGTGGAAACAGGCCCTTCTGCCCAACATGTTCACACCAACCCTCCGAAGAGTAACCCACCCAGATCCATTCCCCTACCGTGTATTTACCCCTAATTAATGCACACAACCTACACATACCTGAACATTATGTGTAATTTAGCATGGCCAATTCACCTAACCTGCACATCATTGAATTGCAATGAAATGAACTGTTTATCACTGAGGGTTACTGTTGGATCGGTGAAGCCTGGATATGCACTAAGAGAGAAGGAAGCTGCATGACACAAACAGCTTTAAGCATGGAAATTATGTTTTGAAGTAGCAGTTTCTAACAGATTATGACACAAATCCTGTTTTACAAAAGGAAAGGGCTCCCCATTTCTGGCAAGAGATTTCAATCAGGAATGTGGAGCCATACTTTCAGTCTGGAGTTCTCTCATATTGCAGAGCTGTCAGGTGAAGGTAAACCATGACCTCTTCTTACAGCAGTCATTCTGCAATGTGAAGGTCCAGAATCACAGACAGCCACTCCAACAGCTGCTGTTATACTGTAAGTACATAACGTAAATGAGACCTTAAGATGCTGGAAGGGTAGCATGCCAAAGGATAAGGATGGCAAGCCAATAGGGTGTCAGATTGGTCGGGTGCCAAGTGGTTAAGGGGAGTGTACCAAGTAGGTAGATGAGAAGTGTGTTGTCGTTTGATATCAGGGATAGACTCATACAGTGCAAGGTGGCAATGGGGGGAAGTAAATGATGCAGTGTTTTGGGTTGGTTGGTGTAGATGGGACTTGTTGGGATTGGTGGAGGATGGGGCTTAGCCCTGTGGTAAGTAAGGGAAGGGGAGTGATGGTCCAGAGTGGGGTGTGGCAAGGCCTGGAGGTGGGATATGGGATGAAGGGCGGGGCAGTGGGTCAAGAACCACTGGTTGGGCGAGTCAAGGTGGTCAGTAATAATTCAGTTCTGGAGTAGGGGAAGGTGGATGCTAGTTCCTGCGAGGATAGGCAGATCACCTCACTACTGTGGGAAAGAATGGAATGTATTCAGAATGGAGGGAGGGAGTGTGGGGTCCTTGGCAGAGGAAAAGCTGAACAAGGGAGGTGGGTGTGGTGTTCCACAGTAGTCACCGGTGTTGGGAGCTGGGAGCAGAGAGGGGATGTTAGGTCAGGGGCTAGAAACTATAAATGATCAGTTGGAGGTGTGAGGTAAGTATGAGGTTTGTTAAATACTTACTGAGTCTTTAGATTATATATTTAATAGTCCACCTTTACCTGAATAAATCTTTTACTTAATTTCATTAGAAGGCTCCAAATTTTCCAATTTTAAGTAGAAACTTCCAGAAAGTTCCACACTTGGAGAACCTTCTAGTGGAAACTTCAGTTTCTGCGGCAATTGCTTTGGAATGTGTTAGGTTCCACAGCGTCCTTATATCCAACTCCCATCTGCTCGGGAATAATAACACTCCAGCTATCGGAAATCTGGGCCAAAGTTCCTTCAGACAAAGGGCATGACTTCCCATTGTCATCCAAGTCGTTGGCCTGAAAATGCATGATACTTCTGCTGGTGGGTGGGATAGCTTTTGACAACTAAGGAATGTGGCAAACATTGCAACAAGGATAAGATGGAAGTCAATGACCTTACAGATACTTCATGGATTTGAAGGTCGAAGTGTCATAATTAACAGACAGGCATTAAATCCCTGTAATACAGAAACATCATTTTGACTGTTGAGCTTTTGTGAAATATAACCACTGCACCCCCACTCCAGATGCCAGCTGGACCCCTGGGATGTCTGCTTCTCTGCCAATGAGTTGCCTCTGCTTCTCTGTCATGATCATTTGCTACACCTTTTGCACAAGCAATGAACGGCTATTCAGTAATGCCTCTCCACACATTCTCTTTGGGCCCAGTTGGGAAAGGCAAAAAGTCCTGTTTCCTAGGGATGGTAGTGAGAGCTCTCTGACCTGAACAGAAGTTGCAACTGAAGTTAGCAGTCATGGGATCGACTCCAGGAACTGGGTGCAGTTTGAAAAAGAATGAATGATCTACTGTGCTCTGAATGAATTAACACCAGTTTGTATTCTTTGCAAACTGGTTCTTACTTTTAGGGCTTCAAGCAACATAACATAAATATTCCTTCATAGATAGAGTCTGGACAGTCTGCACAGTCGAGCGAGGTAGCCTCTAGTCTTGTGTTAACAAATGGGCACAAAGGGGTGCCACATATAACATAGGTGAGGCAAGTGATTGCATTAACTGTAAGCTAGTTCATTGTGTTCTTCACTGCAGCTCTTCACTGGAAGAGCAAGAAAAACAGCAAAAGGGAGAGGCAGCTTTTTCCCAGCTCCACTTCCACTACTAAGGATGATGGTACCAGAGACTCAGAATTAAAGTTCCTTCAAGTTATTTCGCTTCACCCTTCAGCAGTGCACAGACCTTCACCAAAGTTCTAGGTGAGGCTCAGGCTGATAATCTGGACAACACATTTCAGACACATATCCACAGTTGGTGGAGGATGTGAGAGCTGAGCTTTCCGATTGGTGGAGAACTGCTGAAGATGAGGCTCATACTAAGCCTCATGTAGATGTTGTGTGTCTGGAACTATTTGTAAGAGACCTGATGGAGGTACAGAGACAGACAGAAGAATGTCTGGCAAGGAAATGTGAGGCTACGTGATGGTTTGAGGGAGAGATGGCCAAATCAGTCCAAGTTCTGACTGCAGTCATGTCTCGGCCGTATAAGCCTTTCCCCAAGGAGATGCTGTTGATTAAAAATGTGGAGCCAGGTCCAGCAGAGCAATCATGGCTGCCAGACATGCACTCAGAGCTGCTTCCTGACACTCAGACAATGGGCACAGTGCAGCATTGACTAGATGAGAGCTTTATGAGGCATTATAAGCACCTTGCATGTGCCCCTTCTCCTCATGGAGACAGGCAGTGCCTTCATACAAGGATAGTGAGACATTGAGTGTCAGCATGGTATCCTTGGGGCATCAACTTGGTGTAATCCAGGTGTATGCTGTCAATCCACTTCCCATCAAGCAGTGACTCCATCACTACCAGCAGGTCAGACTTACTCTTGACAGGCTAGAACCGTCCATGTCCTAGTTCACCAGGGAACAGCAACCAATATCTTCTGAGGCAACAGGGCATCGATTTCAGCAGACTAGCTCCACCTTTACTTTAGATGTTAGGGCATACCTGGAATCGTGGTATAGCACAGAAATTGAAAAATCTTTGTAATGACAAAGGTGGTATTTTGTCACTTCTTTTGAGGCCAGCAATTCGTGTTCAAATGTTTAATTGTGAGTCCACTTTTTATGTATGTTGAGTGGTCATAATGCTAGTTGTTCTATCAGTTTAATGCATTTAAGGGTGTTCCACTTTGTGGACAATCAGCGATGGGTGATGTGGGCAAAAGGGCCATTTACTATGTGGCCTCATAAGTACTGGCATCACTGAAAACTGACGTGTAAGTTTTGCTTTGGGTAGCATCTGTAAACATGTAAGTAGGACCCTATCTGGCAACCTGCAGATATTACTGAGGCTGCTTTCTATTCGTATCTTTCAGATGTATACATGATAGATTCTTTCCAAGACATTGACAGCATTTGGGAATTTTGCCAGTGAGACATGTGGAACTTCATTGAAAATGACAAATGCTTGTTGCTTCCAAGCTTGCACACATGCCTGACCTACTCGTGCTAACGGGCTGCAGCATTTCTCATTCTGGATGGCAAGGTTGTAGAAACATGGAGCGCTTCACCCCAGGGCATCAATGTGGACTTCACCAGTTTCCTCATTTCCCTTCCCCCACCGTACCCCGGTTCCAACCTTCCTGTTCAGCACCATCCTCATGACCTGTCCTACCTGCCAATCTTCCTTCCAATCTATCCGGTCCACCCTCTTCTCAAACCTAACACTTTCATCCCTACCCCCATCCACCTATTGTACTCTTTGCTACCTTCTCCCCAGCCCCACCCCCTTCCCATTTATCTCTCCACTCCGGAGGCTCACTGCCTTCATTCTTAATGAAGGGCTTTTGCCCAAAACATCGATTTTCCTGCTCCTCAGATGCTGCCTGACCTGCTGTGCTTTTCCAGCACCGCTCTAATCTGGATTCTGATTCCCAGCATCTGCATTCCTCACTTTTGCCTAGTTGATTTTAATCTTACTGTGAATCCTCTTACAAGGATGCCTACCTTGAAGAAGTTCTCCTCCTCTGTCTACAAGACTCTCAGTGAGTCTCTCTCTCTCTCACTGCAACCCCCAGAACATCTCCTCTGTTGA
This sequence comes from Hemiscyllium ocellatum, assembly GCF_020745735.1. Taxonomy (NCBI): domain Eukaryota; kingdom Metazoa; phylum Chordata; class Chondrichthyes; order Orectolobiformes; family Hemiscylliidae; genus Hemiscyllium; species Hemiscyllium ocellatum. The sequence goes on along the minus strand of NC_083404.1, from coordinate 96,913,087 downwards.
AGTGTTGTTCCAGTTCTGCTGACACTAGCACCATGATTTAACTGGAGGAACAGGTTTAAAGTTATATCAGGGTCTCATTCAGCCTGGAATCTGGTTGTAATGAAGGAGTTATAGACCTGTCTGCTCGTTATGCTTCATTGCTCGGGTTTCATGGCAATTTCCTTTATCACTTTCCCACATTTTCTCTACATTCCTTGATGCCATCAGCATCCAGAAACCTGACGATATTTTTCATTCGAGCGTGTGCAATGATTGAGCTTTCGCAGCTTTCTGGGTTAATGAATTCAAAGAGGCATCAACATTTGAGCAAATAAATTCTCCCTCAACTCAGTCTTAAATGATCTACATCTTATCCTGAGATTATTCCCCTAGATCTAGACTTATCAGCCAGGGGAACCATCATATCCACATTCACCTTGTCATGACCTGTGACATTTTTTTAAAGTTACAATTAAAACACCTTCAATTCTTCAAAACTCTAGAGAATACAAACTCCGTTTCTCTATTTTTTTTCCTTATAAGACAATCTGCCATCCCAGAATGGTGAACCTCCGTTACATTTCTTCTCTGGCAGCATTTCCTTAGACAAAGCCATGCATAATACACCAGGTGCAGTCTCACCAAGGCTTGAGACAATTGCAGCAAAATGTCTTTAATTCTGTACTCGTATCCTCTTGTGAGGAAGGCCAACATACGATTTGCCTGTGTCATTGTTTACTGCAGCTGCACACTAGCTTTTCATGATACACGGTGTTGCATTTGCAATTTCTCAGTCGGTGGGACCTTTCCAGAATCTTGGAAATTTTGGAAGATTAGAAGCAAAGAATCTACAATTGCATGGCCACTTCTTTTGAAATTCTAGGATGAAGGGACTTGTTAGCCCTTGTTTTATTAGTTTCCTTACTATATTTCCAGTAATAGTGATTGTTTAAATTCCTTCCTCCCCTTAACTCTTTATGTTCCACTGTTTTTGAGTATTCTTAGCATCTTCTACCATGAAAATTCAAAATATTTGTTCAAAATCTCTGCATTTCTTTGTTTCTCATTATTAACTCCTTACTCTCATTCTGTAAGGGACCAATATTTAATCTTAATATGTTCTTTGTTTTTATGTACTCATACATGTTTATATTTCTTGCTATTTCATTCTTATTTCTACATTATTTTCCGTTGTTGTGGTTCTGCTCGCCGAGCTGGAAGTTTTTGCTGCAAACGTTTCGTTCCCTGGCTAGGGAACATCATCAGTGCTGTTGGAGCCTCGTGTGAAGCGCTGCTTTGATGTTTCTTCTGGTATTTATATTGGTTTGTTCTTGCCGCTTCCGGGTGTCAGTTTCAGCTGCAGTGATTTGTATGTGGGGTCCAGGTCGATGTGTCTGTTGATGGATGTCAATTGACCTGGACCCCATATACAAACCACTACAGCTGAAACTGACACCCGGAAACGGCAAGAACATCCATCAACAGACACATTGACCTGGACCCCACATACAAATCACTGCAGCTGAAACTGACACCCGGAAGCGGCAAGAACAAACCAATATAAATACCGGAAGAAACATCAAAGCAGCGCTTCACACGAGGCTCCAACAGCACTGATGATGTTCCCTAGCCAGGGAACGAAACGTTTGCAGCAAAAACTTCCAGCTCGGCGAGCAGAACCACAACAACGGATACCCGAGCTACAAATCTTCAATCAGATTTTCTACATTATTTTCCTTTTCTCTAAATCTTCCTTTGCTAATTTCTCAATCATCTGGCCACGATTAACCTTCTCATATTTGTATACCTCATTCTCAGTTTTTTTTAAATCAACCTTAACTTCCTTAGCAAGCCACAGATGGTGCTGAGAGACAAACAGACTGCAGATACAGGAATCCAAAGTAGACAGGCAGGAGACTGGAAGAACACAGCAAGCCAGGCAGCATCAGGAGATGGAGAAGTCGACGTTTCAGATGTGAGACCACTTGTAGGATTGGATGTGAGGATTTGTACACATTTACTAACCAAACCTGCTTTCAGACTTGTACGGGAAATGAAACATCAAATTTGGTGATTGTTCCTCTTATAATGAAGCACTAGTCATTCAGAACAAACACAAAGCATTCTGGAGAAACCCAGCATGGCAGCACCTGTGAAGACAGAAACAGAGTTAACATTTTGAGTCCAGTATGACTCTTCTGCAGAACTCTTTGTTTTGGGAAGGAAATAGTGGGCTGTGCAAGGTGGGAGAACTACCAGGTGGGAAGTTGTGAAGGGGAGATCTTCTGTGACAGTCCTGGAAACTACAGGCAGATAGTCAATAGTGGGGACATGTCCAAAGGGGAGTTATGAGGAGATATCTGAGAGTTGGCACTCAGCCTCTGACAGGTAAAGGTCAATTTGCCAGATGGCAGCAACACCAACCTTATTGGCAGGTTTGATGACCAGTTTGCAGTTGGACCTGAGAGAATGGAGTGCAGCATGAAGGGCTAGAGTGACTGAGGGGAGCAGAGAAATTAAAGCAGCCAATGTCACATAAGCAGTTCTCAATGAAGAGATCAAGTACTGGCAAAATGCCAGAGGCAGAGGTCTAAGTGGAGTGGGAATATTGGAAATTGGTGAAAGGATATGTGTTGTGGAGAAAGATTCCTGTCCAAAGAAGTGGGCACAGAAGCAGAGACAATTGAGGAAGAGATCAGTGATCTGTTCATTAAAGTGTGGCTGTAAAGGAATAGAGCTAAGTCCTTTTCTGATTACAGAATATCCAGCATCAGAGAGAGGTATGTCAGAATGTATAAAGAATACACAGTGAGGTATGGGATTAGATGAAGGAATAGAGCAAGAAGAAAGGAGAGGCGAAGGAGGATCCAGAGAGGCATCAGTTCCCTTGAGTGTTTGGAGCTTGCATTCCTTAATACCTGAAGGGAGAGAATGTTAAAGCATTGAATGAGGTGAAGAATGAATTGGAATTGGGAATCAGGTCAGCTTTGAGATAGTGTGAGACACAGTTGATGGGGTCAGAGTTGGAGAGTGTGCATGTGGTGGTACATGTCAATGAGTATGAATCTCAGAAGACATTGGGAGCAGCTGTCTGAGGAACGGTGTATGGTCTCATTGGCCTGGTTGAGTTTGAAACATGAAAGTTGGAACTTCAATTGGCATCCATAAGGGTGAGCCAGAGACAGTCATAGAGTCATACACCACAGAAACAGACCCTTCGGTCCAATTCATCCGAGCCAACCAGACATCCCAGTCTGACCCAGTCCCATTTGACAACATTTGGCCCATATCTTTCCAAACCTTCCTTATTCATATACCCAGATGCCTTTTAAATGTTATAATTGTACAAGCCTCCACCACTTTCTCTGGCAGTTTGTTTTATACATGCACCATCTCTACATGAAAAAGTTACCCATCAGGTCCTTTTTAAATCTTTCCCCTTGCACCATAAACCTATGTCCTCCAGTCTTGGACTCACCACCCCAGGAAAAATGCCTTTATCTATTTACTCTATCCATGTACCTCATGATTTTATAAACCTCTATAAGGTCACGCCTAACATCCAATTCGCCAGGGAAAACAGCCCCAGCCTAGTCAGCCTCTCCTTGTAGCTCAAACCCTCCAATCCTGGCAACATCCTTGTAAATCATTTCTGCACCCTCTAAAGTTTAACAACATCCTTTCTATTACTCTAAAAATCTCACTGGCTGTGAAACTGAGTTTTTAGCCAGCACTTTATCCAACACTAGAAGGTAGATGGAAAGTGATGTAGATGAACAAACGGATGTAGGTTTAAACGGATGTCCTGCTGGAGAGAAGAGCAGAATTTCTTCCAGATGAGCAGACCGGGAATTGAAATAATGGAAAATTAAACACTCAAATAAAAGCAAAATAGTGTGGATGCTGTAAGTCTGAAACAAACACAGAAAAAATGGAGACACTCAGCAAGTCTGCCAGCATTTTTAGACAGAGAAACAGAGTTAATATTTAAAGTTCAGTATGACTATTCTGCAGAACCTTATTAGTCATAAGGAGTTAGAAATTCCAAAGTATGTTTCATGATGTATATTGGTTTAGGATACTAATTTGGGAATAATGCATGATTATTGCTGATTTAAGACAGTGCTTTCAATAGAAAAAGTACTCACCACTCAAAAAATCACAACCTTAACTTTGAATTCACTGTTAAGTTTACAGGTATTGCGTTAATTTCCTCAGCCCAGAGATGCAGCTGGGCTTGAGTCAGTTCCCATTTTTTTCTGAAACATTGGTACATTTGACAAAATCAGTGGGAGTTTGTATTATAGTTCCTACCATGCTGTGTGCATCCTTCGGAATACCATCTCATTAAAAGATGAACAATTAATGCAAATGATTTAGTGAGATCTAACAAAAACAGGTTTTTAGGCTGAACATCGAACAATCACTTTCATTATCTGCAGACAAGCAAAAGCTGTGAATATTCTCTCTATCTATCCTTAATTAATTTGGAGACCATTTTGCTATCCTTAGTTGATGGCATTATGAAGCTAGTTCAATCTTCATGAGTCCATTAAAACTCCTGATTTTCCATTGTGTTCTGTTCACTTTGACCTGAACTGTACTCCAGAGTGTAGGGTAGAAAATCCACAGAGATTCTTCTTTGGAACAACACAGAAACAATGTAAGCTCAAGCCCATGATTTTAGTTTCCCAGAATTGAATAAATGTATATTTGAAAAATAAATGCCAAGTAATTATAATTAGGCTATTATGGTTGGTGGCAGAGGCTATTAAAGATTATACATTATAACTGTGGGAAATAAATGCAGAAAAGCGTTCACTGAGTAGAAATGGAATTATGACTGTCACAAATTGATATGTTAAAATAATTTTCTTTCTTTATCTGTATTTCACTTCTTTATCTCTATTATTACTATCTAGTATTTGTTTGTGGTAAAATATCTTGGCACATTTTAGTATATAAATGATGCTTCATATACAGGTATATCTGAGCTTTCACAGTAAGCTGGGTGAAGACCTTACAACCTGATCCTGTGCTAACATAGACCACACAATATTTTACTGGTGGCCTTCAATTATTATTGGAAGCATGTTCCTCCTTCAGACCCAGAATCATTGAGTCTAACAATGCCTCTTTTCCAGTGTAGGCTAACTAAACTAATTTAATCAGGAATATTCCTAAGCTAGACATTTATCACCAGGCAACCAGCCATTTAACTCGTGAAATTGTGAAAATACAGCAAATATATGAAGACATATCAGAAGTAGACCAGGAAAAAAACTGATGTAGCAGCTGTCTCCTTTGGTTTCCAGATGACAGCAGACCAGATGTTATCAGGAAGTTTACAGATCTCATTGGTACCATGGAATCTATTAACATTAATTTAAGCGAATACAGTGGTCAAAGGTCAGGAGTGTAATAATAGATCAAATATTGGGGTCTGCATCTTTGGACACAGTTGCATAGGGGCATTGTCATTGTCCTGCTTCTTTCACAATGCAAAATGCAAAATGTGCATGTCCAAGAAACTTTCACAGTATATCAAGTGGAAAAGTCATCATGATAATCACATGAAATATAGCTTGATGAGGTAAAGAGTTATTTCAGTCCAACTAGACCTAACTAATGAAAGGCTTTTCCCCGAAATGTCAATTTTCCTGCTCCTTGGATCCTGCCTGATCTGCTGTGCTTTTCCAGCACCACACTCTCAACTCTAACCTCCAGCATCTGCAGTACTCCTTTTCATTTAACTAACAATCAGTCAGAATGTTGTCACCTTTCCGATTTGATTCACTCAGGAAATGTGTAAAAGGAGCAGATGCAAGCGAAAAGCAAAATATTCTGAATGCTGGGTATTTGAAATGGTGGAAATGCTCAGCAGGTCTGGCAATAACTGTGGGAAACATGACTAACTCACTTTTCAGAGATGAACATCAGGACTGTTCTTTATTATGTTTCATGTATTGTCCAAAGACACTGGCCATTTTTTGCCATGTTCTTTGGAGCTCTTCTATACACAGTGGCTCTTCGGGTCTGTACCTGCATATCTCAGTGTAAATGAAGGCATTCAATTAAAACGTGTCTTCTTTGATTTTGGCACCACCCAAAGAATTTGACAGTCAATTGAAGTGATTGTTGTAATGCAAGTCATGCAACAAGAAAGGTCCCCCAACCAACAACAACTAATATCTGTGTGGTGACTTTAACAAAATGAAACATCCCAAGGCATTTATGAGGAGACTTATAAAACAAACAAAATAAGACACTGAGCTGTACATGGAAGTATCAGGTGAAAGTTTGTTCAAGAGACGGGTTTGAAGGATTTAGAGTTTGGGTGGGGTTTAGAGTTTAAGACTAAACTAACTGAAGGCAATTAAGCTTGGGCTGAATTTTTCCATTTGGTGTGAGTTTTACAGTATCAAGTCTGCATGGTCTTGGACAAATTTTCTCACATGATCTTTTTCTTTTCTCCTCAGTAATTACGCAATCTGGATGTTGGACATCATGTTGGGGAGCCACATCATTGACTTCAATTTGCTTGCAAGGGTGAGATTCTGAAGGCACAACTTAAGGCTGGGGTAAAATCAGAAGAATTGTTCCCAAATGGAAGATCCTTTTATTTTCAATGTGGATCTGTTTTGTTGCACACTCACTATTATTCTCTCCATACTGCAGAGGGGTCAGATCAGTGTAGGAGAATTGTGAGGCTATGGAAGTTAACAGAGATAGGAAAGACAAATCCATGGTGGATGAGAATTTTAAAATCAGGAACTTTCTTGACTGGGAGGGGCAAGGTAATCAGCAAGGGAAGAGGTGATAGATCAACAAACGTTTCTGTGATTTAAGACAATAACAGAGTTTGGATGATATCAAGTTGAAATGTGGGAGACCAAATAGATGTGCATTGAAATAGTTCAGAGCTAACAAAGGTGTGTTGAAGAGTTTTAACAGCAGATGAACTGAGGCAAGTGTGAGGCCCAGTGGTGTGGCAAATTTGAAAATGGTAGCCTTGGTGATGCCATAAATAGAGGATCATGGAATAGTTACAGTATAGGAGTCCATTTCACCAATCATATCCATACTGGCTCTCTACAAAACCAATGCATTTAGTACCACTCCCCTGCCTTTCCCAACAGCCTTGTAAAAATCTCCTTTGTCGATAATGATCCAAATCAAGATTGAATGCTTCAATTGAATCTGCCACCACAGTCTCAGCAGTGCACTCCAGATCCTAAATGCTTGCTTGTTTCCTCAAATCATCATTGCATACTTTACCAACATTTCACATCTGTGTCCTTTGTTTCTCAATCCTTCTCTTTCTATCTACTTTGCCCAGTATCACTTTTACATATTTTTTCAACCTTCTCATCTCCAAGGTGGACAGCCTTAAATCGTCCAATTTATTTACCCACTGAAATTTCCTTGGAATCAATCTCATGAATGTTTTCTGTGTCTTCTTTAATGTCTGTACATCTTGAGGTCAGTAGCTTGTCTCAGGATCAATTGTAGCATAAAGGTCAGTAAATGACTGGTTCAATCACGGGGTTCTGCCAGAAAGATGGGTGGTGTCAGTAACTAAGCACTGGTATTTTGAGGGGGACCAAAAACAATCATTTCAATCTTCTCATTATTATATTAAAAGGTAACAAGATAATGAGCAAATTTGTGTTGTGTCACTTGAGTAGAATATATTGGCTAATATAAAGGAGAGGACTATCTTGTTCTTTAGCAGAAGAGTGACTGAGAAAAAAGCCAAGGCCTCAGAAAAATATTCCGTCTAAAAGATAGTGTCAGAATTTGCAGTCAAATTTCTGAAGTTGAATTTGAACAGACAACCTTCTGACTGAGTGGTGAACGTGCAACCACTAAGCAAAGGATGAAGCAAATTTACTATTGGTAAGTATTTAAGTATTAACATCCATGACTTTGTGTTAATATGATAAGCAAGTTGAGGGAGTTACATCTTTTACACTTTGTCTGTCAAAGGGAGTGAAAGAGACATCTCCGCGAGTCCCTCAAACAATTCTGATAAATGGTAACCGAGGCAATATTTCTCCTTGTTGTCATGGCAACACTGTGTATATGGTGAAACACCACTACAATTTTGCTTGAAGCTGCCAGACAGCTGTTACAATCTTTTTTTCTGGAGGGTAGATTTTTGAGGAAGCATCCCTCAGATGTGGTGAGGTAGGTTTGCCTCAAATAAGTAAAGCTACATGATTTAAGTGCACTTGATGATGCAACAAGTTTACATGTGAAGAAGAATGATTTTCATCCTCTTCCTTCAGAGGAGAGAAACAACTATGATATTCCCAAAGGAAAGATCTGGCTGATACAATTGATATTTCTGGAAGGAACATCGACAAAAATAAACTGACAAAAAATTACTTCAAACCTCCCAGCACTGAAGAAGTTGAGCTTTGAGGGAAATAACATTTTTGTAGATCTAAATGTGAACGTTTGCTTCATTAGAAGTTTCTGGTGGAGTTATTTTTATTTTGCTGAAAGGTATATAGTTTCTTAATGTAAATATTTTTAGAGTTTGGATTTCAAAATGGTGGCACATGGATGTTGCATACTTTTAATTTAAAAATGAGCATGCAATCTTGTCAGAACGGCAGTGTCAGCTGACACTGCAATTATGAGATAACTGCTAATGTGCATTCACTTTGAAAAACATATACACATGGTTCCAGACCCTCTATGTCATTGTGTCATGTGCAAAATCTGCATTACATTTGTGCATAGTACAGGTGTTGAAAAGTGGTTTGGCTGAGTTGGGGGGATGGTGGTGGTGCTGTTGGAATTGGACAGACTGGAGGGGGAAGAGATAAAACTCTGGAGAAGTGGGAGAGATCAGAAGAAATGGGGAAACATAGATCAGTCTGGGCAAAGGAGAGGTCAGGTTTTACAAGGAAATGGGGAATTCTCCCATTCTCTCCTTTTCTCAACCTGATCTTTCTCCCTGCACTCCTGCCCAGTCCTTCCTCTGCCCTTCTCGCTACTGTGTGGTTAGAGAATGCTGGGGAGGATAAGCCATGAGCCTTACTATATATGTCATGGGCAATATGGCCCTTTTGTCTGCTGTGTTATTACATTGCTGATGGGGCCAATGAGAGATTGCCAATGCTTGCCCCAGTGCATTGCAGCCTTCCATACTGGTGTAATTGATGCTGGTCTTTTGGCAGATTTCTACTGAGTGATTAATTGTTCCAAGAACAGCATGTATAAGATGGGGATAGAGGAGGGTGTCATAAGAGCTGGGTATGTAGTTAATGTACCAAGTTTGGAAAGATACTGCCAAAATTCTCACTAGGCCTTATGCAGAAAACTCTCCAAAACAACTGATGGAGCTCACACATAGCCAGAAAAAAAAACAGCCCACTCCATCGATGAATGTGCGTACTTGAAGGTTTTATCTGTCTGACACTTGGAAATGTATAGCAATAATCAGTGACTAAGATAGTGTAAACCCCTTGCACAGTAAATAGATCCATGGTAATTTTGGACCAGGGAATGACAACATCTCATAAGGGTTTCAATGTTTCCTACATTGTTGTGTCTGGTGGCCCAGGCATTCCTCACACATCCCTGCTAAGGTTTTGATGTCACTGTTAATAAGCTTCCAATCACCCCTAATTCACGTCAATTATCCTGTGCACTCTATGCCTATCTGTTCTTGATGTAATTCCTAGAACCCTACATGCAGAAAGAGGCCATTCTGCCCACCGAGTCTGCAATGACCTGCCAAAGAGCGTCCCACTTGGACCCATCCCACCCCACTCCTGTAACCACTTATTTCCCATAGCCAATCCACTTGGCTGCATATTCCTGGACACAATGGAGCAATTTAGCTTGGGCAATTCACCTAAGCTCCATAACTTTGGACTGTAGGAGGAAACCCAGGCACTTGGCGGAGACCACACAGTCATGGGGAAACTCTAACTGCAACAACACAGAACAGTTGCCCAAGCCAGGAATCGGATACTTGTCCCTGGTGCTATGAGTCAGCAGTGCTAACCACTGAGCCACTATTCCTTTCCGTGTTGCAATTATATATCCTGGCAAAGAGCTTTAGGAACAAGTTCATGTAATCCTTTGAAGGTAAGGCCTCTCGAGAAACCAAGACTCTTTAAGGCCAGAAACATCTGAGTTTTTGGCACCATTTTTATCATGGTCCTGTGTTAACCTTTCACTGTGCTTTTTTTTAGCATTCATTCACTAGCCAAGGACATTGCTAGCTGGGCAGCAACTATTGCCCACCCCTTATTGTCCAGAGGGCAATTAAGGGTCAACCACATTGCTGTGGCTCTGGAGTCACATGTAGGGTAGACCAAGTAAGGATGATAGTTTCCTTCCTTAAAAGATACTAATTCACCATATGTTTTTTTCCCAACACAAGCAATGGTTTCATGATCATCAGTGCGCTCTTATTTCCATAATTTTATTGAATTCAATTTGCACCACATGCAGTGGCAGGATTTGCATTTAGGTCCCCAGGTCTCTGGATTAACAATTCAGTAGCAATACCACTGGGCCATCAACTCTCAGTAATGCTTACAGACCATTAGCTGTTTCTGGTAGAAACTGATCATATATAATGCACATCATTGACTCTTCCTGTGGACATTCACTGCCAGGACTATGTCACCCTTGCATTATAGCACTGCTATGGGAAATAAGGGGTTACAGGAGTGGGGTGGGGTGGGTCTAAGTGGGACGCTCTTTGGCAGGTCATTGCAGACTCAGTGGGCAGAATGGCCTCTTTCAGCACATAGGATTCTAGGAACTACATCAATGCAGAACTCTTTCCATCAGAGTTCCCATCGTACTTTTTTTTAGTTTGCCCATTGCCCCAATATTATACCAAAGTGCAGATGCACAAAGGAACAGTTGTATAATCTGTCAATTTGTCACTGGGTTAGATCTTGACTGACAGATAATTCAAAATGTCGTTTTAAAACCTAGAAAAATCTGGAAGAAATTTCTTCCAAATTGCATTCTGAAAGTAGTGACTTGCTGAGATGTCTCGGCTAAGTGCACTAGTCAGTATTCATGCTGAGATGCCTTGGCTAAGTGTATTGGCCAATATTCATGTTTGGAATCTATCTTGGAGAAGAATTTAGCACCTGATGACCTGAGATTCAATTCCTCTAGTGTTACAAGCTTGTGTGAGCATTCTCCTGAAAAAGAGATTTATGTTTTGGATCCAGATTTTCCTTGATTGCACACATAATTCAACCACACCAGTTGAGTGTGATCCAGGTGATGCACACAATAGATGGTGCCAATGGATTCCATGTTGCCACTGTTAAGCCTTACTTGAATATGAACACAGCACATTTTGGAAAGATTGATTAATGGGATTCCATTCTCTCCTTTGGGCCAAAATGGCATTGTCTTTGAAACATCCAATGGCTTCAAACATGTCTGAGTACAATTCCTGTAAATCCTGGATTGACTCAACGTGAGTATTATTGACTCCCTCCACCACCCTGAGCATCACAAAGAATAATGACAATGTTGAATGCCAGACATGCTGATTGCTGGTCCACACTTGCCTACCATTAAAATATTTGCATCTTCCATGCCACATTGGCATAGTTACATTGCATTGTGAATGTATCATTGACAGGCATTGGCAACCTATTGTGTACAGACAATTCAGCTTTTGTCAGTTGTGCCATGACATCCAAGCAATGCTGGTCCATTTGTCAGATTCAGACTGGTAGGATAGTTACACCAACTCCTGTGTTCTTTGTTTTGCAGGTATTCTTGCCAGTTTTCTTGTTCAAATGATTGTGGCAAAAATTTCCTATTGGTTGACTTCATCCACACAATATGTTACATACATAATTACAAAATGGTGTCCACTCTCAGGTTAGAAATGATTCTAGTCTGGAACTTGACTCAGATCTATCTTCCTGAGACCTCTATGTATTTGCTTATGTTTACACAGGCCTGTAATGCATTCCTTGTTGCTGTTTTCATACTACTGCTCCTGTTCTCTGTTTAGGTTGGCTCTTTAGTACCCTCTGGCTGAATCAGATTTCTTGCATAGATACACGCATCAGTTTGTACTGCACACCTCTTACAGATGAACAGCTTCATGGTGAGAGAACACTTGCCACAAAGCTTGTTTGTTTTCTGTGCCATGCTGACGATGTCAGTACTGTTTGTTGCACCTTGTGCTGTGTGGTGCTGTTGTCTAGCTGTGAAAGCTTTGAATTTTCTGCTATTTATTAACAATAAATCTATGCTGTGATTTTTTTTAGATTGCCTCTTTGGGTATGGAGGCACTCAGACACTCTATGATCTTCTCAATAACTCAGTGGCTGAAAATTCACAACATTTACTGACAAATTGATCTCCAGTGCATTGTTTTCTGCAGCTTTTGCTTGTAGGACATCAGTTCCAAGTGATGAATTCTAACATCGGTTTTTACATGCAGCTGATTTTCAACAACCTTCCAAACTGTGTGGGATCTTTCTGGAACTCTTCAGATAAGCACAAATATTGACTCTGTTTATTGCCTCACTGCCAGCTGCATTCAGTATCTTCATAGATTGTTTAACCATTTCTGCAATTGCATAATGTTATAGACTGGACCGAACCCTCTCAAAATATATTAAGAAGATAGCCTTTTTCCTATTTTAAAAGTAAGTGTAAGGCATTGTGTTCCAGATGCAATTTGTTTGGTCAAACTACTCAATGTTAAGCAAACACATTTTATTTTTATATTACAGTTAACATACAGACCAAATAAAAAGAAAAGTAAAGAATTGGCTTAACTGTAACCCTACTGAAATGTGTAACAAAGTAATAGATGTATTAACTACAACTAATTAACTATTCCAATATAGTAGGAGAAAGTGAGGACTGCTGATGCTGGAGATCAGAGCTGAAAATGTGTTGCTGGAAAAGCGCAGCAAGTCAGGCAGCATCCAAGGAGCAGGAGAATCGACGTTTCGGGCATGAGACCTTCTTCAGGAAAACCCTGATCTCCAGCATCTGCAGTCCTCACTTTCTCCTAGAAGATTTTAACCTACTGCAAATCCTCTTGCAAAGATGCCTTCCTTGAAGAAGCTCTCTTCCTCCCTCTACAAGGATTTCAGTGAGTCCCTCTCTCACTGCACACCCCAGGGCACCTCCTCTGCACTCCTGAAGAAGGGCTCATGCCCGAAACGTCGATTCTCCTGCTCCTTGGATGCTACCTGACCTATTCCAATATAGTGGCATCCTACAAACATACCCTTGACAAAGGCAAATTCAGTAAAGGCACTGAAAGCTGGTTCATTATGTCTCAAGGACAAACTCATCACATTCAACACCCACTGAGAAAGGTAACAAGTGATACAGCTTCAGAAAATCCCCCAAGAACTAACACAAAAAATAATGAACAATTAGTTCTAATGTCCACATCAATGCCACTTGGATGCTTTCATTATGAGAGGATTCACAAAAGGCATCGAAGTAGCTTACAGGTTAGAAAAAATATTTAGAACTCTCTCACCAACCATTCTGCTGTTTCAAACATTAGTATCAGCATTGCTCAAGCTTTCAATGAGATTGAAATTCACGAACATCGTACCTTGTTGGAAACAGTTGGCAAAGTGCAATGGAAAGAGAGACAGTAGCTTGGGTATTCTGGTGTTTTGATAGTTGTTAGAGCAGCATAGATTGGAATAGTGAGTCAGAACCGTGTGGAATCCAGATGCAGCAGACACCATGGAATTTGCCCAAGAGTTAAAGATTCAAGTGGGTAATTCACTTGTGCCTAGAAACCTCCAACAGCATCCATTAAAGGCAGATAAGTTGGACGATTCCACTTCATTCAAGTTAATAGCTACCCAGGAAAAATTAGTTGACTGGAAAATTAGTCAAACTCCTAGAGAACTTTGAAGTTGACCCCACAACTGAGTAGTGATCCTCTCAAGTACACCTTGCCCAATTTGTTAGACCTGGTAGAATCCTGACAACCAGCTCCACTCCCACCCCACAACCAGACACCCTAAACCTAACACAATATCCCTGGCTCACCCCACCCCCATCAATCCCACCAGTGCTGCCAGCCTGAATCCCTGCCACTCCCACCACTCTTCTCACTGACACTGACATACCCTCCTGATTGTCAGCCCCAAAACCCCCTGTTCCCCAGCTAGCCTGACATACCCCTTACTGATGGCCCCAGCACTTATCATCTGCCATCCTTTACAAGCCCCAAGTCTGCTGATTCGAACACCCCTCTTTTTCTGCGAGACTCAACATGCCTACTGCTGGCACCAACATCACACCCCTCAACCCTCTCCACCGCTGGCCCCAAATACATAACCCCTATGCCTAGGGCAGACACAACAACCTATTCCCTGACTCTGAATCGATGCCATCCCTCCGGCACTGACCCCTACATCCCCCTCCAACATTGGACCTGACACCTCAAACCCAGCTGTCAGACCTAACAGCTCTCCTCTCCCATCACTGGATCTGAGATTCTTCAATGTCAGCCCCAATATCTCATCCCTTTCTCTGGCTCTGTCACCCTCGTTTCCCACAGTGGACCCATAACACCAACCAGCTCCCAACACACTGTAAACACTCCATCACTTACCTTCCACCCTAGATTCTTACCCAACTGGCATTCTAAATTTTTTTAATCAACTGCCACACTAACCCCACAGTTACCAACACACTTACTCTTTCACATGAGCTGTCAAAGTATCTGGCACAGAAATCACAGAACACGGCACACTGAATGCTGCAAAACAGGGCATGGTTTGTCTTCCCCGACTACCCTGTAGTAAGGGAGATCTGCTGGCTTTCAGGTACATTCTGTAATTCTGAAAGTGCCAAAATTGGAATTCCTGGTCAGAAATACAGAGCTCCACACAAACAGAAACAAATGGAAGCAAAGTTGCAAACTGACTGTGATTGCCATTTCCTTGAAACATCTGGATTGTTATTGTTTAACCTCGTTCATGTTTCCAAATTCCAATCCTTTAAGCCTATTCAGATAATTTATGAGATTTCCCTGATTTTCAGAATCATTCCAAAAACAATTTTCAGTTGTTGCAAAGCCTAAATAAGTAAGTTAGCCTTCTACTCTAGTATTTGTTTGAGGTGTTGATTTAGGGAAAAATTAATAATTGCATCCTATTCCTCGGTCTTAACATTAATCATGCACTGGTATGCTTTTAAAACACTCTTTTCTGAGTTTGGTCATATTGTAGTTCATCAAAGACTGAAAGATATTTGCCAATTATATTAGGACATAGAATTTGACAAGATTGCTCAGATGGTTGAATGCATTAATTCCTCTGGATAGTTGTTTGCTGCAACTCTTATTGTCCCTGGGCAGTTTCGCAAACAGAATATTTGGTGGTGAATCCCTCTTAAAGTAGAGCTTCACATTCTGTTTTAAATAGGTTAATGTTTTTGTTTTTTTAAAAAAGTGAGCAGCATATGAACAAATTAAACTTTGCAAACAATAATATTTGGAATGTAACAATCTGCCTGTATGTGGTAACTGGAAGATGAGAGTGTACATTAAATGTCAGTGAGATCCAAGATTCTATTTCAAGTACACATCTGTTACTTAGATATTATGACAATACTGTCATACCAGTTTTTATTCACAGGTCCCTCAAATTCAACCCAGTGTTCACCTAGTAATGTTTCAAAATTGCTCAGAACAATGCATGGTAATTCACAGTGCTTGAGACTTTGTAAACTGAACTAAGGATGCAAGGTAAATAAATTTCAGCAGATCAAAACCAAAGCCTTAATAAGCACCACCCCATGGAAACATTTGGAGACCCAAATATAGTGGGCAATTGACTTTATTTTACCAATTGTAAGGAGTGAGTTAGAACATCCAATTCTTCATGATGATGTAGTGATTGTTGTTGCAGGACTAGTAATCCTAAGTCCTGGGTTTCAACCCCACCATGGCAGTTGACTTCAATAAAATTTGCTCTTAAAATGACAAACATACAACTTTTGTCATAAAATCCATCTGGGCCACTAACATCCTCAACAATATGGTTGATTCTGAATTGCCCTCTGAAATAGACAAACAAGCCATTCAGTTGTATCCACCACTAAAAACCTCAAACAAGGAATGGTCAGCATTGACTGAGACACAAAAATTGGCAACAGCAAAGTCAGCCCTGTAAACCCTACAAAGTCTTCCTTATCAGCAGCTGAGGGCTAGTGTCAAATGGAGAAGCTGGCTCTCAATGTAGTCAAGCAACAACTGATACATGCTAATGGAATCATGCCTGACAGACATTTCACCATCCCTGAGTATGTCTTGTGGCCCTGGCAGAATAGACCCAGCAGACGGAGCAGGCAGTGATATACAGTTGGGAGGGAGCTGCCTTAGGAATCCTCAAGGTTGACTCCAAACTAGCAAATCTCTCGGTATCAGGGTCCCATGCAGACAGATATATCTTCAGTGCACAGAGGAAGGTCTAAGACTCCTGAGCCCCATCTCTTGACCTCATGATGTGTTGCTTGTACTGGTCACCATACATGATTTACAAGGATGTCCTGCTTTCTTTAAAACATTCAACCACAACACCTTGGCTAACTTCCTGACATCTACTGTAGCATCGACTGGGACACAAAATGTCTTAAACCCCAGACTATGCAAAGTATGATTCAGGACAGATATGGGAAGAGGCTCAATGTAGCCCAACTCCTGCAAAGTGGATAAGGGAGAAGATGCCAATCAGTTCATTACCTTGAGCTCTTGGAAAAACTGTTAATTAATGATCAACATTATTTCTGTATCAATGAGGAAGCCACTTCCACCTTGTAAAATTTGACATTTTATTTTTGGGCAGGTCCTTACAGTTGTACATTAGCCTCAGGAAACTCAGTCTCAGCTTAGCACCCAGTGGGAAGCTGAATGAGCTTAAAGTCTGGTGAGAAAGGAAGATGGGGATGGTGATGGATGGGATCTCTGTGTCTGAGAGCAGTGTTAGTTTTGTTTGTTGCTGGCAATTTCACTTAATGTGCCCAGCCCTGTCATAATTCTGCCGTGTCCATGGAGATGGCATGTAGGAGCCTCAGAGGAGAGTGCAGAGTTGCTTCAGTGTGATTTGGACGAGCCAAGGGATTGGGCAATTGCATGGCCAATACAGCATAATGTGGATAATGTAAAGTTATCTACTTAGGGACCAAAAACAGGAAGACAGATTAAAATCTGAATGACTACAAAATGAGAGGGAGCAAATGTGCAACGAGACTTGAGTGTCCACATGCACCAGTCATTGAAGTATGTAGATGTAGCAGTAAAAAAAAAGCAATGGTATTTTGACCTTTGTATCTGAATTTCCTGGTTGTAAGTGCACTGACCCTTTCACTCATTTTTCTTCAAATACTATATTTAATCAAATAATTTCATATACACACGATGATGAAATATTACATTATGTTCAATGAAGAGAGTAATTATTTGTTTCGCCTAAATCAATTTGCGTGAGAGAACATAGCCTTAGCTACCTCATAACACACAGTAACGAGGAAGGGAGGGGAAGGACTTGGCAGAGGTGCAGTGGAAGACACGTACATTTTAAAGACACGTACATTTCCAAGAAATTGATTAAAATGTCTTCAAAAAAATTTCCAGAATGCAACCAACATTGACTGTATGTAGAAAGTCTGTGTAAATAATTTCTAATTGAGCTGCAATATGTCTGTGAAAAAGGATTTTTTGGAGAAATACCCGACACAGTCTTTAGTCTGTGTTCAAAGACCATAAGCAAACTTTGGAGCAAGGCAAGGAATGCTCCTGTCATTTTTCCCAAGATCAGACTATAACCATTTTCACTGTTTGTAAACCACACACCCTGACAAGTAAACAAAACACTTAGTTGAGAAAAATGAAACAATAAAAAATTGCATGCACAGATTTACTTATTCATGTAATCATGACAGAAACAAATATAATTATTTGCAGTGGTGTAGGAAAATGTGAACTTTACCACTACAACACACTTTCTAATAGAGGTTTTTCTCCAAGTTGTTTCAATGACTACATCTATCACAATTTACAGACACGATAAGCCATTAATACTTTTCGTCATATGTGATGTGTTTGTCATAATTAGAGAACTGAATTTTTTAACCTTTCAATACTTTTACAGTATAAATCTTATTTACCTCAGTGGCAGGCATCAAGTTAGTTATTGTCGTAATTTCACAAGAACGGCTGGTGCACTATACATCTATCTGTATTACAGAAAAATTCTCACATTAGATGGTAGCAATCTCTTCCCTAAAGATAACATTGACTGAATAATTAAAGATGTAGAGGAATGCGTCTTGCCCAACCAACCTGATAAGAAATGAAATGACTTCAGGGCAAGGCTGAGATTTCAGTCCAACAGTATGTCACTCCTCTTCAATGTGACAGAATGGCTTATACATGTATCCAATAATATTATTTGTTTACATCTTAAATGCAATGCACGTGCAACTTCAAAACCTGAACTATACCTTGAATTAAAGCTAAGTTTACCCTAAGTGTTTAAAAGCAGTCCTTAGCGCACCAATTTGTATAAACATTAACTAACTAATGGTGAAATATTACATTATGTTCAATGAAGAGAGTAATTATTTGTTTCATCTAAATCAATTTGCATGAGGGAACATAACCTTAGCTACCTCATAACACACAGTAACGAGGAAGGGAGGGGAAGGACTGGGCAGAGGTGCAGTGGAAGAAAGATGGGTTTCAGGTGAGGAGACAATGAAATAATTCCCCATTTCCATGCAAATCCTGACTTCTCTCTCCCCTGCTCAGTCTGATCTCTATCCTCACCC
This sequence comes from Hemiscyllium ocellatum, assembly GCF_020745735.1. NCBI lineage: Eukaryota > Metazoa > Chordata > Chondrichthyes > Orectolobiformes > Hemiscylliidae > Hemiscyllium > Hemiscyllium ocellatum. The sequence goes on along the minus strand of NC_083404.1, from coordinate 96,894,277 downwards.
ACCCCTACAGCTTTATCTGTATCTCCTTCTAGTCCTGTCCAATTCCACCCTCCACATCCCTACCCCGGCTAAGACCCTCATCAAAATCATGCCTGTTCTGCTTATACACAGCGCAGATTTTGCACATGACACAATGAGATAAAGGGTCTGGAACCATGCACATGCACATTTCCAAGTGAAAAATTGCAGTGTATTTGGACTCAAAACATTAACTTTATTCCACTCTCCACAGATGCTGCCAGACCTGTTGAGCTTCTCCAACATCATCTGTTTTTATTTCAGTATTTTGTTTTTATAGACAGAATCTGATTGGGTATTCATGGACCTGATTAAATTTTCCCTTCTTTTTGGGACCCAGTAGCCCCTTCCAACTATTCAGGTTATATTTGGAATCCAGTTGACAGAATATTGGGTTGGATTGGTGAGCAAATAGGTGGCACTGTGGCTCAGTGGTTAGCACTGCTGCCTCACAGTACCAGAGACCTGGGTTCAATTCCTGCCTTAGGTCATGGTCTGTGTGGAGTTGCACATTCTCCCCAATATCTGTGTGGGTTTCCTCCAGGTGCTCTGGTTTCTTCCCACAGTCCAAAGATGTGCCAGTTAGGTGAATTTTGACCATGCTAAATTGCCCATAGCATTCAGGGATGCCCATAGGTTAGGTGTATTAGTCAGGGTAAATGTAGAGTAGTAGGGGAATGGATCTGGGTGGGTTACTCTTCAGAGGGTTGCTGTGGACTTGCTGGGTCTAAGGGCCTGTTTCCACACTGCAGGAATTTTATGTAAACTGACATTACTTGCAGCAAAATGACCAACTAAACCAGAATGTCTGCAATTGCTTTTCGTCCACCTATTTTAGTACTACTTCCAAACAACAGCACCATGAGAAATGTCCCTAAAAAGACTTTGTGGGACTGAGTTATCCCTGCTTTCATGACAAATTGTTCCTGACCGAACAAAACGGCTGAGAGGCAGGCCACGAAAATTACTTTGAAACAACACTTAAGATGTGCAAGTAAAAACAAAATATTGTTGATAGAGTCAGAGATTTACAGCACAGAAACAGACCCTTCAGTTCAACTTGTTCATGCTGGCCAGATATCATAAATTAACTTAATCCCATTGCCAGCATTTGGCCCACATCTCTCTAAACCTTCCCACTCATATACCCATCCAGATGCCTTTTAAATTTTGTAATTGTACTAACCTCTGCCACCTTCTCTGGCAGTTCATTCCATACATGCACTATCCTCTGCATGAAAAAGTTATCCATTAGGTCCCTTTTAAATCTTCCCCATCTCACCTTAAACCTGCGGCCCCTAGTTTTAATCTTCCCGACTCTGGGGAAAAGACTTTGACTAATCACCCTATTCATGTCCTTCATGATTTTAAAGACTTCTGTGAGGTCACTTTTCAGCCTCCAATGCTATGGGTAAAACAGCCCCAGCCTATTCAGCTTCGCCTCATAGCTCAGACCCTCCACTACTGACAACATCCTTGCAAATCTTTTCTGGACCCTTTCAAGTTTCATAACATCTTTCCTATAGCAGAGAGACCAGTATTGAATGAAGTATTCTATAAGTAGCCTAACCATTGTCCTATACAGCTGCAATATGACCTCCCAACTCCTATACTCAATGTACTGACCAATGAAGGCAAACTTACCTTACATCTTCACTATCCAGTCTACCAGTGACGCTACTTTCAAAGAATAATAAACCTGCACTCCAAGGTCTCTTTGTTCAGCAACACCCCCTAGGACTTTACCATTAACTGTATAAGTCCTGCCCTGATTTGCATTACAAAAATGTAACACCTCACATTTATCAAGATTAAACTCTATTTGCTACTCCTTAGCCATTGGCCCATCTGATCAAGCTCCCGTTATACTCTGAAGTAATCTTCTTTGCTGTCCAGTATACTACCAATTTTACTGTCATCTGCAAACTTACTGACCCCATAGCTCTTATGCTCACATCCAAACATTTATATAAATGACCAAAGGCAGTGGACCCAGCAATGATTTTTGTGGCACACCACTGGTCACAAGCCTCCAGTCTGAAAAGCAACCCTGCACCATTTTGTCACTTCTTCAAAAACCTTAATTAAGTTAGTAAGACACAACTTTCCACATACAAAGTCATGTTGACTGTCCCTAATCAGTCCTTGCCCTTTCAAATACCTATAAATCCTCTGTCTCAGAATCCCCTCCAATAACCTGTCCACCACTAATGTTAGGCTCACTAGTTTTTACTTCCCTGGCTTTTCCTTACAGATTTTCTTAAATAATGGCACCTCATTAGCCAACCAACCTTCCAGCACCTGTAACTATCGATGATACAAATCTCTCAGTAAGGGGCCCAGCAATAATTTCCCTAGCTTCCCACAAAATTCTTGGGTACATCTGATCCGGTCACATGGATTTATCCACCTTTAAGACATCCAGCACCTGTAATTTGGCTACTTTTCAAGATATTGCTATTTATTTCCCAAGTTCTCTAGCTTTACATATCGTTCTCCACAGTAAACATTAATGCAAAATACTCAGTTAGTATCTCACTCATCTCCTGCAGTTACACACATAGGTTGCCTTGCTCATCTTTAAGGGGCCCTATTCTCTCCCTAGTTGCCCTTTTGTCCCTAATATATTTGCAGAATCCCTTTGGATTCTCTTTAACCCTATTTGCCAAAGCTATCTCATGTCCCCTTATTGCCCTCCTGATTTCCCCCTCAAGTATATTCTTCCTGTCTTAACACACTTTACGGAATTCTCTCGCTCTCTCCTGTTTATACCTGACATATGCTTCCTTCTTTTTCTTGACCAGAACCTCAATTTCTTTGGTCATTCAGCATTCCTTACACCTGCCAGCCTTGTCCTTCGCCCTAACAAGAACATACTGTCTCTAGACTCTCATTATCTCATTTTTGAAGGCTTCCCCCTTTCCAGCCATCCTTTTACCTGCGAATATCTGCCCCCAATCAACTTTTGAAAATTCTTGCTTAATATTGTCAAAATTGCCATTCCTCTAGTTTAAATCTTTAACTTTTAGATCCAGTCTATCCTTTTCCATCACTATTTTAAAACTAATAGAATTATAATCACTGGCTCCAAGTGCTCCCCCACTGACACCTCAGTCACCTGCCCCGCCTTATTTCCCAAGAGTGGGTCATGCTTTGCACCTTCTCTGGTAGGTACATCCAAATACTGAATCAGAAAATTTTCTTGCACACACTTAACAAATTTCTCTCCACCCAAGCCCTCAGCACTTTGGCAGTCCCATAGTATTGCTGGAGATCTGAAATGAAAACAGAAAGTACTGGAGAAATACAGCAGGTCTGGCAGCATCTGCGGAGAGAGAGACACAGTTAGGGTTTCACACCCATTGAACCTTGTTTGGAATTGAAGTTCAGAAAGTTCTCAAGAGCAGTTATTAGACTTGAAACACTAATTCTGTTTCCCTCTCCACAGGCTCACTAATTATTCCAGTATTTTCTGTTCCTTTACTGTGCAATCATTAGGCACTGGGAATATTGTTTACAGGGATAAAGCTGACCAAGCACCAAGTAACATTACTTCTTAAATATGCATAGGTATAGCAGTCCATCAGTCTCAAAGAACCTGCTCAATGCAGCCAGCAGGTCATGCATAGCAAATACAAACAAGTGGGAACATTAATTTTAACCTTAGATTCATGGCTGCTTTTGAGGGGAAGGTAATTGAGCCTTTTATTAAGCAGTGTACTCTTCTTTTGATGATGACAAATTCAAGATATCAGTGCCATATTAGTGACTGAACACCTACCATGTAATTAGACTCTATTTTATTTTGCAAGTGAGGCACATACATGGTGTGAAACCTAACAATTCAGACATATGTGTCAAATGATATGGGAGAGATGCGATATGATAACATTCTTTTAAAAAGGAGGAAAGAGCTTCAGCCTTATCTGTGCAAGTTGGGGAAATGGGCAAATGAGTGCACTTTTGACCAGGTAACAACAATAAAGTAAAAAAAAAACTCTTTCCTCTGGTCAGCTCAAGGCTGAGGTGGCACATTGGAAGTTATTATAAACCTTGCCATACTTTAAGAAAGTTTTCAATGGCCTGCATTTGAGAACCAGGAACTAAAACCTACGACTAAAGTCATAGTTCACCAGTTGGCAGATAGCCTTATGTTTCAGAGATTTGTGCAAATAAACACCAAAAGCATCGGAGACGTGCCATCTTTGGTGCATTCAGAAGATCCTCTAAATTTAGTGACATAAAAGGCAGTTGAACAGCAGCATTCTGTCTCAAGACAACATGCTCAACATTAATTTGCTAACTGATCAAACCCAGTTCTTCTGGGAAGAACACACTATTCACATGCCTGACATTAAACTCATAAAAGAACTGCTGCACTTGGAACTCAATCACAGCAGCAGTCTGACATGGGGACAACAGAAATGTTTTAGAGGATATCTTCAAGGCATCTCTGAAGAGATCAAACATCCCTGCTGATCTATGGGAGTCCTGACTCATGAGTGATTAAAACTGAGGAGCTCATTGGGAAGGCACTAAGCATAGCAGGAGACATCTTTGAGAAAATTCAGAGGCAAAATTGATCCACCCAAACTTCCCAACAACTCACCTACCTGACCTTCCAGGCACCATTTACATCACATATGGCAGAATCTGCAGATTGTGCTTTGGATTTATCATCATATTCAAAATCCAGCAATCCAGATTGGAACATCATCCTCCTCAATCTCAGTCTTATCTAAATTATTTTATACTATGTGGTATTTTCGATAGTACCGAGGATGGCCAATGCCAACATCCATTAAGTAACATTCCTGGAAAGTTTTCTCTCATGGGTACCCAGCAGCCTGTGTCTTATACATAACATAGAACAGAGAACAATACAGCATGGGAACAGACCTTTCAGCCCATCATGTCTGTGCTGACTATCATGTCATTCTAAACTAATCCCATTTGCCTGCCCCAGGATCCATATCTCTCAATTCCCTGCCTGTTTACATCTGTCTAAATAGCTCTTAAATATTGCTACATTTCTGATATTATCATCTCCCTGTCAGTGCATTTCAAGAACCTACCACCCTTTCTGCAAAACATTTTTTCCCACAAATCTCCTTTAAACTTTTCCACTCTCACCCTAAACCTACACCCTCTCGTATTTGATACTTCTGCCCTGGGAAAGAGTACAACTTTCCACTCTATCCATGCCTCTCATAATTTCATACACTGTCAGTTTGTCCCCCATAATAAGGTTCCACTACTCTAGGGAAAACAATCCAATCTCTCCTTACAGCTGATGCACTCTAATCCAGGCAACTTTCTGGTAAACCTCTTTTGCCCCCTCTCCAAAGCCTCCACCTCCTTCCTATAGTACGGCAGTCAGAAATACATAGAATATGCCAAATATGACCAAAGTCTTATACTGCTGCAATATGACTTGCCAATTTCTATACATGATCCCCCAAGATCCCTCCATACATTATTGCTAAGGGGCGTCCCAATTTTTTGGGCAACTTTCCTCTTGGATTTAACCATCCAAATTACATCACCTCACACTTGTCTGGCTTAAACTCCATCTGTTATTTTTCCATCTAACTTTCCAACTTATCTATATCCTGCTGTATCTTTTGACAACCTTCCCCACTAGCTATTACTCCACTCATTTTTATGTTGACTGCAAACTTACTAACAGATCACCTCCACTTTCATTCAAGTCATTTATGTTTTCTTGTAAACAATAGAGGTCCAGGCACTGATCCTTGCAGAACACCACTGATCACAGACCTCCAGTCAGAAAAAATTACTTCTATGATGAACTAATGTTGTACCCAACTTACCAACTCACCATGGGTCCCATGTGACCTAATCTTCTGAACCAGCCTACCACGAGGAACCTTGTGAAATGCTTTAGTAAAGTCCATGCAGACAACACCCACTGCTCTACCCTCATCAATCATCATTGTCACTTCCTCAAAAAACATAATCAAATTTGTGAGACAAGACCTCCCCCACATAAAGCCATGCTATTGCTAAAAAGTCATTTTTTTTCCAAATGTGAGTAAATCCTGTCCTAAGAATCTACTTCAATAATTTCCCAACACTGATGTAAAGCCCACTGGTCCGTAATTTCTTGAATTATTCCTGGTGCCCTTTGTGAACAAAAAGACAACATTGGCAATTCTCCAGTCTTCTGGGATCTTGCCTACAGCTAAAGAGGAGCTGAAAATGTGTTGCTGTTAAAGCACAGCAGGTTAGGCAGCATCCTAGGAACAGGAAATTCGACGTTTCAGGCCAAAGCCCTTCATCAGGAATGAGGCGAGTGTGCCAGGTAGGCTAAGATAAAAGGTAGGGAGGAGGGACTTGGGGGAGGGGCGATGGAGATGAGGTAGGTGGAAGGAGGTCAAGGTGAGGGTGATAGGCTGGAGTGGGGTGGAGGCAGAGAGGTCAGGAAGAAGATTGCAGGTTCGGAGGGCGGTGCTGAGTTGAGGGAACCGACTGAGACAAGGTGGGGGGAGGGGAAATGAGGAAACTGATACAAAGCTTTCCATCAAGGCCCCCAGAAACTCCTCTCTCACCTCTGTCAGCATTCTGGGATAGATTACAATGGACCTGGGGACTTATCTAGCTTAATATTTATCAAAACACACAAAACCTCCGCCATTTTTATATTGAACATGCCCCAGAATATCATGACCCTGTATAAACTTACTATTATCCATGTCCTTCTCTTTAGTGAATACCAATGTGAAGTAGTCATTAAGAGCCTCACCCACTTCCTCTTGGTCCATGCATAAATTCATTCCTTTGTCCTTAAATGAACCTATCCTTTCCCTAGCTACCTTCTTGCTACTAATATACATATAAAATTCCTTAGGATTCTTCTTAATCCTACTTGCCAAGAATGGCTGTTTGTAGCCCTCCTAATTTCTTGTTTAAATTATTTTCTGCTCATTTTATACTCCTCAAAGGCCTTTTCTAGTTTCAGTTTGCTCAATCATATATATGTTTCCTTTTTCTTTTTGACTAAACAAACTTCTAATCTAATGTTTTAAATGAGGATTTATAGCTCAGATTCTAAGAAATCTTGTCACTTTTCTGTTGTGTGCCTTGGTTGCCAGCCTCTACAGCAACCCTGCCACTGCTAGACTTCTTTAGCACTAAAAGGATTGTGAGACATATACTCAAGCTGGCTGACAGTCAATTCCCTGAACCCAGCATAGTTCCTCACTGCTTCCCTGTCAGATGTTGCAGGCTTCAGCCAGAAACAGCATATAAAAGGTTTAATTTTCATGCAATCTGGCAGATTACTGCAATTTTACACAGCACTCACATATGTCACAATTCTAATGGACATGCAAGAATGCTAATATAGAAAATTCTGCTGGAAACATCTCTCAAAAATCATGACTGTTCCAATTCTTTTCCCTAATTCAAATAAAAATCACATTAGAAACCTTGTTTGTATTTTCGTCATCATCTTTGAAATGAACAAGAACCATAGACCTTTAAAGATCCGTGATACAAAGACCAAAGGTGACGGTGGGGTGGGACACCTCAGTTAGAATCTGTCCGCTCTGTTCGTTTCTTTCTCATTTCTTTCTTTTTTTTTCGTTTCTGTCTTGGTGTTTCTTCAGTCCCGGCCTAGCCTGGCCCTAGCAAGCCATTCTCTCAGCCTAGCCTGGCCTGTGGTGGTCTTTTGACCTGATCTCTCAGTAGCACATGGCGGTTTCTTGGCCTAGCATGGAGGTGTCTCAGCCCGGCGTGACGGTATCTCAGTGTGTGAGTGAGTGCTGCCTGGGCATGTTCCACAGGCAGCAGGAGGAGATCGGGGAGGCGACAGCTTGAGCAGCAGCAGCAGCGATGTCATCACAACCCAATACAGGAATAGCAAGCTGTGGGGGAAATCCCCTGGTATCTGCAGAAATGTCGAGAACAGGCAGCTGAGGTCTCCCGGAAAGCAAGCTAAGTGGAGGGCGCGAAGACTATTGAACTTTTAACTTTATTTCTCTTGTTTCTAGTTTATTTCAAGAAGGACTTTAATTTTATTACCTTATTTCTTTATTTTCTATTTTATGAAGTTAATGCTTAACTTTTTAACCTTGTATCTTTAACTAATTTTTACCTAGAGGCCTAAGATGCACCATGAGTGGATATACATTATACACTTTTTACTGTGCTCTTGTATTTGCGTACTTGAGTACAGATGACTGTAAAATTGAAGTCAAAATCTAAATCTACACATTGAGGCCATTCAGTTCATCCGGTCTGTACTGGCAATTATCTCGACCAATCCAATGCTTAGTTCACGTTTCTGCTGTTGTTATCAACACCTGTTACCATCATGAGATACATTTTTACCGTGCCAGAACATATACCCCTATTTCATAACTCATTGTCTCCTGCAGAAACCTAAGGAATCTGCACTTCTCTGCACCTCCTCTACCACCTCAGACAAAGAAGCCACAGATCCCTCAGAGAATGCACTCATAAGGCTGCCTCATGCACTGGCTCAGATACTGTCGCCATGGAGATTTCTTTCTAAATTAGAGCCAGGAGCACGTGCTGGTGAACACCACAATGCCACATCTTTGCAGATGCTTCAGGAAGAAATATCCCAAGCCATTGATAATCCGAGGACTGCTCAAGACCAGGCACCAGCTGAGTCGCAAGTAGAAGAGTCCTCCATAGTGTCAATAGTTAACAACTTCATATAAATGCATAGCAGGCACAGGAGGAGCTGACACTTGCCAAGACACTGGGCAAACTGACTTGAAAGTTGGAGGTGTCCACCAACTGTTAGTACCGTGCTGCCTCTGGAGATCAACCATTTAGCTACCACATAGACAGATTGATGACTCCTCCATAGAGTGAGGTCCAACACTGTCAGTGTCTACTAGAGATGAGCACAGATCTGTTGTGCATTGCTCTATCCATTGGTGCTCAACATCAAAAGCAAGAAGAGAGAGGGTCAAAGGAACATGACTTCACCCCAGGTGCCCATTCTTCACAAATTGGCAGGGTGGTCCCAGTGGAGAAGCCACATGCTGACCCTTCAGAGGTCTCCTCCCAGGACATTCCAGAGGTGACCAAGCCATCCACCTATACCCTGCCTGTAACCCGCAACCCTTTGGTGCAGAAAGGTGGATTTGTATCTGGACAGGACACAATCAGCATTTCTGTGTATTCCAGACACAGGTGCCCCTGGGGTTATCCAACCAAAAATGCCGAGGTCAACAGGCTCAGCAATCAGGCAGATTCACTCCAACCCAGCTGGTAAGCCCAAGGCTGCACCCAGACCTAATCAGAGGGAAAGGAAGAAGGACAGGTCAAGTGCTGGACAATGGGATAAGATTAGTTAGGTGTTTGTTTTTGTTCAGCACTAATGCAAAGTGCCAAAGGGCATTTTTCAGAGATGTAGATGTTTGACTCTAAGACCTTTTGAGGGCACATAAATGGCATGGGTGATACCTCATTGCAATAGGTTCCCACATTTATAAAGGTATATTTGCTACTTTAAATGAATGTCATTTTAACCACAACTACAATGAAGGTATATTGCAGCACCATATTTTGTAGTTCAAGGTGGAAAGCAACATTTGCAGGTTATGAGATCTTAGAAAGTGGTTGCTACTTTGATGATTAGGATTAATCTTTCCACAGTTCCATCAATTGTTTGTATGTTACAACTATTAGTAGGATTATTTTGTCATGTTGCATGATAAATGCAAGGTATTGCATTATGGTACAACAGACAAGGGTAGCGATTATACAATTATTAGTAGGGCCTTGGATGGAGATCAGAGGGACCTCGGGGTTCATGTATATAACATTTTGAATTCTATGTCACATACACACAGTGTTGTTAAAATGGTGTTTGGCACATTTGCCTTCATTGCTCAGTCCTTTGAGTATAGGAGTATTGGAAGTCATGTTGAGGTTGTACAGCAAATTCGTCTAGAATATAGTGTCCAGTTCTGGTCATCTTCTAAAAAGAATGATATTATTAAGCTGGGGAGAGTTCAGAAGAAATTTGCTAGGGTGTAGCCAGAAATGGAAGATTTGATTTATAAAGAAAGGCTGGATGACTGGGACTTTTTTTTCACTGGAGGTTAGGGGGTTGAGACCTTATACAAGTTTATAACATAATGACAGATATAAATGAATTAATGGCAGTTGTTTTTTTCCTAAAATGGGGGATTTCAAGACTAGGGGACACACTTCAAGATGAAGGGAGAGAGATTTAAAAAGACATGAGGGGCAATGTTTTTACACAGAGGGCGATTTGCATTTGGAATGAACTTCCCGATGAAGTGATGGCTGTGGGTACAATTATAACGTTTAAAAGGCATTTGAAAAGGAAAATGAATAGGAAAGGCTTGGAGGGATTTGGGCCAGGAGCAGGAAGGTGGGATTATCAATGTTTGGCATGGACTGGTCAGACCGAAGAGTTTGTTTCCATGCTGTATGGCTCTATGACTCTGACTATGACTCTATATGGACAAGAGTGCTTGGGACCAGGATTTAAACTCCAAACAGTAGGTCAATTTTTTTCATGTTCACGTACAGCATTTTGTGATTATGGGTATTTTTCAGCTGTAGTGTGTGGACATCTGTTTATTCCTGTTACTTTTGAAGCTCTTTAAATCACAAAAGTGGAGCAACTTCCCTTACAGAAGGAAACATGCTCCCACACAGATATGATAGCAGCCATTTTCATCCCCATTGCACACTTGCCTTTTGCATCATGCTGGAAGAAACCAATGGTATACTTCAGGTAGCAAGTCACAGATATGTCCTCTCAATCCAAATGAACCCTAAATCTTCATATTACCTTTTCAGGGCACTCCCTGTCAACCCCGTTAGCTTTAATCTTTCACATTTTCCTTCTCAACCCATTTTGTTTAACTCCTTGTTTGTCCCCTGAGCACCAGTTATACTGTGCCATCAGATCAGACATGGTACTGCCTCATACCACCTCCATCAAAACCAGGATAGTGCTGACTGTCGATGAACCTTCTCCTCCCTAATTACTCCTGTCCTCCCGTGCTGAAATGCCTCCTCCATTTATATTTTGACTTTACCCCCACCTTCACAATCATTGTCCCCTCTGCATGCCAACATGATGCCTCCAATCCCCACAATTGACTTCTCAGCTTTCCTACCAAAACAGTGGCCTCTGACCAACCTCTTGACATACAGTGAACAGACTCACATGCCTGACTGTGGCCATCCCCTGCATTCACACTGACTGATTTTGATGCAGATCCCTGATATCTTACTACGAATTCCTGAACTTGTTGGACTGAAAATACAGGACTGACTGTGGCCCTATCCTTAGGGATGATAAGACCATAAGACATAGGAGTGGAAATAAGGCCATTCAACCCATCAAGTCCTCTCTGCCATTTATCATGGCTGATGGGCCTTTCCACTCCACTTACTTGCACTCTCCACATAGCCCTTAATTCCTTGCAAGATCAAGAATTTTTCAATCTCTGCCATGAAGACATTTAACATCCCAGCCTCCATGCGCTCCATTGCAATGAATTCCACAGACCCACCGCTTTCTGGCTGAAGAATTGTCTCCTCATTTACATTCTAAATTGAACTCCTCTACTTTTGAGGCTCGACCCATGGGTCCTAGACTCCTTGCCTAACAGAAACAACTTCCCAGCGTCCAACCTTTCTAAGCCATGCATTATCTTGTAAGTTTCTATTAGATCTCCCCTCAACATTCTCAACTCTAATGAATACAATCCCAGGATCCTCAGCTGTTCATCATATGTTAGGCCTACCATTTCAGGGATCATCCATGTGAATCTCTGCTGAACATGCTCCAGTGCTAGTATGTCCTTCCTGAGGTGTGGGGCCCAAAATTGGACACAGTATTCTGGGTGTGGCCTAACTAGAGCTTTATAAAGTCTCAGAAGCACATCGCTGCTTTTATATTCCAACCCTCTTGAGATAAATGACAATATTACATTTGCTTTCTTAATCATGGACTCAACCTTCAATCAACCTTTAGAGAATCCTGGACTAGCACTCCCAGATCCCTTTGTACTTTGGCTTTATGAATTTTCTCACTGTTTAGAAAATAGTCCATGCCTGTATTCTTTTTTCCAAAGTGAAAGACCTTACATTTGCTCAATTGAATTTCATCAGCCATTTCCTGGACCACTCTCCTAAACTGTCTAAATCTTTCTACAGCCTCCCCACCTCCTTAGTTCTACCTGCCTGTTTGCCTAACTTTGTATCATCAGCAAACTTCACCAGAATGCCCCAATCCCTTCATCCAGATCATTAATATATAAAGGTGATTGGCTGTGGCCCCAACATTGAACCCTGTGGGACACCACTTGACACTGGCTGCTATTCTGAAAAAGAACCTTTTATCCCAACTCTCTGCTTTCTTCAGACAGCCAATCCTCAATCCATGCCAGTAGCTAACCTCGAACACCATGGGCCCTCACCTTACTCATCAACTTCCCAAGAGAGACCTTATCAAAGGCCTTTTGGAAGTCTAGATAGGTAGCACTTTTTTGTAGTGCCTACCATACTCAAATCTATTCCCTGACTCTCCTTAATTGTTGTGATATTACTCTTGTCTTCTACTGTGAACACTGATGCAAAGTACTTATTAAGTTCTTCGGCTATTTCCTTATCTCCCAGCAGTAGCTTTTTTGCAACAATTTTGAGCGGCCCAATGTCTATTTTTGCTTCTCATTTGTTTCTTATGTATTGGAAGAAACTTTTATTATCATTTCAATATTACTGACGAGCCTACTTTCGTATTTGATCCTCTCTTTCCATACTTCTCTCTTTGTTATCTTCTGTTTGTTTTTGTAGTCTTCCTAATCTTGATTTCCCAGTGCCCTTCGCCACTTTATAGGCTATTGCCTTTTCTTTGATGCATTTCCTGACTTACTTTGTCAGCTATGGCTGTCTAATTACCACCCCCCACCCCTTTCCTGGATAATCTTTCTTTTCTTTGGGATGAACCTCTGTATTGTGTCCTCAATTACATCCAGAACCTCCTGCCATTGTTGCTGTACTGTCTTCCCCACTAGACTCTGCTCCCAGTCAATTTTCGTCAGTTCCTCTCTCATGCCCTTGTAATTACCTTTATTTAACTGTAACACCATTACGTCTGATTTTGTGTTCTCTCTTTCAAACTGCAGACTGAACTCCACCATATTATGATCGCTGCCTCTTAAGTGTTCCTTTACTTTAAGATCTTTTATAAAGTCTGGTTCATTACATAGCACTAAGTCCAGAATAGCCTGCTCCTTTATGGGCTCCATCACAAGCTGTTCCAAAAAGCCATTCCATGAATTCTATTTCTTTGGATCCACCGGCAACATTATTCACCCAATCCACCTGCATATTGAAGTCCCCCATGATCACTATGACCTTGCCTTTCTGACGTGCCCTACAGGTACATTTTGTGCCCCCTGGTCCTGACCCATTGTTAGAAGGCCTGTACATAACTCCCATTATGGTTTTTTTGTCTTTGTGGTTCCTCAACTCCACCCACATAGATTCTACATTATCTGACCCTATGACATTCTATGCCATAGATTTAATTTCATTCTTAACTGACAAGGCAACACTGCCTCCTCTGCCCAACTCCCTGTCCTTTCAGTAAGTTGTAAATCCTTGAATGTTTAACTGCCAGTCCTGAACCCCCTGCAACCATGTCTCTGTGACGCCTACCACATCATAATCATTCATGATGATTTGTGCTGTTAATTCATCTACTTTGTTACGAATATTACAAGCATTCAGGTAAAGCTCCTTAATGCTAATGTTTTTATCCTAATGCTTTCCAACATCTCTCATAATATGTCCTAAGTTGTCCTTCCTTTTTGCTTTATTCCTAGTCTGCCTTGAACTTAAACCCTGCGCACATGCTAACCTGCTACTTATCATTCTACCTGATTCTATACTCCCTGTCGCATTCCCTTTCCCTTCCCCTGACTCACAAGTTTAAAGTCCTAGTGACAACCCTATTTATCCTTTTTATTAGAATACTGGTTCCAGATCAGTTCAGGTGGAGACTGTCCCATTGGTACAGATCCCTCTGGTTCCAAAACTGATGCCAATGTTCCATGAAATTAAATCCCTCTTTCCCACATCAATCTCTTAGCCACATGGTTACTTCCCTAAATTTCTTATCCCTATGCCAATTTGCACAATCCAGAAATTTGTAATCCAGAAATTATGACCCCTGAGGACCTGGTCTTCAATTTCCTTCCTAGAGCTTGATAATTCCCAAACATGTCCTCCTTCCCAGCCTTACTTATGCTGTTAGAGCCAACATGGACCACAACAACTGGATCTTCTCCCTCCCACTCCAAAATCCTTTCAAGCAGGGTGGGGATATCCTGCACTCTGACAAGGGCAGGCAACACACCATGCAGGGCTCCCAATCCGGTTCGCAAAGGATATCTGTCCCCCTAATAATAGAAGCCCCTATAACAACAACTGGTCTTTTTGCTCCCCCTTCTTGAATGGCCTTCTGAACCATGGTGCCGTGGTCAGCTGGCTCATCCTGTCCACAGTCCTTTTTGTCATCCGTGCATGATGTCAAGCCCTGACCAGCCACCGCAAGTAGCCATCTGACCATGTCCAAGCTCTACAACTGATAGCGAGCGTTGTCCTTGACTTTCTGTGCTGTGACACCACCCCCACACCACGCCCCCACCCCCAATAAAGGCTGCCGTATTTGACATGGCAAAGTGCATAGAGACAAGGCAAAGATGCTGCCAACCTCCAAGTAGGTGCAAAGTGAGTGAGTACTAAGAACGCAAAAGAGCACCCCTCAGATACACTTTGGTCCAGTCCATGAGTTGATGCCTGGGCCTGTGAGGAAAATGTCCTGGTATAGCATTAAATGAGAGATGCTGGTGTACTCCCTAAAGCAGCATTAAAATGTAGAACTGTATTGTTTGTGGATGAGAGATGGGAGCATAATGAATCTAGTATGTGCTCAATATTAACTGCCATTGATGGAGGATGTGGGCACTTGCAGCCCATGGAGCCTGCCCTGATATGTTGGCAACCTCCAAGATGGAGGCATGGAGGAGCAAGCAGTGAGCTGAACTCAACAGATGCCCATTCTGACATTCATGCCAGAAATGTTTAACGCCCAGTTTCCACCTTGTGTTTTGGGGAATAAGTAACTGCACATTACTAACATGAAATTAAGTAATACTGGCATGCTAATACATGCTGCTCACTAGCAAGGTTCTTGCCTTGCTGTTCAACACTCAGGTTGGAGAATCAGACTTTTTCTTGATGTTAAGAAAGTAATTTCTGCCAATCTCACCCTACTTTTCCAACTACTTCAGGGGTTCAGTAGATTCCACATAATGTTTCAAGTCCAACAAATATCCTCTGAATCCTCTTTAGTTCGGAAGAAGTTATACTGGACTCGAAAAGTTTCTGTATTTCTTTCTTCACAGATGCTGCCAGGCCAACTAATGTGAACAACATAGAAAGTTACAGCCTCACCTTAAAATAGTAAAAATATGTTTTTACCTCCATCGAGTGCTACCATGAATTTAACCTTCGTGCCTGCCAGGAGTATTTTGTTAAAAATATAGCTATTGATTGAATAAAAATTAATTCCAAAGGTTTCTATTGTTCATCAATCAACTTTTAACAGTTTAAGGATCAGTTTTGAGGCTTAATTTATCTATGCTTGATGATCAATGCTATTTTTGGATGGACTTCTGCAACACCACTCAATCAAGAAGGTAACTTATTAACAACAGAGTGCCCTCAGAGTTAAAGGGGATAGATCTGATTTCAATGCATTCGCCTGCATAATCATTCACTGCTAGTCATTCAGACTGATTAATTTTAATATTGAATTTTAAATATGATGAATTTTAAATAAAGCATAACCCAATAATTAGATTTTGTTTTTTGTGTCGTATTCCTCATGGTATTTCTAAAGATGAAATTCTCTATGAATTAGAGACCTGATCATGATTTCTCTACAGCCTCATTTGTAGCCAGAACAGAACAATAGTCAAATCACTTCATTTTTTTTTTAAAACCCTCTGATTTCCCACCATCATGGTAATGGTGGAATAGCTGATATTCTACTATTGCTAGACTGGTAATCCAGGGGTCAGCTGGGGAATATGAATTCTCCGCTGTATGGAATCAACACACATGACCTAAATTGACAATGATGATGAAAAGTAGTGCTTTGACCAGCATTCCAGAGGCAAGGATAAAGAATATCTTACACCTATTCTTTGATGGTCTCAGAAAGTTTGGTCTAACAATTGTGTTTGTAGGACCTTCAAGATGTGTTTCATGATAAATAATATATTTTAATCCACCAGCTTTAAACCTTAATTGAACTTCTAAAAATATTTTTGTAAACAATACATAAGACTAAAGTAACATCAATTTATAATGAAGGTGGCTACCTAATTCACACTACTGTATATTCCATGTTCCAATTCCATTGAAATGGAGACAATTTGTCTGCAGATATTCCTATTAAAGGCAATGGCTTCAGAGATATTTGAGTGATCCATATTTCCTTTACCATTACCAGAATATGTAACATTCAACTATATAGATTTGAACCATCAAAGCTAATCACTTGAACAATGTGGCCCTGACAAAGAGAGTTCCCAGATCTGATGTAATGAATTTAAAACTTGAATATGCAATCATGCTTGAATCAATAGTCATTCAGAAAGGATGGCCATATAACAAACTAACTCTTTGTATCTAAGAAGAACTGATGACAAGAAGCTGAGATACTAATTTTCTCTCAAGTTACCTAGTCTCCATCTTCCTCCCTCTCCCTCTAGCTCCCTCTCCCTCCCTCACCTCATCTCCATCTTCTCCCTTTCCTTTTTGACCTCCCCAACTTTTGACCTCCGCACTGTCTCTACTCCCTTTCCTCCCATGCCCTCTCCTCCACCATGCAAGTTTTTGGGTGTGTTAATTATTTTTTGACTCTCTCTCTCTCTCTCTCTCTCCATGTGCAGCAGACAGAGATTTTGAAGGAAGAACACAACTCCACAACTGTGCCTCCAAAAATACAAAAGGATGATTCATTTGTAGTTTTAAACTGCATTGGACTGAAAGTAGAAGACCACTGGTGAAGGCAATGAGATGATCAAATTGGGCCTGAAACCAATCAAGTAACCAACTACGGACAGTATAGTCATTTTTAATTTTGCTTCTGTACTCTAATTTGACCAAACTTTCTTTTTCTACTCTGCTAATCTGTATATTTGAAGAGAAAAATGAATCTATATTTTATTACTTTAATTAAATCATCTTAAGGTTGATCAAGCATTTTTTTCGTTTAATTTAAGAAAATCTATCTAATTAATTCTTTAATGATCACAGCACATACACAATAAATTGCCGAGTATATTCTTTGACCAAAATCTTAAAAATATCTGTTATGGTCAAAGTAAGAAGAGGAAAGTGAGAGCCGTCATATGACCCTTTCAACCTGAGCCAAACAATGGATTATAAAAGCATGATAACAAATAGGAGAATGTAAAATGGGTTTCTTGGCCTGATGTTGTCATTTTATGTGTCTTTTAATATGTTGTGAGTTATTTGTAATGTGCTTGAACGGCAGATCTCAAAAGCCAACGGGTTTTGAGTGAAAGAGTGGGCACTTTGTTCAGATATTTTTAATCAAGTTGTTCTGAGATGTTATGACACGTGGGAATTGAACCCAGGCCTTTTGGCTCCGGGGTAAAAGCAATACCTTCAACTGTGAAATGTAATTCACCTGAGTTTCTATTATAAATTGTATGTTCGATTTTTAAAAAATCCTTACCAGATATTACTGCAGACTTTTAACAACGTGTTTCATCAGTCAGCCACTCGGTTGTACAGAAGGTACCTCATCATCAGCTTCACAGCGAGAAGCTGTAAGCAATAAATGGTAACCATGGGAAATCAGCTTTCTTGCTAATTAACACTTAAATAATTTTAAATTTCATTTTTACTTTGAATTAACTTTAAATTGTTTCTTGTTCTTCATTACTAGCACAAACCTTATGAGCTAATGAACACTAGAATATTACTGAAAAAGATACATTTTGTTGACATTTTATCACAAATCTGAAGGAATCCTTCACTGTATAAGTGGGTGACGTTTTTGAAACTGGTTGCAGCAATTCATCACTTCGTGTGCCTTGGGCAGCCTGCACATACATAGACATAATGAGCTCTGAGGATGAACTCTGATAATACCATGGGGTAGGGACAAGGTATTTCAAAAGTTTGAGCAGTGAGTGAAGCTAGCGGTTTTAAGAGCAGTAACAACAGAAGGGGCAGACTTTCTGCCTATGACATGCAAGTAATGTGATATATGAATTCCAGTGTAGATTGTACATTGCAAAAACAGATGGATCATATCAAACAGCATGTCCCTTCAGCTGTTCACAAGAAGCACATAACTGGCTGTACCCAAGTACTTGAAAACTCATAACACAACATCTTTTCATAGAATCCCTTCAGTGCAGAAAGAGGCCATTGTCCCATCATGCCAGCATCAACCCGCTGAAGAGCAGCCCACCTAGACCCAATCCCCTCACACTATCCACTATGAGTGGCATAGTGGCTCAGCGGTTAGCACTGCTGCCTCACCGCGCCAGGGACCCAGATTTGATTCCAGCAACTGTCTGTATGGAATGTGCATATTCTCCCGCGCCTGTGTGGGTTTCCTCCGGGTGCTCCAGTTTCCTCCCACAATCCATACATGTGTAGGTTAGGAGAATTGGCCATGCTAAATTGTCCATAGTATTCAGGAATGTGTAGGTTAGGTGTATTATTCAGGGGTAAATGTGGGTTAAAAGGGTAGGGGAATAGGTTTGGGTGGATTAATCTTTGGAGGGTTGGTGTGGACTTGTTGAGCCAAATGGCCTGTTTCCACACTGTAGGGATTCTATTCTATGAACTATCTCCATAATCCTGCATTTACCATCGCTAATCTACCTAGCCTGGATACTAGGGGATAATTTAATAATCCACCTAGGCTGCACATCTTTAGTTTAGTAAACTGGAGCACCCAGAGGAGGCCCATGCAGACATGAGGAGAATGATTCCAAGGCTGAAATTGAACCCGAATTCCTGATTCTGTGAGGCAGCAGTGCTAGTGTGGAGTCCCTCTGCTGCCTGATGTTAGATGTGATTCGGTGATTAGGCAGCACTTGTTGGATAATCCTGAATGTGTGAGGAATTACAATGACAACTGTATTGGGTGTACTGAAAGTTAAGATAAACATAAGAAATAGAAGCAAAAGTGGGCCATTCAGCTCCTCAGGCCTGTCGTGCCATTCTATAATATTGCGGCTGATCTTCCCCAGGCCTCAGGACTGCTTTTGTGCCAGCTTACCACAGCCCTCAACTCCTCAATACTTCAAAAATCTATCTGACTCCTCTTTAAATTCTTTCAGCAATTTATTTTGAGCCTTCAACCTCTTAGCAATAAAGGCCAATATTTATTTTGTCTTCTTAATTACTTGCTATACCT
Source organism: Hemiscyllium ocellatum (assembly GCF_020745735.1). Taxonomy (NCBI): domain Eukaryota; kingdom Metazoa; phylum Chordata; class Chondrichthyes; order Orectolobiformes; family Hemiscylliidae; genus Hemiscyllium; species Hemiscyllium ocellatum. Next base: position 96,874,731 of record NC_083404.1, on the reverse strand, counting down.
GTGTGATAATTCATGTGTTTCGTACAGAAGAACATCAGTTCGTTCATTCTCGATTTTCTGGTGCTGTTCTTAAGTTCACTTATGAATTTGAGCATTACTGACAGGACCAACACTTATTATTCAAGATAAATACATACAATCTAATAGCTATGCCTTTATTCATTCGTGGAATGTGGGCATCATGGCTCGGCCAGCATTCATTGCCCATCTTAATTACCGAGAGGGCAGTTAAAAGTCAACCAAATTGCTGAGGGTCTAGAGTCACATGTAGGCCAGACCAGGTAAGGATGACAGACTTCCTTCCCTGAAGTACATTAGTGAACCAGACGGACTTTTCCAACAATCAGCAATGGTGTCATGGTCATCATTAGACCCAATATTCCAGATTCTTCACTGAATCCAAATTCTACCGTCTGTCGTGACAGAATTTGAACCCAGGTCCCCAGAAAACTAGCTGAATTTCTGGAGAAATAATCTAGCACTAACACCACTAGGCCATTGCCTCCTCGATTACTATGCTAGTCACTTCAACTGCCCTTTGTTATAGTGAGTTCCACATTCTAACCACTCTTCAGGTGTAGGAATTTCTTCTGAATGCCTGTTTAGATTTATTGGTCTTTTTATAATTTTGGCTTCCTATTTGTAGTCTCCCTTGTTAAAAGAAATTTAAAGTTCTTTATAGTTTAAGTATCTGTATAAGGCCAGCCTTTCCATTTGTAGAGAAAATATCCAAGACTTCCCTGATAAATGTACCATTTCAAATCTGGCATCATCTTTGTAAGCCATTTTTGCAACTATTTTTAAAATTATCAATAACTGTTGCAATCCTTTTTGATATTAATTATTTTTTAAGAAATTTGCATTTCCAGTGACCAGCTTAAAGGAAGCATGTAACAAGATTTCAAGCTTTACGACATTTTCTGTAACAAATAAATGAAAACCAACATTTTGGTATGACTTGACCCGCTCCCATAACCTCACTCATCGCTGGGACCAATAGGTCACTTCAGCTTATCATTCAGTAGAATTAATAGGAGGTTGTGTGCTCTATATTACCTTAATTTAATGGAAGAAGTTTTAATCTTAGCTACCTTACAGAACTTGTAACAATACATTAATCCCTTTTATAACATGGAAACCTTAATTGTGCACACAATTAAGGATGGATCTAATCGAGTGTCTGAAGACAACAGCAGAGTATTAGAAATAATCTGATTTAACTGTAACAGCTAGTTTTTAATTCTCATCAAAATTACCTATGCTCATGAAATCTGAAATTTGGACATCTAATCTCAGAAGTAATCATTGCTAGTAATATAAAACATAGAATAGCAACATCGAATGTAACTCCTTCTACACCGTCTCAGTCTCAGAATAACCTCTGTCTTCCTGTCCATGATGTATTTGGTTCTATTTATCACATTGGTTATTACTGAGTTCTCATCAGATATTATTGTTAATTGCTGGCAACTGGTGACCAGATTAATACTGTAAAATGTCAAACCTACCAGATACTAACATACGGTTGTCCAAATTTATTTTAAATAAAATACTTATAGTAAACAGAAAAATAAATTTGTTTCATTATACTATTCTAAACTGAATTCAAACTCAAGTCCCAAATTTTCACTGTGCACCCAATTTTCAGTAATTGATTTTCAATTAAGTTTAAATATTGCAGCTTTGCTTTTCAATGAGAATATCAGAATAAAGTGAGGTGAACAGTAAGAATAAATCAGTAGATTCTCTATGCCAGAGAAGCTTCCCCATTTTGATTAATTCATGTTGCTTATGAATTTTTAAAAACTACCTTTGGGATATTTACAACTACATTTTGAATTATTTTTGCACCTTTAAATCCCAATTATCTTAGCTATGATAACAGGTGTAATATACATGAAATAATGCCTCTTTATGCAAATCAGCTGGGCACATACTTGGTCCCTGCAGAATGGGAAAGACCAAGAGAATGCTAATTCAAAGTTTAAGACTATAATACTTAATATGTGATCAGACAATTTTGAATTGGACATATTCAATAGAAGTTTCTTTTTCTTGCGCTTCATTAAAGTTAATTATATAAAGCAGATATTCCATGGAGGGAATACCCAGCTGCTGCTACCATAGAGTCAAAGAGATGTACAGCGCGGAAACAGACCCTTCACTCCAACTCTTCCATGCCGACCACATATCCCAACCTAATCTAGTCCCATTTGCCAGCACTTATGGTGGTTAGCACTGCTGCCTCACAATGCCAGAGACGTGGGTTCAATTCTTGCCTCAGGCAACTGTCTGTGTGGAGTTTGGATTAGTGGTGCTGGAAGAGCACAGCAGTTCAGGCAGCATCCGAAGTGCAGCGAAATCGATGATTCGGGCAAAAGCCCTTCATCATTCTCCCTGTGTCTGTGTGGGTTTCCTCCCACAGTCCGAAGATGTGCAGGTCAGGTGAATTGGTCATGCTAAATTGCCTGTAGTGTTGGTTGAAGGGGTAAATGTAGGGAGGTAGGTCCCTCTTTGGAGGGTTGATGTGGACTTGTTGGGCCGAAGGGTCTGTTTCCATGCTGTAAGTAATCTAATCTCACTTGGCCCATATCCCTCTAATAATTTATTGTGCCTGCTTATAATTGAGTATAGTGTAGTGTTGCTCTTATTTCTATGTTACAGTTTGTGTCTATACTCGGCCTCAATTGAGATATTATATAACATAATGATCAGCCATAATTGCAGAGATTGACCCTTGTCCCTCAATAACTATTCTTGTAAGGCATCCAGTCCTTTAAATGAAGGAGAAACAGAAAAATTCTCAAGGACACAGGCACTGGCAGCTCCCAGAGTAATATTTTGTGTCACCAGTCCTATTCCAGCAGTTGGCGTAGTTCTGTGACAGTGACTGGGACCATCCTCAGCCTGAGATAGCAATATGGCATGGTCATTTGTAAGAAATGGCATTGAGACGATTGATTCGAAGCATCCCGTATCCCCTCTATATCATGAGGAGATTTTCAGCAGTAATTTCTCCATGTGGAGGCTGTTTGGCAGTTGCCTGAGATTAGTGTAAATCCAGTACAGGGCTTACTGGTGCATTAGTTTGTCCTTCATTTCTCTGTGCCTTCATAGCACCGTGGCCACAGTGACGATGACCCATGCTATGAGTGGATATTGTTTACAGCTCTGATTAATCTGGGTGTGGAATTTCAGAAGCAGAACAAGTTCTCAGTAATCTGAATAGTCAATATTCATTTCACACACAAATGATGGTTTAGCACATTTCTCCATGAGGTGAGACAGGGAGACCTCCAACATGAATTCTTGACATAGGGGACAGTACTACAACATCACAAGCCATGTCATGCTAATACAGCAGAAGATTGTAAGTGGAATAGGATTACTGATAGCTTGTTCCCACTAGCCCACCTCCCGCATCACCAAAGATATAGACTGCATAGCATATGGGAATACACTAGAATATTCACTGTTCAAGGTGACAAAAATCTGCTCCATGCCTTGTGTAGCCTATAAGACCTCGAATTATCTTTGTGAATTGTGGCCTGCAGGGATATTTTTAACATCACCTGCAAAGTACTTCTGCTTTGTAGAGATGGCAGTGACAATCTGAAAATGATCAATGATGTGGTCAAGGTTGCTTCGGACCAGGCTTTCTGTCCCATGTATTTGTATGCATGTGTACAGATTTGTATTTCACGTGCAGAGTACTATGAATACAGCCATCTTCAATTTTATATAGTAGTAGTGCAAATTAATGCACTTTCTTGTTAAAGGCTTCACATTGCTCACAAGTAAAACCTGTATGCTCAAACAGAAAACAAATGCTCTCCCCACTCTTTTGTGGTCACAGCCATTTTTTATTTTACTTGTACATTTATAATTCATTTGAGAATGGAAGGTGATACAAGTCAGGCTTGACAGTGTGAATCACAGGCTCAGCTCGATCATCAAGGGAATCCAACACCCCAGAGCTTCCAAGTTCCTTTTTTCCTTGCTTTTCCTGTCAACTCCACTAGTGCTGAGGCTCAACACATTCTGACCCAAAGCTTTCATTTATGTCTTCTTCTCCCTACATTATCCCCTGAGACCCATACAGCTTAGCCATGCCAACCATCATGTTATTCTGCCCCATCAAAGCCAGGGTCTTGGATATCATTGATGCCCAATCTCTCTTCATAGGACAATCCTATCACCATAGAACAACAGTCTAGTGAACCTTTACTGCACTGTCTCTATGTCAATAAGAGTCTTCCTGAAGTAAGGAGATGAAAACTCCACACAATGTTTCAAGTATGGTCTAAACAGGCTCCTGTACAATTGGTGCAAGACTTCACCACTCTTGTATGGAAACCCTCTTACGATAAAGGTTCTATTAACTGCCCAATCAGTTTTCTACATCTGCATGTTAGTCTTCAATAATTTATTAACAGGTCGCTTTATATGTGCACACCTTCCATCTCATACCATTTAAGACAAACTCTGCTCATCTGTTTCGCCTACCGAAATGGATAATCTCACAGTGTTTCCACATTATTTTCCATCTCCTATATTCACACCCATTCATTAAGCCTACCCAAATCCTTTTGAAGCAGCTTTACATCTTCCCTCACAACACACATTTCCATTCACCTTGGTGTCATCCATAAATTTGGAAATAATACATTTGGTACCCACATCCAAATTATTGATATAGATTGTGAATAGTTAGGGCCGAAGTATTGTGCACTCCAGTATATAGTTTGCCAGCACAGCAATGACTTGTTTAAACTTACTGTCTGTTTTGTTTTGCCCATTGGCTAATCATTCTCGGGCAACTAGAAAGTTAAAGGGTGATCTGATCAAAGTCTTCATGATGTTAACAGAAAAAGACAGGGTAGATGAAAATAAACAACTTCTACTCATTGGGGATTCGAGAAATAAGGTACACAGTCTGACAATTAGAGCTAGACTCTTCAAGAGAGTTATTAGGAAGAACTTCCACACACAAAGGGTGGTAGATGTTTGGAACTATCATCCAGAACTAGCAGTGGATGCTGATCATGTGTTAACTTTAAATCAGAGATAAATAATTTTTTTTTAAGGGATATGGGCCAAAGATAGGTATGTGAAGTTAAGCCACAGATTAACCGCAATCTCACTGAATGATGGAACAGGCTTGAGTGGTTGAATGACCAACTCCTGCTCCCTTATTCCTGTGAATCCATACCAGTACATTACCTCTTATCCCATGTGCTTTAATTTTGCTAAACAACCTCATATAACAGAACTTGTCAAAATGAAGTTTACTACATATATCCAATCAATTTTGTATAAAGTATCTGCAAAAAGCTCTGAGTTTGTCAAATATAATTTGCCATTTACAAATCCATACCAACTTTGCCCAAACAGATCAATATTATCCATATATTAATTGAACAAAAAATCTTTATAATAGATTCCAGCATTTTCTCTGTTAGTTATCTAAGTCTGTAGTCCCAGGTCCTTATCAGTTTCTTGGTCCTTCTTTTCTGTATATAAAAGCCTCCCAAACTTCAAATTTATTACTATTTCTGTCAATTTAATAAACCTTTTCCTTCAATCTTATACAAACTTTAACCTCCTTTAGCAATTAAAGTTGATTGACATTTGTTGAGTTTTTGCAGCTTTATGCTATGTAATTGTTCTTTAAAGACTATCCATTACCTATGAACACATGCCCTGTTTTAATGCCCTGTTCTCGCTAGTCAGTTCAAATGTGCTATGCAAAGTTCTTTTGACAGCCCATGTATTGTTAGATTTCCATCCCATTGCTTTCAATTGCAATAAGATCGGGCAGGCTCCAGAATGAATTAGCAATTACCTTCACCAGAATATCTACCAGGTAATAAGGGTAAAATTGGCTAAAGAAATATGGAGGTGGCTATCATGTTTAAAATTGAGCTCATGATCTCAAATTGTAAACAAAACAAGCTCTGAACCTACCAGCACATTAACAAACTTTTAGGATCTTTAGTAGTTCAAATATATGAACATGAATAAAAGAGACAAACAGATTATTTGGTCCATTCAATCTGCTCCACCATCCGGTAAGGTCATGGCTGATCTGCCAGTGTTTTCCTAATTCCACATTCTCAATGAAGCACCAATAAGTTTTGATTCCCTTGGCTAATGAGAATCTAACTACCTTGATCTTGATCAATTGGACCAGTGGGCCAAGGAATGGTCGATGGACTTTAATTTAGCCAAAGGCAAGGTGATGCATTTTGGTGGGCAGGACTTACACAGTTTATGGTAGGGCACTGTTTTCAAACAGAGTCCTAGGGGTGCAGATACATAGTTCCTCGAATGTGGCATCACTGGTAGATGGGGTGGTGAAGAAGGCATTTGGCACACTTGCTATCATCGGTCAGATTACACATTGAGTACAGGAGTTGGGATTTCATGTTAGTTTTACCAGACAATGGTAAAGCTACATTTGGAATACTGTGCACAATTCTGATTTTCCTGCTGTGGGAAGGACGTTATTAAACTGGAAAGGGTGTAAAAAAGATTTGTGTGGATGTTACTGAGATGGAAAGGTTTGAGTTATAAGGAGAGGCTGGATAGTTGGGACCTGTTTCCCTGGAGCATAGGGGGCTGAGGAGTGACCTTATAGAGATTTAGAGTCATAGAGATGTACAACACGGAAACGGACCCTTCAGTCCTGCTCATCCATGTTGACCAGATAACCTAAATAAATCTAGTCCCATTTGCCAGCATTTGACACCACATCCCTTTAAACTTCCTTTTCAAATACCCATCCAGATGCCTTTCAAATGTTGTAATTGTACCAGCCTACACCACTTCCTTTGGCAGTTCATTCCATATATGCATCACGTTCTGTGTGAAAGAAGTTGTCCTTATATCCCTTTTAAATCTTTCTTCTCTCATTTGAAACCTATGCCTTCTAGTTTTGGACTCACCCCCCCCCAACTCCCCCATCTTATCTATTTACCCTATCCATGTTTCTCATGATTTAATAAACCTTTATAAGGTCACCCCTCAGCCTCTGATGCTCCAGGAAAAACAGCCCCAGCCTATTCAGCCTCTCCCTATATCTCAAAACCTCCAACCCTGGCAACATCCTTGTAAATCTTTTCTGAACCCTTTCAAGTTTCACAAAGCCCTTCCATTGGAAAGAGACCAAGGTTGCATGCAATATTCAAACATTAGCCTAACCAATGTCCTGTATAGGCTTGATATGATCTCCCAAATTCTATACTCAATGTGCTGACCAATAAAGGAAAGCATACCAAACACCTTCTTCACTATCCTATCTACCTGTGACTCTACTTTCAAGGAACTATGCACCTGTGCTCCAAGGTCTCTTTGTTCAGCAACATTGCCTAGGACCTTACCATTAAGTGTCCTGCCCTAATTTGCCTTTTCAAAACAGAAGACCTAACACATTTAGATAAAATCAAACTCCATTTGCCACTCCTGGCCCATTGGTCCATGTGATCAAGAAGCCATTGCATTCTGACGTAACCTTCTTAGTTGTCCACTACACTTCCAATTGTCATGTTCTCTACAAAGTTACTAACCATATCTCCTATGTTCACATCCATATCATTCATACAAAAAATGAAAAGAAGTTGATCCAACACTGATCCTTGTAGCTTGCCGCTGGTCACAGGCCTCCAGTCTGAAAAGCAACCCTCTACCACCACACTCTGTCTTCCACCTTTGAGCCAGTTCTGTACCCCTGTATTCCATGTGATCTACCTTTGCTAACCAATCTCTCATGAGGAACCTTATCGAATACCTTACTGAAGTCCATGTAGATCATGTCCACCATTCTGCCCTCAACAATCCTTTTCATTACTTCTCCAAAAAATTCAATTAAGTTGGTGAAAGAGGATTTCCCTTGCATGAGGGCATGTTGGCTATCCTTAATCAGTTCTTGTCTTATCAAATGCATGTAAATCCTGTCCATCAGAATTCCTTCCAACAAGTTGCCCATCACTGATGTCAGGCTCACTGGTTTATAGTTCCCTGGCTTTTCTTTACCGCCTTTCTTAAAGAGTGGCACATGTCAGCCAACCTTCAGTTTTCCTGCACCTCAGCTGTGACTATCGATGATACAAATATCTCAGCAAGGGGCCCAGCAATCATTTCATTAGCTGTCCACAAAAGTCGAGGGTACACTTGATCAAATCCTGGGGATTTATCCACCTTTACGCATTTTAAGATGTCCAGCACCTCCTCCTCTGTAATGTGGACATTTTCCAAGATATCATTATTTATTTCTCCACATTCAAAATCTTCCATAACTTTCCTCACAGTAAACACTGATGGAAAATGCTCCTTTAGTTTCTCTCCCATCTTCTGTGGTTCCACACATTGGCTGCCTTACTGGTCTTTCAGAGGCCCTATTCTCTCCCTAGTTACCCTTTTGTCCGTAATGTATTTGTAGAATCCCTTTGGATTCTCCTTAACCCTATTTGCTAAACCTATCTCATGTCCTCTTTTTGCCCTCCTGATTTCCCTCTTATGTATATTCCTACCTTAAATTCTTCTGAGGATTCACTTGATCTCTCCTGTCTACACCCATGTTTCCTTCTATTTCTTGACCAAACCCTCAATTTTTCCCCTCATCTAGCATTCCCTACACCTACCAGACTTTCCTTTCATCCTAACAGGAACATGTTTTCTCTGGACTCTTAATTTCTCATGTTTGAAGACTTCCCATTTTTCAGCTGTCCCTTTACCTCCAAATATCAACCCCCAATCAACTTTTGAAAGTTCTTGCATAGTACCATCAAAATTAGCCTTCCTCCAATTTGCAACTTTAACTTTTAGATCTGTTCTATCATTTTCCATCACTATTTTAAAACTAATAGAATTATGGTCACTGGTCCCAAAGTGCTCCCCCACTGATACCTCAGTCACCTGTCCTGCCTTATTTCCCAAGAGTAGGTTAAGCTTTGCACCTTCTCTAGTAGGTACATGCACGTAGTATATCAGAAAAAATTCCTGTACATACTTAACAAATACCTCTCCATCTAAACCCTGAATGCTATGGCAGTCCCAGTCTATACCTGGAAAGTTAAAATCCCCTACCATAACCACCCTATTATTCTTACAGATAACTGAGATTTCCTTACAAATTTGTTTCTCAGTCTCCACCAATTATTGGGGAGTGTATAGTACAATCCCAATAAGGTAATCATCCCTTTCTTATTTCTCAGTTCCACCAAATAAGCTCCCTGGACATATTTCCAGGAATATCCTCACTATGCACAGCCGTAACGTTATGTCTAATCCAAAATACCACTTCTCCTCCTCTCTTTCCCCTCTTTCTATCCTTCCTGTAGCATCTATATCCTGGAACATTAAGCTGCCAAATCTGTCCATCCCTGAGCCATGTCTCTGTAATTGCTATGATATCCCAGTCCCATGTTCCCAACCATGTCCTGAGTTCATCTGCCTTACCTGTTGGGCCTCTCACACTGATATAAATGTAGTTTAATTTATCAGTCCTATGTCATTCTCTGTTTTGTTCCTGCCTGCCCTGAGTTTTTGACTTGCTCCCTTTCCCATTCCCAACTGGATGATTCTCAGACTGATTTCTTTTCTCACTATCCCCTGGGTCCTCTGCCCACCTTTTCCCACAACCCCATCCCCCAGACCCCTGCCCCACCCATCCCTTATTTGTTTAAATCCTCCTGAGCAGCTCCAGCCAGTGGCATCAGGAGTAATCCAGATGATCCTACCCTAGAGAAACTCCTTTTTAAATTCCTGCTTAACTTCCTACATTCTCTCCTCAGTATGTCATCCTTCTCTCTTCCAATGCCATTAGTTCCCAATGTGTACAATGACCTCCTGCTGGTCCACCTTCCCTTTGAGAATATTCTACACTGTCTCTGAGATATCCTTGATCCAGGCACCAGGGAGGCAACACGCCATTGTGATTTTTCGCTGTCAGATGCTGAAACGTCTGTCTGTGCCACGGATTAGAGAGTCCTCTATCACAATCAATCGCTTGAAGCCTGGCATACTTGTCATTACATGAGAGCCAGCCCTGGTACCAGAAACATGGCTGTCAATGCTACATTTCATCATCCCCCGCATTTTTTCAAAGGAACATGCCTCTTTGAGATGAGAACGGCCGCAGGAGATTCCTGCATGATGTGCCTCCTTCTTCTACCTTTCCTGGAGGTAACCCATCCACCTGACTGTATCTTCAGTTTTTCTCCCTTCTTACAACTGCCATCCATCACACCCCCTACCTCATGTAAATTCCTCAATGCCTCTAACTGCCACTCCAACCGATCTATATGATTCAATAGGATTCATAATCACACTTTCTGCAGATGTAATCATCAGTAAAATGGAAACTCTCTCTACCCTCCTACATCAGACAGGAAGAATGCATCACTTTACAAAGGCCATCTTTGCTCCTTCACAACCTAAAGACCCAGAAAATAGCACAGTCTTGCTGCTCTAAAAAACATTGCTCTAGACTAACTTAGTACCTTTGTTTTGTATTTTTAAAGTTTAATCAAGAGACAGATCTCAACAAACTATATCACGAAAAAGGAACCCACGCTATTCACTATTAGAGATTTACAAAAAAAAACCCAGTAAGGTTACACTTTAAAAAGCCACTTAGCTGCTCCCTTTCCTTGAGTTCTTCCACCAAGGTTTGTCCAAGGTCAGTTGTGAATTTTGCTGTGTGTTCATTTTTCTTACGTGACTCCAATGCCCAGAGATGCTTGAAATCAAACAGCAGAACAGTTGGCTGTGCAGATTCATCACTGGGTCATTCAGCTGTGCCAGTTTATTTCTTCATTTGATTCACTTCCCACGTGGTCACTGCCTTTGTCTGTCTTCCTCTTCTTAGAAATTTCATTGTTTTGATTTCTTTCCCCCAAAATTCCAAAACAAAGCAACAGGTTATAAAATAGCAATTACTTCTCCTAGAATTCAAGGAAATCAGCTCCAACGCTGAAAATATCTCAAAAAAAGGAACAGCTCTTACAGCCACAAATTTATCCCATTTTTCATCTTAGGTTACCCAGAATCCTCTTCTCTTTAGTTTATAAAATCATGAGGGGCATACATAAGGTGAATAGCCAAGGTCTTTTCCCCAGGGTAGGGGAGTCCAAACTAAAGGCCATGGGTTTCAAGTGAGAGGGGATTGAGAGAAGTGAGTTAGCCTGAAGCAACGGACTTGAGGGGCAACTTTTTCACACAGAAGATGGAGTGTATATGGAGCAAACTGCCAGAGACAGAGGCAGGTATAACTACAATATTTAAAAGACATTTAGACAGATTAGGAAAGGTTTAGAGGGATATGGGCCAAACTGTGACTCATTTAGGAAATGTGGTTGGCATGGATGAGTTGGGCTGAAAGGCCTGTTTCCACGTTCCATGACTCTGTGACCTCTGTCTTAAATATATTCAATGACACCACTTACACTGGCTTCTGAAATGAAGAGTTCAAAAATTACACAAAGCACGAAGAGAAAAATAATTCTCATCTCTGACCCCAAAGGGTGATTCCTTATTTTAAAACTAAGTTTCCTAGTCCTGGATTCACCCGGAAAGAAAACATTCTTTTTCCATCCACTTTGCCAAAGCCATTCAGGATTTTATACACTTCAATCAAGCACCCTTCACTTTCTAAGCAAAAGTGGAAAAAAGTCAATCTCCCATAGCCTTTCGTCCAACAATTTATATTGTCTCATCAGTAAGGAGAACAAAATTGTACATACTATTCAGATGTGGTTCCTCCAATACCCTCTGTAACTGAGGTATAACCTGATTAATGGCATCTTCAGTTCCTCATGAAAATACCATTTCATTAGCCTTCTTGATTGCAACTGTATCTGCTAATGCATTAGACCGCCAGATTCTTTGTGTCTTATTATTCCACAGTCATTCTATACTTAAACGATACACTGCTTTTTCACACATTTTACACCATCTGACACATTTTGACTGCTTAACTTATTTAGATCTACTTGTGCACTCCATATGCACAGGACAGTTTGGCATCCAGTGAAGCTATAGGCTGTTCCTTTCTGCCTTCAACGTTTGAACTGCTCTTTTTGCCAGAACATTGAAGACGAAGAGTAGTAGTAGTTGAATAGAGTTTCTCGAAATGGAGAATGGAGAAACTGGTGTTTCACAGGGATCAGTGCTGGAGCCACTGTTGTTTGTGATATACATAAATGATCTGGAAGAGGGCATTGGTGGTCTGATCAGTAAGTTTGCAGAAGACACAAAGATTGGTGGAGTACCAGAAAGCATAGGGGACTGTCAAAGAATACAGGAGAATATAGATAGACTGGAGAGTTGAACGGAGAAGTGGCAGATGGAGTTCAATCCAGGCAAATGTGAGGTGATGTATTTTGGGAAGTCTAATTCAACAGTGAAATATACTGTAAATGGAAGAGCCTCAGGAAATGTTGATGAGCAGAGAGATCTGGGAGTTTAGGTTCATTGAACCCTTAAAGTGGCTACACAGGTAAATAGAGTGGTCAAGAAGGCATTTGGTATGCTTGCCTTCATTGGATGGGGTATTGAATATGAGAGTTGGCACTTCATGTTAAAATTGTACAAGTCTTTGGTTTGGCAGCATTTAGAATACCGTGGTAGTTCTGGTCGCCACATTACCAAAAGGATGTGGACATTTTGGAGACTGTGCAGAGAAGGTTTACAAGGATATTGCCTGGTATGGAGAGTGCTAGCTTTGAAGAGAGATTAAGCAGGTTGGATTACTTTCATTAGAAAAAAGGAGATTGAGGGGACACCTGATTGAGGTCTACAAAATCATGAAGGTATAGACAGGGTGGATAGAGAGAAGCTTTTTTCCAGGGTGAGGGGTTCAATAACAAGAGGTCACGCTTTCAAGGTGAGAGGTGAAAAGTTTAAGGGGGATAGAGTTGGAAAGTACTTTACACAGAGGGTGGTAGGTACCTGGAATGCGTTGCCAGCAGAGGTAGTAGAGGCAGACACGGTAGATTCATTTAAAGTGCATCTGGACAGATGCATGAGTAGGTGGGGAGCAGAGGGATACAAATCCTTCGGAATTGAGCAATAGGTTTAGACAGTGGATTTGGATCTGCAAGGGCTTGGAGGGCTGAAGGGCCTGTTCCTGGGCTGTAAATTTTCTTTGTTCTTTGTTTTCTTTGTTCATTGGATGATGCATGGTATGGAGCTGTCCTTATATAATGAATACCATTCAAAGTTAGGAAATACTTAAATTTCTTGCTGGTAAATGATAACCCATTGTCTGTAACCAACACTTTTGGAAGTCCATGTATTGCAAACGATGTGCATAATTTTTCTACTATTGTCCTGTGTTTGACGAATGAACTCTACGCATGACCAGCCGATTTGAGTGGGCTTCCACATTGACTAAGAACGTTGAGCGCATGAAAGGACCTGCATAGCGTATGCAATCGAGTCCAGGAATGTGGGGGAGTTCCTGGTGGTAATTTGTGTCCTTGTTAGCATTCTAGGCACTGCCCTAACAATGCAACTATCTCTGAATCCAATCCTGGCTACCAAACATAGCTTGTCGCTAACATCTTTATTTTGGAAATCCCTGGATGACCCTGAATGGAGTTCAGTCAGTATCTGACAGTGACTTTTGCTCAGGACAATCACTCACACTCCTAATACTTATAACCCATCCTCTACTATGATCTGGTCTCTCCAGTCCAAAAAGGTTTCAATTCTGGTTGTGATGGTCCTCCTGTTTCCCTCATCACCACTAGCTGTTTTAGCTTTGAGAAGACTTGATCTTTCTGCATCTAAAGTCTGATGTTGTCAGCTGCAACTGGAAGTATTTTCAGAAATCTTAAAACCAGGAGTGGTACATATGGCAATGTATCTGCCAGTGGGAGGTGACTCAATGCGTGTACTTTTGCTACTTGGCCTCTTGAACAGTGTTCCAATTTGCAATCATATGGACTTAGTATCAGAGAATTTGGCCTGAAGCTAGGGATGGCTCAGCCTTGTCCTCTTTAAGGTGGATGATGAAGGGCTTATGCACAAAATATCGATTCTCCTGCTCCTCAGATGCTGCCTGACCTGCTGTGCTTTTCCAGCACCATACTCTCAACCCTTGTCCTCGTTACTGGACCATAGCAGGGTTTTGTAGTTCATTATTATTACAAATTTACATCTGTAAAAGTATTGGCAGAATGGCCTGACTCCAAATATGACCACCAAACCTTCCTTCTCTGTCTGAGCGTATTTACGCTCTGCATTAGCCAAAGTTGTGGGTGCATACACTATTGGGCATTCCTCTCATTGGGCCACCTATAAGCTAATACTACCATGATACCAAACGGTGAAACATGGCATGTCAATTCTAGACCTTGCTTGAGATTGTAGATTGGAGCTGAAAGTGTGTTGCTGGAAAAGCGCAGCAGGTCAGGCAGCATCCAAGGAACAGGAGATTCGATGTTTCGGGCATAAGCCCTTCTTCAGTAGATTGCCTACATCTTGGAGGATAATAACTGTTTGTTCTCTTCCCTGGAAGCTATGGCTTGGCTCCGTGACCGTTTCCAAGGTTGCCACTTTATTGTGAGTTGATGGAAAGGTGCCAGGATACAGGCCAGCTTGTGTATTAACTTTCGGTATTTGCTCACCAGCCCAAGGAAACGCCTAAGCTCCAGTACTGACCTGAGAGCTGGGCACCTTTGATCACTCTTACTTTATCTTCTGAGTCTTGTCAACTCTGCAGTCCAGATAGGTCAATTGGGATGCATGAAAACACATTTTTCCTTTCTGAGGCATATGCCCACTTGGGAGAAATGCCTAAGGATGATGTCCAAGTACTTCAAGTGCTCATTATTGGTCTACCCTGTTATTAGCAGATAATCCAAATAAATGATAACCTCGGGTATACCTTGTAAAACGTTGTCCATTATCCACGAAAGAATTGCACAGACTGATGATACCCCATGTGGCAGTCTTGTATGTTGGCACAAACCCTTATAGATATTAATTGTAGCATACTTCTGGAAATCCTCATCTAACTACAATTGCAAGTACGAATGGCTAATGACCAGCTTTATGAAGGACAGCCCCCCTGCAAGCCTTGCATATAATTGCTCTAATTGAGGGATCGGGTACTCATCCAGCTGTGAAAAGCTTTACAATCCCCAGAAAGGCAAACCAATCCATCAGGCTTCACAATTGGTGCGACCACTGCTACACATTCTGCAAATTGCACTGGCTTGATGATTCCTTCACCTTTCAACCTACTGACTTCTGCCTCTACTTTTGCCCTAAAGGCAAATGGCACTGGCTGGGCCTTGCAGAAACATTGGGTTGCTTCATAATCAATATGCAAGGTGGCCTTGTTACCTTTGATAGTCGCTAGACCTTCCTGGAAAACATCCAGCTATTTCATTAACATTTCACTCAGGCAGCCATTTTCTAAACAAAAGTGTTGTGCCCATCAAAGTGAATCTTTCTCAACTAATTTCACCCCATCAGGCTTGGGCCCGAGCCTTTTACTACAATCGGTGGTAACTGAACCAGCTGCTTCTCATGAGAAACTGGTACTGAAGTTGTATCCTTAATCTGTTAAGGTTCCCTGGTATAGGGTCTCAGTTTGGCTGAGGTCTTAAGCAAGTTAAGGGTTGGAGTGCAGAACAAATCTTTGCCAGGACTGGTTCTGTGGTCACTGAAGAGCTGCGCTGGTGTCAATCTCCATGAGAATCGGATGACCATTTAACTCGATGTTTATTTTGATTGGTTCTGATTTGGATGTTGCTAAGCAATTTAACTGTTCCAGACCAGATGTCAGTGTTCATTCCAGAGTATGCACTCTCCTGGATACCAACTGATGAGTTTTCTTAATCAATTTAAGTCGAGCAAAACGATTTTGATGTCTGAAATCTGCATACTGGAAGCAACTATAATGGCTTGTCGGCTTGAATCCTGAAGAAAATGTTAATCGTGTGGCCAAGACTTGGCTTTGTTTTGGTGCCTTGTTGCAGAGTCCCTGATGAGATATATCCTGATGAGGCTTTGAAATTGCTTTCACTCATGTGGTGTTCCCCAAGCTCGGTATAACTGTTCATTTCCATCAGACTACTCTGCAACTTCTATGCTCCACTTGCTACATTTTCTAATGATAGTTATAGTTGTTGTTTGAAATCCAGTTGGGCTGAGCTAGTATGCGCTTTTGCATGGTCACATCATTAATCCCATTCTCACTGCCACTGAAAGAACGCCACAGCCACTGATAGCCCATCACCAAGTCACTCTTTAGTTACATGTAGAAAGCCCTTGACACTGGTCCAACATACTCAGAGCCAGCTCTCAAAATGAACAGATCCTTCGACACTCAAGTTTTTTTTTCTCTTTTGGAAAAGACAAAGAACACACTGACTGTAACGACATTCCTATTCTACTTTCTTTTAAATTACCCCCACACGACCGCCTCACTGTGGTCGTGCTTATTTTTTCCCCAGCACCCATGTTGTGTGTATGTAGGTGTGAGACAGTGAAAGACACAAGGTGCATGAATCTTTATTCAAATTTCCACCACCAGGAAGAAAGGATATACCTGAGTGGCCTGTGATAAGCAGTGACACTCAAGTTTTTTTTATATATAACTCCACAATGGGAGGCATCCTGTCCCAAAGTCACTCCTTTTTTAAATGTGGAGACTCCCTGACACTGAGCCAGCTCCCAGAGTGAAGAGGATGTCGGACACTCCTGTTTTTTTCAATCACCCATCTTTTGTTTCCCCCCTTTTATATCTTCCTTATTTTTTCCCCAAACATCCATGTTGCATGTGTGCAGGTGTGAGACGAGGTGAAAGATGCAAGGTGCATGAAACTTTATTCAAATTTCCACCCTCAGGAAGAAAGGTAACACCCGCGTGGCCTGTGACAAGCAGTGACATTCAGGTTTTTTTCCTTTTCCTGTCTTTTTTATTCATTAACCCCCACACTAGCACCTAACTGCGGTAGTGCTTATTTTTTTCCCCAGAACCCATGGCGGGTGTGAGACACAGTGACAGACACAAAGTGCACGAATCTTTATTCAATTTCCACCACCAGGAAGATAGGAAAACACCCGAGTGGCCAGTGACAAGCAGTGCCCTTCACATCAAAAAAAGGGCAATGCTGTGTGATCAAACAGTGAAGGGAAGGGCAGGGACTAAATCAAAATAGAGTTGGAAGGGAAATGATGCACTCCACTCCCTGCGGCACCCACCTCTCCCTGAACAACGGCAGGGTGTTGGTGGACATCGCGTGCTCCTTCTCCAAGGACACCCGGGCCCTAACGTAACCGCGGAAGAGGAGCAGGCAGTCGGCCCTAACGACCCCCTCCACGGCCCACTGCCTGGACCTGTTTATGGCCAGTTTGGCCAGGCCCAGGAGCAGACCCACGAGGAGGTCTTCAGACCTGCCCGCCCTCCTCCGTACAGGGTGCCCGAAGATCAGGAGCGTGGCGCTGAAGTGCAGCCAAAAAGCAGAGGAGGAGGTTTTTGAGAAAAATCAAAAAGGGAGTGCAAACACCCACACCCAATATACACATGGTCCACGGACTTCACAGCGCCACAGAACAAGCAGTTGGGCTGGGAGTCCGTGAACCACCGCTATCTGCGGTTGCAGGGGACCGCTGCATGCAGCGCCATCCACCCCAGATCCCCGAGAGATAAGGGGGGGGGGGGGGGGGGGACTCCCGCATAGAGGGCCCTCCACTGGGGTTCCCCACCGCTCGGTGGCAAATGGGCACACCAAGGCGTGTCTGGCTGGTGGATGAGGGAGACGAGGTGGACGGTGTGCAGCAGCAGTCGATATAGGACCCGCCTTTTTACATCCTTAAAAGGGGACAAAATTAAAATTCCGGAGGTGGCTCAGGTTGTGGGGCAGTGGCTCCCGTGGGAAGTTCGGGACCTTTGGGCCAATGTGAAAGCCCGTCTGGGCTGGGGTGAGCGTGGACGGGATCCCACCGCACACCTGAGCGTCCTCCAACGGATGCACTACGTCGGGTCCGAGCACCGCCGTTTTAAGGTGTCGGATGGCGGTGGCCACATACCGGACGTCTACCACTGCCCTGCTCACTATGTCTTGCGGCAGCGTTCAGCCAAGGCCCCCGGCACCCTGCACGTCCCATCCCTGGTCACCCTCGCTGCCACGGCCCTCCCCTCCGACAGCCACTTGAACCCACGAGCTCAGAGGTGTGGATTCCTGAGCAACGGCTCCCTGATGACAGCTGTTACTCCTGCCGGAGGGTAGGCGTGACGCGATTCGACCATGTTCCAGACAGTGATCAGGTCCTGGTAAAAGACAGGCAGCACCTTGAGGGCAACCTCCAAACCGTCACGGTCGACGAACAGGAGCTACGTGTCATAGTTGAGGTTACGCATCTGGTGGAAAAAATACGTCGCTAGGGCACACCACCTAGGAGCAGGCTCGACGTAAAGGTATCGCTGCAAGGTCTGAAGGCAGAATGTCACGACCTGGGTGCGGACGCACACCAGTGACTGACCGCCCTCCTCAATAGGGAGTCTCAGAACCTGCGCAGCGACCCAGTGCATCTTTTTGTCCCAGAAGAAGTCGACCAACGTTCTCTGGATGTCAGCGACAAAGCCAGGAGGAACCAAAGTGACCAGCCGGTACCACAGCATGGCGGCCACCTGCTGGTTTATGACCAGCACTCGGCTCCTGTAAGATAGCACTCGGAGCAGTCCTGTCCAGCGGCCTAGGCGAGCCGAGACTTTGGCCTCCAGCTCCTGCCAGTTGACGGGCCAGGATTTCTCGGCCAGGCTGAGGTAGACCCCCAGGTAGAGGAGATGGATGGTACTCCAGCTGAACCCCCGAAACTCCTCCGGCAGGGAGTCCATCCACCACGGACTCACCAGCAGCCCGGAACATTTGGCCCAGTTGATCCTGGCGGAAGACGCTGCCGAGTACACGGCCTGGCACTCGCGCATCCTCCCCAGGTCAGCCGGGTCGGTGAAAGTGAGGAGCACGTCGTCGGCGTAGGCCGAGAGGACCACTCCCATGCCCGCGCCACGCAGAACCAGCCCCGACAACCACCTCCGCAAGTGGCGCAAGAAAGGCTCCACGCACAGGGAATACAGCTGGCCGGACAGGGAGCAGCCTTGACGCACTCCTCTCCCGAAGCGAAGGGGTGCCGTCAGGGACCCGTTAACTTTAACCAGACACTCTGCGGCAGCGTACAACAGTCGGATCCAGGCGACGAACTGCGTCCCGAACCCGAATGCCCGCAGAGTCCCGAGCAGGTACTCGTGATCGACCCTGTCGAACGCCTTCTCCTGGTCGAGAGACAGGAAGGCGCTCGGCAGACCAGCCCATCGACAGAAATGGATCAGGTCCCGGACCAGGTGGACATTGTCGTGTATCCTCCGGCCCGGGACCGTGTAGGACTGGTCCGGGTGAATCATGTGGGCCAGCACGGAAGCCAGGTGAGAAGACAACATCCTGGCGAAGATTTTGTAGTCCGTGCTGAGGAGGGAGACCGGATGCCAGTTCTTCAAAGAACGAAGGTCCCCCTTCTTTGGCAGCAGGACGATGACTGCCCTGCGCCAAGAAAGGGGCAGCTCTCCGGCATTTAGATACTCCCCCAGGACCTGTGCATAGTCGCCCCCCAGGACGTCCCAGAACACCCTGAAGAACTCCACAGTCAGCCCGTCCAGCCCCGGGGATTTGCCCCTCGAGAGCCGGTCGAGGGCGCCGGTCGGCTCCTCAAAGGTGACGGGAGCGTCGAGCCTTCCGGCGTCCTCCGTGCTGAGCTGCGGCAGGTCCTCCCACAAAACTCTGCGAGCATCCTCGCTGGATGGATCCGGAGAGAACATGTCCGTGTAATAGGATCGGACGTGGGCCCTGATACCCTCCGCATCCGAGACGAGGCACCCGTCGTCGGCCAGCAGCACAAGGAGCTGCTGACGGGTGCCACGCCTTTTTTCCAGCGAGTAGAAGAAGGGGGAGCCGCGGTCCAGGTCCTGGAGGAGCTGGAGCCGCGACCTCACGTACGCGCCCCGAGCCCCAACGAGCTGCAGCTCCCGGACCGCGGCCTTCTTCTCTTCGTACACCCCGCGCAGGGCCGGGTCCGCGTCGGGCTGACCGAGGCGTGACTCCAGGTCGAGCATCTCCCTCTCCAACTCCCCGATCCTGGATTTCCGCCTCTTTGTCGACCCCCTCGCGTACTCCTGACAGAAGACGCGGACGTGAGCCTTGCCCACGTCCCACCATAGCCTCAGGGAGGGGAAGCTTCCCCGCTTCCTTCTCCAGCCGGCCCAGAAACGACGAAACGAGTCCCGGAACCGCTCGTCCTCCAGTAGCAGGTTGTTAAAGTGCCAGTACGCGGACCCCAGCCTGGCGCCGAACGGAAGGAGTTCTGCCCATACCAAGTGATGGTCCGTGCACGACACCTGCCGCGTGGAGGCCTTCAGAAAACAGGAGGCGTACGCCCGCGAAATGTACAGGCAGTCGATTCTGGACGCTCTGACCCCAGGCCTCACGAAGGTGAAGGCGATGGAGTCAGGATGGAGATTCCGCCAGACGTCCACCAGGTCGAAGGACTTGACCAAGTCCCCCAACCTCCTCCCCGACGCCGAACTCGTGCGGGCACCGCCGTGGTCCCTGTCCTCGAGGACGCAGTTAAAATCTCCCCCGAGGACGACGCACTGGTTCTCGTCGATGGAAGCAAGGTGAGCGGACACTTCTTCAAAGAAGCTCGCTTGCCTCGGCCCGGCCAGGGGAGCGTAGACGTTCACCAAGTGAAGCACCGCGCTCCCCAGCCGAACCGTCAGGTGAAGCAAACAGCCTGGCACTGGCTCCCTGACCCCCAAGATCTCCGGCTGAAAATGCGGGGCCAACAAGATAGCCATCCCGCCAGATCTGCGGGTGAGGTGACTCATGTAGACCACGCCCCCTCGCCACTCCAGGAGCCAGGTGGCTTCGTCTCCCAGGGTAGTGTGTGTTTTTGCAGTAAGCACACCGCGTACCTCCTGTCCCAAAGGACCGAGAGGGTCTGGAATCTGCGCTGTGACTCCCTGCTGCCGTTGATGTTGAGGCTGGCTATAGTTGTCTCCATGTCGGAAGCATAGTGCAACCACCACCAGTACAGTTAACAAAAAAAACTATATACATATTTACTGGGAGGACGAGAGAGGGGCACAGAAGTCCCTTGCCCTCTCCAGGAATGCTCCCAGGATGTTCCTGACTTGCTTTCGCTCGTTCGCGTCGAGCCCGGGTGCCTGGCGCGCAGCGTGGGCCGACCAGTACACTCTTTCAAAGGAGCTCCAGCGGTTGAGCGCCAGTTGGGCTCTATCCCGGTGGTTCTGAGTTTCTTCGACAAACTCCCGGAGTTCCTCAAGTGGGATGAGGGGGAGATCGGTGGGGGGCACCTGGGACTCGAAAATGTCGCTGGAGAGGGACTCCGCGTCGTCCCCGGTGTCCGCCACCAATCCAGAACCCTCCTCCGGGATGTCGCCCTTGGTCACCGACCCCTCCCCCACCGAGAGGATGGGGGCTGGTCCGGCACTGCCAACTGGCCTCAAACGTCCAGTGACCCCACCTCCAGGGCGACAGAGGCTCGGGGCCCCGCTCCTCTCCCGACACCGGGACACCTGGCTCCTCGGGGAAAAGATCCTCCTTCAGGGCCAAGGCCCCCGGAAAAACAGTCTGGGAGGGAGGAGTGAGGATAACACCTTCCTCGCCTCCACCGCTCAACGACCCAGCAGAGAATACAACACTGCCGTCTGCACCACAGCCCGTGCAGTTATTAAAATCCTCCCCAGGGGCTGAGGCGTTATGGCAGTGGAAGACCCGGCTGCAGCCCCTGGGGGTTTGGGCAGGTCAGGCCGTGGTGCAGGACGGTGAAGAGGCGCCGTTGGGTCATCCCCTGGAGAGGGGTAGCACCGCCAGCACGCTGCAGGGGTATCTCTCCCCTCCAAGTGCTTGCACCTCTTCCCCAGAGAGACAGGGGGGAATTTATGGGTCTTCCCCTCCCCGCCTGCCTTGGTGGTCATGGGGCCTGAGGTCCTGCCCCCCCAGCCTTTCCCGGAACACGATTGGCTGGGGGCAGACAGGGGTCGTGGCCAGGATGGGGAGGGTCAGCCATGTCACTTCCTGCCCCGCCCCTGGTTTATCAGGAGATGGCGGGCGGGGCAGGGGCCCAGTTCCCTCTCCGGGGCCTAGAGACACGGTCGCTGCAGGAAGTAGGGCAGCGGTGGTTTCCCCCAGGTGGTGGTTGGGTGGGGCGGGTATTGGGCTCTGGGGGCCCTGGGCCAGGTGTTGCGGCACCAGGGGCAGGTGTTGAAGCCCCAGGGGATTCTGTAACAGGGTGGGGGTTGGGGCTGGGATCAGTGGGGCCAGGATCAGGTATGGGTTTGGGGTTCGGTGGACAGGGTACCTGCGCCGGGGCGATGCTGGCACGGCTGCAGGGGCATTGTCGTGCTGGGGCGGGGCGGGTCGTGGGCTAGGTGGAGGTGAAGGGGAAGGGGATGGGGATAGGGTGGTCTCCCTGTGGGCGGGCCTGCCGCGTTGCATCTTCCTTGGGCACCTTCCGTGCGGTCGGACGCTCACCCCCCCTCCCTGCCAGAGGCTGAGGCATTGGGAGCCTCTGGCTTAGCCCCGGTGCCGGGGCTTGTGGTGTTGACATCAGGGGAGGGGGAGTGGGTGTGGCGGTGCCACCCCCAGCCATTGGTGTGGGCTGGGCTGCCTTCTGGGTGTAGGGCAGTTCTTCCTAATATGCCCCACCTCGCGGCACAGGTGGCACCGCACGCCATCCGCCGTCCAGAAGGCGCGGTAGGCCGCGCCCTCGTGGAGGATTGTAAAAGAGCCCCCCGTGACCTCCTCCCAGGCCAGGCAAATGAACACCTGGCATCAGAAGGAGTATATGTGCTGGAGGGCGGGGTCCTTTAGACCGAGCAGGAGTGGTTGGACCCCCGACCGGATCTCCCTCAAGGTAGTGAGATGGGGAAGAAGGAGCTCGCTGGCAATGAAGGACAGGACATTAGAGATCACGACCCTCTGGGCCGTGACCTCCAAAGGGTCGACGGGCAAATGTGTCCCGCCCACAGTGAGCCCCCTCTCCACGGCCAGGTGGACAGCCTGCTAGGTCTTGAGGAAGAAAACGGCCTTCCCATACATCCGGGCCGCAGCGATGATGGCCAGTGGGCCGACCACACTAGCCATGGCTTTGCTGCAGGCCTCGATGGTCATATTGGGGTGGGGATAGGCCTTGACCCCCAGGCGTTTAGCTGGGGGTTGCGGTTGCGATCGGGGTTGGGACAGCCTAAGGCAGCGGCTACCCCGGCGTAGGTCGGACTGGGCCCTGTGACCTTCGGGCTCAGCATACTCTGCAGCTGGGTGTTGGTAGGCCCCAGGCAGCAGCGGCGGAGGTCCTGGGGAGTTGCCCAAGGCGAGTCATCCAAGGCGAGTCCCAGGCAGCAATGGTGGGGGCAGGCGTTGGGTGAGTCCCAGGTAGGCCCTTGGTCACAGCGTGGGGGCAGCCCTGTTGGGGAGGGTCCCCAAGGCAAGTCCCGGGCAGCAGCGGTGGAGTTGGGCCTCAGGTAGCAGCAGTGGTGAGGGTCGCGGGGAGGGGCCCAAGGCGAGTCCCAGGCAGCAGTGGTGGAGGCAAGCCTCAGGCAACAGCAGCAGTTGAGGCAGGCCTCTGGTGAGTCCCATGCAGGCCCTTGGTCGCAGCGGTGGAGGCAAACCTGTTGGGGAGGGACTCCCAGGCAAGTCCCAGGCAGCAGCAGTGGAGGTGGGCCTCAGGTCGCAGCAGTGGTGGAGGTTGTGGGAAGGGGCCTTAGGCGAGTCCCAGGCAGTGGTGGTAGAGGCAGGCCTGGGCAGGGTCCCAGAGACCAGCAGTGGGAGTGGGCCCCAAGTCAGCTGTAACACTCACTTGACCTGGGCGAGGCCCAGGCTGCAGCTCCAAAAGTAGGCCCAGGACTCAAAGCTCTCACCTCTTTCCACCTCTTCCTCCTTCTTCTGTCTTCTTGTTCTGTCTTCTTCCTTCGTTCCTTCCTTCCTCTCGAGATGTGGGGCAGCTAGTTCAGGGATAGTCCCCTTCCCCTCTGACACCTTCAAGGAGGAGAGTCCTTGCACACGAGCACACACTCGCACTGATCCAGCTCAAGTAAGGGAAAACACCCGAGTGGCCTGTGACAAGCAATGACACTCAAGTTTTTTTTTATTTTATTAAACAAACTGCAAAAACAGTTTGCAAAAAACATTTACAGCTGTACAAGAGACAGCAATTTTACAAGGGAGAGGAGCAGCAAAGCCATGCCCCAAACCCTGCCGTTCAACCATTTTACAGGGAGATGAGGACAAACTTCAGACACTCTGTCAGCCAGGACTCCCTGAATGGACCAGATTAACAGTCGTAATCAGGGAACTCATATTCTATGAGGGCCATCCAGCTGACCTTGTTACAATCACTATAGCTAACAATATGCTTTGCATTCTATTTAGTTCTAGAGCTCACTCATTCAAATATAATTCAAGCACACCACCTTCTCAAGGGCAATGAGGGACAGGCACTGGCACAGCTAGTGACACCCATGTCCCACAAGCAAATGAAAAGATTATCGTTTACATTTATGCTGAGCATAATACAATTACACAATTTCTTTTGTATCATGAAATATACTACCTCATGTATCTAAATGCACAACTATATAACTTAATTATATAATGGTGACCAATGCCTTCATGTTTACAAATTGTCCATGCCAAATTTAACATGGCATTCAAATGCTGTAATAACCAAACCTATGATATAGCTGAGAAGAAAATGAATGAGATGCTTAGAAAAATCAATCGAGCAATTGTGTAAGAGGAAGTTACCTGAAAAAATTTATATTCAAAATGATTTCAAAGGTTTTAAAATGGCACGAGAAGTATAAAGTACATGCTGTCCTATTTGAGTTTCATGGATTGTACCAGATTATATTATACTACGCAGATTATATAATATGCCACACAGGAAGCCAATTGATCATTTGTAGGATATGAAATGTCTTAACTAAAGTCAAGTAAACATCAAATGGCAACTTAAAGATCTACATTGTATCCAATCTATTTTATTAAATGAACCTTTATCCCCAACAATGTTTAATTTTATTTTTCTTGAAAAATCATTGCTCATTAATTTGCACACTCACACTGTTATTGATAACAGAAATTAATCTTGTATGATGCTGGGAAAACAGTAATTAAAAAGGGAAAACGTTGGATTACACGCAGTAGGATGTTCAGTGCTTGAGTGAGGAAGAAGTGTTAAATGCAAAGTTCAGAAGATCCAATTAGTCAATCTGCTATTTAAATTCTGAGCACTTAGAAAACTTGTTAAATATCATAGTGCTAGTTTAAGCATTAATGTAGAGTCTAATTCTGCAAAGCTAGCAAGAAATTAATAATATTTCAGTTGCTCCTGTGAGTTAGGGTTAAAAGATGCAGCATTCTCAGAAAGTACATACATCTGGGTGAAATGGGTTTCACAGTCAGGGGATCATAAACAAGGCTAATGGGAAAGTGGAAAAGTAATAGTCAATGTGGTTGAAACTCTCCAAGGAGATAGTTATTAAGCTGTCTTAATTTATAAAAACCTAAGACCAGATTTCAAATGGTGCTTTTAGTTCAGTATTGGTATACTTATCTTTGAGTCTCATAGTTGTTGATTTAACTGTGCTAATTAACCTGAGTATGTAATCCAGCCTGACATTTCAGAAGACAGCACAAGATGCTGCCTTTAGAATGAACCCAAGGACCTGCCTGCATATTCAAACAAACGTATGATGTTTTATGGAGCTGTACATGGATTCAAGGATTACTTCTGATTAGCTCTGACGGTTTCGATCTTGTAGGCAAAAAAAAATTGTTTCCATTAGTTGATAATGCAAGAAATAGGGAACACAGGTTGAAGGTTTGGCCAAGTGATGCAGAGGGAGGTGAGGAGGAACATTTTTAGTCAGTGAGGGGTGATGACTGAATTCATTACCCATGAGAACCTAATGTGGAGAATGAAAAGGTTAAAGAGAATTGCTTGGAATAAAGTTGTTGTACTGTGTAAGCTTTTCTGAAGATAATGATGAGACTAAAATGATGTAGATTTCATTTGTTCACTTAGAATTATACATCAATAAATCTTACTGGAACTGATTTTGAGGGAGAGACAGAGAAAGTGAGAGTGTCAAAGAAGCTTTGCAGAAAGCAACTTTGAGAGAGAGAATTAGGAGGTTTATTCCCTTGTCTGTTGCTTGTAATAAAGAAATTTGATTTTACACATCTCCGGATGCCAAGTGTGACTTTGTTGCAAACTAAGTTGACATAGTCAGCAGGGTCCACTGACACCACCAAATGAAGGGAACTCCTGACAGCAGAAGTAGAAGTAATGGATTATTTCAAAAGAGAAAGGGATGAGCATGTCAACTCAACCTCAAACTGGAAATGGAGACGGACTTTGTTGCTCTGCAGAGAGTCAAGATGGATCGATGGGCTGAATGGATTCCTTCTTGCTGTAAATGATGTTCTGGCCCAGATTTTCACAGCATCATCAGGATCTGCAGTAGATCTAAAATGGAAACCAGACTCAGGATTCAGAAGTATATGCAGGGGAAACATTTTCAGTGACCAGTGTTATGGCCAATACGTATTCCTCAGTTAACATCACAAAGCCAGGCTATGTGGTTATTACATCACTGTTGTTTGTGGGAGATTGTTGTGTGTTAACTTGCTGCCATATTTCCTGTTGCACAACAGTAACTACCTTCATTAGGTGTAAAAACCAGTGATTGTGAAAAGTATTAAGTATTAGTCTTTCCTGCTTTCTTCCATGGGAATGAAAGACCACTGTCCATTCAGCTTGCTTCTCCAACCTGTTGATATATGATGCAGCTATAATGGAATTATTGATTAAAACTAACAAACAATTTTGATCAAGTTATCTACAACAGTTCCAGAGATGAAGCAGATAAAATCTACTCAAATACTCATCTATTCATGTCCAATTCAATGTGGAAATCTAGAAGTTGCTGTCAGTGATACCTGCTTCACCACAAGGTTTCAGAGTTCACAGATGCAATCAGTACCGAATCAGTGAATTTATATGAACACCAACTTTTTACACAATACACTCTCTGTTGAAACAAAGGCAAATGTTAAGCATTGTTTAATCAGGTGTAACCAAGTTTTTAACAGCAGAGCAAATCATAATTATGCCTGAACATCTATGCAGCTGAAAAGCTAATGTTACAGGTTCTAAGTTTCATTCCCATTGAGGAATGACATCACCAACCCAAAGAAACACAGACATCTAAATAGAAAGCAAGAATCATTGGCAATGCTTGGTCAGGAAGCTCACTGAAAATGTCACCTAATATGGTGATGAAACGTCTGAAAATGAACCTTCCAGCTCAGCTAAAATAAAAATTCTCTTTGGAAATACTTTGTGGACTACTTTTCACAAGATTAACAGCAAGCATCATTAATGGCTGCAAAATATGACCCAATGGTTCATGTGTATGGTGCAGTTTCATTTGTGATACAGCATATTGCTGAACCACATTATATGCACAAAATATATAACACTTACATTGCAGGTTGTTGAAGTTGGACATGATCTATTTTACAACCTTGATTTCAATAGAAATGACAACTTAGCATTTTCGGTTCACAAACTTATCCCAAAAGGCTAACATTAACTGTGTTTGGTTCATGACATTTATTAACGAGCTACAAATGTGGCATAATTGTTTAAAATTAATTGAAATAATAATAAATCCTGTTCCTGATCAGGCAGATATTTTATTATCTCTTGAGGTCTAAGATGGAAATGAGGCATTGAAACAACAAAGCAGCCGGTCTGACAAAGCATGACTAGCAATATTAATGTTTGAAAGCATTGGAAGATTAATTTGCATATAAATTAGAAAGCAGTGCTTGCAGTGTTCAAAATAAAAATGCTAAAACTCATAAGGTTGCATTTTTATACTCAAAAGTGAAGTTTTCAAATGAGAAGTGTCAAGCTTGATCCAGCACAATTAATAATGTAGAGGCCAAAATTCAATAGGACTGATAACCCAATATAACTGTTGAGATGCATCCACCTATGAATCTGATTTGATCTTAAAACTGGAGCTTGACCACTGAGGAGTAGAATTTGAAAACATGTTTTCACACAGAGTGCAGTACATATTAGAAACACACTCCTTCAAAATCCCTGTATTATTTCATCAAATTGAAGACTGCTGTTTCTCAATGGATTCTTTTTGTTGTGTTCTCTGCAATCCGTTTGATCCTGCTGTTTGAGATTGGTGGGGCAATTGAAGCTTTCGAAACTGAGATTTGTTTGTTTGGCAAGAATATGAGTCAAAAAGGTGGGTGGATAAAGATGAAGTTCAGACCAGTCCTGATTAAATCGAATACTTCTGCCTTGAAAGGCTGAGTCACTGAGATAAATCCTTGATCAGTAAGGGAATCAAGGGTTGCAGTGAAAAGACAGGAAAGTGGATATGAGGAATGCCAGATCAGCTATGATCCTATTAAATGATTGAGCAAGGGGCCAAACAGCCTATTCCTGTTCCTATTTCTTATGCTTCTTGTTGCAGGGGCTTACTCCTCTTCCTTTGTTCTTGTGGCCAGCCAGATGTTTTGCAGTCAGAGGAGTTCATATTTTTTAAATATCTGCCATTGAAGCATGTGGGACATATATGAACTGAATTGGAGTATTTAAATGAAGTAGTCAAAAATATCATTTGTTTTGATCTTTTTTAAAGAAACTACTGCATAAAAGATTGGTATTAAGAACCAAATTAAGAACACTTTTTGAACAAACCAGAGTATCACACTGGTTAATATAACAATGGGTGATCATTCAAGTCAATGGTCATTATCGCATCATAGACAGGAGTCTATGGGACAGGAGAATATTGGGATCATGCAGAGGCCTTAACACAGCTAACACCCTAAGAGTTGTCCTGGAAGTTGAAATATCTGAATGAGCAATTAGCCAGCAACTGGAACCCTTGGAAAATGTCCCTGAGTTAGAATCAGAGACAGACCTAACTCCTGACCTGAACACACTGCCCCCCCCCCACGCCCCGCACCCCCTTCCCCTGGCCCCCTCCTTGACCTAAACCAAATCATCCGCTGACATTTCTGCCACCTCCAAACAGACCCCACCACCAGGGATATATTTCCCTCCCCACCCCTTTCCGCCTTCCGTAAAGACTGTTCCCTCTGTGACTACCTGGTCAGGTCCACGCCCCCCTACAGCCCCCCTCCCATCCTGGCACCTTCCCCTACCACTGCAGGAATTGCAAAACCTGCACCCACAACTCCTCCCTCACCTCCATCCAATGCCCTAAAGGAGCCTTCCACATCCATCAAAGATTTACCTGCACATCCACCAATATCATTTATTGTATCCGTTGCTCCTGATGTGGTCTCCTCTACATTTGGGAAACTGGAACGCCTCTTAGCAGAGCGTTTTGGGGAACATCTTCGGGACACCCGCACCAATCAACCACACTGCCCTGTGGCCCAACATTTCAACTCCCGCTCCCAATCTGCCGAGGACATGGAGGTCCTGGGCCTCCTTCACCGCCGCTCCCTCATCACCAGACGCCTGGAGGAAGAACGCCACATCTTCCGCCTCGGAACACTTCAACCCCAGGGCATCAATGTAGACTTCAACAGTTTTCTCATTTCCCCTTTCCCCCACCTCACCCTAGTTCCAAACTTCCAGCTCAGCACTGTCCCCATGACTTGTCCTACCTGCCTATCTTCTTTTCCACCTATCCACTCCACCCTCCTCCCTGACCTATTACCTTCATCCCCTCCCCCACTCACCTACTGTACTCTATGCTACTTTCTCCCCACCCCCACCCTCCTCTAGCTTATCTCTCCACCCTTCAGGCTCTCTGTCTTTATTCCTGATGAAGGGCTTTTGCCCAAAATGTCGATTTTAATGCTCCTCGGATGCTGCCTGAACTGCTGTGCTCTTCCAGCACCACTAATCCAGAATCTGGTTTCCAGCATCTGCAGTCATTGTTTTTACCCCTTTTTGACCTGTATGGACACACAGCAGCCAAGCCTAAACTCATCCTAATCTCTCTGACTCCGTGTGGACTTGACAGTCCCTTGGTCAAACTTGGTTGAACTCCTTGCTCTTGATGCCAAGCAACAAACTCCTTGACGAGATGCCACTGATAGTTTTCCAGCTCTATTTCCTTGACCTGACTCCACCAACCAGCACTAAACATTCACCTACTTATCTGTCACTCTATACTCTGTCTCCCATTTGCCATTCCACCCCCCTATTTACCTGCTACCCCACCACTTTATCCTCAACCCTTCACACAATGTGGCACCTTAGTCCTCACCTACAGGGAAGCCTATCCCTTCAGATACTTTGCACCTTTTTTCCTTGGCTGTGATGTTTCAAGGATTCAGAATTTTTAAACCTTGAAATATGACAGCAATTGTCATTGAAAAAGGGGTGGGTTCAACACCTATCTGTCACTGCTGGCTTCTTGGATCATGCCAGACCACTTTTGTTGAGAAGGTTCCTAGCCCTTAACTGTGCTTGGAGAATTCCTCTCAAGGTAATTCTGCACTTTTTTTTGTCAGATTAGAAACAGAAAATGGGTTTCAGAACAGGATCGGAAAACCTGGGTCAATGTTGATGAAGCAATCCCAAACTAATTACACATTTTATACGTCCAGGTGAAATCCTCCCAGAACATGGACAATGGCAAGAAATTTGGAAGAATCCACGAGAAGTCCAAGGATGCTTTTCTCAACATTGAGACTGACAAGTCACATTTTCTAAAGAAATGGTGGAATATCAAAAACAGAATTATCACAAGTGGGAGGTCTGTTAATGGAGACTGTGATCATTATCACCCTGATTATGACCTAATTTTACCTCATTAACACACAGGCCCTCATTCCCACTTTTTGTGTCTATGAAAAAAGACATGAAGAATTTGCGACGTGGAAGTATAAGTGAAGACATAGGGTTGTCTTGCTGTAACTCTACGAGACCTTAATGAGAGCATGTTTGGAGTATTGTGAAACAAGAACAGAAATTGCTAGAGAAATTCAGCATCTGTGGAGGGAAAACAGAGTTAAAGTTTTGAGTCCAGTAATCCTCCTTCAGAATACTGTGTGCACTCCTAAGCTAAGGAACGATATTCTGATTAAGAAGGGACTTCAGGTAGTTCTTCAAAACGAGATAGTTGTGTTCTTGTGCATCCCCGCATTACGGAAAAATCACACTTTAGAAACTTCACTTAAAATGTTGGTGATATAATCAAATTACAGCCAACACACATTTTAAAAGTCCGCACTACATATAAACAGTGTCCCGAATTCATCAATTGCATTAGAGCAAATTTGCATTATTGAAATATGCATTATAGCAGAACGACCCATACAACAAGAAAAAATTACCAATCTGATTCCTGGGATAGCAAATGCTTGAAGGGAGATTGGATCAGTTAGGATTATATTCACTGGAATTTAGAAAAATGGTGTTTGGGGGGGGGGGGGGTGGGAGGTGTGGGGGCGGTGTGGGGGAGGGGGGTGGTCTCTTAGCAACTCATAAAATTAGAAGAACACTAAATATCGTCAATGTAGGAAGAATGCTCCCAAAAATTGGGGAGTACAGAACCAGGGGTCACGGACAAAGGACACAAGGTAGGCCATTTAGAGTTGAAATGAGGAGAATTTGTTTTCACCAGAGAGTGGTGAATCTGTGGAATTCTCTTCCACAGAAAGAGTTTGAACCTATGGAGTATTGAATGTTTTCAAGAAGAAGGTTTCATAAGGCTAAAGGGATCAAAAGGTATGGGGTGCAAGCAGGAACAGGTTGTTGAGATGGACAATCAGCCATCATCATATTGAGTGGCTGAATGGCCTTAGTCCTGCTCCTATGTTGTAGTCCGAGTCCAAGCAGGTTCCTGGCGATGCTAACTCTTGCTTATTCCTTCCATCCTGGATGGCTAGCATGAATATCTCAGGCCATGCTCCCTGGGCAATGGCTACATGCACTCACGTCCATGGATGCTAACATCTGACATGTGCCAACTTCTTCACATCAGAATGAAGCATCCCTGGTCCACTTACAGTGTATTTCTGCACTGTCCTGCTGCACATGGTAGCTTTCATTGGAACGTTACTGCAGTGACTTTGGAAGGGAATGTTTATGTTTAAGGGCATTAGCATGACAGACAGGCTGAGTCAAAGACTCATTGTATAGAAGTCACTACCATTGCGTTCCATGGTCTGCTCACAACTGGTGTGAAAGGGAGATGTAAGTGGCTATAAATCACAGCCAGAATTAATGAAACAAGTTTGGGACAATCACTCCAGAAAATCTAATTTAATAAAAACGGTGTGGAGTTTGCACATACTTCCCGTGTCAGCATGGGTTTCCTCCGGGTGCTCCGGTTACCTCCCACAGTCCAAAAATGTGCAGGTTAGGTGAATTGGCCATGCTAAATTGCCCGTAGTGTTAGGTGTAGCGGAATGGGTTTGGGCGGGTTGAGCTTCAGCGGGTTGGTGTGGACTTGTTGGGCCGAAGGGCCTGTTTCCACACTGTAAGTAATCTAATCTAATCTAAAACCTGCTAGGCCTCATGGAGAGAAATTCTCCATGAATCTCACCAAGAATTACTCTTATCCAAGGTATGGGAAGATCCAGTCCCTCGTCATTAGCCTTATATGTTTCACCACTTCAACTGTTGATCTAATTTTTCTTTAAACGATAAAACATGCCTTGCTTCACTCACTCCTGGTGCCAATGTATTCCAGGCTCAAACAGTTCTGAGTAAAGAAGTTTCCTCTAACCGTTCTCCCCATTACTTTGAGACAATTTAAAGTTGATGATTCCTCATTACTGACTCACCGAACAGAGGAAATACTCTTTCATTATTTAAGAAAAGCTTAGTTTTGTTTTAAAAGTACTGCATCTCAACCTTATCAGCGCCAATGAAAATAATCTTAATGTTTCAAGTCTCATGTCACATACTTCCCAATATTTGGCATCGACATGGTGAATTGTAAGTTTTCTGACATATAGGTGGCCTTCCTGCATTGTTCCACTTTAAGTGACCATTTAGTGACCTCTTAGGAGCCTTCTTTATAGACCAGTGAGCCTTACTTCTGTTGTAGGAAAGGTTTTGGAAATGATTATAAGAGGTAAGATTTATAATCATCTAGTAAGCAACAATTTTATTTCAGATGGCTTCATCAAAGGCACATCATGTCTCACAAACCTCACTGAGTTTTTTGAGAAGGTGACCAAGATGAGGGTAGGGCAGTTGACGTAGTACACATGGACTTCAGTGAAGCTTTTGATAAGGTTCCACATGGTAAGCTATTGGAGAAAATGCAGAGGCATGGAATTGAGGGTGACATAGCAGTTTGGATTAGAAACTGGCTTTCTGAAATGAAGGCAGCTAGTGGTGGTTGATGGAAAATATTTAGCCTGGAGTCCGGTTAATAATGGTGTGCCACAAGGATCTGTTTTGGGACCACTGCTGTTTGTCATTTTTATAAATGACTTAGACACAGGCGTAGGTGGATGGGTTAGTAAATTTGCAGATGACACTAAAGTTGGTGGAGTAGTAGACAGTGTGAAAGAATGTTACAGGTTGTAGAGGGTCTTGAATAAATTGCAGAATTAGGCTGAGAGGTGGCAAATGGAATTTAATGCAGCTAAATGTGAGGTGATGCACTTTGGGAAGAATAACAGGAAGGCAGAGTATTGGGTCAATGGAAAGATTCTTGGTAGTGTGGATGTGCAGATGGATCTTGGAGTCCATGTACATAGACTCCTGAAAGTTGCCACCCAGGTGGATAGTGCTGTTAAGAAGGCATACGGTGTGTTAGGTTTCATTCATAGAGGGATTGAGTTCCGGAGTCGCATTATCATGTTGCAACTATACAAAACTCTGGTGTGGCCACACTTGGAATATTATGTACAGTTCTGGTCCCCCATATTTCAGGAAGGATGTGGAAGCATTGGAAAAGGTGCAGAGGAAATTTACCAAGATGTTGCCTGGTCTGGGGGGAAGGCCTTATGAGGAAAGACTGAGAGACTTGCATCTGTTCTCATTAGCAAGAAGAAGACTAAGAGGGGGTTTGATAGAGACATACAAGATGACCAGATGATTAGATAGGGCAGACAGTGAAAGTCTTTTTCCTAGGTTGATGATGTCAGCTTGTACAAGGGGGCATAACTACAAATTGAGGGGTGATAGATTTAAGACAGATGTCAGAGGCAGGATCTTTACGCAGAGAGTGGTAAGGGCGTGGAATGCCCTACCTGCTAATGATTCTGGATTAGTGGTGCTGGAAGAGCACAACAGTTCAGGCAGCATCCAAGATGCAGCGAAATCGACGTTTCGGGCAAAAGTCCTTCATCAGGAATAAATCTGCTAATGTAGTCAACTCAGCCACATTAGGGAGATTTAAAGAATCCTTAGATAAGTACATGGATGATTTTGGGATTGTGTAGGGGGACGAGCTGAGAATAGTTACAAGTCGGCACAAAATCGAGGGCCGAAGGGCCTGTTCTGCGCTGTATTGTTCTATGTTCTATGTACTTCTGCCTCACATGTAATTTTTTTTAGATTACTTACAGCGTGGAAACAGGCCCTTCGGCCCAACAAGTCCACACCGACCCGTCGAAGCGCATCCCACCCATACCCGTACATTTTACTCCTTACCTAACACTACGGGCAATTTTGCATGGCCAATTCACCTGACCCGCATATCTTTGGACTGTGGGAGGAAACCGGAGCACCCGGAGGAAACCCACGCAGACACGGGGAGAATGTGAATATCTCAGCTCAATGTGAAAGAATGAGCAGCTGGCCTACTCTACAGTTAAACCTTTACAGCATGTCTCTCAGTTAGGGAGGGAGTGCCCATTACCTGTTTTAAATTGTGCATACGGACATGGAACAAGTGCCGGCCATTGACAGTCAAATCTCCTCCCTTGCATCTGAAAAGAAAGATCTATCTGCCAGCAATACACCATTGTTCAAAAGTTTCACAATAAGGCAAGATAGCATAATATTTTCTGAAAATTTCATTGTACTTAGCAATTTAAAATCCATTTTCTAGGCTGATGGAAGATTTTCAACAGATCTAGGCAATGATTTGAAATCAATTTCTCTGTCTGAAGGGTATTATTCTTTGTATTAATTTTGTAAAAGGAATATTATAAGTGTAACTATGCAAAACACACTGAGGGAATTGTGAGCTAAATTATTGATTAACCATTATTCTTATGAAAGAAAATGGACATTTTCTAATAGTTAAGAATGTCAATGAAAGAACTTGATTTGCTGTAGAAGGTAATGGTTCTGAAAGGATTAATGTTTATGCTACATTGGCTCCACCCATTCTAATAATATTCAACCCAATTTGTGAGTGAGAACAAGAAGCTTCAAGAGAAAGCAGATGAACTTGTGTCAGCTCCTTAAGATCTTCATAATGTATTCATAACTATTGTTACAATAACTGAAATTTTACTCTTGCTCTTCCTGCTTTAAGGCACACACTATGGTATATGTCCTCCACCACTAAACAGTAGAAAGACAAAAGACAAATTGATGGCGTCAAATTACCTCCATCAACCCTTACTCAATACTACAAAGTAACTACAGTAGTCATCTGAAAAAATATCAGACTTAGAGTTTAGGTCTGAAATCCTGAGGGTATTTGATAGGGTATTGCAAAGATGATTCCTCTTGTGGGGAGGAGGGAGCCAATTTAATAAAAATAGTTCCCAGCTTTGTGACTGAGATCAAGATGTTTGTTTTCTCTCAAAGGGTCATTAAATTATGTAAATCTCTACCCCAAGAAAAACTGGGAACTGGGAGATAGTGTGACTTTGGATAGACATCAAGTCTGAAGAAAAGGCAGGAAGGCAGAAAAAGTGGGCATGGGACCACAATTAGATCAGGCATGAAGACAGTGGATAATAAAGATTGTAAAGCGCTGAGTAGCTCAGCCCTGTTCCTAAGTCCCATGTTCCAGTTATTATGATTTTTAACATTACATTAGTTTCTCGGCTTCATTCCCACAGCTACCTGATGTGTTGATCATTTGTCACATCTTTATATTTCGGATGTCCAATATCAAAAGTATTTTGGCTTTGAGCAAGGAATGATTTTTGATTGCATGTATTTAAAACTAATGTAGGTGTTATCATAAAATACCAATCTACACAAACATGTAAAATGTTACACCTGATTAGTTAGGTATCTTTACAATGGGATGTATATATACCTTAAAGGGATTGTACCTTAAGCCATTGTCCATCATTATCCACCATGAGAAAGGATGTAATGTTTACAGTAGATAAACATTAATTCCTATCCCATGGTGGATAATGATAAACAACGGATTTTGCCACAAAATGCATAATTCTTTGGACGCAAATACTTTGTGGTAGTGAATTCTATGGTGTCACCAATCTTGGAATGAAGTAATTTCTCCTCATCTCAACCCTTAAAGGTTTGCCTCTTATCCTTAAGATAGATTAGATTACTTACAGTGTGGAAACAGGCCTTTCGGTCCAACAAGTCCACACCGACCCGAAACCCACCCATACCCCTACATTTACCCTTTACCTAACACTACGGGCAATTTAGCATGGCCAATTCACCTGGCCTACACATCTTTGGACTGTGGGAGGAAACCCACGCAGACACGGGGAGAATGTGCAAACTCCACACAGTCAGTCACCCGAGGCAGGAATTAAACCCGGGTCTCTGGCGCTGTGAGGCAGCAGTGCTAACCACTGTGCCACCGTGCCACTCACACTATACCCCCTTCTTCTGGACTCCCCCATCATTGGGAACATCCTTTCTGCATCTAACATGTCTAGTCCTATTAGAAAATTATACGTTTCTGTGACATCTTCCCTCATTCTTTTAAATGCTATTGAACACAACCTTACCCGATTCAATGTCTCCTCATAAACGATCCTGCCATCTGAGTTAAAACTTCACTGCACTTTCTTTGTGGCAATAACATCCTTCCTTAGATAGGGAGCCCAAAACTGAGCATATTAGTCCAGGTGTGATCTCTCCAATACCCTGTTTAATTGCACCAAGAGGACCTTGTTTCTGTACTCGAATCCTCTCACTATGAAGACCAACATACAGTTTGCCTTCCATACTGCCTGCTGCACTGGTATGCTTATTTTCAATGACTGGTGCATGAGGACACCAGTGTCTCATACAACATTCCCCTCTGTCAACTTACAGCCATTCAAATAATAACCTGGCTTCATATTTTTGCTACCTAAAGTATAACCTTTCATTTATCCACAGTAAATTGCATCTGCCATGTGTTTACCCACCTACAGCCTGTCCAAATCACATTACAACATTTCTACATCCTCCTCACAACTGACCCTTCCACCCAGCTTTGTGCCATCATCAGATTTTGGTTCTGTCATCTAAACAATTAATATGTATTAAGAATAGCTGGGGTCCTAGTGCCAATCCCTGTGGTACCCCACTTGTCACTGCCTGCCATCCAGAAAAATACTATTTTATTCCTATTCTTTTTTTCTGTCTGCTAACCAATTTTCTATCCTTGATTTGTCAAATATGAATTCCTTTTGTAGATCTATGCTGACTATTGCTGATTCTACCATTAATTTCTAAGTGCTCTGCTGTAAAATCCTTGATAATAGACTCTAGCATCTTCCCCACAATTGATGTCAGAAGGACTTAGTCTATAATTCACTGTTTTTTCTCTGCCTCCCTTTTGAAATAGTGGGGTTACATTAGCTACCCTCAACCTGTAGGAACTGTTCCAGAGCCTAAAGAATCCATTATTTCTAGGATCACTTTGCCATGCATTCTGGGATGTAAATTATCAGGCCCTAGGTATATAAACGTCTTTAATCCCAACAACTTCTTCAACACCATTTCTCTACTAATACAAATTTGCTTCCATTACCTCCCTCTCATTAAACCCTGTGTTCTCCATCAGTTCTTGTATGTTATTTGTGCCCACCTTTGTAAAGACAGAAGTAAAGTGAATTTAGTTCAGCAGTGATTTCTTTGCTTCCCATTCTAAATTGCCTGTTTCTGACTGTAAGGGGCCAGCATTAGTTTTCACCAATTTATTTTCTCTTTAGAATTTATAGAAACTTTTACAGTGAGTTCTATGTTCTCCACAAGCTTATCCTCATACTCTATTTTCCTTTTTTTAAAATAAATCTGTCAATCATTTTTTGCTGACTTCTAAATGGTTCTCAATCCTTAGGTCTGTTGTTTCTGTTTGCCACTTGGTCTACCCATTCCCTCATGAGCCATGATTTGGCCTCAGTTTGCTTTGCACTCTTGCTACACACAATTTTTGCAGTTTACTCATGTGCCCTGTCATTGCCTGTCCACTGCCACTCTTTCAGTAACACTTCATACCATTGCAGTTTCTCTTATTTAATTCAGGGCTTAGTCTCACTCTCCATCTTGATGAAGAATTCTATCACATTATAGTCGCTCATCCCCAAGGGGTCTACCACAACTACATTGCCAATTATTCCTTCCTCATTGCATTATACCCAGTCTAAGATGACCTAGTTTAAGATGACTTAGTTTAAGATGACCACTGTGGGGTGACATGGTGGCTCAGTGGTTAGCACTGCTGCCTCACAGCACCAGGGACCTGGGTTCAATTCCTGCCTTGGGTGACTGTCTGTGTGGAGTTTGCATGTTCTCCTTGTGTCTGTGCGGATTTTCTCCGGATGCTCCAGTTTTCTCCCACAATCCAAAGGTGTGCAGGTCAGGTGAATTGGCCAAATTGCTAAATTGCCCAAAGTGTTAGATGCATTCGTCTAACATAGGGTAAGAGAATGGGTCTGGGTGGGTTACTGTTTGGAGGGTCAGTGTGGACTTATTGGGTCGAAGTTTCCACACTGTTGAGATTCTAGCACCTCTTCTCTAATTAGTTTCTCAATGGATTGGTCCAGAAAACCATCCCACATACACTATAGGAATTTCTCCTCCATGGTATTGTGATTAATTTGATTCACCCAATCATTATGGAGATTAATATCACTCATAATTACAAAATTACAGGCCAGAGTTGTCTACATTGAACGCCCTCCCCACCCCCCACCACCTCCACCCCCTGTTACGATTGTCTGGATATAAAGTTAAGTTCAAATAATGAACCCAGCCTTTAATTTTACAAATCCTTCATTTAATGTTTCTAATAAACACAAAGAGCATATAGATGCTGATGAAACTGGACCCAAAGATCAGTTGTTGAATTATGTAAAATCCTTGTTCGAGGCTTATGATAAGAGATTTGTAATGATTTAAATTTCAAGCAAAGGAAACCTGTGTTCCAAACTTCTATTCTGAATAGGTTTTGGTGACATTTAGGATGGACGAATATCAACCTATTTTTAACTCAAGCAACGATCAGCAATTCAATCACACAAGGTATTTACATTTTATGCATAGATTTATAGCATATTTCAAGATGAACAGAACAAGGAAATTTGAGCATTCTGGTCAAATCAAGATAGGTGAAATATAACAGTGACTCCCAACCTGATAGTTGATATGAGGAAATCAGCAAATCTGTTGATGTAATTGTATAAGTTAAGATTTAGGTTTATAGACAGAATGGACTAAAGAAAGCTAGTCATGAGAAGCTGCAAATTCAATTTATTTGAACTGAACAATATTCAAAAAAGGATGGGCCATGAAAAGCATGAAATGAGGAAAATGTAAAATCCATACTGAAATAAGAAACATCAGTAAAGAGTGAAAAGGTGTGACAATATTAAGCAAATTAATAATCAAGAACTCAAAAAATGAGAACTGGTATCCTACACTAATTCTTAAACGTTAATTTTAACACAAACAAGCAGGAATTCAAACTGATGATCTTAACCCTATCTTCAGCTACAGTATGGAAAATTCACTTGTAGTCCTTCCCTGCTGTTGAATCCTCCCAGTCTTTCACTTGAATTGTTCCCCAGCAAGAGGGGATAACATCCACTAGCATTGATCTTTTTAAAGTTTTGCCACAATTGGACATTGACAGCTTTGTTGACCAATGGCCTGAACAAGGAATCACTGCCTTCACTGACAGGTCAAACCTAACTGGAAGAAAAGTCAAAATCAGGAAGGTCCCAACAGATAAGTATTATGACATTATTTTGACTTTACTTTCAGAGTCAGGTTGAGTGCAAACTGGAAGTGCAGGAGCGAGTTTAGAATTTATGTTACTCACTGCACTTTCAGTGAATAAGGAAATCTCAAAACAGCATTGCCCCAGTTAAACTGAGTACCAGGCATCAATCCCATGGTCTTTAACAACAATATTCTATTACCCAACTCTCCATTTGTACCCAGTTGGTCAAATGGTACAACCTCTAGTTTTTAGGGACCATCTGACCTGGAAACAACAAAGCCTGGATGCTAAAACCATTCTCTTACTAGTCAAAGACAGTTTAGATTACACCCACTTCAGCCCCAACATATCATCTACCCACCGATATGTAAAATTGTCCAGGTACTTGCTATACACCAAAAAGGCAGCTAATTACTTCCCCTATCAGTCTACTTTTGATCATCAATAAAGTGATGAAAGGGGCCATTAAAGCTGCAGGCAAGCACCACTTGCTTAGTAATACCCTGCTGTTCATGCTCTGCTCGAGTTCCACCAGAGTTCACATCTCCTGACCTCATTACAGCCTTGGTGTATACCATGCCCAGAAATTCATCAAATTTCCTTCAACGGCACCTTCCAAACACTATAATCTAGAGGGCCAGAGGCAGCAGTTTCTTGGGAACAATGCCACTTGCAAGTTCCCTTCCAAGCCACTCACCATTCTATCTTGAAACATATCACTGTTCCGTCACTGTCACTGGGTCAAAGAACTGCCATCACCTCCCTAACAGCATTGTGGATGTACCTACATCAGATGGACTGCAGCAGTTCAATGAAGCAGCTCACTACCACAGTCTTTAGGGTGGTTATGGAAGAGCAATAAATGCTGGTCCAGGAGCAAAATCCTTGTCCCCCAGAATGGATGGAAAATAAAGCAAATGATAGGGTAGCAAATCATATTTCAAAAAATTTGCAGCAGATTTTCCAAGGTTTTCTGGTATGCGGCCTCTGCAGAAAGTCCCTGCTAATGACAAAAGATTTCAAAGGCCTGACATGAGTTTTATGGAATTGGAAAAAAATATGGTGAATGCCATTATTATTCTGTGTGTAATTTAAAGGTAATGATGAAAGAGAAGATGAAGAGGAATAAATCAGTTTTAATTGAAGTTCAGGATAAAAAACAT
Source organism: Hemiscyllium ocellatum (assembly GCF_020745735.1). Lineage (NCBI taxonomy): Eukaryota > Metazoa > Chordata > Chondrichthyes > Orectolobiformes > Hemiscylliidae > Hemiscyllium > Hemiscyllium ocellatum. The sequence continues at coordinate 96,833,394 of NC_083404.1, read as the reverse complement.
ATCATTAATGGACATCAATCAAAAGGTGCAAAACTCACTGTCTAAATAAATACAAAGTTAATCATGCTTTGTGCTATTTACAGCAAATGCTGTACCAACTTCAGGGAAGGGTAGATGTTCAACTAAATAAGGAAATTGCAAAGTTGTTGTCAAAGGTATATTTTGCCGTTATTAGCTTTTTGAAAACAGCAATTCACTGTCTGACTTTTTTTTAAGTTTGCTCGATGGGCTGAAGCTCCTTTAGATATATCATGCAACCTTAGTAGAAATGTTTGCGATCACAGGCCTCACATGCGAAAACCAACATCAGCACTTTGCTGGTTTCAATCCTGTTTGCAATCAGATGGAAACTGGGGGGGGGGGCGGGCAGGCGGGTGGTTGCGGGGAGTGGATAGGGACAGGGCTGACAGTAAACAATTGCAGGCCAACTTTCTCGAGTTAGGAGCCCCTTATTAAGTTGAAGGCTGGGCTACTTGGTCAGATAGCAGCCATGGAGAAAGGAGGGGCACTCGAGATGGAATTGAACGAGTGTGAGCCTATTTTGGCAGGCCTCAGGAACTATTATAATCAAGCAATTGTAGTAGGGGACATGAAGGAAACCTATTCAGCTGGAGTGAAGGGCCACTCCTTGCTTTGACTTATAGACACAAACTTGGACATTCTCTTGCAAGCAGTGACCAAGAAGTGCGAGCTCCTCTTCCTGAAGGGTGACATTAGAAACCAGTCTCAAAAATAAAGCAGCATAGATGGACCCTACTGACCCTACAGTAGCAGATTAATGACTTTTAGGATGATCTGGGCCCAGTGAAGCAATTCAGCAATTCACCATCCTTATTAATTCTAATAAAGTGAGAGCAATGTCAAACAATCAAGACGGGTCTCAAAGTCTTCACTCTCCAGCAGACCCATCATCTAAAGATCTTTAGTGTGTGCACTGGAAAGAATGTGCTGCACATGGAAAGAATGTTTCTCCCAGTCACTTACCAAGGATGTTAACAAGGCTCAGAAACATAGCGATATTGTGAGTTTGTCAGAACTGATATATGCAGCATCTTATGTCAATGAACTGATGGCATTGGCCATTGAGGCCAGTAATACATTATCTCTTCAACCCCATGGCATCAATCTTCCTTCCCACCTATTTGCTCCACCCTCCTCTCCAATCTATCACCTTCACCCCCACTTCCATCCACCTATTGCACTCCTCATGTCGGGAAGAAAATGGGGATACCTCGTGGAGAGGTTGAACCGATGCAAAATATGTAGATGGGGTGGCTTATACACTACCTATCCATCCATCTGTCCATCCATCCATTCATTTATCCAACAATTCGTCAGGACTCATTAGACATTAAAGTAGAATAGGAAGCTAGATGCTTTTTAAATGTTGTCATTGTATCAGTCTCCACCACTTCCTCATTGGATACATGCACCACCCCCTGTGTGAAAAAGTTACTCCTTAAGTCCCTTTTAAACTTTTCCCCTCTCACCTTAAACCTATGCCTTGTAGTTTTGGACTCCACTACCCTGGAGAAAAGACCTTGGCTATTCATCCTATCTATGACTCTCATGATTTTGTAAACTTTGATGAAGTCACCCTTCAACCTCCGATGCACCAGGAAACATAGCCCCAGCTGATTCAGCCTCTTCCTCTAGCTCAAACCCTCCAACACAAGCAACTTGCATTCCAAGACCTCTTTGTTCAGCAACACTCTTCAGGATTCACCTTTAAGTGTATCAGTCCTGCCCTGATTAGCTTTTCCAAAATGCAGCACCTCACATTTATCTAAATTAAAGTCTCTCTGCCACTCCTCGCCCCATCTGATCAAAGTCACATTTTACTCCGAGGTAACCGTCTTTACTGAGTGTAGTGCTGGAAAAGCACAACAAGTCATGCAGCATCCAAGGAGCAGGAGAATCAACATTTCGGGCAGGAGTCCTTCACTAGGAAAGTGGCTGGGAGCCTCGGGGGTGGAGAGATAAATAGGAGGGGGGGCGGGGGTGAGAAGAAGGTAGCTAAGACTACAATAGGTGGATGGAAGCGGTGGTGAAGGTGATAGTTTGGAGAGGAAGGTGGGGTGGATAAGTGGGAAGGAAGATTGACAGATGGGACAGGTCATGAGGATGGTGCTGAGCTGGGAGGTTGGAACTGGGGTAAGATGGGGGGAGGGGAAATGAGGGAATTGGTGAAGTCCACATTGATATCATGGGGTTGAAGGGTCCCGAGCCAGAAGACTCTTCAACCCCATGGCATCAATCTTCCTTCCCACCTATTTGCTCCACCCTCCTCTCCAACCTATCACCTTCATCTCCACTTCCATCCATCTATTGCACTCCTAGCTACCTTCTCCCCAGCCCCACCCACCCCCTCCCATTTATCTCTCCACCCCGAGGCTTCCAGCCACATTTGTGATGAAGGGCTCCTGCCCAAAACATTGATTCTTCTCCTCCTTGGATGCTGCATGACCTGCTGTGCTTTTCCAGCACAACGCAATTACGACTCTGATCTCCAGCATCTGCAGTCCTCATTTTCTCCAAACCTTCTTTACTGTCCACTACACTTCCAATTTTGGTGTGATCTGCAAAATTACTAACTATACCTCCTATGTTTACATCCAAATCATTTATATAAATGATGAAAAGCAGTGGACCCAGCAGTGATTCTTTTGGCACACCACTGGTCACAGGCCTCCTCTCTAAAAAGAAACACTCAACCACTACCCTCTGTCTTCCATCTTTGAACCAGTTCTGTATCCAAGTGACTAGTTCTCCCTGTATCCCATGACATCTAACCTTGCTAACCAATCTACCATGCGGAATCTTGTCGAAAGCTTTTCTGAAGTTCATATAGATCATATCCACCACTCTGCCTTCATCAATTCTCTTTGCTACTTCTTCAAAAAACTTCAAAATTAAGTTAGAGAGACATGATTTCCCATGCAAAAAAGCCATATGACTAGCCCTATTCAGTCCTTGCCTTTCCAAATATATGTAAATCCTAGGTTTATGCAAAGTGACAAAATTAATCAATTAAAGTTCCACTAGGTTACAGTGACCATAATACAATTGAATTTTACATCGAGTTTGAAGGAGATAGAAGTGAGTCTAAGTCTAGAATTTTAAACTTAATAATACTGGAATGAAAGCAAACGTGAACTGAAATATTAACCTAGGAGATAGATAAAAAAAGAAGCATTTAAAGAAATATTTCTGAATACTCTGAATAAGTAAGTTCTGACTCGAAAGTAAACCTCCAAGAAGATAGCACGCTATCCATGTTTGACTGGCAAAATTAAGAACGTATCAAACAGAAGGAAAGTTTATAATTGCGTTGCTGGCTCCTTCCATGTCAATTTGGTCTGGAGAGATGGCTTCCTTTGCCAATCCTTAGAAAGAGACCATCCATTCTGTCCTGAACAGTGGGGCCTCTTGCTGACTGGTCTCTGGAGGGGAACGGAGTGGTCACTGACATGGACTGATTGAGTCTTCTGACCTGTAAGTAAAGGACTGTCTGGTTGCCCATTAAATATAGTGCTTGGACCTTTGATGCCAGAATTTTCTATCCTCCTGCCCTATAAGATGTTCTGATTTCTGCAATAACGAACTGAGAACAGAGTGATTAGATGAGAAATCTCACCACACTCTCGGGCAGAATTCTGCTCCTGATTCCATATTAGTCTCCATGTAGGAGTATTCCATTCACTGTTTTCATGAGAACCCCTGTTCCCCACAATCTGCCCACAGTCCTCGATGGTTTTGACAAGCCCCCAAGTTCTCGACAGTTTCAATCGACCCCGGTCAGTGGCAGTGACTAATTCATGAAACCAAGAAGCTATGCAATGAATAAAGAAATGATATTTGTTTTAATGTTGTGACTGTGATTTTTATGTAAGTTACTTAATTAAATGAGACTGTTTTGTGCTGACTTATGCATATTTTACTGTATTTTCAGAAATACAAATAACAATAGTTTTCTATCTATCTATCTGATAGATAGATAGATAGACAGACAAATAGATAGAAAGAAAATTATCTATCTATCTATGTATCTACCTATGTATCTATCTATCTATCTATCTTCAAATAGTTCCAAGAGACAGCAAACAGATCAGAGAAGCCAAGCTATGAGAAGAAGGCCATGGGAGAATAATTAAGAACAAGTTGTTGTCATTGAACTGATTAAGTCACAAACATTTAATTGGACTCCCTATACTGAGGTGAACCCCAAAAATGAAGAAATGATCTATTGACAGCATCTACAGTCGCTGAAAAGGATTGCTTTATTCTCCCAGCAAAAAGGAAATCTGTAACTATGGAAAAGTATTGAACCTGTTTTCTAATCATACCATCACTGAAACACCTTCAAATGACAGTAAATTTTGTGAATATTGACAACAAGAATGAGCAGTATAACCCACTGAAATTCTTTGAGGAATCTCTAAGTGAAGTCATTTAAATGGTAAAACTCATTTGCATTGCTGAAGCAAGTTTGAATTTGTTATCAGAAGATGAGATGGCACAAGTGAACTATTCAAATTCTTTATTTTCGAGATTTGAATTGCTAGTAGCAGTGACACTAAGGAATCAAAAATCCTCCAGGACCATGACAGAAATATTTGTTGCACCTGGATAATAATCTCAGAGGGTGAATAAAGACATCCAAACTAATCAAAAAGTTGAAGTAAAGAGTTTCTATAGTTCAACACAGATGTATCAGCAGACTGAGAATGAAGATTTGTTTGCACAAAATAAAGATAAGCTGCATATAACTCAATAAGAGTCAGTTCCAATGGTGACTGGAGTGTCATGTGTCTTGTTGGAATTGCTGTCAGCAGAGCAGACCCATTTTTTTCTTTTTCACAGTTATCATTTGCATCTATTTTATATATCTCTAACTCATTTGCCACTATTATCACTGCCTTTATCTTTTACTCTGAGCATGCAACACCATCTGTTCCACTTGCTCCCACTCTGTCTACTATAAAATCTATAATTTTCTAGTTATGTATTTTTTCCTCCAATACAATCCAAGCAATTCCTCTACTGAATTCAAGAAATTTCAGTTCTACCCTTATTCTCGTCTTTTTTTTCTTACAAGCCTCCAATAAATGGTTAAATATTTCAGAACTTTTCCAAAAGAAGGGGATATTGGTACAAGTACAAAGTTTATGGGATTTGTATTCACAATTCAGAAGATATGTTTACACTTTGAACAAAAAACATGGTCTTGCCTCATGTAGAGATATAATTGGTACCACAGGAAGATTTCAGAACTACTTTTCATCCACCTTCCCTTAGCAAACTATGAATAAGTTATGTAGCTAATTAACATCCAATTAGAAAAATCATGGTCATCAAAATAATAATACAAATCCATTGTTTCCAGACTGTACAAGCAACAAAACAAAGCAGCAGTAGTCTCAGCCACAGTGGGTTACCCAGCTTAATGAGTACAAACAGTATAGCTGTAAATTAATTGAAGCCAGGATTATGTGACAGACAGCTAGTTTCATCCTAATTTACACCTTTGACCTCACTGCTGTCAGTGGCTGATTAAACTTTAGTTGATTGTAGAAGTATAGGGATGACACAAGACCAAGAAAGACAATTGCTGTTCTGACAGTTGTTAAATTTGGGTTACATCTGTCTGAACACAGTCATATGGTAAAATTAAAGTCATGGCAGAATAAACCCACTGACTCAAAAGTTGATTGAATAAATACCAATTATTACCTGAACTTGTTAGTTAGTATATTTGTGAAAACATTGTGCTCAGATTACAAACGGGCAATTCAAATCAAAATCATAATTTTCTTGTACAAAGTAATGGTCACAAACGAATGGAGAATTTACCAAAACAAGATAAATTCAGATGCAAATGATGCACAAAATGAAAGAGTTTTATTGTTTGAGCATTGAATAATAAAGTGCTTTATGAACAAAATTTAATTTCAAACTTCCACTAATTTATTCTTATTTTCAACTACATTTATATATGAGATTTCCAATCTCACTAATTTTACCATCGGCAAGTTAAAGTTGAATTGCTTATTTTCTTGAAGGCCCAAAATCTTCCCCCAGTTTTGATTTTCAAGAACTGCACACCATACTTTACTCTTTCTACCCTGTTAAATTTACTGAGACTTACTGACATCTTTGGATTCCAATACAAATACATTTAGATCTCAGATAAGTGGATATAACAGTAACAGAGAAAGGAGACCAAAATTTTCTTCCCTAAATGAAAGACTTACAGAGACTAACCGAGATAAATTGAACTCGACATGGCAAGTTCCATCAGAATTGAAGTAACTCGAGTATCTTCTTCATTTGGCAAGAATTGAACCTGACATATATCCTTTATCAACTTTGTTACTTTAATGAACCAGGTACAGATGTTAATTTGGTTTGCAATATGATTATGATGAATTGATCAATCTCTTTAGCATTCATGTGCTTTTTGTTTTAAAGCTTAATATTGGCTAAAGTTTTGGAAAGCAATTTATAATTATTATATGACTGCAAATAATTTTTTATACGTTTTCCAGCAATGGTTTAGGTACCAAAAGGGTATATCTGCAGTTCCTCCCTTTACAATTTGCAGACTAAATATTCCATTCTAGCCATACAAGTGTTCTTTCTAAGATTTTCAGTGTTGATGTGATAAAGTACTTGACTTCCAACAAGGTCATTAATTCAACTCCTGAAGCTACCTGTCACTCTAAGTTGTTAGACAGTCAGATGCATTTTATGAGTTTTCAATTCAACAGATACAATCACAAGGAAAGCATTAAGAGAAGAAAGTGGAAATAATCCTTTTATATTTTGTATTACCAATTAAACAATACATGTTCCTATCCAGGCATGGGGTAAATATTATCATTCAGTGGCATCTTCACAGCACAGAATATGTTGGTATTCTTGGCAAATTGTGGGAAAAAATGGGGGTAGAAAATTTTCCAGGAGAAAATCAGGGTGAAAAAATAGAGCACTCTTCCTGTTGCACCAACATGACCATCCATTCCTGATTTTATGAGTGAATGAGAATGTAAATTGAACAGAGGTTGCCCTGCCTAGCTTGTTCTTCCCCCCCATGTAAAATCTGGCCCACCATTGTCCTTAACTCAGATATTTAATCTCGTTTTAGACTTCATTCATCCTCAGCTAAACCTAAATTTTTAATGATGAATTATTAGAAATATCACTAAGCTGTAAAATAAATAAAACCATTATGAATGAAAATCAGGCACCCATTGCCAATACCTGAATCTTTTAAAATTCATTCATGTGATGTGAATGTCACAGGAAGGACTAACAGTTATTGCCAGTATCTAGATACCTTCAAAATATGTTGATGCTGGTTTTCATTTGAATTGTCCATGAACTATTGTGGTATTTATGAGTAGAAAAATGTTGTCAATATTTCACTTTCCTACACTGCGCATAAGGGTCTATTTGGTTTATAGTAGTACAACAATTATCCCTAGTAAGTCTTAACAAAAAAAAAGAAGCTTTTCTCTGAACAAGGTGTAGTTCATTGTATGATAGTAATCAGGCACAAATTGCATTAGCCAGTTAGACATTGTTGCGAAGACTATCATCTATTCATACATCTATCCAAAGCAATTCTCTCAAGATTGCATGTCACCATCAGATTGGGTGGAGTTGATCCCTTTCAGAACCATTCTCTTAGATATCATCTTCTCCAAGCAGTTTTCCCCATGGTTATTATTTGTACACTCACATACATAATTATATTTGTCATGACTTCATCCCAAACAAGATCACCTAAGGCAGCCACAGTGTGTGCTGTAGAGGCGGGTCAGAGACTGTGAGGACGTGTCAAAATGAAAGTGAACTCAATGACATGCATTTAAATTCAAATTTCTGTTGGGCAAAGGGATTGCATTCTTCTTCTTCACTTTGTACTTTGTCATGGCTTCACCATCACACTAATACAACATCTCAAACTTACATATGCAGTCTGGGTGATATGGTTGCATACAACACTATTAAATTACATCCCTAGTTGCCAGGTTGACTAATTGAATGACTGGCTGTTTGATTACAGACTAACTGGAAGCAAAGCTTGACGGTCATAGTTGTTGTTCTGACTCTAAGCATCTGTCCAGTGACATATCAGAGGGTTTGGCGCTGGGTCCTTTGTTGTTAGTTATTACATTATTGATCTAGATGTGAATGTAGGAGGTATGAACAGTAGATTCACAGATGATATGAAATTGGTGGCATGAAATTTAGTGAGGAGGAAGGACTACAGGATGTTATAGATGGGCTGGTCAGCTGGGTAGAACAGTAGGAAAGGGAGATTCAGCATGAAAAGTGTGAGATGCCAGATTTTGAAGGATTAGCAAGGCAAGGGACTCCATGATTGGACACAAGGAAATAAAGAGGATCTAAGGGATATTAGTGCGTACGTCCATATGCCCTTGAAGGCAGTAGGACAAATGAGTAAGGTTATTAAGAGATTTATGGGATTCTTACCTTTACAAGCCAAGGCATTGAATAGAAGAACAGAAAAGTTATGATGGAGTTGTGTAAAACATTAATAGTGTGTAAAACATAACATATATGTTATGATTAAAATGGTAGATAACTATGCATACTATTTCCTTTATGGGAAAATGGAGCTTATTGCATTTTATTGCACATCTGTTTTTGCCTTTGAAAAGGTGGTGTTTTTTTTAAATTGCTCTAATCCATGTGCTGTAGCTGCATCCCTAATGCTGCTGGGGAAGGAGTTCCAGGATTTTGTCCCTGCAATAATGAAGGAGCAATAATACATTTCTAAATCAGGATGATGTGTGACTTTGAGGCAGTGGAGTGACTCCCCTCTCCATTTAAGGGCAACCTCCCTGCAGCAAGCCAGGAGATCAGCGTGCAAGATAAATATCCTATGATCCACTGATGAGTCTGCAGGAAGTAACAGCTCCTACTGCAGACCAAATAATCCAACCAGAGGCATTTTCCTTTACTCCCAAAAATACAATGTTGGGATAATAGCTCTGAACAGGACTGGAGTATGGAATGTTCCACATACCCCCCAAAAAATCAGCATGTAAGACGGATACCCATAGCAACACATTTCATTTGGAAGAATTTAAAGGAAATTTGTTTGATGAAAATACAGGTTCAGCTGAGTGGAGGAGGACAGTGGTGAAATGAGACTATTTGGGTGACCATTCAAGGAAGAAGCAGAAATCCTGAAACTGTTCTGGTGGATTTGAAGGTTTTGAGAAACAGCAAGTACAAAGTGAAGAAGAAGAATGCAATCCCTTTGCCCAACAGAAATTTGAATTTAAATGCATGCCATTGAGTTCACTTTCATTTTGACACATCCTCACAGTCTCTGACCCGCCTCTACAGCACACACTGTGGCAGCCTTAGGTGATCTTATTTGGCTGGAAATATCAGGAACCCACCTGTTCTCCTCTCTATGATGGAAAACACAGAGACAGTCAATTTAAAGTCTACCTAGGGGAGGATTGCACCACTGGAGCTCAACAAAAAAATGCACAAACCTATTTCATCCCAATATTAGAGACCACAGACTGCAGGAAAATTCAATCCTTAGACCTTCTGGCTTCCAACTAATGCTTTTTATTTAAGACAGACAAAATCAAATCATGCATGTAAAATAAATGACAGGTCATTGACTGACACTGAACAGCAGTGACAGTTAATACGTGTGCATATCCACAAAGTGGTTTATGGTGAGTCATAACTATCAAAAAAGTAATGAATGACAAAGAGGAAATACACAAGATCAAAGATGCAATAAGTGACAAACCGAAGACATTTTGCAATTTAAAAAATCCATAAAAATTCATTTCAAAGTAGGCAACCTTAAAACTTTAAGTAATTATTAAGGCTTCACAGCTAAGGTTGGTTCTCCTTTCCGAAGTGTGATTGCTTGCATTTAGATTAAGCAGTGTCAATCAGTCATGAACATGTGGTGTCAATTGGTTGATTTTTACGTGGTAGCAGGACATAGAGTGTTTTTATTTAATATAATCCTATTACCCATTCAATAGAAACTTGTTAGTTTGATTGTATGGAAGTGAGTGTCCAAGCATTTAAATTTGTTTGTCTGCAACAAATCTAATTGTAGCTGACAAATTTCAATTGGGTTGATAGATTGTTTAATGAATCTGAAATGGCTTCTTGTCTGTCCATCAGGCTATGTCCATCGATAAAACAAATGAAGCGAGAAAGACACTTCTATAAATTTTGTCTCTAAAGCTCTAATGCCAATTGAAAATATATCTTTAGAGTCTTCAAATCTACCAGCGAAAGGATATATGTTCACAAAATTAAAATCATTGCAGACACTGGAAAAATTAAATAAAACGGAAGTGTTGGAATCTCCAAACTATTATCCACAGTTGCAGTAATATTTATGTATAAGTAATAATGAGATATCATTAATATTGTTGTTATTTTAACAGAAAACTATGGATCAATGCCTGAAATAAAAGCAAATATGCTGGAAAACCTCACATATTTGGCAGCAGCTGCAGGTTGAGAAACAGATTTAATATTTTAGTCTAACATGATTCTTCTTTGGAATTGAAGAGAAGTATAAATGTAATGAATTTAATACTATAGCAAAAAAGGTGAGGAGGTCAAAGTTGGGTTTGTCAGAGACATTAAATGACAGTATGTCATGGAACAAAAGGCGAAGATAGTGGTGATGGCTGTTGGGATAATGCTGATCCTTCAACAAGTCCTTGGCATTTTTTTTCAGAGGTCGTAAAAGAAACAGACTCTGAAAAGTCTGAGTTGAAAGGCTTTAGGACTTGATTATAGCTAACAGACACTGCCTCAAGAAAAGGCTTTCAAGTTTAACAAAAAACACTTGTACAATGAAAGGGGAGTGGCCAGTTTTTCCCGCTCAGCTTTTGTTCAGTTTGATTTGGTTTTGTTCACTGAAAGCAGGCAGGCAGCTGTGTAGCTGCTGGACCCAAAGAATCCATGCTGACCCTCCCTCTCTCTCTGACATCTCCCCCTGTAAGAGCCTGGGTTTGATTTTACTTTTGTGTCAAGGGGCGGTTACGGGAATTATTGCGAGAATTGATTAGCATCATTACATTGGTATGATCCGTTGGGTTTTGGATAAGTTGTTATTCAGTATTCTGTTCTTTTTTATTTGTGTTTCATTTGGTAATCTTGTAAATAAATTCCATTTTGTTTGAAACTAAGTGGTTTGCCAGCTATATCCTACCTGGAACATCCACGATACACTTGTTTAAAACAACTAGCAAGGTTAAGGTCTTGACTACTTTATTGAAATGTTTTGAGGGGGTCTGGCCTGGTCCATAACAGTTGTAATAAAGAAACAGGATTGAATCTGCATAAGTGTTCATGGCAGAATAAAGCATAGTTTTCCAGGTTCCTGACTCTAACTGCCTCCTTATTATTTTGAACTCCCTGTCTCTCAACACCTTCAATGCACCTGTATGGTCTCAGGATTTCTGCTTCTCCTTAGAATGATAGTCCAGTCTCTCCTTCCATCACCATCCACTTCTACTCAGCTGAGCTTGTATTTTTATTGAACAATTTTGCATTTACTTGTCTCACTTCTTCGAAATAGAATGTGTTGCTATGGGTATCCATGTATGCCCTATGTACCTATTCTTTTGTGTGATTTGTGGAACATTCTTTGATCTAGTCCCACTCAAGGCTATTACCTGTGCATGGAGTCTGTATCAGTATTGTTTTCACATGTAGGCCAGAATTGAACAAAATGATCAGTTTTGCTTCCAATTTCACTCTACATTAAACATCACATGGTCCTTCTCTAACGTTTCATAAAAAAACAGGAAAGCATGGGGACAGCAGCTTCATAGAGAGCAGGAGGGAGAGTGAGAATCTGAAACAATGTGTGAGAGAGGGAAAGCAACTTCATAAAAGGCTGGTAAGAGAATGGGGTCAGCAGCTTCTGAAGCAGTATGAGAAAATATGGGACAGCAACTTCACAAAGAGAAGAGCAGACCAGTAGGAGAAGGGAAGTGGTAAAGGTAGATAAAAACCAACAGCAGAGAGCCCCTTCATCCTGTTTCTACTTGTCAGAGCCAAAATGTGGCTGGTGGCAATTTTTTACATGTCTCTTTTAAATGGTAAAGTGATTAAAATCATAGAGTTATCTTTACAGTGGAAGAATGCAATTTAGAAATTCACTTTTAAAACTTTTAATATCCAATTTAATCATTAAATTGAATAGAAATGACTGGAAAAGCAAGATGTTGGAGCAAAATGTAGAAGTTTGTGAACATGATTGTGATCTGTGATGACAATATTTGCAGCGTATGTTGACTGCTTTAGGAGCTTCGGTTCTGAGTTGATCGGCTGGAGTCTGAGTTGTGGACACTGACACCCTTCAAATAAGGGGAAAGATGCTAAACATTGCATTTCAGGAGGCAGACATACCCCTTCTTTAATTGCATGAATTTTAGTCTGTGATCAGGGCCAGGTAAGTGCCTGTGAGTGAGGCAGGCATGTGGATCCAGAATTTGGCTTTGGAGGTTTCTCAGCCAGTGCCCTGGTCTATTATACTTGAGGTTTTTGCTCCTGGTGCAGGTGAGGTCACAGACTTCAGGGAGGATGGTCAAACTAACCAAAGCCCTATGGTCCAGACCACCAATCAAATTTGGGAGAAAAGAGAAATTAGCAGTTACAGGGTATACCATTGTTAGGGGAATAGATACTGTTCTCTATATCAAAAATAGAGTACTGTGTTGTCTGCCTGGTATCTAGGTTTAGGACATCTCCTCTGGACCCAAAAGGAATTTGGAGTGGGAGGGAAAGGAGCCTGCTGTCATATTTTACATTGGTACCAACAACACAGGTAGAACTAGGAAAGAGGTTCTGCTGAGGGATTATGAGCAGTCTAAGGCTAAATTAAAAAGCAGAATGACAAATAAATAATCTCTGCAGTATTACATAAACCACATGCAAATTGGCATAAGGTAAATAAGATTAGTGAGGTAAATGCATTGTTCAAACTTTGATGTGGGAAAAATAGGTTCCTGTTCATTGGGCACTTGCACCAGTACTGGGAAAAAGAAAGTTGTCCCATTGGGACAGGCTTCATTGAGCCATGCTGGGACCATTGTCCTGGTAAATCACATCATTAGGCTTGGAGGTAGCATTTTAAACTAATTAGTGGGGAGAGGGTTCAATTGAAGACAAGTTTAAAAAAAACAAAAAAGAGACAAGAGAGCAGAAGCGTAAAGTCGTGAAGAAGTGAAGAATAATCAAAATTTGACAGCAAGGGATAGAAAATATGTGCAGAAGAGTACAATGTAGATTAGTACCAGAGTAAATAATAATGGTCAGAAGTCAAAACTTAAGGCTCTTCATCTGAATGAATACAGCAAGATAAATGATTTGATAGCACAAGTAGAAATAAATGAAGATGACTTGATAGCGAATACAGAGATGCAGTCGCAGGGTGACCAAGACAGGGAACGTAATTTCCAAGGGTAATCAATGTTCCAGAAGAATGAGCTGAAAGGAAAAGAATGTAGGAGCAGATTATTGCAGACGCTGGAACCTGTACTGAAAACAATAAACACTGGAGATCACAACGGGACAGAACAGCATCCATGGAGAGAGAGGGCAAGCCAATGTTTAGAGTCTAAATGACTTGTTCTTCATCAGGATATAGGGTATCTTTGTTAATAGAGTAGTGATATAGATGCAATAGATCACGTGTAAAATCAGTTTGTCTGGAAATAAGGAAAGAAGGCTATTGCTCCCAAATTTTCTTCCCTTATTTTGAGGTCTGTCCCAGAATTGCTTCCACATGTGGGGTGAAATAGGAAAAGAAAGGGAAGTAAGTCCCCAAGAGTTGCCTCATTGTCAGACCAATATAAACTAAGAAACAGAAGCTGTTAAGAAAGCACTACAATTTGCATGAGTGATTCGTAGCTTCAAGCTGACGAGACAAAACAGGTTGGCAAAGGTAAAAATAATGACCAGGGATTGGTTTTGAGAATAGTACTTTCCACAACCTACCTGGGAACAGGCTAATTCAAATCAAGTACTATGAAATGAGGTACAATTAATGAGATCCTGTAATTAAGGATCCCCTAGATGGTAGCAATCACAACATGTTAGAATTTCAAATTAATTTGAGTGAGAGCAAATTGGGTTCCAAACCAGCATTCTCAACGTAAATAAGTACAATGAATTATGAAGAATGATGTACCTAAGGTGGGCTAAGAAAATAGACATACAAGAATGTCGGTGGGTGAACAGCAGCAGACATGTCATCAGCTATTTCACAAATGAGCAAAAAAAATTCTGATTAAAAGGTCTCAGCAAGATGGATGGTGGTTAACAAAGGTGGCCAAAGAAAGTATCCAATCAAAAATCAAGGTTTAAAAATTCTCAAAAACAAGTGGTTGATCAGAGGTTTGAAATTTCTTTGGGAACTGGCAGTGTCTGACAAGAAAATCTAATAAAGGTAGTGAAAATTAATTATGGAAGTAAACTGGCAAGATGGAAACAACCAGTAAGAGCCTCCACAGGTACCTCTAAAGAATAGCTAAAATGGGGGTGAGATCTCTGGAGGATGTGACAGGAGTAGGGGGAAAATGAGCAACTGAGCTTGGTTCAGGGCTGGGTTGCTATGCTCGAATTGGGGATAAGGAAAATTCTGGGCTCAGGTTGGAGGAGTAGAGTTGCTGATTTTGGGTCAGAATGGGGAAATGGCTGTTAGTCTAATTGAAGAGTGACAGTTATGCATTAAAAATAAATAAAAGAACATATTGCAACTAACTGAAAGAAGGTTAATAAAGAGGGAATACCTTCTCACCTGGTCATGGCAATATTTTCTTGTTCAAAGTATGTCCTTTCTCGAGAATTTTAATTGATATTTGTATCATTATGGAAACTTTCTTCATAGAGTTTTCCATATTTTTCATACATTTCTTAAGATTATATTAGGTTATTAAATTACAACTTCTTAGACTTTTTTCAATATGATCAACTCTAATTCTGCAAGATGACATGGAGCATAGGTCTAACTTATTCAGCTTTACCTCAGAAAAGACAACACTTTCATTTCTGACGTGAACCTAGTAAGCTGTCTCTGAACTGCCAACACAAGTATATTCCTTCTTAAATGGAGAGCCCAAAACTGCCCATAGTATGCTCGGTCTGGCCCTACCAATGCCCTGGACAGTTGTAGCGAAACTGACCTAATTTTATGCTCCATTTTGCTGGCATAAAGTTGATCATTCAATTTGATTTCCTGATTATGTTGTGCATCTGTAAATAAATGTTTTGAGTTTCACACGTGAGGTATACAGATCCCGGCTGTGCAGCAGAATTCTACCATGTCTCTCTTTCCTTCTCTCCCTCTATTTAACTAACATCTTGTTTATCTGTTGTCCACTAAACCGGAGATCATGTTATTTTTCCAAATTTTGCACCATCTGCCAGATTATAGCCTGCTCACTTAAACCATTTAAAACTGACTGCAGACGCTTTGGAAAAGCTTGGATCAGTGGTGGTCCAAAGGGATTTAGCAGTCTAAGCATGTGGATCCTTAAAATGTCATCGAATCCCTGCAGTATGGAAAGAGGTTATTCAGCTTATTGAGTGTGCAGAAGAGCATCCCACCCAGGCCCAGCATCCCTATCCTATCCCCATAGCCCCCACATTTACCATGGCTAATCCACCTAGTCTGCATATCTTTGCACCATGGGAGGAAACAGAGCCCCCAGCAGGGACCCATGCAGACACAGGGAGAATGTGCAAATTTCACAAAGGGAGTAACCCAAAGCTGAAATCGAATGTGTGTCCCTGGAACTATGAGGCAGCATGCAAACCACAGAGCCACTCTCCTTGCCATGGTAAAGTACAAGAAAAATGGAACTCTGGCATTTATATCTAAAAGACTAACACAACATGCAAAAAATAAGTTGGAAAAGGTTCTTGTTTGACCTAGCAGTAGAGAATAAACAAGAACAGACAAGAGAGAGAAAAATAGGGCAACATGCAAGCAGTAGTGATTATAATATTAGATGCTTTAATGTGCTGGCAGAGAAGGATGTAAGTACAAATATATTAGGCTAATAGATTGCAAGAAGCTGATTTTAAGCATCTAACAATACAACTTAGGAAATTAAAATAGACAAAAATATTATCAAACAATATATAACATCAATGGTAAGCAGTTTTACAGAGCAGAGAAAAATATGTTCAGCTAGAGAAATAGAACAAATCAACACTAGGAAAAATCTATGAATGAGTAAAAAATAAAGTAACAGTTGAAAGAGGCACACATTTGATACATTTATGAAGAGAGAATTTTTTTAAAAGTTGAGGTCAAAGATGCAGCTAGGAAGCAAAGAGAAACAATGGAATTAAATTATCAATGAATATAAATCAAGATAGGATAAACGGAAGGCTGTGATGGTAATAGATCAGTTAAGCAAAAATGTTCCATTGGTAATGATAGGGAGATGGATGAAGTGTTTTGTTTCAGTATTTAGTTGAACATGGATCAATTGGATGAATGATCAGATAATTGCATTTTAAATAAAAATCGAAATGTATTGAATAACCTAAGCAAACTCAGAGAGTAGAAAGCTCCTATTCCGGATGACATCTTCATCATTGAAAAATGATTAGGAAAAAAATAAGCCAAGGCATACTACAACTATATATTTAATAACTCATTAGAAAGCCAGCAGAAGACTGGCAGATAGTTAATTTAGTTCATCTGTTTAAGAAGTGGGACAAACATGTGCAGTAAATTATAGGCCAGTCAGCTTAATATTGCTGATAGGAAAAGTAATGAAAAACCTACGAAAAGAGTGAATTTAAGCACGTCTATAACCAGACTCATAGAATCATAGAGTCACAGAGATGTACAGCACGGAAAGAGACCATTCGATCCAACCTGTCCATGCCGACCAGATATCCCAAACTATCTAATCCCACCTGCCAGCACCCGGCCCATGTCCCTCCAATCCCTTCCAATTCATTTACCCATCCAAATGCCTTTTAAATGTTGCAATTGTACCAGCCTCCACCACTTCCTCTGCCAGCTCATTCCATACACGTACCATCCTCTGCGTGAAAAAGTTACCACTTATGTCTCTTTTATCTCTTTCCCCTCTCACCTTAAACCTACGCCCTCTAGTTCTGGACTCCCCGATCCCAGGGAAAAGACTTTGTCTTTTTCTCCTATCCATGCCCCTCATGATTTTATAAACCTCTATGAGGTCACCCCTCAGCCTCCATTGATCCAGGGAAAATAGTCCCAGTCTATTCAGCCTCTCCCTATAGTTCAAATCCTCCAACCCTGGCAACATCTTTGTAAATCTTTTCTGAACCCTTTCAAGTTTCAGAACATCTTTCTGATAGAAAGGAGACCAGAATTGCACGCAATATTCCAACAGTGGCCTAACCAATGTCCTGTACAGCCGCAACATGACCTCCCAACCCCTGTACTCAATACTCTGACCGATAAAGGAAAGCATACTAAATGCTTTCTTCACTACCTGTCTATCTGCAACTCCACTTTCAAGGAGCTACGAACCTACATTCCAAGGTCTCTTTTTTCAGCAACACTCTCTAGGACCTTACCATTAAGTGTATAAGTCCTGCTAAGATTTGCTTTCCCAAAATGCAGCACCCTGCATTTATCCAAATTAAATTCCATCTGCCACTTCTCAGCCCATTGGTCCATCTGATCAAGATCCCGTTGTAGTCTGAAGTAGCCTTCTTTGCTGTGCACCACACCTCCAATTTTGGTGACATCTGGAAATGAATGAACTACACTTCTTTTGCTCACATCCAAATCATTTATATAAATGATGAAAACTAGTGGACCCAGCACCGACCATTGTGGCACTACACTGGTCACAGGCCTCCAGTCTAAACAACAACCCTTCACCACTACCATATGTCTTCTACCTTCAAGCCAGTTCTGTATCCAAATGGCTAGTTCTCCCTGTATTCCATGAGATCTAACCTTGCTAATCTGTCTTCCATGGGGAACCTTGTCGGATGCCTTACTGAAGTCTAGATAGATCCCATCTACCACACTGTCCTCATCAATCCTCTTTGTTACTTGTTCCAAAAACTCAATTGAATTTGTGAGACATGATTTCCCATGCACAAAGCCATGTTGACGATCCCTAATCAGTCCTTGACTCTTCCAATTACATGTACATCATGTCCCTCAGGATTCCCTCCAAAAACTTGCTCACCACCAATGGCAGGCTCACTAGTCTATGGTTCCCTGTCTTGTCCTTACCACCTTTCTTAAACAATGGCGCCACGTTAGCCAACCTCTAGTCTTTTGGAGATATAATAATGATGAGACAGCATGGATTTAAAAACAAAGAAAACCTTACCTGACCAACATTATTTATTTTATTGAGGAGGAGATAAGAGAGAACCAAGTTGATAGATGAAGGAAGGGCTGTAGATGTCATATATATGGACTTTAGTAAGGCGTTTGATAAAGTTCCCCATGGTAAACTAATAGAGAAAGTGATGTCACATAATATGCAGGGTGTTCTAGTGAGGTGGATAAAGAACTGGTTGAGCAAAAGGAGACAGAGAGTAGTAGTAGTTGAAGGGAGTTTCTCAAAATGGAGAAAGATGGCCAGTAGTATTCTCCGGGGATCAATGTTGTCTGTGATATACATAAATGATCTGGAAGATGACATTGTTGGTCTGATCAGTGAGTTTGCAAATGACACAAAGATTTGTGGAGTAGCGGAAAGCATAGGGGACTGTCAAAGAATGCAGGAGAATATAGATAGACTGGAGAGTTGGGCGGGGAAGTGGCAGATGGAGGTCAATCCAGGCAAATGTGGGGTGATGCATTTTGGGAAGTTTAATTCAACAGTGAAATATACTGTAAATGGAAGAGCCTTGGAAAAAGTTGATGAACAGAGAGATCTGGGAGTTCAGGTCCTCTAGACCCTTAAGGTGGCTGTACAAGTGGATAGACTGGTCAAGAAGGCATATGGTATGCTTGTCTTCATCGGATGGGATATTGAGTACAAGAGCTCACAGGTCATGTTAAAATTGTTTAAGACTTTGCTTCAGCAGCATTTAGAATATTGTGTACAGTTCTGGTCGCCACATTACCAAAAGGACATGGACACTTTAGAACGGGTGCAGAGAAGGTTTAAGACCATAAGACATAGTAGTGGAAGTAAGGCTATTCAGCCTATCAAGTCTACTCCGCCATTCAATCATGTCTGATGGGCATTTCAACTCCACTTACCCGCATTTTCCCAGTAGCCCTTAATTCCTTGTGACATCAAGAATTTTACGAGGATGTTGCCCGGTATAGAAGGTGTTAGCTGTGAGGGGAGGTTGAATAGGTTACAATTGTTTTCATTAAAAGAAAGGAGATTGAGAAATGACCTGATTGAGGTCCACAAAATCAAGAAGGGTATAGACAGGATGGAAAGTGATAAGCTTTTTCCCAGGGAGAAGGATTCAATAAAGAGAGGTCACGCGTTCAAGGTGAGAGGTGAAAAGTTTAAGAGGGATACATGCGGAAAGTACTTTACACAGAGGGTGGTAGGTGCCTGGAACGTGTTGCCAGCAGAAGTAGCTGAGGCAGGCACAGTAGATTCATTTAAGGTGCATCTGGACAGATGCATGAGTAGGTGGGGAACAGAGGGATACAGATGCTTAGGAATTGGGTGATAAGTTTAGGCAGTGGATTTGGATCAGCTCAGGCTTGGATGGCCGAAGGGCCTGTTCCTGAGCTGTAAATTTTCTTTGCTGTTTGTTCCGGAGAACATAGATGATGGTAATGCAGTAGATGTTACTTAGCTGTGTTTTCAAAATGCCTTCAGTAAGGTGGACCATAATAGGTTAACTTCTTTGCAACTTCCAGATCAAGAGTGATTGGTTAGAAATCTGTAAGTTATTAGAAGTTGAGTAAGTTTACACTGTCAGTTTTGTAAGCATTCATTTAAAAAGGCTTCTCAGTTCACAGGAAGACTTAACAATGAATTCTTATAAATCTTATACTAAGATTAAACTAAAAAAGTTAAAAATAAATGTAGAAATATAATTAGGGCCTCATAATGAGGAGATAATGGAAGTCATTACCTAACATTTAGTATTAAATGAAGAGAAAACTAAGATTGAGAGGTTACAGGTAGATTTCAATAGGACACAGTTAGTAATGAAAAAAGCAATTGACTCGAGAAGTAATTACCTGAAAAAATTCAGTTAATGAAAAGGGAAAGAAAGGAAAGTGTAAAGACTTGAATTTGAAGAAAAGGAGAAGAAAAGAAAAGTAGAAATTGAGGAAAGAAAAGCAAAAAGCAATATGAAGGGAGGAAAATGAAAGGTAAAGAGTCTTCTTAATAGAAGATTGAAATGGAAAAGAGATAGAATCTAAAAAATGAACTCAAAGAAGATAGAGAAATTACTTAAGCAATGAATAATGTTTCAATAAAAATTCTCAAATAACTTACAGCAACTATAAGGCAGAGCAGTGGATGTGATCTATATGGACTTCAGTAAAGCATTGGACAAGATTCTGTTTGACAGATTGTTTAACAAGGTTCGATCACATGGAATACAGGGAGAATGAAGCATTTGGATACAGAATTGGCTTGAAGATAGGAAACAGAGCGTGTTGGTGGAGGTTTGTTATTAAGTCTGGAGACCTGTGAGCAGTGGTGTGCCGCAAGGATTGGTGATAGGTCTGCTGATTTTTGTCATCTATGCAAATGATCTGGATGTGAACACAGATGGTGTAGTTAGTACATTTGCAGATGACACCAAAATTGGTGATGTAGTGGACGCCAAGAAGATTATTTGAGAGTACAACAGAATCTTGAACAGTTGGGCCAATGGACCAAGGAGTGGCAGACAGAGTTTAATTTAGATAAATGTGAGGTGCTACATTTTGGAAGGACTTCCACACTTAATAGTAAGGTCCTGGGGAATGTTGCTGAATAAAGAGATCTTGGAGCGCAGGTTCATATTTCTTTCAAGTGGAGTTGCAGGCGGACAGGGTGGTGAAGAAACGTATGCTTGCCTTTATTGGCCAGTTCATTGAGTATAGGACTTGGGAGGTCCTGCTGCAGCTGTACAGGATGTTGGTTGGGCCACTTCTGGAATTCTGCATTCAATTCTGGTCTCCCTGCTGGATGTTGTGAAACTTGAAAGGGTTCAGAGAAGTTTTGCAAGGATGTTGCCAGGGTTCGAGGGTTGACCTATAGGGAGAGGCTGAAAAGGCTGAGGCTGTTTCTCCTGGAGCTTTGGAGACTGAGGGAGGACCTATTGATTGATTTATTTATTTTATTGTCATGTGTACCAAAGTATAGTGAAAAGCTTAATTTATGAGCAGTACAGGCAGATGATAGTAAGCAAGAATGTGCAGATCAAAAAGACTTAGAGGCATACAGGTTCCATTGCCTAGGGTGCCTCAAGTGAAATTGATGTTAATAAGATTAGCATTATTTGCGACTAGACAGTCTAATAACAGCTGGGAAGGAGCTCAACCTGAAACTGCTGGTACATGTGTTCAGGCTTCTGTAACTTCTTACAGAAGTTTACAAAATAATGAGGGGCATGGATAGTGCGAATAGCCAAGGTCTCTTCCCCGGGGTGGAGGGACTCCAAAAACAAAAGGGCATAGGTTGAAAGGTGAGAGGAGATCTAAGGGGCAACATTTTCTTGCAGAGGATGTTACGTATATGGAATAAGCTGCCAGAGAAAGTGATGGAGGTGGGCGCAATTGCAACATTTAACAGAATGGGAATATGAATAGGAAGGGTTTAAAGGGGTATGAGCCAAATGCTGGCAAATGGGACTAGATTAATTTAGGATAGCTGGTTAGAATGGATGGGTTGGGTCTGAGGGTTTGTTTCCATGCTGTACATCTCTATGACTCTATACATTCCTTCAAGGTGCAAAAACTCTAAGAAATATAACAAGACAGAATCAGGCCAGAGTGGACTGGAGGAGCTACTTGTTGGAAAACCCATATCTCAGAGCAATGGGACACAATCAAAAGCAGATGAGTGAAAGTGTAGGGCCAACATATACTTGCAAAGGTGAAGATTGGGAAGCTTGGTTTAAAATGTTTAAAACAGTGGGTGTCCTAAACAAGTCTAGAAAGTGCAAGGGGTTGTTTAGAAAGCAAATTAAGAGAGGGAAGCAGGAGCATGAAAAACATTAGTAGGTAACAGTGGCAGAACACAGAGTGCTGAATCCCTTCATTGATTATTGTTGACGTTCATGACTTAGGCACAAGAAGTATGATGATTAAGTTCACAGAAAACATGAAACCTGGTGATTTGGTAAATAGTGAGGGAGCAAACCTTAGACCACTGCACAATATTGACAGGCTGATCAGATGAGCTGAACAGTGGCAGATGAAATTTAATCCTGAAAATTATGAGGTATTGCATTTTGGGAGGACCAGCAAAGCAAGGGAACACACTTGAATGATAGAACTAGAGTACAGAGTGACCTTGGTGTGCATGTCCATAGATCATCAGCAGATAGATAGATGGTTAAGAAAGTATATAAGATATACTTTATTAGTCAAGGCATTGAATAAAAGAGCAAGGAGGTTATGATGGGGCTGCGCATAAAGTTAGTTCAGCAACAGCTGGAGTACTGCAATCTACTCAACCTCTCTTCATAATACATTCTATTCATGCCTGGATTCAAATAAGAACAGACAGTAATATGCTAGAGTCATCTTCCTCAGAGCATAGAAGGATGAGGGACTATCTGCTTGAGCTGTGCAAACTTCTGAGGAGCATAGATGTGGAGAATCCTTTCCTGTTAGTAGATGGATCAAAAACCGAGGGTATTGTTTTCAGGTAAGGAGCAAGGGATTTAGGGGGATTTTAAGACAAAAATGTTTTCAGCCAGACAATTGTGGGTATATGGGTAGATATGGGAGTATGTGGGTATTTGTAGATCTGAAAGGTTGGTAGAGGCAGGAACCTTCGAGGGCATTGAAGAATTACTTAGATGAGCACTAGAAATGCCATAGCTTACATGTCTATGGGTCAAATGCTGGAAAATGGGGTTAATACAGGTGGATGTTTGATCACCATCACCGACATGATGGGCAGAAGGGCCTCTTTCCATGCTGTAAAAGCTTAATGGCTATCTTTGACTCAATTATAACTGGAAAGTGGGAAAATCCAGATGTTTTATGTGAAGAAAATCTTCATGGCAGGCACATGTTGAGATAAATAGCTTGCCTCTGTGCTGTTGAAATCTATAAATCTGCGGTTCTGCTCTAAATCATCACCCACAAGGGAAAAAAAATCTCACAAAATGATGGACCTGAGATTTCTTTCAATAGTCCCCCAATGACCGAGTGCATAATGCATAGTGCTAAATTACCCACCCACTGTCGTGAACAAAATGAAGGAAGGAATAAACTGACTGGAGGTGGGGGAGTGAGGATCTGGTGGGTGGGTTGGTTGAAAGCATGCATTAAAAAGAATCTGATTTAATTAATATTTATCAATTCTAAAAATTAAAACACGATGTGTTTTGAAAAATGTAAATCCAAAAACATTAATGAATCATTCAGTGCTCTAACTACGTTTCTTGGTTTAATACAGTTGATGGTTTTCTCACTGAAAATATAAGTAGTCATTTTCTTTTGTGACTGTGAGCATGGTTTCAATGGTTAGTGGCACACAGCATATAGTGCAAGTGCTTGATCTTTTTCTAATCGCCAACAGTGTTTCACTCAGTTATACTTTATGCTAAGTGCTTCCATTTAAATGACTTTGATTCCATTGATTATTTGGGTCAAATGAAAGTTCCACATGGAATCTTCAGTTATTTTGCTATTTCACATTATAACTGCGTCAAATTCTTGATATTTTTCCACTTACATATAGTTTTACTGAAAAAGGAAGTTGGGATCTATGGACTGATTAGAAATCCAGTGTTTACCAGAACCTTTGAAATATACTGGACGATTTTTCTTTTCAGAAAAATCACAGAATCGTTACGATGCAGATGGAGGTCATTGAAGCCATCGTTCATTCAGCAGCTCTTCAATTGAGTATCATTACAGTGTGCCAATCTCTTGCCTTTTCCCCAAGAGCATATAAAATATAATAGTAAATTATTCTTCTACTTTCCTATGTTTGTTGTTGAACGTCAAAAGATTTCTTCTCATCTACAGTCAGTGTTCTCTTCAACAGTTTCTCCAGAGTAAAAGTCTAACCAAGTGGAAAGTATCAATGTCCACAGAAGTAGAAAGAATGTGCATGTTGAAGGCCATTACAAACTAGATTAATTGGAGTGTGTAGACACAAAGTCACATTCATCATGCTGATTCCAAATTCCAAATTCCTGAACCAAATTCCTGAAAACTTTGTTTGGGAAGAAGGGGTGTAGCAATGCTCGAAGGTATTCATATACGCTTTGGTTTTGTTTGAATTTAACATTTTTGTGCTCATGTTGCATCTGGCCATCAGGTAGAAGCCAGAGACTATAGGACCACATTGCAAAATCTCATATTCAGTGTTCAGGGAGATAGGAGCCTTACTGATCCTCTTCCTCTGTGAGGGAGGTGAATTGCCTGGTATCATACCTTGCAAGTGTTTCTTCCAGGTATTTTGAAGTGTTGCCTGAAATGCAGTCCATTTGTATATTCCTGTATCTGGCTGCATTGTTATTCCAAACTGGATAACCAATAAGCTATTTTCATCTTCTACTGTGAAACATATTCAGAATCTCAACCAGGAAATTCAGAAGAAGACTCATGCCAGGATCTGCTTACTCTACAAATCAATCATCCTGTCTGCATTTAGTTCCTTCAATGTAGATGAGACCACATTGTGAGCTTAGAATACAGTAGACTAGATTGAGTGAATTGCAGATCAAGTGCTGCTTCACTTGGAATGTGTGTCTTGAGATTGTAAGGTGCTCAAGCAGGAGCAATATGTCTGTAAAAATGACCCTGAGCTTGCCAGTTCAATGCACCACAATTCTCCCATTTCTGTTTTAGGCCTGCTGTAGTGTTCCAGTGAGGCTCAACACAAATTGGAAGAAAAACCTGTCATCTGCCACTTAGGGACCTAGCAGGACTCAACATCATGTTTAACAATTTCTATGTCTGTTACTTACCGCCTTATCCCAGGTCCTGTCATGAAATAGGTTGCTTTTGGTACAACCAACCCATTTTCAACTACTTATCACTCTCATTATCACCTATTTACTCTCAACAATCCCTCTGACTGCCTAGCTTTTCTCTCTCTCTCTCTGACTCTAATTACCCTCTCACTTCCTTTTCCCCCAATACCCTTTTCATTAGTATATATAACACCATTTCCCAGCTTTTATCAGTTCTAAAGAAGCATTACCAGTCTTAAAATTTTCACTCTGTCTTCTCTTGACAGATGCTGCCAGACCCATTGAATTTCTCTGGCAATTTTTTGTTTTTGTGTGTTCCACATGAAGTCTTTGCTAGGTTATCACATTGCAAACCTTCTATCACTGAAGTCACATCTAACACATATCCACCTCACAATTCATTTGTTATTAATCCCATCAATTTCCCTAATACCATTAAAAGCTAAAAGGACTGTGGATGCTATAAATCAGAAACAAAAACAGAGGTTGCTGGAAAAGCTCAGCAGGTCTGGCAGCACCTGTGAAGAGAAATCAAGGTTAATGTTTTGGGTGTGGTGACCCTTCTTCAGAAAGCATACTTCACCATCACAAACCAGTCATAAAATGTTCCCTGAATCTTTCAAAATATTTTCCTGTTCAATATCATAAATGGACAATTCTTGCATTTTACTTAATAGGTATAGCCAAGCATCCCTGAACAGACACTAGTAAGTCCTGATTTCTCCCTTTAATAATAGACAAGTCATTGTTTATTATCAAAAGAAAGAAAATAGCATTCTGTTTGCTCATGAGTTAGAAATCTTGCTATGAAAAATTGATAATTATGTCAATAAATTAGTATCAATGCCAGAAACATTTTTTTTAACTTGGTAGACATTAATAATCAATGTGCAGTTTGGTTTCAGTGAAATTTGAAATACAAATAAATCACTGATCAAGGAATTGGCAAATTGATGCTGTTGCTTCGAGACAATATACATTTATTTTTAATGATAATGTGGTAACAGAAATTCAATAATTTAAGCAGTTTAGGATTAACTGCAAGGTTAAGGTTATTGTATGATAGCTGTTTATTGTTAAGTGCACATTATTTTCCTATGGTACTATAAAGAGTCCAGTTAAATCTGATGAATTAATTCAACTATTGATGCATAGCAACCTAACATCAATTGTTTGATCAGTGTACAGGGATGAAAATAATCCCAAAGATCCAGACCACGGTAGCCATTGCCCCCAGAAGGAGAGAGGTGATGGTGGATGTTAATGTTACTGGATTTGTAGTGCAGAAGCCCAGGCTCACATCATGGGGCTATTGGTTCAGATCCCACTATGCTGGATAGTGAAACTTGAATTTGATAAACTTCTGGAACAGTGGGAACAAGAAGCCAAAACTATTTTATGTAAAAACTCATCTTGTTCACTGATAGTTTTTAGAGAAAGAAATCTGCCATCCTTACTAATTATCCTTTAGTTAATAAAAGCATCCAGCCAAGAAGGAGAAGCTTGAAGGCATTTTAAAAGCAAAGAGACCAATGAATGCATAAAAATTTAAAACATTCATAGGAATTGTTGCTATTGTCATATTTTATTCCTTATCTTAGCTAATAAGTTGACTCTAGATTAGATTACTTACAGTGTGTGGAAACAGGCCCTTTGGCCCAACAAGTCCACACTGACCCACCAAAGCACAACCCACCCAGACCCATCCCCCTAACACCACAGGCAATTTAGCCAGGTTAATTCACCTAACCTGCACATTTTTGGATTATGGGAGGAAACCCACGCAAACACGAGGAGAATGTGCAAACTCCACACAGAGAGTCGCCTGAGGCGGGAAATGAACCCGGGTCTCTGGCACTGTGAGGCAGCAATGCTAACCACCGTACCACCGTGCCGCCCACTCTAATGTACCAACTGCTCTAAGATGAATTAGCTTAGTAGTGGTTTACAAAGTGTCAGAAAGCATTTGCAAAAGTGAAGCAAGTACGAACTGGTGATGTCTTGACGCACAACGATTGCAAGGAACAATGGGTTTAACAATACCTCACCACACATAATAGAGGATGGTGTGGAGAAGCCTGGAGCATATGCTTCATGTCCAGCAAAATTACTCACAAGCTGGTGTCACTAAGCTCCACAAAACTTTATAGTATGAAGTTCATTTTGTTAACTGACCACCAAATCTTTACGATTGTATTTGATTCGAAGAACGGAATACAATCCCAAGTGACAGCACAGCTTGAGATGGACATGGATTTTGCTGGCCCGCCAGATTAATATAAAATACAATAAAACATCAGATCATGCTGACGAAGATGTTCTTCTGTGAATGACTTTACAATAAAGTATTGATGTCAGGGAAATTAGTTAAGGAACTCATAAGAATGTCATGCTTAGGAAGAACACAAGAAGATAGGGGCAGATGTAGGCCATTCAGCCTGCTCTGGCTGCTTTGATATTCAATATGCTCATGTCTGAGCAAAGGCACTTCAATGTCTTCTTCCCATACAATCCTCAAATCCCTTTAAGTCATTGTCATTTTGAAATCTGTCAATGTCTACTTTAAACATACTCAATGACTTCATTTCTGCAGGCCTCTGGGGTGGAGAATTCCAAAAATTCATTGTGTCATGAAGAAAGCTTCAATTGTGTCTTGAATAGCTGGCTTAAAGAGTGTGCTGATGAGAAATTGCAGTAGTATTTCACACAAAAGAAACAAACTGAGTATATATCAAGGATGTCTCCTAAGGGGTTAAGAGCCATTATTTTGTGAAGATTTAGAAATAAATGGTTATGGGGACTTTATCAAGAGCACAGAGTCTGCATGAAAGCGGTGGCAAGGTTTTTAATTCTATTATTTCTATTTTTAGTATCCAAAACCAGAAAGACATATTAAAAAGTTATTGCAAAGTTGAGAACTGTCTCAGGATGAGAAATGATTCAACCAAAGTTCCTTTCATTCTATTGTCAAACACAAGGACACCGTGGAAATGAATACATCTGGATTTCCTTGGCATAGATGATGAAGATTATTTGTTTTGATCAAAATGATAAGTATTGAGTCTGTACGACAAGCTTTGAATTGTCGGTTCATAATTATTAGATTTCCTGAGGTGTTGGCGTCTGATAATAGTGAGTAGCATATGTCCAAGGAATTTGAAATACTTCTGACTAAGTGTTGAGCCAAGCTTGCTTTAATATTGTGGTATCACCCAGTATTAAATAGTGCCACAAAAAAGGAGTACAAATTTAAACAAATCTTTTCCAGAGGTATTTGCCAGATAATAAGTTTGAAAATTATGTCCATGCCAGTTTTCTGACTTCTTATGGAATAAGCCCACAGTTTACAACAGAATCACTGAACTGTTACAGTGCAGAAGGAGGCCATTCAGCCCATTATCTCTCACTGGCACCATTACTTAGTGTCAATTTCCTGCCTTTTCCCACATCATTACATGCCATTTTTCTCCAAGTAGTCATCCATTACCATCTTCAATGCCTTAATTTAATCTGCCTCCACCACATTTCCAGGCAGTGTATTCCTTAACCAAAATGCTCTCTATGTGAAAACATTTTTTTTCACATTACCCTTGTTTCATTTGGACATTGCATTACATCTATACCCCCTTTGTTCTTCCTTTTATGAGCAAGAACATCTTAATACTCTATCTAATATGTTCATGATTTTGAAAGTTTTTATCAAATCTCCTCTTAGCCTTCTTCTCTCCAAGGAGAACAGGCCCAACATCTTCGATCTATCCTCATAACTGAACAATAGGTTACTTCCCTTACAAGTTAGTTTCCAAACACATTCCTAGGAGAACATTTAGTTTGCTTAACCCTGACATCAAAGCAAAGCAAGACAAAGTATAGATCAGTTATGGTGCATCAATCATGAGACTTAGTGAGGTCAATGCTGGTTAGATTAGGATATCATGGTAGAAAATCAACGAGGCAATGACTAGTATCTGATTACAACCCACACAACAAGTAAAGATTAGAAAGGGACTCTACCAGTGTCATGTAGATAATTTGTTTGGAACTCCAAATCTTACAAGAGAGCATGAGAAACCTTGTTTAGACCAAGGTCAAAGTCAGAGCAAAGTGATAGTAACGAAGACATCGAACATTACTTGTATTATAAATGGAGAGCAAAGTGACTAGGAGTCAAAATTAAAGTCCCAACCAACCAGTGGAATCACTGGTCAAAGTTCAGATTTGACACAGTCAGAGTTGTTGAGAGAACAAAGGCAAGCTGTTGAGAATGGAACAGCATAGGCATGCAGAAAGAGAAACAAGTCATACCAGTTAATCTTAGCTATATAGGCAGCAAGAGGAAAATTATTGTTCTTTAGATTATTTCTTCTCAAATTATGATATTTTTGTTCACCACATACTAACGTTAAGGGAAACAGTTTTTAATCATGTAAAACACTCTGGTAATATAGGTCATTTGGTTGTGATCAGAGTAAAAACAAGTATGCAATCCAACCTGTAACATTTCTAAGACATTGTTCTTGTTGATTAGTCATAAATTATATTCTGGAAAGTTATACACATGTTTACATGTTAATGTATAAATTGTTTACTTAAATGGACAGGAGATGTAACGTAGTACAATATCCGAGCATTTTGTTATTTTCAATTCTTTGCTGCCCTTTCTGCTGAGGAGGTATAAATAAAGTTAATTCAACAAATTCTGCCTGCAGTTGAATGAATGTTAACCTTATTTGGAACAAAGACAGCCAAACTATTCTTGCTTCTTCGTACTGGACAGAGGGAGAATACCAGCGGTCCCCAGCAATAAATATAATCCATAGGTTGTTAGCACTTAATGTTCATATTTCACCCTTCCACCATCCTCCCAAATGCTTTGTCCAGGCCTGATTTACACAAAGCAAATCACTTGTCTATCTTTGCTCCCCATCTGTGCCATTTCATGTGTGCACAATGTACTGTAATAAATAATATGGGCGGTTGACCAATTTACCATGGTCTTATCATTGGATTCTTTAGACACATGCAATAAGTGCAGCATTGAGATCATACAATGATTCAGGATAGCAAATAATTGTTGGGCCTGAGCATTGTAAGACTACAGCATGAAGAATGCGTTGAATCAGATCCACTACTCTATTTAGGTAAAATTAAATAGGCAATGCAGGCACAATTTGACATAGTTAATTAAGGTATTGTATAATTGAAACCTAAGTAATTATATTATGGCATTTGTCATTTGAGAAAAGGGCAACATTGTGGCTCAGTAGTTAGCACTGTTGCCTCACAGAACCAGGGACCTGGCTCCAACCTGGGGTGACTGGATGGAGTTTGCACATTCTCCACATGTCTACATGGATTTCCTTCAGGTACTCCAGTTTCCCCCTACAGTCCAAAGATATACAGACTGGTGGATTAGCCATGGGAAATGTAGGGTTGCAGGGGTGGGCTGGATCTTGGTTGGCTGCTTTTTGGAGGGTTGGTGTAGACTTAATGGGTCAAATGGCCTGTTTCCATATGGTAGGGATTCTATGCCCAACTATTTAAAAAGTGGTGCTTGCAATGCGAAAACTGCAGTGAAAAGAAAATATGACATGAGAAAAGGTTATCAATTTGCCTGGGTCTTCTGACTACAATGCCCCAGGTATGTCAGGCCCCCACCCTTCATTGGAAGCTTCCAAGAGGGCATACCTAGAGTGGCTCCACAGCTTTAGAGAGGGTAGCACAACTGTAGCACCATTTGTAACTGGACCATTAATCTGGAGAGCTGAAAATACGTTGCTGGAAAAGTGCAGCAGGTCAGGCAGCATCCAAGGAGCAGGAGAATAGACATTTCGGACATGAGCCCTTCTTCAGAAATTCCTGAAGAAGGGCTCATGCCCGAAACGTCGATTCTCCTGCTCCTTGGATGCTGCCTGACCTGCTGCGCTTTTCCAGCAACACATTTCCACCTCTGATCTCCAGCATCTGCAGTCCTTACTTTCTCCATTAATCTGGAGATCCAAGACAATACTCTGGAGGCATGGATTCAAGTCTCACAATAGCAGATTGTGAAATTTGAATTCAATTAATACATCTGTCTTTAAAGGTAGTCTGAAGATAACCATGAAACTCTTGCCAATTGTTGCAAAAAACATATCTGCTTCAATAATATCCTTCAGGGAAACAAATCTGTCATCTTTAACTGATCTTACTTACATGTGACTCCAATGTAATGTGATTGACTCTTGAATGACATCTGAAATGGCCTACCAAGCAAATCATATACACGATATAGCTACAAAGTCCAAAGGAAGGAATAGAACCAGGTAGACTTCCCAGAATTAGCCTGACTACCATGGCCGACAGACAATGTCAAACCTAGCCAATTACCTTTGAAATCAAGGCAGCATTGACTGAGTTTGGAGATCTAGAAACATAGAAACACAAAAAAAAGGTAACAGGTATGGGGCATTCGGCCTTTCAAGCCAACTCTGCCATTCAATATGCTCATGGCTCATCAGCCTATTACCCTGTTCCTGTATTCATCCCATGCCTTTGATCCCTTAACTCTAAAACTTACATCTATCTCCTTTGTGAAAATATTGAATGTTTTCAATTCACTTCATTACTGAGGGGCAGTGGCAGCAAAATTGTCACCTACAAGATGCATGACAATAACTCATCAGATCTCTGAAAGAATCTTCCAATCCGTGACCTCTATCACCCAGACGACAAAGGCAGCAGAAGCATTGGATCATCACTATCTTGGCAAATTGTTCTCCAAGCTATTCACCATCTTATGTGGAATGATATCACCATTCCTTCAGTCATGCTGAGTAAAATTCCTGGAACCATTATCATAATGCCATTGTTGATGTGTCTATACACCCCATCTCCCCCTATGGACAGCAATCAATTAGGTAACTCACCAACATCTTCTAAAAGACAATTAGGAATGAAGGACTAGTGAAGCCTGTGTATAAATAAGAAAGAAATCAGTACTGAAGGGTTCGGCTGACTAAATGGAAATGTTACACCCTGCACCAGTTCAGAGCCTTGATACTTAGAGGGAGATCCAAAGAGTAGGGGAGTCAACAAGCCCAGAACTACCTAAGACATGAAAGTGCTGCTGTTTCTACCAACAGTCTTGCCTGATTGACTACTTACGCAGCGGATGGGGCTTTAAGACTGGCAGAAGGTGGCTGCAACTGGCAACCAGGGCGCCCTTACATTGCATTATCACCCCCTTGCAGCTCATTTGTTCTGGGATTGGTGACATTTGGGAGCAGTTCTGGCAATCACTGTTTCTCAGGCAATTCCTTCCTTTCAAAACCGACCAATAAGATGTTGGGAAACAACAGAAGTCCAGTGCAATCTGTTGTCTACAGGTTTCCTCCAGGTTCTATCAGTTTTTCAATCATATACAGGATTTACTCACACAGGAACCTTAGCACCACTCTACAAAAAATTATTATGAAGATCACTTTGCTACTTTTCAATGCAATAAAGATTACTGGAAGTTTTCTTAGTCCTGAATTTCTCCATGCTTTCTTATACACTGATAGTCCAGGTTCAGATGTATTTTCTTGGATTTAGGTTAAATAAAACAGTTTAATATCCATGTAATAAAGTGTATATTAAACCAAACTCAATGTGAGTCACTGTTGACGCAGAAAAGGCACATTTGCTATTTAATTTTCTATATTAGGCTGTCATAATTCTTATTACCACAAATCTGTAAGAGGCTAGTACTCTAAAGAGTCACAGTTACAACCAGTTGTGCAGATATCAACAGGTAAGGCCTACTTTTTTTCGACACAGTGACAGACTGATTTCAAAATAGAAATAGTGGAATGTTGATAAAATGTACAAAGAATCCTGTGTGAAAGGTTCATGTTGTTTTACTGTAACTCTTATGAATCAAGTATTATTTCAAACAAAACTAAAATTGGAATAATGTAAACGTACTAACATGCAAACATGAGAACAAGGAGCAGGAGTAGGCAATTCAGCCTGTTGACCTGCTCCACTATTCAATATGATCACAACTGATCTAATCTCGGCCTCACCTCCGCTTTCCTGCCCGATCCCTAGAACTCTTTAATCTGTTACTAATTAAATAATTGTCTATCTCCTCCTTAGAATTTAGTCAGTGTCCTGGTTTCCACCACAGTCTGGGGTAGTGAATTCCATGACCCTTTGAGACAAGTAATTAAGGCCAAAGGATTTATTTTTAGATAGACAATAATAAGATGAGAGGCAAATTTTATAACATAATAATCTCCATTTACTGTTCACTTGTAGTTTAGGGCCACTTGATTATTGGTACCAAAATTTCTGGTTTTCCATACAAGTTGTTCATTGTATCAGTGGAGCACTACTGTAATCACACTGACATCAAATCCTAGAGGAATCTTATGCACGGTCAGAGCAGGTGACTAATAATTTAAAAATTGAAATCATTCCACACAATTGTGGGGGCAGAGGGGAGACCAAGTGAGGACCATCAAGACAAAGCTGCAGTTAATAACCAGCTTTTATTGGAACCAATGAATCTTCTGAAGATAACTTATTTTTGGTAGTATTTTGCTTCATTCACGGGCTTAATTGGACATATGGTAGATGTGGAAGTTTCATTGAGGCCTGACACATGTGTCATCCATACAACTTTCAGGCATAACTCAAAAACAACTGCCTTAGAATATGAGACAGTGTATAGAGGGAACTTCAAAGCCTCATTCAGTTGGGATACAATCTTGGGTAGGACAGCCTGTAAAATTCCTCTTCTGCAGTCTGACAGCTGCAAATGGATCAAAGGTAAGAAAACTGATTCTAGATGTTGTTAAAAGGTAACTTCATACATGATCATTACCATTTAATATTGCTGTCTAACGGTCAGGCTTCGGAACTTTCAGATCTGAACTTCAGAAAATGAAAATTCTGGTGCTCAATGGTCATAAATCCAGAAGCCAAAGATCTAAGTGGTCTTTCAATTTGGTTGTACATCTGCCACTTGCCCCAACCTCCTTCAACAATTACTCCATCATAGAAGCAAAGCAATTCTTATCAAATGCAAAAACATAAATTTCTGGAAAAGCTCATCAGGTCCAGTAGCATCTATTGGGAGGAATCAGAGCCAACACCTCAGGTCTAGTGACCCTTTATCAGAGAGAGGAGCGGAACTTCAAGATGGGCATCTTATCAAACGGTTGTTTACACTTGCTCAATTTTTTGTGCCTGTGAGGAGCATTTACATGAATTTGAATAAGTGGAAATCATGTGTTCATGTCCCAAATGCATGTCTGAGAATTCAGAGTAGTGTAGTAAAATATTGCAATATCTGAGGTGGGTAAAGTCAGAGATCACAGAAAGCTTGTGATTTCTAGTAAATCTATTGGACTATAAACTGATGTCCATCCCAGTTAAACACCAGCGTCTCCATATCATTGTCTGAGGTGATAGACCTGTAGGTTTGAGTTCCTGATATTATTTGAAGTGTTAGTTCTTGGTTAGTTTACATTCAGCATCTATCTCTTTTCCCACAGCACCTAAAATAGATTAAGTAGTCATTACAGTTGTAGAGACACAGACCTTTCGGGCCAACTAGGCAATGCCAACCACAATCCCAAACGAAACTAATTCCATCTGCCTGCACTTGGCCCATATTCCACCAAACCTTTCCTTTTCATGCACTTATCCAAATGTATTTTAAACATTGTAACTGTGTCCTTCACGTCTTTTCTGGGCAACCTATTTACACAGAGAATGGTTTGTGTGTGGAATGAACTTCCAGAGGAAGAAGTGGGTGCGTGTATATTTACAAAATTTTATTTATCGTGGTGTTCTGAATTGGATATTTATAAATTGTTAATGGCTCCCCAGTAATCTATTTGATCATGACTACAAATCAGAATTAATTAACTGAGTGTAAGTGCTTTGGGACATCCTAACAAATCAATGATGTCGAATAACACTGAGTTTTTCCTTTCTTCAATAGGCAATGGCAAGTATCCATTTATATAGTAACGGTAAACATTGATAATGTAAGCAAACCGTAATGAGCAAAAGATGAGGAGACAGTCATAGATGATATTGAAGCTTAAATTCAATCCATTGCCCTATATCAGAAGAAAGGAAATGCCAGTTATCTTGGAAAACAGTATTGATGGTGCTCAGGTAAATAGATACCGGATAAATTAAATGTACCATAACTGAAAGTGGTTAGAAAGAGTCAATAACTTATTTCAGACTCCTCTATTGTTATCTGGGCTTACTCCTACTTAGTCATGCCGTGCACTTCCTGATCAAACTCAAAATTTTCCAAAAGCTGATACTTGTAATGGATGGTAAATAATGCAATATGGTGAGAAGTGGATGGAATTGTCGATGATAAATAAAGAAAATGCACTTTGAGGGAAGGTTTGAAGGGAAGAATAGCTGTAAATTCAGATTTTTCACTTGTTTACTCTTTGAGAACCACAGAGTTTCAGCCCACTATACCAAAGGAGTGATTCAAAGCATTTGAATTTCTGATCTTGTGAGGATTTGATAGATATGTACATCAAGAAAGCAATGATGTTAGCAAGAATTGAAGCCTACACTGTAGTATGCAAAAGAATGTTGGTGATGGGTTCATAGAGAAAAATCACAATCACTGAAGTGTTATGGAGCAGAATGAGGCCAATCAGTCTATCGTGTCTGTAGCTGGCTTCCCAAATGACCATTATGATTTTGTGCCATTCTCCTACAAAAACTATGCTAACTAACTATACCAACTATCATTTCTCAGGTTTTATTCAAAACAGGGCTAAAGGGTGACAGATGTATTCAAAAAGAGAAAATCAGATAACCGTAGATCAATATAGATTACATCAGTAATGGGTAAACTGAGATAAACCATAATCAGACATATTATTACAGGATAGTTAGAAATGTGTAACGGACTACAAACAATTATCTTTAAATGAGCTTTCTATGTCAACATTTAGAAAATCTAATGAGAGACAGTACAGTATTGATCTAATTCTGGGGAATGAATCTACACAGGTGATCAGTGTGGCAGTGCGAGCGCATATTAGTGATAGTGACCACAACACCATACTTTTCAATTTCAATATGGAAATGGAACAAAGTGATCCGTGAAAAAGGGGTTTGGATTGGAGGAAAGCAGATTTTGTTAAAATAAGGAAGGATCTGGCCAAAGTAGATTGGTAGCAGTTATTTCCAGGTAAATCTATAGCAGAACAGTGGGGAGCATTCAAACTGGGATTGGAGAGAGTACACCCCCAACATGGAGAAAGTGAGGACTGCGGATGCTGAAGATCAGTGTCGAGAGTGTGGTGCTGGAAAAGCACAGCAGGTCAGACAGCATCCGAGGAGCAGGAGAATCAAAGTTTCGGGCAAAAGTCCTTCAAATATCCCCAACATGATCCCTTTAGGGTGAAATGTAGGATCAACAAGCCCAGGGAACCCTGAATGTCCTGGAATATTCAAAACTGGATAAAAAGGATAACATACGCATTTAATAACTACAAAGGGAGCTATCAGCAGAGGCCCTAATGGAGTATGGAAAGTGTATGGGGATCTTAAGAAGATAATTAGGAGAGCAAAGAGGAGGCATGACAAAATACAAGTGATAAGATTAGGGTGAATCTCAGTATTCTACACCTATGTCAAAGGGAAGAGGATAATCAGGGAGAGTACAGCCCAATAGGAACCAAACAGGTCATCTCTGCATTGAACTAGAGGACACTGGAAAGGTTTTAGATGGATAGTTCACATTGGTCTTCACTTTGAAGGAGGATGTAGGTTTAGAATTTGGGAAGGAGGAAATGTGAGGTTCTTGAACAGTTTTGCATAGGGAGTGAGGAAGTCTACAAGGTTTTGATGGGCTTAAAATCCCCATATCCAGATGAATTGTATCCTAGGCTGCTGTGGGAGACAAGAGAGGAAATTGGGAGCTCTGACCCAAATTTTTAATTCCTCTCACCACTGGGCAAGTGTGAGAGGACTAGAGGACCAATAATATACATTCACATTTCAAAAATGATGGTAATGATCAACCAGGGAATTGCAGACCAGTGAGTCTGATGTTCGTGGTAGGCAAACTATTGGAGAAGATTCTGAAGAAAAGAATTAATGTCCACTTGGAGAGGCAAGAGATAATCAGCATAGCTTTATCAGTGGGAGGACATGCCAAAAACATGATTGAATTTTTCAAGGCAGTGACCAGGTATAGAGATGAGGGTAATGAGATTGATGTGGTTTATATGGATTTCAGCAAAGCCTTTGACAAGTTGCCACATGAGAGACTGATAAAGAAGGTAAAAGCGCATGTGGCTCAGGGTAATTTGGCAAATTGGATCCAAACTTGGTTTAATGGTAGGAGACAGAGGCAGGTGGTTGAAGGCCGTTTGTGGGACTGTAAGCCAGTATTCCATATTCAGTATTCTACAGGGATTCTACAGGATTCTACAGGGTCCATAATTGTCACATATATATTTGGAGAAATGTTATGAATGATATGAAGAACACCCAATAGGGACCAAAAGGGCAATCTGTGCATTGAACTGAATGACACTGGAATGTTTCTGATGGATAGTTCACCTTCAGTTTGTAAGAGGATATAGATAGAGAATTTGGGAAGTGGGATTGTGAGGTACTTGAACAGTTTGACATAGGAGTGAGGACAAGCTCAGGTTTTTTTTAGAGCAGAGAAGGGTGTGAGAGGACCTCTATAAGAAATGTGTAAGATTATGAGAGGCCAAGTCAGTGTAGCTAGAAAGCAGCTGTACCTCTTAGTTGATGGGTCAACATCAAGGGAGAATAAATTTAAGTTGAAAATCAGGATTTGAGGAAAATGATTTCGCCCAGATATGGTGGGAATCTGGATGCACTGCCTTGAAGGGTAATTGAGGTGGGAATCATCACAACCTTTAGATGAGCACTTGAAACTTCGTAACGTTCAAATCTATGAGTCAAGTGTGGAAATTGGGATTAGTGTAATTTAGAGATTTGTTTGTTGGTGCAGACTCAATGGGCTAAAGGTCCCCTTCTATATTGTATAATGATGTGGTATGCATGATGGACTTAATAAATAAAAAATCAAGGAAATTATTGGATATAACAAGTGGACTCAGCTGACGCCTGCTAGAACATAGAACATAGAACAGTACAGCACAGAACAGGCCCTTCAGCCCACGATGTTGTGCCGACCACTGATCCTCATGAATGCACCCTCAAATTTCTGTGACCACATGCATGTCCAGGAGTCTCTTAAAT
This sequence comes from Hemiscyllium ocellatum, assembly GCF_020745735.1. Taxonomy (NCBI): domain Eukaryota; kingdom Metazoa; phylum Chordata; class Chondrichthyes; order Orectolobiformes; family Hemiscylliidae; genus Hemiscyllium; species Hemiscyllium ocellatum. The sequence continues at coordinate 96,794,988 of NC_083404.1, read as the reverse complement.
GACCCTGCCTCCAAAACTGCTGCTGGCAACGCATTCCATGCTCTCACAACTCTGTGTGTAAAGAACCCGCCTCTGATATCCCCTCTATACTTTCCTCCAACCAGCTTAAAACTATGACCCCTCATGTTGGTCATTTCTGTCCTGGGAAATATTCTCTGGTTATTGACTCTATCTATGCCTCTCATTATCTTGTGTACCTCAATTAGGTCCCCTCTTCTCCTCTTTTTCTCCAATGAAAAAAGTCCTAGCTCAGTCAACCTCTCCTCATAAGATAAGCCCTCTAGTCTAGGCAGCATCCTGGTAAACCTCCTCTGAACCCTCCCCAAAGCATCCACATCTGTCTTATAATAGGGCGACCAGAACTGGATGCAGTATTCCAAGTGCGGTCTAACCAAAGATTTATAGAGCTGCAACAAGATCTCACGACTCTTAAACTCAATCCCCCTATTAATGAAAGCCAAAACACCGTATGCTTTCTTAACAACCCTGTCCACTTGGGTGACCATTTTAAGGGATCTATGTATCTGGACCCCAAAATCCCTCTGTTCCTCCACACTGCCAAGAATCCTATCCTTAATCTTGTACTCAGCTTTCAAATTTGACCTTCCAAAATGCATCACCTCACATTTATCCAGGTTGAACTCCATGTGCCACCTCTCAGCCCATCTCTGCATCCTGTCAATGTCCTGCTGCAGCCTACAACAGCCCCCTATACTGTCAACAACACCTCCAACCTTTGTGTCATCTGCAAACTTGCCGACCCATCCTTCAATCCCCTCATCCAAGTCATTAATAAAAATTACAAACAATAGAGGCCCAAGGACAGAGCCCTGTGGAACACCACTCACCACAGACTTCCAGGCAGAATATTTTCCTTCAACTACCACTCGCTGTCTTCTGTTGGCCAGCCAATTCTGTATCCAGACAACTATGTTCCCCTGAATCCCATTCCTCCTGACCTTCTGAATGACCCTACGATGGGGAACCTTATCGAATGCCTTGCTGAAGTCCATATACACCACATCCATAGCTCAACCCTCATCAACATTTCTAGTCACATCCTCAAAGAACTCAATAAGGTTTGTGAAGCATGACCTACCTCTCACAAAGCCGTGCTGACTGCATTTAATGAAGCCATGCTCTTCCAGATGGTCATAAATCCTTTCTAACACCTTGCAGATGACAGACGTGAGACTTACTGGTCTGTAATTGCCGGGGATTTCTCTGTTTCCTTTCTTGAAGAGAGGAATTACATTTGCCTCTCTCCAATCCACAGGTACGACTCCAGTGGAGGACGAAGATGAAAAGATCTTCGCAAGTGGCGAAGCAACTACATTTCTCGTTTCCCAAAGCAGCCGAGGACAAATCTGGTCCGGGCCTGGCGACTTGTCAATCTTAATGTTTGACAAAATTTTCAGCCCATCAGCTTCCTCTATCTCTATCCATTTCATCATACACTCCTGCTCCTCAAAGGTTTCATTCACTACAAAGTTTGTTTCTTTTGTAAAGACAGAAGCAAAAAACTCATTTAGGGCTTCCCCTACATCCTCAGACTCCACACACAAATTCCCTATGCTATCCCTGATTGGCCCTACTCTTTCCTTGACCATTCTCTTATTCCTCACATAAGTGCTATATCTTATATTATGGCGAGTTTCATGACAAGCATCATTTAATCAGGCAGTCATGCCCAATTTAATGTATTGTGGGCCCATCTCAATATTCATTCAGATTCATCACCAGCCAGCTAATGCCCACAGCTTCAGCCCACCACTGCCAGTATTAACCTAGTAGGAAGTGGAAACACACCATGAAGGGAATTTGGCAAGCAAAGCCCTTCAGAGTTTCTTGAGGGGTTCTCATTCAAAGACACTCCGTGCCTGATCAAGATGCCCTGCATCAGTAAGGGGGACCCACTTCCATTACATCTCTCCCACCATCATCCAGCTGAAGCACGTGGTCAGGGAGAATCCTAGAAATTGAAGAGAATTTTACCAGCAACTGATGTCACTTCCTGAGTGACACTGACATTTCAATAGTGCAATCAATGTTTGTTTGACAAGCAGCTCAGGCCAAGGGTTGTTTTTGCCAGGGAAAAGCCCTTATCGGTCTGTAAAGTCTATACTGGAGCATTGTGAGAGAGATCTTCCTAGAAAGAAGGGATACAGGGCTCTCATTGGTTCTAGTAAACCCTGCCACCTCCCAGATTCTTCCCATTGTGTCTTTTAAAATCATTCAACAAAGTTACAGAAAACATGTTTGGCATTAAACTTAAAGACCAAGGCTGAGATCTGGTGACAGTGTGATTTGAGGAATTACTGAAGGAGGTATCCTTGCCAGTGCTTTCTTGAACTGATCTATGTTTTCTTCCTTAGAAGTAAAGGAGGAAATAGTGTCTTGTGGGGTTGCTGTCTTCAGGAAGGGGAATTTGCAATTGCCACTAGTGCCTGCAGGAGACAAAAGAGAGAATGCATTGTTAAATAGGGAACAAATGTATGAATACATGGAAGATGTATTCACACTGATGGTAATGGGAGAGCAGCACAACGTTTAATATTCCTTCTTACTTGATTGCCTGAGCATGGAGGTGTGATCTTGACATGAGCACTCGCTAACGTCTCCCCCCAAAACAAGTTTCTTTCCTTTATTTTATTTTCACAGAGGTCGTTAAAGACACAGACTCTGAAATGTCAGAGTTGGAGGGTTTTAGGGACAGTTTGATTATAGCTAACAGATACTGCCTCAGGCAAAAGGCTTTTAAGTTTAAGAAAACACTTGTACATTGAAAGGGGAGTGGCCATTTCTCCCAGCTCAGATTTTCTCTGATTTGATTTGGCTTTTAGCAAGAGTGTTCTGAAGCTGCTGGACCCAAAGAAGCAGGTCTAGGCCAGCATTTTCTCTTTGACTTCTCTCCTGTGTTTGTTTTTTTTTCCTTTTGTGTCAAGTGTTGTTTATGGGAATTGTTCCAAGTATTGGGAACAACATCATTAAACTGGGATAATCTGTTGGGTTTTCGGATAGGTTGAGTTATTCTGTATTCTGTTCTCTTTTCTTTGTGTTTCATTCGGTAATCTTGTAAACAAATTCTGTATTGTTTAAAACTAAGTAGTTTGACCAGCTTTATCACTCCTGGAATATCCACATTGGGGTGGCACGGTGGCACAGTGGTTAGCACTGCTGCGTCACAGCGCCTGAGACCCGGGTTCAATTCCCGACTCAGGCGACTGACTGTGTGGAGTTTGCACGTTCTCCCCGTGTCTGCATGGGTTTCCTCCGGGTGCTCCGGTTTCCTCCCACAGTCCAAAGATGTGCAGGTCAGGTGAATTGGCCATGCTAAATTGCCCGTAGTGTTAGGTAAGGGGTAAATGTAGGGGTATGGGTGGGTTGCGCTTCGGCGGGTCGGTGTGGACTTGTTGGGCCGAAGGGCCTGTTTCCACACTGTAAGTAATCTAATCTAATCATACCTGCTTAAAACAACTAGCAACATTAGGGTCTGGGCTACTTTCATGAAGGAGTCTGGCCTGGTCCATAACACATCCCAAGGCCCAGAAATTAGAGGCAGATTTTTGTCCTAGTCAACTCAGCTGTTTAAAAGTATTACCAAAGCAGCTAAGTCAGCTTTTCGTCTATAATTGAATCTGATGAAATTATGATATTCTGCAAAGGAATAGAAGGCACGGTGGCACAGTGGTTAGCTGTGTAAATGTAGGGGTATGGGTGGGTTGCGCTTCGGCAGGTCGGTGTGGACTTGTTGGGCCGAAGGGCCTGTTTCCACACTGTAAGTAACCTAATCTAATACGAGTGATAATGGAAGGATCACATGTGACCTTACCTTGTTACAACCTCAAAAATAGAAGATAACCTTTTTTCAGGGGCACAGCAATCTTTTCTGACACAATTTGAGCCAAGTTAAGATCCTCCAATGGAGACAAATGTTCAGGAGTGACATTGGCAGCAAGGACCATCCTCCATAAAGAGCATGTAAGAAATCAGAGATCCACCAAAGTTCCAGGGTGGCAGTGAGCTGTACCTGAAAAGTTTGTTCTCAAGTAGCAGATCGAACCAAGTCAGTGGTAATTTATAAAGTCAGACTTGAGCAGGGTAGTGATAATTCTACTTTAATTGTTTGAAACAATACATTAAGAACTGGAAACAAGCTTAGGAGAGATGTTATATAAGAGATTTAGCACCTGAAAGGTTTAAGTAATATTGAAAGTTAAGTTCCACGCATCAGGATATAAAAGACCGATCCTAGAAGGAACTACCCACAATCTTGAATGTGTTCAACTTAGTCTTAAAGTGGTTAATCTTGGTTTGAGCCTAATAGTCTCTCAACAGAAAAGCATGTATCTCAGATATACTACAATCAGCTACAATGTGATATGTAATAAATCTATTTACTGTTTACTAAGTTTGAACTTTTCTTCTGCTGAAGACTTCATAGGAGCATCCTTCCCAACATTGTGTAAGTAACTTAGATAGAGACAGGAATAAATGTTGGAGAAGGTATTCCAGAAAATTCTAACAGAAAGCTGATTGTCAGCTGCACTTTCACTTTGGAACTGTAAAATTGGGACCTTTATTGTGACCAGCAATAATTAAGTAGCAACATTATTCAACTAGTTTTACTTTCACATAAAGAGGCAAAGTAGCTCGTAGCTCTCACATCCAAACTAAATGATAATATGATCCTCATTGGACAGTAGCATGCATATGTGTATCCAAAGATAGGGTCACCCACTGAGCAATGACATTTACAACGTCAAATGGTATAGTACCAGAGGAAAACCAGAAAACATCATAAACTGCTGGGAAAACCAGAAAACATCATAAATTAGTGCCTGTTGCAGAATCATTGACCAGTGATTCAGAGATTTAAGCTGGTTCAAGCGAAGCAGGTTCTGAGGAAGGGCCACTCAATCCAAAACATTAACTCTGATTTCTTTCCACAGATATTGCCAGACCTGCTGATCTTTCTCATAACTTTTTATTTTTGCTTCTGATTTACAGCATTCGCAGTTCTTTCGGTTTTTATTTTAAATTGTTCATATAGATTCAAATTCCAACACAGAGATTAGAAATTTGAATTTAATTAATGTAATCTGAAAATAAAAGCTGGGCTAATGGTGACCACGTAATCACTTTTGATTGTCAGAAAATGGCCTGGCCTACATGTGTTTCCAGACCCACAGCATTATGGATGACTTTTAACTGTATTTTGAAGTTGCCTAGCTAGCCACTCAGTTGCAACAAACCACTACATAGTCTAATTAAAAGAATTAAACTGGGCAGACCATCCAGCATCGATTAAGGCACTAGAAACAATAATAGCAATCCTAGCCCTGCTCACCCTGCAAAGTCTTCCTCACCAAGACCTCCTTATTTGGGGGTTATGCTAAAATTGCATAAACTAATGAAGTGATACTGACACATAGGAATGTAGAAATGGGAGTAGGTCATTCACCTTTGAGTCTGTTCCACCATTTAGTAAGATTATGACTGATCTCTGGCCGAACTCCATGTACCTGCCTTTGGCTTATATCCCTTACTCCCTTTTCTTAATGAGAGTTTATCTATCTCAGATTTAAAATTAACGACTGATTGAGCATCAACTGCTGTTTGTGTATCAATAAGCTTCCTAATATCTCTCCTAAATGGTCTGACTCTAATTTGTATCCAATGCCCCCATCTTATTCAAGTATAACTCATACATAATGTCCCAAACACCACCATCACCCTACCCGGATAAGCCCCTTACACCAACAAGACAGACCCATTAATGTTGGCAGCACAGTTGTATAGATGTCAAGGACTTTGCCTTGGGAATCTTCAACATCGATGCTGGATTCCATGAGGTTTCATGGCATCAGGTCAAACATCAGAAAGGAAACCTCATGTTGATTCAAACTAACTGAAGAATTAATCCTCTTCCACGCTGAACAACATTTGGAGGACCACTGAGACTGACAAGAATACACAATGTCCGTTGGGTGGGGGATTTCTTTGTCCAGAATAGCTCAGAAGCATCAGTACTGACAAGTTGATTGAATCTTAAAAGTCATAGCTGCTTAACTGGACCTGCGGCAGGTGATGACAAAACTAATGAAAGGGAAAAATGTACTTAACTTTGTTCTCACCAACCTACTTGCCATAGCTCTGTCCATTTGTGGCAATATTAGTGTGTGGAGATATAGAATTGGAATCAATGGAAAGTAGGGAGAATATGCTCCCCTGTCAAACATCCCACTAGGGACAAGGGATTGGTTGTTGGGAGTCATTCATTGAAGGCCGAGGACAGCTCTGCAAGTGTTCCTTAAGGTAGTTTACAAGGGCCAACTATCACCAGCTATTGATCAATGACCTTCCCTCTATCATAAGATCAGAAGTCAAATGATCACTGGTGATTGCATAATGTTCCATTCCATTTGCAACTTGTTAGAAACTGAAGCAGTCCCATATTCACATGAGGCAAAATTTCAATTACATCCAGGCTTGGACTGATAAGTGGCAAGTAGCCTTCATGCCAAACAAGTGCCAACAATGACCATGTCAAACAAGAGAAGACCTAACCAGCCTCTCTTGACATTCAAAGGTATTGTCACCACTGAATCACCCATTATCAATATTTTGCAGGTTACCATTGTGATGAAAGATGTGTGATTATGTGTAAATCAGCCATGCGTGAATCAAGAAAATACCTAATTGAGTGCAGCTCCAGAAACACAGAAGCTTGATACCATCTAGGATAAAATAGCCGGCTAATTGGTGCCCAATCACCACCCTTAGCCTTCACCACCAGTGCACAGTGGCAGCAGTGTACCATCTGCAAGATGCTCTGCAGCAACTCACCAAAGTTCCCTCGACAGCAACATCCAAACTCTAATCTCTACTACCTGGAAGGACAATGGCAGCAGGTGCAAACTACACAACACCCTTTCTTTGAAATATATCACCATTCCTTCACTGAAGTTGCTGAGTTGAAATCGTGGAGCTCCTTTCCTAATAGCACTGAGGGTGTCCCTGCACACCAACAAATTTTATGGTTCACAAAGCAGCTCACTACCAACTCTCCAAGCAATAAAGGGTAATCAATGACACCACATCCCATGAATGAATCATAAAATGAACTGTACCATGACAGCTCAGCTAATAAAAGACACAAATCTTCAGTACCATTGAAGGAATGTTGTCAAGGCTCATAACTATATTTTGAAATTGCATGGAGTGAACTAAATTGGCTGAGTGTTGCATTGTACAATGCTCATGAATATCTTGCCAGAGATGATGATGGTGACATTTATTTTCAAAGTATGATTCTATGAATATGACTATATTGCTTGACTATTGTGAGAGAGCATTTCAAGTGTTGGCACAGGTTCCCAGATGTCGGTAAGGAGGATCGACAGGGCTGTGTTTATTGTTGTTAATTAAGCTTAGACGTTCTCAGCTTTGAATAACCCTTTTGGAGTTTTAACCAAACAGTTCTGGTCTGGAACTTTCAAACTAAAACCCTTACACTGAGGTAACCTTTTTCTTAACTTTTCTGATCTGGCCCCTTTTTTCAACAAGTATGAGTTGAAACTAAAATCTCTCCAAACAATGGTGTTTCTCCTAAGCAAAAAAGAAAAACATACATAATCCTTCTCAGTGAATGCAAGCCAATGCTTCTCAGTTTTTATTCTGTTCATTTATAAAACTTTCACCATGCAAAAATTTCCCACTGGGGCTCAAGGAACTCTCTTGTACTGGGTTAAAAAAATCATTGCTCCAGGAGTACTGACAAGTTAAGTATTGAACACCCTCATACACACAAACCAGCACATATGTATCATTAGACATTAGTTATGTTTACAGTTTTATGAAACATGGGAAATATTGAAATTGAATCATCCACAATTATTCCAGTCTTTTAATTTAGAAGAATCTTTTATGTTAACTTATCCTGAATATAATTCTGGGAACCTTCCTTCATCCTTTCTATTCACTAACAATATACACTGCACTCTGATATCATATCAAATATCTCGTCTCATCTGCTGCAGATTAAAAGATTAATTTAAATTGCAACATTATATATTTGTCAAATACCTAAAAAATACTCTCACTGGAATAATTCCCTACAATGTTTGACTCTGGCAGAGATGGTATAAAGAGGATTTAATGCCCTACCTAAAATCCCAATTGTTATGAATTGATGACTGGCATGTTTCATGGCAATGCCTCTGACTCATATAAACATATGATTGAGTCTGGATCTGTGTAATCAATGTAATTAACATAAAAAAGTTAATAGTATTGGCTAAACACTTTTCAGCTAACTTGACAATGTAGGGGTGCATTGTTCAAATTTGTTTTTATTTATCAGATTCGTGCAGCACCAGCAGAGTCACTTGCTGGGATGGAGGCACACAGGTATTCAAGGGACAAAATCAGTATCACTTCAGTTGGAGCAAATTACTGCAGATGCTGGAGTCTGTAATGAAAACAACAAATGCTGGAGATTGGTCAGCATCAGAGCTGATAAAGAGTCCTCTAGAATCGAAACGTTAGCTTACCTTCCCTCCATGGATGCTATCTGAACTGCTGTAATCTTAACATCTGTTGTCTTCATTATCACTTCAGTGGTATTAGCAGCTGGATGAGCCCACAAACTCTCTTATGGACCCTAAGAGTCCTGATGCCTCCAAACAGAGGGCAGAACTGGAAGAACTGCACTATTGGGCACTGAGAGTTGCAAACTGCATAAACAATATTCCAAGCAGAAAACAGCGAAGCCAAAGTCAGTGAGGATGATCTCCAATACCTTCACAGCCAGAAAATATTGCAAAAAGAAATATCATTACATCGTGGGCAAAATTCTGAAATGCTAGTTTTACAAACTGGGCAAATGCACATTCTTAGCATGCTCGTTTTTAGGTATGGAAAGCATTTGTACATTTTGTGTACACTGTTTTTAACTGGGTGCACGGCATGTCAAGGTACAGCTGAAATCCAGTTTATGTATGAATTATCTTTGCTCTTCTCTTTATCTATTAAAAGCTTGACAACTGGGTGTCAAAGAAACTCAATTATGCAAAGGACAATCCTTACAAATGTTCAAGCACGATCGCTGTTTCAAGCTCACGCTCCTTGAAGAATACTTTTTAAAAAGACAATGTACAAATATTTTACATGTGGGGAAATCTTCAATCTATTGCCATTAACATTCTTCTTTCTCTATCCAAAAGAGATGCTTGCCTGTAATTATTTTCAGAAAAAATTAATTGTCTGTTAGTAATCTGGCTATTGAGGGAGTGCAGCGTAGGTTCACGAGGTCAATTCCTGGAATGGATGGATTACCTTACACTGAAAGACTAAAGCGACTGGGCTTGTATACCCTTGAGTTTAGAAGACTGAGAGGGGATCTGATTGAGACGTATAAGATTATGAAAGATTGGACACTCTGGCAGCAGGAAACAAGTTTCCGCTGATGGGTGAATGCCAAACCAGAGGACACAGCTTAAAAATACGGGGTAGACCATTTAGGACAGAGATGAGGAGAAACTTCTTCACCCAGAGAGTGGTGGCTGTGTGGAAGGTTCTGCCCCAGAAGACAGTGGAGGCCCAGTCTCTGGATTCATTTAAGAAAGAGTTGGATAGAGATCTCAAAGATAGTGGAATCAAGGGTTATGGAGATAAGGCAGGGAGTGGATACTAATTAGGAATGATCAGCCATGATCATATTGAATGGCGGTGCAGGCTCGAAGGGCTGAATGGCCTACTCCTGCACCTATTGTCTATTGTCTATTGTCGAAGAAATACCAATCTGTCCAGCTGAGGAGACATTTGAAATGATAAGCAGCCAATCAGAGATTCTGTGAGATTGCCCAGTGCTGTGTACTTTTTCAAATGGGCAATGCACTTAAATTCAGCTCTGATTTCCCTAATGGAGAATGTGGTAAATAAATAGATTTCTTGTTTTTTATCTTGCATTGGATTGGGAAAAAGGAATGGAGTTGTATGGGACTATGCAAAGTGTGTAGCCATGGTGATGCCTATCAAGGTTTTCCAAATCTGAATATTATCTAAACCAGAAATCTAAGCCAGAACTTCTAAACCAGAAATCTAAGCCATAACTCATTAAGTTCATCAACTATTTAACAGCAGGACCAATCCACAAACACCCAGTCTTAGTCCTAAGAAGTCCTTAGAAAGTGGGTAGGGTGCTTGCTGGGCAGCTGGAGAGCATTTGAATCTGGGACTGTAAGTGAGAGAGGGGGAGAGAGAAAAAGAGAGAATGGTCATTCAATGAGAGAGCATAAACAATCATCTTTTTATGAAGGAGCAGCCTCAAAAAAGGATTTGATTAAACTGCATTGATTTCACATAAAGGTAATTAGCATAGACATTGTTGAAACAGTGAATAAGCATGGGAGTTCATCACCTACATTCGAGGCAATAAAGCAAGACGAAAATGCTTGCAAGAGCTCCTAAAGATATCCGTAGCATCCAGAGAGGCAGCTAACAGTGCTGCAATTGAAACTTGGAACAATACATTTTCAGAGGATTTCCAGGACATGATTAAAACAATACAGTAGTTATGTATCTTCAATGTCAAATAGAAAGGAGTGTGTGGAAGTGCCTTCAAAGAGTACCAATGTTTTCTAAACCTCTGACCAAAATGAAGCTTCAGGCATGAATATAGTTTCCATTTCCAACACAAGAGAAAAACTTGAGAAACTGATCCTTCCAGAACTGCTAACTAATTGAAATGAATGTTACATTTAATCCCTATTGCATGAGCAGAATCTGCCCATAATCCGGGCTGCTCAATCTCATCTCACTGACAAAGCATCCAAAAGGAATTTGGAACATAAGGGCTAGGAGCAGGAGTAGGCAATTCAGTCCTTCAACATTGCTCAAGGATGATAATGAGAGCAAGTAAATTAGTTGATGTAAAGGGGAGTTACAATACTAATACATAGATATGGATATTGGATGGCTGTTCAGCACTTTTTGGATAATGTTTATTGTGAAAAATAAATATTACTTAACTGCATTGTGTAAGCCAATTTATATTTTGTATATAGAACAGAATTACATAATGATGAGAGAGTGGCTGTAGAGATAATGGATCTGTTGGTAGTCATCCTCCAAAATTCTACAGATTCTGAAATGATTCCTACAGATCGGAAAGTAGGAAATGTAACCCCTCTATTTAAGAAAGGAAGGGGAGAGTAAACGAGGAAATTCAGCCCTATTAGCCTTTGACATCGACAATAGGAAAATTGTGAAAATCAATTATAATAGATGTGATAACTGGACACTTCGAAATTTATGGTAGGAGAATCAGTATGGACTTATGAACAAGGAATCATAACCTGTCAGATTTTTATGCTGGAGGATGTAAGTAGCAGAATAGATGAGGATGTCATCTGATCTCAGATGCCATCACTAACCTAATGTCATGATCCCAGGTTTGATCACCAAATTATATTATGATCTGCTAAGGGACATTATTTTTACTGCAGATAAAAGATGAGATCCAAGGGAGCTATTCAAAGATCAAAGCATAGGATTCCTTGCTTTCAAACAAACAACAATACTAAACAAGTTATGACAATGATAAGACCCATAGCACATGTACATCTTATTTTCATCATTCAGAATTAACACGTAGAAAAATGGAATAATAGACTGTGATTGCGAGCCCTACAGCACACAATAAAAAGCAAATGCAATCAGGACCAGTCCCATGGAAACTCCTCTAAACATGAATGAAATGGCAAGTCATCAAATCTCATTAAAATTCACAAGGAATTGCAATTCTTCACGTTAGTTAATGTGGTCTTGAAACTCCTTTTCAAGCCATTCTGTCACAGACAACCTCAATGGTCACTCCCAGCGTGCTCAGTCACCCTCCTATTCTGTGCCCACACTCCCTCAAGTCAGCAACTACAGTCCAATATTCATTCACAAGCTGAACTCCAGGCATTCACCAATAATTGGCTTCACCTCGCCAGTTCTATGCTTGGGTTTTTCCCTAAGTTCCAATATTGTTTAGTAACATCAAACAAACATTGCTTGTGAGATTTACAAAACCCACTCTCTCAGTTGCACTGAGTATTAATGCTCACAAACTTAATCCTCAACCCTCATATTGTCACCCAACACCTGCCCAATTTCTCAGTTCCCTCAGATTTCCTCTGTGTCCTGACTCCAACTTTTAATTGCCATCTAATTCCTAGAATTTATGTTCATCCAAACACCAACTGCTATTGACTCAGTAAGTCCCACTGTTCAGAATTGTTGTAATTTGGCTGCCTTTCCCAGCAGTATAGTTAACTACTGTACTAGCTAGTAACTACTGCAGGATTTACCCCGCCTCTGTCTCCTTCCCCTTCACATACACACTGCCCTTCATTTCACTATCTATAATATTTTGAACTGCATTTTCATGATTCCCAAAATGCTAAATAAACCTGACCCCTTTTGCACAGCAGTATTCAATCTTGTCACTTTATAACTCTGGAACTGAATGTGTTCTGCATGTTTCATTTCAAAGAGAACAATGGCTTGTTCAGTTCAGATGAAATGGATGTAACCTGAGGGAACAAGTGGTTGTGGTAGAATTTCACAAGCCATGTCAGAAGGTTTCCAAATGCAGTCCCACTCAGGTAGTTAGTAAGCAAAACTAAAATAGTTGGGATTGGAGGTAATTTGCAGGCAGGCATCAAGAATTTGTTAATGGACAGAAAATACAGTAGGAATAAGTAGTCTTTCTTAGGCTGTGACTAGTTTTCTTTAAATATTTCATGGAATTTGGGTGAGGCTGACAAGGCCAACATTTATAGTCCATCCATAAGTGCCCTCAAACTGAGATTGTTAGCTGCCAAAAGTGCCACGCAGATTAGTCCTTAGATCCAACTGTTCACAATCTATATCAATACTTTGAAGGCATGGATCAGTTGTAATCCTTCCAATTTTTTCGATGACATAAACCTAGATGGGAATGTGAGTTGTGAGGAGGATGCAAAGATACATCAATGGCATATGGACAGGTAACGTGATTAGGTTAGAAATGGAATGTAGAATTTGAGTTATTTCATTATTTTATTCTATTTCATCAGAAGAACAGAGATTTTAAATGATGGGCGATTTGATACACAAAAGGATTTGGGGGTCTTTGTTCATAACTGATTGAAAGCTACCTACAACTGCTGCAGTATCCACAGGTCTCAACTCTTATGGATTTGGTCTGATGTGAATCTAGCCAGTGAGTTCTAAACAGCAGGAGGACGATAAACAGAACACATTTAGCTCTTAAAATATGATATCATGTTAGCTTTTACTGCAAGAGTATTTGAGTACAGGAGTAAAGATGTCTTGCTGAAATTGACTATAATCTTGGTGAGACTGCATCTGGAGTATTTTGTGGAAGTGTGGGTTATTTACGTAAAGACAGAGACACTAGCTATCGAGGGAGTTCAATGAATATTCACCAGACTGATTTCTGGAATGGTGGGATTGACATATGAGAAGAGATTGAGGGGGCTGAATCTATATTCTCCAGAAGGACGAGAGCTGATTTTATTGAAAGACACAAAATTCTTCTAAAAATCAATTGAGAAGATGTAGGAATAAGTTTGCCATGGAAACCAGGATGCCTGGAACAAGGAGAAGCAGTGTCAGAATGAGAGGTAAATTGTTTATGACTGAAATAAGGAGGTAATTCTTCACTCATGAGGTGCTGAATCTTTAGAATTCTCTACAGGACTGTGGATGCTCTGCCTTTGAGTGTTTTCAAGAAACAGATTGACAGATTCTATATTTTAAAATAGTAAGGATATTAATATTATTACATAGTACTAAAATGGCACTGTGGTTGAAGATCAGCTAAGATCTAGTTTAATGACAGTGCAGATTCAAGATGCTGAATGGTCTATTCCTGCTCCTGTTTCCTATATTTCTATATTTCCTTGGCATGCCTCTAACCACCACCTCTCCCTCCCTCTATCGGTAAGTTTATTTGGGACTGCAATGGAAAAAGAGACAGAGAGAGATGGACGGAGAGAGAGACAGAGACAGACAGAGAGAAAGAGAGAGAGAGAGATAGCTGCTGGGTTCTGCTCTGAATTGAACATTTACAAGTTAGAAGAGTCTAGTCTAATTCCTACGTCCAATCAGTTCCCAGACTTGGGAACTCTACATCCTTCAATATTGAGTTCAACAAATTTAGGGCTTAAGCTTTTTCCATGTCCTCATCTCAACGCCCATACACCAGGCCTTATTATCACAACCCATTGCGAGCCACAAACAGTCTCCATTAATAGCTATTCACCCTTCTAGCCAGATCGTTATCCACTCCTTGTCCAACTTTTTTCTGTCTCTTTGGGCCCTATCCCCATCTATTGTTGACTCCTTACCCACTTCTCCCACCCTATCTCCTGCATAAAAACCAACATTTTCCCAGTTACCATCAGTTCTGAGGAAGGGTCACTAGATCCGAAGTGATAATTCTGATTTGTCTGTGAGACCTGCTGAGTTTTTTCAGCAATTTCTGTTTTTGTTTCTGATTTCTCGCATTCTTTTGTTTTGTTTTCCTAAGTCCAATGTCATTTTTGGATTGAATCAGAAAACACTGTAAAGTTGAGGTCATACTTCTCAAATGTGACTGGGAATTTAAATATATTTCTATTAATCTCAAGTACAGTGAATAATCAAGTATTCAAACAAAAGCAACAAGTTAGTATATTCGAATTAAATAATTTGGTTTCTTACTTGGCTACCTATTGCAGCCATTAACAAAGCAATTTTCTGATATTACTGGTTGGAAATCCCACTTTCCATTATCATATCAAAGAAAATCAGGCACACTGTAGCAGGAGCTATTGTATATTAAAATAACCTGACCACTTTCTGGCTTTTAACAAGGTAAGCAGCTTCACTGATATATAAAAGCCAGGAGCAGAATGCAACATACACAATAAAATCTTCATTTTTTTTAATCACTGTACAACCCTGTGCTCATCACTATCTCATCCAGCTGTTCCATTTTCTGTGCTGCTGCCTTATTCTAAAACCTTCAGAACAAAGATCAAATAAAGTTGAAATAACTTATTTTCCCACTTGGGGTTAAATTATTTTTTTAGCGTCCTGTTGATGTTGTGTATAGAAATTGCATGCTGTAGGTCTTTTTCTCTTCTAACCTGTAAATTACTCAGGGATTAAAGTGTGGTGATTTGCTGCTGTGGGAACTACTTGGGAATGAGATGCCCCCATAATCCTTTAAGTAGTTCCTGAGATGTTCCTTTAGTTCAGACAGCTACTGTCTGATTTCTGATTATCTACACTCATTTCTGTGCATAGGGGGTAAAACCTGAAAGTGCTGGAGAAACTCAACAGGTGTGGCAGCGTCTATGCAGAGAGAATCAAGGGCTGAATCTTGCATTGCTTCAGCTAAATGTTAGTCTTGTTGTGATTCAGAGAGAGTTTCTACCTGCGAGGCCTAGCAGGTTTTCTCGCCTCATCTTATCAAACATTAACTAAATACCCTGCCTCTCATGATGTCCCCTTATCCAACTCCAGCTCAGTTCTGCCACTTGCCCTACTTGCACTGGACTGGTCTCCAGCTGAACCTCTACTCTTATCATTATTGTTTGTAATATCTTCCCTCACTCACTAGCACTCAGCCAACCTCTCCACCCTGCATGCCATCTGTGCTATCACTCACTTGCTCAGATCATCAACCCACCTTCACCAAAAGTAATAGCTATGCCACTCAATGTGGTCAACTGATCAATGTGGCCATCTAACATCAGTGATTTTTGCTTTTAAAAACCATATTAGACCATGAACAGTTGTAGGTATTAAAAATCAGATGATGAAAGTTGAAAATTGATAGCTCATTTTTTAGCACTATTGAAACAATGGTCAGCGTCTGAACTTGGGTGAGTATTACTTAACACTCATCAGCCCAAGCCAGGATGGAATCCATGCTTTGAAGTAGGTGGACACAGTTTACTTCAGTGACTGACGAGTCATAAATGGTGCTGAACACTGTGCAATCATCAGCAAAAATCCTCACGCCTGACCTTATTATAAGAGGAAGTTTAGACTTCCTTGTGTTGAGGTATTTACAGTTCTACAAGGTGTTCTGCTGTTGGTCAGACCTTTGATGAGACACGGTGTATGATAATTGCATTTAAGCATGGTTGGCTTTAAGTGGGTGTTCTTTTGAGCTTCTTTTTTTAAATATTAACCTAGTTTTCCTAATTGACTTGTTTAGAGATATTATCACATATCTCTGGAGCAGGTGGTATTTGAACTTGAGACCTCTGGTCTGGGGTGGAGGGTGGTAGGGGCACGATCACTGTGCCACAAGAGGGCCTTTGAATTACATCTAAATCAATATAAAATAAAACAGTGGATGTTGGATTTGTGGGTGTTTATTATTTCTAAATAAATGGCGTTGTGTAAAGATTTGCTCTGGTTTTATCCTTCAACAACGGGTTTTCTGGGATAGAACAACATGTTCCAACTCATCAGCCAGAGTGACAGAAGCAGCAATACCTTCATCATAGTCACATACATTGGAAGGAACTTTCTAATTCCGTTTTGTTATCCTTTGTGCACGTATCTAGCTTTCCCTGAAGATCATCTATGCTATTTGTCACTGCAGTAATATGTGATAGCAAATTACATATTTTAATCACTGTCAACAAAAAGAACTTCCTACTGAATTCCTTTTTGGTTTATTAGTGATTATCTTGGATCTAGTTCCAGACTTATTCACATCTTGTCTATATCTATACTATCAAACTGTTCCTTAATTTTATACGTATGTCATAGATTAACCTCAGCTATCTTTTAAAAGATTAATTAAGAAACCCAGCCTGTTCAAACTTTGCTGGTAGTTCTAGTCTTTCTTAAATACGTACGTCTGCATTCCATCCTTTGCCTCACCATTCATGGTGGTATCTTCAGATATCTAAACCCTAAATTTTAGAATTCCTGCCTTATTCCACTAATCAGAGGCTATAATATGAATCTGCATTTTGTTACACTTAGTCTTTCCACAATGCCCATAAAGCATTGTTGTCTGAGTTTCACTCACAAGAATACAGCCACATGGTGGGATACTCCACATGAAATTCCAGACTTTTTAAAATTCCAGATAGCAGTTGGAAATCTGCACTGTGTGAGGAACAGTTGTTTGGCAAATTATAATCGCCAAATTGGCCAATTAATGACCAAACAGGTGGCCCACCATCTAACTAAGGATAGCTGACATACTCTTGCAGTTTGAGGACCAATAGGAGCCACTCAAGCACGGTGTAAGCAATTGTGTGCTCCATCAGGTTAGCAAGAGAAAGACTACTCAAGGATTGAAGCAGTCTCTCTCAAACCAATTAAATCTTAAAATTAAAATTGGCTTCAGAAATGATGGGCCAATATCATGAAGTCTTTACCCCTTTACAGGGAAGCTTTTCCTGCAGCCTAGTGAACAAGACCTCAAAACCTTCCTGGACTAATAGACTCAGACCTACTGCTAAGAGGGGGAAGGAGTTCTCCATGCAGTTATAGATTCCTAATCAGCCTGTTCAGCCATGTTATGACACACCTTTAGAGTTGGTGGGACTTGAACCCAGGCCTCCAGGCTCAGAGGTTGGGGCCCTATCACTGCACTGCAAGAACCTGCAATCATTACCTGGCTACATGGCCACTGGAAAATTCCAATCAGCCAACATGAATGTTCTTCTATGAAGTAAATTCTTCAGCTCTGACCTGTGCACCGTGCCAGGAAGATGACACACAGAGAGGTTTTAAAACCTACCAATATTTGGGCTTGATCCTGTTGGGGACTAAGTCATTACCTCATTTGAAAAAAAAACAAAACAAATCAAAGTCCTAAATGCACCATCATCCACTTTCTTCACACTGGCATTCAGCTTTTTTTGTGTGTGTGCAGCGAGAACAAAGGAATAGCTCAAAAGCATTGAAGATGAAAAGATCAGCAATATGATATATCAATTCAGTAACGTGTATGCTCAGGTTTTTACCATTAATTTGAACTGAACAGTCACAGCTGAAAATATATTTGAAAATAACATGAATAAAGTCTCATGATAATAAGAAGGAAAAGGATTGGTAGCCAAGGTAACTGGACTTTAAACTATGATGAAAGCAAAAATATGAACTGGAGCAAACACATCCATGGCAATGTCACTGGATCAGCTCTTACATATCCTGCTGAGAGTTAATTTCATAGTCAGTATAGTAATCTTTAAATGTTTATGTAATTCAAATTCTTAAAATGAAAAGTGATAAGGAGTAAAGTCTAGTAATGAAATATCAACCGTTTAATTTTCTTTATTCTTTTCAATATATTATTCCAACAATTAGTGCATTTTGGCTTTGTTCAGACAATTCCAGTATTCCAGAATGATTGTAACACTGTGGAAGCCTTTCTCTGCACACAATTATAAAAAACCAACATATAAACAATAAGCTTATAATTTTGTTACATTTAGCAATGCAAAGATTCTCCCCTAATTTTCAATTTTAATATATTTCAGTGTTAGCATAAATAACATTATCAAACATTATATGTGCCAAACTGTGTTTAGTTGTTTAAATTCATAGTATAATACATAGATCTAATTTTATCTACATTTCTAACTCCATTTCATGTCATCAATATTGTCAGATTCTGTGAATGGCTAACTCATCAGCCATCTACAACTGTTATATAAGCTATAAATAATACTATTTGACATTTCTTAGGATTTATTCATCAAAAAATGTGATACATTCTCTAACCATTGACAAATTGAGAACTTTGAGGTTAGCTTTGCTAACAGCACATCAAAGTCAATTAATATAAATGATTGTGAAAAATAATGTCAATACAAATTTTAACAAAATATCAAAAAAGTCTCTCTCATTTTTATCTGGAAATTTCATTGATTCATTTGTCATCTGTCCAATAAATTGCATCTGGTTGAAAGCACACTTTAATAAGCTGAAATTGACAAGAAATGGTCAGACATTGTCAATATGACAAGACAAGTTAAACAGTCATTACTCATGGGGTCATTACATCAACTTCAAGCTAGACATATACACAAAATTGAATGTGAATAGATAGATGTTGCTGTTAAGTTGTACTGCTTTGTTATTAAGTACAAAAAGTTGCACCCTGTCCTTAGCATCCATCTTTATAATGAACTTGCTGTATATGCCCATTAATGATCATTAAGCTTTATCAGTTGCAAGCAATGATGGTATTTAATGACCTGGTAAGTGTTAATGACTGACTGTCAGCCTCTCTTGCACGAGTAAATAACCAGTATTATTGTTGAAACTCATTCTTTCAAGTTATCAATTTTCTCAGAAATTTCCAAAATTCATTTTCCTTTCCCTTTCTATGTCACTCTCTTTATCTAATATTTCTTTACTCTGTTTTCATCTATCTTTCTGGATTTGATTTGACATTGAATTCAACACCTTCAATTTGTCTATATTTTGGGTCCTTCCTGTGTTTATTTTCCAATCCTTAAATTTGATTGATTAAAGAAATATTTTTTAGTGCCTTATCCACTTGGGTTCCTGATGCTCTGCTTCTTCCATCATTTTCAGCTCACACTTTCACCAATTTGTGGTGTAAGGGAAGACCTAACTATTCATTTGACACCAGATTACAGTCCAACAGGTTTATTTGAAATCACAAGTCCTCAGAGCACTGCTCCTTTATCAGGTATCACACCCCCTGTTGTGCGAATTCTGGCTTTGTCTACTCCAGTCCAACACCAGCACCTCCACATCATAACTATTTGCTGACAATGTTAGATGTCCTCTCCAGCAAATTCTGGTCTATTGTATCTATGCCTACATTATCCCCTGGATTTTTAAAAAAGTTCTGGTTTTATGCTTTTATTAATGAGAGTGTGTACTTGAAAAGGAATTAATTGTATGAAGTGTTTTGAAATGTGTGAAGGTGATAAGTTATTATAGAATTTGAAACATTGTTATAGTAGTTTTCAGGCAGGAAGATGGATTGTAAGTTATTATCCAAACTTATAATACATTTTATTTTAAACTTGCAGTCCTTATGTTTCCTTATATTCTTTATTGGTGCCCTTGACAACAATGTGGCCTTAGCTTCATACTTCTCTGTTCACTACACTTCAGATTGTGAAGTGAGAAGAAAGTGGAAATTAAATGTTGTCTCCCATTGTGTTTTATTATGTATCAGTGCTTGAAGACAATGTTCCTGTTTTAGGAGAAGTGGAATGAATAAGAAGAAAATCATCTAGTAATGAGTGTGTTGCAGGAAAAATCACATTTACTATTACTGGTAGATAGTGGCAGCTGTCATTAGCACACCGGAGTTAAATAAGATCTCGCATCAAGGAGAGATGGAATACATCGGCCTAGCAGTTTGTAATAAATATGTTTGGCTGGGTAGACCGAGGCATATTCTTCAGCTTGTGTTGAATGTGTTATCCTCATAGAGACATTGTCAAATTTTCCATAAAAACAGTGATTTAATTTTATAAAATGAAACTTTTGATCATTGGTTCCAAATCAGAAATTGCAAGATGGCCTTGTTGACCTTAATGCCAAACCACTCCAATTCAATTATGTCTTTGATGCAATTCTTTATGGAAGCAAATAAAAACTGCAATTTTGTGACAGCTAATGGGGTTCTTAATAAAATTGATGCTTGAAAATGTCCCTTTATTTTTAGACCTTCAGTAGATGGTGAGAGGACCAATACAAAGTAATAAGCTACTTGACTTTACAGTCATCAATCTACTTTATGCAGATATATCCTTCAATGATAGTGTTGGTAAGGATGACCGCTATAATAGTTCTTGTGAAAACAGCTCTCATATTCCCAGAGGTCCCTCTACATTGTGCTGTGTGGCAGTCTGTCTATGCTCAATGTGATAATTTAGAAAAGATCAGGAAACTTAACACTGACCATCCAAACAACACCATGTGAACAACAGTAACAATTCATTCCACTACAATCTATATCCACAAAGCTCAGAATATTGGTTCCTCTACTATTTTTCTTCTGAGCAGGAACAGTCCTGTTACAGTGAGGAGAGTGGGAAAGCATGGCAGGAATACATCAAGCATAACTAAAAATGTTAATCTGGTGAATCTATATACGCTAAACAACAGAATAGGAAGAATAGAGTGATTCCAAAATCAATTAATCAGATCAAAGCTCTCAGTTCCTTTCTTAGCTAATCATGAATATCGATGGTCATTTGAAGAATGATTGGAAGGAAGTGGCACCATGAATTGTCTATCCTTACCAATCATCCTCAGTCAAAAGTGTTGAATGTTTGAACCATCTTAGCTTTTGTCAGAGATCCATATCATCACAGCCATAGGTCTTTAACCAATTCAACTCACTCCATGTGATATAAAGGAAGGGTGGTTGAGTATAGGCATGGCATCATCCCAGCTATAGTGCAGCAGACTGTGCCCATGAATGAAAAAGCAGTTATCATTATAGGTTCAGACATTTAAGTCTGAGAAATACATCCAAACTGGTAAGTGTATCACTTTGATACCCCCTTCATATGTGGGAATCAGGCATTGAGGTCATTAGAATTTAAGCAGAATATTGCAGATACTGGAAATCTGAAATAAAAACAGAAAATTCTGGAGAAACTCAGCAGGTCTGACAGCATTTGTGGAGAGAGAAATAGAGTTAACACATCATTAAAGTCATAGCAAACTCAAAGCATTTATTTGATTTTTCTCTCCATAGATGCTGCCAGACCTGATGGGTTTCTCCAGCATTTTCTATCCTAAATAGTGTGTTCCATGCACTGTTCTGACCACATTCATACACTGGAGAGATTTAATTTTTTGTTAATACATCTGCCATGGTTCATAGCATTGTTGATGAGTTTTGCAGAAGATCAAAACCAGGAATCTTCTGCATTATATATTTCACAGGTTGTTTGTTTGTGACATTGTATGAATTCCATTTGACTTTTCAAGTCTTATCATTGTTAAAGTGGAAGATAGCAGCATGTAGGTAGCCCACCCTGCTGTATGATAAATCCATTGATGCCATTAATTCGGTGGCAAAAGCATCAATTTTAAAAATGAAAGTTTATAAAATGATCAATATCATAATTCAATACACTTTCATAGTTACATAATGATGAAGCCACTTTTTTGGGTTCAACAACCAAAACACAGTAAATACGACGATGATAAAAAGCTCTATGAGTCATGCTCCCAACGTGAATCATTGCAACAACATAATTATATTGTGAATTTTAGCCTGTGTTTAGAAAGCAAGAGAAATATTACCTGTGTGGGAGGTGGAAGTGTAGGTCTAAAGTGGGAGATTCACATTCAGAGTAGGAGTGTTGGCATATGTGTACATTTGACAATTAAATTGAAAGAACATGTTCAAAATTTGAGTATTATCATTTTAATATAGAACCCGATACTTGTCAGAGTGTGCAATGTTGCAATTTATTAGTACAGGTTAAAAATTCACTTTAAGTACAAAGGTTTACACCAAGCATGCAAGATTTATTCTAATGTTAGGTGACTCAGTTCACGCTTTTATAAAGTTGATTCTGTTAATTACATATACTCACATCTCAATTTAATGCTTCACATTCACCTTAGAATCTAGTTACTGAAAATCCTTTCAATGACTTTCATCTGCAATATTAAACATGAAATATATTTTGATTAAATATTTTTGTTTTGGTTATAAAACACATTTCACCTGACTATTCCATGTAGCTCTAGACATTTGCACATTCCTGAACTGGTCAAATTTTTAAAAGGCTGATCAGTTATCGTGAGTAACTCCATTAACATATTATACGTTAAATCTTATGAAAAGTTACAGTTTAAAATTAAAGAGTTACAAAATACTATCATCTATGCATGACTTCCATTTCTTACTCTATTTTGACTTCTTCCCATTCTGTTGCATTTTTGCAAATTTAATATTAATTTTTACTTTATTTCTTTCGGCTAAGTCTTTGGTCTTGCAATTAACAGAACTGAAGATAGTCTTGATTTTGTGTGACTGTGAAGATGATTATTAAGAGGCCAGCCCATTCTACAACTCTCATATAATCAAAGAATCCCTATAGTGCAGACAGTGGCCATTCAGCCATTTGGGTCTGCATCGACCCCTTGGAGAGCATGCCACTCCTCATCCCCATCCCCATCCCCATAACTCTCATGATGTTTACTTTCATTTACATTTGAATGATCTCCATCATATAAATGATGAATAAGTAATGCCATTAACAGAATCTCCAGAGTAATATTGCTGCATTGTATTTATTCCCAAGCTTTGTTTCAAAGGGATCTTTTCAGCAACAAAATATGGAGTACAGTTACTGATGCATAACCAGTGGCGTCGTCAGCAGTGCACACTCAGTTGGGAGACCTGAGGCTGGCTGAGAATTGATCCTTGGACCTCATCAATATATTTTGCAGAAGCTACTGGTGCCTGCAATGGCAGTTTGGCCATTTGGAAAGGGCATCAGAGGAGAAGGTGTTTCAGGTTGGAACCTTTCATCAGGACTGGGGAAGAGGAAGGGGGCAATGAAATAGATAAATAGAGGGGGCTGGGGGAAAGGAAAAAGCACAGCAAGTCAGTCAACATCAGAGGATAAATGGTGGTGGGGGGTTTCGATAATCAGGTCGGATCCTTTCATCAGGACTGTGGGAGAGGAAGGGAGCAGAGAAACAAATAGAGTTTTTACTTTGACTCTCCAGCATCTGTAATTCTCATTATCTCCAAACATTTGAAGAGGGTAAATGTTCAGCCTGGCCGCTTCCCAAAGCTGGAAGAAGGATTAGAGCAGATAACTTGTGGGTGAGGGGTTGGGGGTAGCAGGGAGGACAATCATAAGGACTGTAGAATCATTGGAATGTAAGAACGCTTCTTCCAATTTTTTTCTATATTTAACCATTCAATCTGACTCCTTGCCTCAGCGCAGAGTCATGCAACTAAAGCAGTTCTCTGGAAACTGCTCCCGCATTGGGAAATGCATTCGCAGGGCCAAATCGATAAACAAGTATTATGCCCAATTCACATTTGCAAGGCATTTAATATTTGTTTCCTGCAGTCTTTGCAAACATCTAAAAACGTGACAAATCTGGCAGTGATTTCAATGCTCACACAAATAATCAGTCCCAGAGAGTGTTCTTCTCGAGATATGACTATGACTTTTTCATGTCACCCATAAAAATACTTAACAATGCTCGTGACAAGCATTGCACAAACTCTCCCATCACTTCAATGGATGAGTGTTCAGCAAAACAAAAACTGAGTTTACACTCTAGGTTGATGCTGTCTTGTGTGATGCCAGTCCAAGCCTTGATTTACTTAACTGATTGCATATGTAATATTTACTGTCAGTGTTGGAGAGTTGGAGGGAGCCATTGATACACCATACTCTCTTCTCCTCAACTGTTGAAAGGCTTAATGAGGGAGATTTTTCGATTTTGATCTCGCCGAAGTTGTTTTTCTCTTGCATTGGAATTCAGTTCACAATGTTTGAGATTGTCTTACAGATTGTCTTGACATCTAAGTTTGAACATCCTAAGGCCATGGTTCTGGTGTTTAGCTGCCTGTAGAAGTTTTGTATTTGGTATGAAATACACCAAGTGAACCATAATTGATCCAGAGATGATCAGCTATGAAGTGTGTTGTTTGATAATTCAGAAAAGCAATGTAGGAGCACTGGCTGTGCCACCATTTATTGTCTACCCCTAGATGTCCTTAAGCAGGTGGTGATAAGCTGCCTGTTGACTGTGTGCTGTGGGTAGACTCTCAAAGACCCAGTGACACTGAAGGACCAGTGAAAAATTTCCAACAGAGGATGGTGAGTGGCTTGGAGAGTAACTTGCAAGTATTGGTGTGCTGACATGCCTGTTGCCCTGTCCTTCCAGGTGGTAGTGGCTGTGGGTTTGAAAGATGCTATAGAAGGAGTCTTGGAAAATTTCCGCAGTGAATCTTGCAGAATATTCACACTGTGACCATTGAGTGTCTCTGGTCAAGAAAGGAGATGTTTGTGGATATGATACCAATCAAATGGGCTGCTTTGTCCTGGATGGTGTCTTGAGTGTTGTTGGGGCTGCTCTCATCCAGGCAAACAGGGAGTATTCCATCACACTCCTAACATGTGCCTTATCGATAACAGGCAGGCTTTGCAGAGTCAGGAGATGAGTTATTTACTGCAGTATTGTTAGCCTCTGACATGGTCTTAGTGACACAGTATTTATATGGCGAGTCCAGCTCAGTTTCTGAATAATACTCACATGATGTTGATGGTGGAATTCAGTGATAGTGATACAGTTGAATGTTAAGGGGCAATGGTTAGGTTCTCTCTTGTTGCAGATGGTAGAGCATTTGTGGATAGTGAATTTTACTTGCCACTTTTCAGCCCAAACCTGGATATTATCCAGATCTTGCTTTCTTTGTTATGGAATGCTTCAGTAGCTGAGGGATCATGGACAGTAGCGAATATTGTGCAATATTCAGCAAACATCTTCACTTTTGGTCTTATGATGGGGGAGGGGGGTGCGGGGGGAAGATCATTAATGAAGTGGCTGAATATTGTTGAGCCTAAGTCACACCCCGAGGAACTCCTGCAAATTTATTCTGGAGCTGAGATGATTGAACTCCAACAACCATAACTACCTTCCAATATGCCAGGGATGACTCCAACTAGCAGAATGTTTTCCTCCTGATTCCAATTGACTCCAGTTATGCCAGGGCTTCTTGATGGTACACTTTGTCAAATGTCACCCTTGTCAAAAGTATTCATTCTAACCTCACCTCTGGAATCCAGCTCCTTTTTCCATGTTTGAACTAAGGTTACAGTGAGGTTAGGAGCTCAGTGGTCCTGATAAAATCCAACTGGGCATCAGTGAGCAAGTTATTCATAAGCAAGAGCTGCTTAATAGTATTGTTGATAATATTATTAATCACTTTACTAATGATTGAGAGTAGACTGATAGGACTGGGTTGAATTTCTTCTGCCTTGTGCAAGGATATACCCGAGCAATGTTTGACATTGTTGGGTAGGTGACAGTTTTGTTGCAGTACTGGAGCAGCTTGACTAGGAATGCTGTCAGTTATAGAGTAAACGCCTTCAGTACTATTGCCAGAATATTGTCCGGCCCATAACCTTTGCAGTACCCAATACCTTTTGCCCTGATATGCTGGGCTCCTCCATTATTGAGGATGAGGAAATTTGTGAAGTCTCCTTCCCCAGGAAATTGTTTGATTTCATCCATTCAGGACTGCGGAGCTTAGGTCTGTACTGTGAGTCGTGGAATCGCTTAGTTATGACCATCATTTGCTATTTTGGCTGTTTGGAACACAAGTAGTCCTATTTTATAGCTTCACCAGATTGAAACCTCATTTTTAGGTATGCCTAATGCTGCTCCTGACTTACCCTTAATTGAACCAGGGTTGATCCCCTATCTTGATGGTAATGGTATAGTGGGGAATATGCCAGGTCATGAGGTTGCAGACTGTATTGAAGTACAACTCTGCAGCTGCTGACAATGCATGGCATCTCACCAATCTTGAGTTGCATGATGTGTTTGAAGTCTATTCCATTTAGCATAGAGATAGTGTCATGCGACATGATGGAGGCCATTCTCAGTATGAAAACAGGTCCTAATTTCCACAAATATGGATGCAGTAGTTACTTTTATTGACACTGTCATGAACAGATGCATCTGCAGATTAGTGAGGATGAGGTTAAGTATGTTTTTCCCTTTGTATGGTTCCCTCACCACTTACCATAACCCATTCTAGCAACTATGTTCTTTAGGAATTAACCAGAATGGACAGATATACTGCTATTGCGCCACGCTTGGTGTTGGATGTTGACTTGCATGACCCAGAATACATTGTGTGTAAGCTATGCTACCATGAGGATTACCATGTCAGACTGCTGCTTAACTAGTCTGTGAAATAGTTCACCTAATTTTGGCGCTACCCCACAAATGTTAGTAGAAAGAACTTTGCAGAGTTGACAGTAATGTGTTTGCCAAGCTGAAAGAAGCTACATATGTGGTACTTATCATGAAACATTTTGTAGGGAATGTTTTCCTGCCACCTGATGTTGCAAATAAATCTCAGACATTTAATGTGGAAAGCTTGTAGTTGCTTTACACAATGTTGATTGTTGTTTACTTCTCACAAACGTAGACAGATGATACAAGAACAACACTTTGGTAGACTTTGAGCATTGTCCTGAGACAAATTCCACACTTTTTCTAAACATGCAAGTGAGCTTGCAAAACAGTGAGCTTGCTTTTGTTAGTGATATTTGAATTTGTCATCCAAAGTACCACAATTGGAGAGAATACTCCCAATATAGAAGCTTCTGTCTGAGCAGAGGGGTTCTTCAGAAATACTGTGGTTCTTGGAGTATGTGGTCAGGCAACAATAGACACTAGATCTGTGACTTCTTCAGACTGATTATCAGGCCAAGGTGTTCCATGGCTAAGGCAATGCAATCAACAAGCAGTTGTATGTTCTCTGGACACTGAGCGAGGAGACTGCAGTCATAAATGAACATCAGTTCACTCAGTATCTGCTCACTAACATTTTTATCAAGACTTGAGCCTTTGCAAGTTGAAGAAGTCATCATTGGTCCTGAATTATATGAGTAGTCATATGTCAATGTCTTTGAACGTGTATTGGAGAACAGCTGTGGTAAGTCTGGCAAATGGAGGTGCAGTCATTACAAAAATGTACTTGGTTTCAGGAAAGGCAGCCGATGATGGACCGGTTTGCATCAATCTGGCCATCAAATTTTGAAATGGGCAATTAAAACTGGTCATCTTTTGGGGCAGCCATATTTGTACAGAATCAGCCATAGACCTTACTGATTTACTGTGTCAAAGTCTTGGTCTGCCTGCACCTGACAGTTTACCCAGTTGGTCATCCATTCGATTTGGTCAAATATAAACAAGATTACTAGCATCATATGAAGCTCTGTTCATGAAATGTCAAATAATTCTAGAAATTAGTGCAAGATCAGGTTGCAGAACAACCCTCATAACCAGAAACAAAAACAGAAATTGCGAGCGAAACTCAGCAGGTCTGGGCAGTATCTGTAGAGAGTTAATGTTTCAAGTCCAGTGATCCTTCTTCAGAACTAGAATGACATAGGAAGTGGTGTATCAAGATCTTTGAATCATAACCAGAATCTTGGGCAGGTCCAGCATTGACAACAAGATGTCTGCATGAGATTAGATTCACCGAGGAATTTCAATTTAGGTGGGGTGTGTGTGTGTGTGTGTGGGGGGTGGTCAAACTGTGCATTCCACTGACCTGACCAGATCTTAAGTCAAGCATGTTCTTGGTCATTCAATCTAACTTCCACAAGAGCTCAACTCACTTCTACAGGGATCAGTGTTCAACTTATTGTGCTTTGTTTAAGTTTTGCCAGTAACCAGCATGCAACACTCATTAGCACCCAATCTCGAACAATGGCACATGATGTC
Source organism: Hemiscyllium ocellatum (assembly GCF_020745735.1). Lineage (NCBI taxonomy): Eukaryota > Metazoa > Chordata > Chondrichthyes > Orectolobiformes > Hemiscylliidae > Hemiscyllium > Hemiscyllium ocellatum. The sequence continues at coordinate 96,766,464 of NC_083404.1, read as the reverse complement.
AAAAATACATTCTATGGTGATGTCAGCAAAATAATTAGAGGATTACAAACTTGACCTTACTCAATCTTCTTCATGATCTCAATTATTGAAAAGGCACATGCTTTAAATATAAATATTGAAAGTAATTACACAGCACAGCCAATATGATTATTAGAGCTGACTTGTTCAAGTTTTGATTACTAATTTAATTCATAGAAATGTCTTTATGATTAATTAAGTGATTATTTCATTCCGAAATTAAAAACCTTTACATAAAATATTGCCTGTAGTCACCTGAATGGATTTCTCCCTGGAGAACAATAGACTGTTCAGGGAGTTCAAATTGAACACAAAACTTTGCTACCCTGAGAAGATGGCAAGAGGACCATATGAAACAAATGGAGCTTTCTTCTTCAAATATGGAAATTGGAATCAGAGCCAAAATTTTATTTTAAGTTGAGGACTTTGCAGTGAATTCCAGACTGAAAAGAAAAACAGCTGGGACTAGAAGAGGCTAAACAGATAAGCTCTGAAATGTCCTTAAGAAGCCATATTGGACTCAAACATGAACTCTTGACAAATGCTACCAGACCTGTTGAGCTTCTCCTGAACTTTCTGTCTGAATTTCAGGTTTTCAGTATCCCCAATATTTCCTTTTATTGCAAAAACATTCTTGACTTTCCTTCAGTGGCTTCCTGCTGCCAACATTCTGTTCTCACATGCCATCATTTCCTATAGATTTTACTTATCGGATCATGCCTACTTAGGAATCCCAGGATTTAAATTCTCACATGTGGCCTTGGCTCTGTCCTGTCCTATTCCCAATTCTAGGCTAATATTCAATACAAGATTATTAAAACATTTGACAATGTTTAAATTGATGTTGTCAGCTCTCTCTGTGATTTGGGTTTATACCAGATTAAACTTTGAAATGATAAATATTAATCATCAATGTTATTCTTCATTTGGCAAGATTCCTCACACTGATAAAGTAAATGTCAATAGATGGTTCCAGCTGTAATATTTACCTTCCTGATCACGAGAAGAATGATTTGAAGGTCTGGGAAGTCATACCACACATTCCTCTCTCTCTCTTCCTTGTACTGGGCTGATTCTTTATTGAATTGAATCTCTGTGGAATAACTGACATTTGGAGTGCTCTTTACTTGAGATGACAGGGCTTTGCCCATCTGTTCAGAGTCGGCAAGTGCCCTTGTTGTTTCCTTTTGGAGAAGACCTGCCAAATTCACTGTCTCTCAAGTCATATCCTAAGAGCAAATGCACTAAGTAAAGAAACCCAACCCACTAAGAGCTTTCGGCCTACCAAAGGTTGGGAGCTGTGCATTGCAGGCAGTGCCAGGCCAGGAGTGGTGTCAGACCTGCTGAGTTTTTCCGGTATCTGGTGAAAATTAAGATGGTCAAGGAATGAAGGTGAGCATTGACAGGATGGGAGGCCCAGGTCAAGAGGCATTGCAACAGGAGTAGGGACTTGCCCTCTGCATGGCCCATATTCCCAATGTTGGGTCTCCCTATCAGACTTTTGAGTGAATTTGAATAAGAGATAACTCTTACCACCTAGGAGTTCACAAACAAATGCAGCATGGTTTTGGGGTCCAGGGATAATAAGTCCCTCTGCTCGCTGGTGTTTGAATATCAACAGTGGTAGGATGAGGATCTTAAGAGGGCACTAACTGTCCATTGTCCATATGCCTTCCTGCCCTGAACTTAATCAGAGCAGAGGTTGGAAGGGGAAAGTGACAATGTCCCTGCCTGCCAATTTCCTGCCTAATTAAATGTTTCCCCCCATCACCAAATACGCTTCATGGAGGGCATTAAATTATAGTGTAAACTTTGAGGAGACTCATTTAGCATCACATGATATTATTTTTTTAAAAAGGAACAATGACCTATAACTATTGCCTTGTCACCCTTTCATTTATTACTCTCCAAGTGCACATCAAAGACTGTTTTTACAATACTGTTTTGAAACTCACATAATGGAGATATTACAGTTGATGTGCTTTTCCACAAGTGTTCCAAATAAGTAAAATTCTTTTACATTAAAATTAAAAATTAAGCCAAGTGCAATTTGCTTTCATAATTGAGCATTTCATAATTGAAGTAGATATTGGTCCATACTCATGATTCTGTTCTCCACACTCATGATTCTGTTCCTGTTGAGATTTTAGATGTAGCTCAAAGTATCAAGAACAAGAATAAATTCTGGCTGTTACTGCAGTAAAAAAAAACAGAAAGGATTGAGTCTAACTCTATTTCAAGTGCCTTCATGTGTCTAAACCTGTTGGACTATAACCTGGTATTGTGTGATTTTTGACATAAGTATAAACATTTGCATGCATAACCAAAATGAAGGAGCAGGTAATGAAAGCTTTTTTTCTGTTTTTGCTTTAAATTTTTAGCCACTCTACAATGAAGAACATGTGGGCATTTTTTTTCTGAATTGGTATCAGTGGTAAGGTATCTTGTCTACACTTATCAAATGCTGCTCATGATTCCCAAAACATTCTGCTTCTCACTACTAGTTCTGACTTCAAGGATTTAATCTATTTCATCTCATATAGACGTAAATGTCAATATTGCCTACTTACTCAAATAATTTGTTTGTGTATGAATTGTACTGCATTACTCATTCAATTATCTATTTTAATTACAAGTTCTCTTCCATATTAGCATTTTGAACAACTGCCAAATAATAGCCACATCAATTCCTTGCACTTCCATTGATGATAGAGATTTTGAAAATTATTTTAATGTACAAATTATCTGCACTTGTTAATCCAGTACATGAAAATTTGCCTTGACAGGAATATTACTTAGAGTACAATAGAGTGCTCAGCAGGTGCATGAACTGGCAACTAACAAACCATGATTCAGCTCCACTGAGAACAATAATGATGAGAAGTCAAAACAATTTCAATGAGAATTGAATAAAATTAAAGGTCATTTCTGAATATAAATAGGCCAGTCTGTAGAATGGCCCCTTATCAGATACAACTTCATTCTAATCTTTGTTATTAATTCAAGACCACAAATGACAAAGTATGAAAACTATTGGTGTTGAAAGGGTTTGGTCTATGTTTACTGCATGTTATAACAAAATCACATTACACATTGTATGTTAATCCACACCCACACCTAACCCTTCTCCTAAGTGAGACAGCAATTAAGTGTATTAGCACAATGCATCCTTCTCGAAAGGCACCATATGGCTGGTAAAATCCAAAGTGATCAAATATGACTTATAACAGTGTTTCCATGCTTTCAGAGTCAAAGCAAATTTTTGTCTCATTGAAAAACCAATAACTTATTCTTTAAAAAAAATGTTTTAATGAACTTGCTTGAACATTCTACAACAGAACTCTAAGGTAGGAAAATTTAAACTCAGACCTTCTGCACCAGAGTTAAAGACACTGCAATTGCACCATGAAGCCCTCACATATTTGCCAGTACAGTTGCATTTACTTTTAACCAATCTGTTAAAATATGCTATGTCTCTTAGGCAGGTGGGATTTTAACCAGGACCTTCTGGCCCAGAGGTAGGGATGCTACAACTGTGCCACAAGTCCTTCAAAAACATTTTAAATCATTTTGGTCAGACAATTTATGACACACCTCTAAGGCAAGTAAAGGTGAACCCATACCTTGTGACTCAGAGGGTAGGAAGACTACTACTGTTCTACAAGACACTTGAAAATTATTTTTCATCAACCTTTAGTAACATTTTATGACATGCATTCAAGGCATTTGGTAATTGAACAGCTAAAAGGCCTACTCATAAAGTAATAGAGTCATAGAGCTGTACTGCATGGAAATGGATCCTTCAATACAACTCGTCCATGCTGAACAGATATCCCAAATTAATCTAGTTCCATTTGCCAGCATTCAGCCCATATCCCTTTAAACCCTTCCTATTCATGTACCCATTCAGATGTGTTTTAATTGTTGTAATTGTACCAGCCTCCTCCACTTTCTATGACATCTCACTCCATACATGCACCACCCTCTGCATGAAAACATTGCCTCTTAGGTCCCTTTTAAATCTTTCCTCTCTCACCTTAAACCTATGTCCCTTAGTTTTGGACTCCCTTACCCTGGTGAAAAGACCTTGCATATTCACCCAATCCATGCCCCTCATGATTTTATAAACTTCTGTGAGGTCACCCCTCAGCCTCTGACGGTCTAGGGAAAACAGCCCCAACCTTTTTTAAAATGTATTCATTTTGTGGGATGTGGACGTCACTGATTGGTCAGCTTTCATTGCCCATATCTAGTTGCCCTTGAGAAAGTGTCAGTAAGCTGCCTTCTTGAACTGCTGCAGTCCACCTGCTCTGGATTGATCCACAAAAGCCATTTGGGAAGGAATTCCAGGATTTTGAAGCAGCGACAGTGAAGGAATGGTGGTATTTTTCCAAATCACGTTGATGAATAGCTTGGAGGTGCATTTGAAGGTAGTGGTGTTTTCATATATCTGCTGCTGTGGTCTTTCTATATGAAAGTGGTCATGGTTTGGAAGGTGCTGTTTTAAGGATCGTTGGTGAATGTCTGCATCTTGTGAATAGTATACACTGCTGCTAAGGTAGTGGAGGGAGTGGATGCTTGTGGATGTAGTGCCCATCAAGTGAGTTCCTTTATCCTGGATGGTGTCCAGCTTCTTAAGTGTTGCTGGGGCTGCACACATCCAGCCATGTGTGGATCATCCCATTGCACTCCTGCTTTGTGCCTTGTACATGGTGGACAGCCTTTGGAGAGTCAGGAGGTGAGTTACTTGCCATATTATTCCTAGCCTCTAACTTGCTGTTGTAGCCACTGTGTTAATGTGATGAGTCCAGTTGAGGTTCTGATCAGTGATGGTAATACCATTGAATAGCAAAAGACTGTGGTTGGATTGTCTCTTACTGGTGATGGTGGTAGCCTGACAGTTGTGTGGTGCAAATGTTATTTGCCTATTGTTAGCCCAAGCCTGGATATTGTCCAGATCGTGGTGCTTTTGGACACGGACCGCTTCAGTGTCTGAGGAGCAACAATGGTCCTGAACATTGTTCAATCATCAGCAAACCTCCCACTTCCAACCTCATATGGAGGAAAGGCCATTGATGAAGCAGTTGAAGATGGTTGGGCCTAGGTCACAACTCTGAGGAACTCCTGCAGAGATGTTTTGGAGCTGAGATCACCTACCTGCAACAACCATGACCTTCTTCCTGTGTGTCATGTATGATTCTAACCATTGGATAGTTTTCCCCCATTCCAGTTTTGCGAAGGGTCTGTGATGCCATACTTGGTTGAGTACAGCCTTGATGTCAAGGGCTGTCACACTCAACTCACCTCTAGAATTCAGCTCTTTTTTTCCATGTTTGAACCATGTTTGAGGTCAGAATCTGAATGGCCATTCTCGAACCCAAACTGGGTGTCACTGAGCAGGTTACTGCTGACCAGGTGCTGTTTGATAACACTATTAATGGCATCTTCTTTCATTTTACTAATAATCAACAGTAGACTGATGGGACCATGATTGGCCGGGTTGGATTTGTCCTGCTTTTATCTATGGGACATATGTGAGCAATTTTTCACATTCTCAGATAGATGCCAGTGTTGTTACTATATTAGACAGCTTGGCAAGGGGACCAGCAAGTTCTGGAGCACAAGTCTTCAGTACTATTACCAGAATATTGTCAGGGTCAACAGCTTTTGCAGTGTCCAGTGTCTGCATTCATTTTTTGATATCACGTGGAGTGAATCAAATTGGCTGAAGACTGGCATCTGCAATGCTGGGGACCACTAGAAGAGCTGAGATGGATCATCCACTCAGCACTTCCGGCTCAAGATTGCAACATAAACCCTGGCAACATCTTTTGCACATATTGGTTTCTTTCATGACAATGGGTATACTTGTAGAGCCTCCTTCTCCAGTGAATTATTTAATCGTCCACCAACATTCACAAATTAATGTGGCAGGACTTCAGAACTTAGATCTGATCCATTATGGGATTGCTTAGCTCTGTCTATCACTTGCTGCTTATGTCGTTTGACATGCAAGTAATCCTGTTTGAGGCTTCACCAGGTTGACACCTTATCTTCATGTACACCTGGTGCTGCTCCTAGCATGTCCTCCTCCACTATTCAGCCTCTCCCAGTAGCTCAAACCTTTTAACCCTGGCAACATCTTTGTAAATCATTTCTGAACCCTTTCAAGTTTCATAACTTCCTCCTTTGGAAGGTAGACCAGAATTGAAAGCAGTGTTCCAAATGTGCCTAAACAATGTCATATACAACTGCAACATGACCCCCCCACCCCCCCCCCCCCCCAACTCTTATGCTCAATGCCCTGACCAATAACGGCAAACATACCAAATGCCTTCTTCACCATCCTGAATACCTGTAGCTCCACTTTCAAGGAACTACGAACCTGCACTCCAAGGTCTCTTTGTTCAGCAACACTGCCCAGGCTCTTACCGTGAAGTGTATAAGTCCTGCCCTACTTTGCCTTTCCAAAATACAATACCTCACATTTATCTAAATTAAACTCTATCAGCCATTCCTTGGCCTATCAGCCTATCTGCTCAAGGTTCCGTTGTAGTCTGAGGTAATCTTCTTCACTGCCTACCACATCACCAATTTCATGTCATCTGCAAATTTACTAACCATATTTAGTCCTGGTCCTAATTTCATTCTGCAGTCCTCACTTTCTCCTAATTTCAGTGAACCAGGATTGTATGGTCCAGCTAATAGGGAGACTAACACTACAATCTAAGATTCTCAAAGATTTGCCACTGCAATATTTTATTATATCCAGTTTGTGAAAGAAGCAGATTTGCTGGTCCTAATTACTTTTTATTTGTTTTAGTCTTTGGTAGTCACTAATTTATTCCTGTTGGCTTAAAGCATCCTACCATTCAACCATTGTTTTTTGTAAAAATGTAATGAGGAATCAAGGCTATCTACCTCTGTTATAAAAGAATTGTGCCTGGCCTTGTGGAGATATTTTTAAGCAACCTGCTCAGACATGTTATGAAACGGTTCTGGCTCAGATGGAAATTGCAGTCAGAGGCAGAAACATTACAACTGTGCTGCAAGAGCCCTTAAAGTAGTTATTATAATCAACATGTTTGAACAGTGGCAAATAAGACTTGTACTGGCACCTCCTGATCTTAGAGGTAGAGACACTAGTGCACCAGAAGACCCAGCCTAGTATAGACAAACATTTCTAAGCAGATAATGCAAGATAATAACTGAGAAATGTTGAGTCATTACTCATTACTTAAGCTATGCCATTGGTAGCTTTCAACAGCAACTATTGAAAATTTGTTAGATATAAATGGTTCAATATTAGGCAAACATCCCTGAAGGCAAGTAAAATCATTTGAGATTTGATATAAAGAGATTTACACCTGATTACATTTCCTCAATTTTCAACAGATCGCATCTCCATTGCACATAAGTTAATCAATCAGAAACATGGGCAATTTATAGGTGGTGGTTAATAGATGAAACATAAGTACTATGGTGATTTAGTCCTGGGAAAAAGAAACATTCAGGTGCATGTTAGAGCACTTCTGAATATAGAAAAAGAAACAAAATGATAGCACCTTCATCCCTTTTAATTAATATATAAGTTTCACAACAGAAGTAAGAAAGTATTTCAGATCAAATCATCGCTATCTCATAGTGGTGTTTCTATCACCCTATACGTAGAGTCATAGACTCAGATATGCACAGCACGGAAACAGACCCTTCGGTCCAACTTGTCCATGCCGACACGATACCCCAACTCAATCTAGTCCCACCTGCCAGCACACAGCCCATATCCCTCCAAACCCTTCCAATTCATCTACCCTAGCATTACGTGTATAAGTTCTGCTAAAATTTGCTTTCCCAAAATGCAGTACCTCACATTTATCTAAATTAAACTCCATCTGCCATTCCTCAGCCCATTGGCTCATCTGATCAAGATCCCATTGGAATCTAAGGTAACTTTCTTTGTGGTCCACTACATCTCCAATTTTGGTGTCATCTGCAAACTTACTAACCATACTTCTTATGCTCACATCCAAATCATTTATGTAAATGATGAAAAGTAGTGGACCCAGCACCGATCCTCGTGGCACTCCACTGGTCACAGGCCTCTAGTCTGAAAAACAATCCTCCACCACCACACTTTGTCTTCTGCCTTTGAGCCAGTTCTGTATCCAAATGACTAGTTCTCCCTTTTTTTACATGAGATCTAATCTTGCTAACCAGTCTCCCATGGGGAACCTTGCCGAGCACCTTACTGAAGTGCATATAGATCACATCCACCACACTTCCCTCATCTGTCATAGAGTCATAGAGTCATAAAGATGTACAGCACGGAACCAGACCCTTCAGTCCAACCTGTCCACGCTGGCCAGTTATCCCAACCCAATCTAGTCCCCCCTGCCAGCACCCAGCCCATATCCCTCCAACCCTTCTTATTCATATATCCATCCAAATGCCTTTTCAATGTTGCCATTGTATCAGCCTCCAGCACTTCCTCTGGCAGCTCATTTCATACATATACCACTCTCTGTGTGAAAAAGTTGCCCCTTAAATCTCCTTTATATCTTTCCCTTCTCACCCTAAACCTATGCCCTCTAGATTTGGACTGCCCCAACCCAGGGAAAAGACTTTGTCTATTTATCCTATCCATGCCCCTCATAATTTTGTAAACCTCTATAACGTCACCCCTCGGCCTCTGACGCTCCAGGGAAAACAGCCCCAGCCTGTTCAGTGTCTCCCTATAGCTCAAATCCTCCAACCCTGGCAACATTCTTGTAAATCTTTTCTGAACCTTTTCAAGTTTCACAACCTCTTTCTGATAGGAAGGAGACCAGGATTGCATGCAATATTCCAGCAGTGGCCTAAACAATGTCCTGTACAGCTGCAACATAACCTTACTTCTTCAAAAAACTCAATCAAGTCTGTGAGACATGATTTCCCATGCACAAAGCCATGTTGACTATCCTTAATCAGTCCTTGCCTCTTCCAAATACATGTACATCCTGTCCCTCAGGATTCCCTCCAACAACTTGCTCACCACTGATGTCAGGCTCACTGGTCTATAGTTCCCAGGCTTGTCCTTACCACCTTTCTAACCACGTTAGCCAACCTCCACTCTTCTGGCACCTCACCTGTGACTATCGATAAGGCAAGTATCTCATCACATTTTCTTGTCCTTTTTGCCAATGGTATTTTCAAATTAATTTCCCCTCAGTGAAATTAAGAGCAATTTCAGTGATTTAGGAGGTGTAGGGTCAACAGATCAAAAAGCTTGCCCCATTTCTATTTTGGGTATATCAGGTTGATGAACCATTCTTATTATTGAGTGGTGAAATCATTTCTGTAGCTTGTGTGGACACCTACTATGTTTTTCATATTTACTTACCCCATCATTTGATTAATGTTTCACAATCTAAGCCAAGTGTCAGATGTAACTCGGTGGTAGCATTTGCACCTTCACTGCCACTTGTGGAGCTTTGATGTGCACAGATTGACTGAAGTACTTCCCAACAAAAGTAACTGCACTTTAAAATACATCATTGTTTGCAAAGTACATTGTGATGGTCCTGACATTATGAAGGGTGCTCCGTGAATGGAAATTCTCCCAATTTTTTTTTGACAAGTGTATCTCTGAGTGAGAGTCATTGCATACCCAATCTGCCATGATGTATTTTCTCATTCAATCGTCAGCTAATTAAATATGCACTTGGGCTCCACAGCACACCTTTTCATTGCAGTCTGTGGCAGGAAGAGATGGGTTTGTCACTGCCAGGACTTTGCAGTGTTTACACCCATTGCACCATGTTTAGTCCCCAGAATTCTATAATACTTCAGCCACTGTAAGCCAACAACCGTGCCTCACATTGTGGTTTTGCACCATCATCCTGACAGACACAGTGAAGAAAGGTTAATTCTTGCTTCACGAACAGAGACCTGGAGGTGTTGATGGAAAGATAGCATCAGAAGGGCAGTGCTCTATCCCATACACTGACTAAGGAGGCCAGGCCACCAGATACAGCTAGCCTGGACTTAGATAGTGGCCTCTTTCAGCAATCTTGCGCAATGATCTTCTAACTACTGCAAACTAAGTCTCACTGCTTTCTCAGTGCTCCCTGACTTTCAGAGTGCCACCACTCACACTAACTGTGCCACCACACATGATCTCACCAAGGCTCATGGACTACAATTCTCTCTATCATATACAATATGTCTCCTCAAAGGTCCTTACCAAACCTTTCCACCTAAACAACTAACCCGTGCTATTTCCTAATCACACACTGGGGACACTCCATCAACTTTCCTGCTTCTGTATCGACACTAACAACTCTTACACCAACTGTCACCTTATTCAGTCCTTCCTTTTGTCTTGTTGTGGGAAAAATTGGCCTAAACATCAGATTGATGTCTCCATTGCACCCTCACTGAGGTAGCCCTGGACTACTTGCACTCAACCTGAATTTCTGGCTGTGTCCTTATCACAGGTCTGCAAAGATTCTGATGGGACCAACACCTGACTAACCATAGCCACTCCCCCGGGCCACAAACAAATGAACAAACTCAAATCAGAAGAACCCCATGACTGATTGTAATGTTAAATCCTGACTGACTGTCAAACCACAGAGACCGGCAGCCTTCTGCCGTTACAAAGTCTGATGATTTGGCGAGGCAAGTGGTTTGCTGATGCCAACTTGATTGGATGAAGGGAGGAAGAGGATGCTGTCCATGGAGGATGCACAGACACTGTGATGAAGACAGTTGGATGAAAGCTGAGAGATGCAAGTGGCAACCTGCTGCTGCTAGGTAACCAAGCTGACCTAATATTGGGAATTGGTGAAATCTAGTTTCTCGGAAAAGGAGAGGAGATTTGAGAGCTGCACAAAGATGGGGTGGATTGCACTATTTGTAATATGCAAATACATGTACATCATGCTGTCATCACTCTTTGGAGTGATTGTGAAATTTAAACCTTAAAGAGATAATTAGAAATGTTTTCTTGACATAGAAATTTTGATTTCTTTTGCATTTACTACGTATTTCCCCACATTTCTCACCACCGTCAATGTTGCTCAATTCTGCCCCCTGTCTATTTTTGAATGCACTTTTAATTGCATTATTTCACACAATCATATCAAACTGCTGTATTTTTTATACTCTTTCTGGTTTGATATATTCAGTTTCACTGTAATAAACTACAAATGCTCAGAGCAGCAGTAAACCTGAATGAATCATCCTCTCAAGCTCTTTGCTTATCTTCTGCTGCTGTTTATCGTGCTTACTTCTCCAGCAAGATTAATAAATACAGAATATCAAGTCATAAAATTGTCATAATTTCAATTTTATGGGACAAAGATATGTTTCATTATTTGAAATTTTGACTATCATAAGCTAATAACTGATTTCATTGTTGCTTTGAACTCTTTTTTCATTCACTAGATGAGGGCATCACTTGCTAGGCCACAATTTATTGTCTAACCTTAATTACCCAAAGTGCAGCTAAGAGTCAACAACATTGCTGTGGACTTTTGCTCACAATCAGCAAATGATCATCATGGGAGCTTTAAGTCAAGTGTCAATAATTTTTAATCAAAAATATTAAGTCAATATTTTTAATTCAATTTCCACTATCTGGTATGGCAAGATTTGAATCCAAGTCCCCCAGATATTACTTGAATCTCTGGATTAACATTCCAGTGATAATACCACTAGAATATCATTCCACTGCTTTGAAGCATTACAAATCACAATGAAATATAGCATTGCAACTGCTCAGATGAAATATTATTTTTAGAAAAACACATCTGCATCAAGTAAAATCTATTTCTTTGAAAATCAAATAACAATAATGATTAGGGAATAAAGATCAAATTATTAAGCATGATCTTTTCTTAATTATCTCATTAAGATTTGTCAAATTAACTGCTGGTTAGTGTCATTATAGCTACATGAATTTGAATTGCATTCCCAGAGCAATATCTGAGAAACAAACAAGCTGGAAAATTTCTGATGTAGTTCAGGGTATTGAACAATTTGTACAATAAAGTAAAATCCCTAAAGAAGACAAGCAAACTCAATGTTCTACACAAATTGCCTGATGCTTGATTTTTGATATGGAGAATATCTGTTGATAAGCATTTGGGATATTGTGATATTCACTTCAGGCTTTTCAATTATCTTACTGGCTGTTGCTATGACATGATTTACCGTCTGATCTTACAGACGAAGTGAAATTATTCAGTAACAGCATGGAGTGTTTCAATTCTGTTATCTTAATGGACACTTGATTCGTATCATCAAGTATGAAGTAAATAATGTAACCCTCAGGTGACTTGCATGTGTATGATTAGGCTTGATCCACAATTCCTCTGCCGAAATCTGGTTTTCATTTTTGTGGAATTAAAATGGTTACAGGCAGTCTGACTAAGGATAGAGGAACAGCAAAGGAAATGGAAAACAAACCCCCAGGTGATAAAATCATGATTGGGAATAGGTGATGCTTCTAAGAATAAAAGCAAATTACTGTGAATACGGAAAGTCTGAAACAGAAAATGCTGGAAAAACTCAACAGATCTGATGGCATCTGTAGAGAGAGAGAGAGAAAAACACACACAGAGTTAACATTTGAATCCAATCTGACTCTTCTTCAGAATACTTCTTATTTCTCAGATCTGTGTTATTTGGAATCATGCTAAAATCTAAAATTCTGCTGGGTCAAAATCCTGGAACTCCATCCCTAACATCAGTGTCTGTATCCCTACATTAAATAGATTGGTTCTGGGGAAGGGTCACTGGACCCAAAATGTTAACTCTGATTTCTCTCCACAGGTGCTGCTAGGCCTGCTGAGCTTTTCCAGCAACTTCTGTTTTTGTTTCAAATGGATTGCATTGGTTTAAGAAGGCAGCATCTTGGAGTAAATATGAATGGCCAATAAATGCTGGCCCAGCCACATCCCTGTCGTGAATTCAATACTTTTAACAATGAAACAACTACCAAGCTTATAACAAGGATTGTCATTTTACACTTCATAATTAGAATAATGAAGCATCGGAATAAGATGCACCGTACTGCTGACTGCACCTAAGCAGCAGTACATTAGAATATAAACATAGCTATGGCTCAATTTCTGTCTTTAAATGTGGCCTATATATTTAAGTATGATAAATCGAATTAGAGTTTTAAAATACATACATACGTACATAAAGACATTACTTAAAGCTTTGGAGAAAGTTTTTTAGACCACTATTCGTACCATAAGAAAGCAGGAAGTGCTTGAACTACAAAGGTCTGAAAGCATTGGTTTTGCCCAGTTTTGTGCACAAGCTTTCGAAATATCTGCTTGGATTACTTATGATGCAACTATCAACGTTCACAATATAATTGAGAATATCGGTTTACTTCTATTCATTTTTAACTTGTACAAGCAAAATGTTAATTCCTTGGTAGGAAGTTTAACACAGAATGGGTATGCATGCAAAACTCTTAACCAAGTCTAAGCAAATCTAGCGTACCACAACCAAATGTACAAATCAAAACTATTTGTACATTAGATCACATTATAAAGGGAGAGTGTGCAATAGTGAGCTGGAGTCTAGTCATTTGCTTTTTTTTCATGTTTTATATTGTCTTTTTACTTCTGAATAACATATTTGTTCTCTTTTACTCCTAGTCTCAGGATGTTAGTGTTCCAAAATAACTTGTGTGAGTAATTTATGAAAGGGGTTTAGTAAACAAGAGTGCTGAATATTATATGTGTATTGGAATGTCCATAATCAACATAGCAGTGACCTTCTAAGTATCACAAAAGAAAGATATAATTTATATGGCAATGGTTAAAATGTTTAGAGGGACTACACTGGGGATATAATAACACAAACAAGAATCTGAAAGTTATAAAATATCTACTTATTTGATTCCTAGGAGGTCAAAGTTAGGAATTGAGAAGGGAATGAATGATTATGAGTCATGGTATCATGTACAAAAGTAGAAAGTAGAATAAAAAGTAAAAAGGAAGAGAAGCTGACAGTTATGGAGGAACCAAATTGCCATAAGTTATTAAGTGAAGAAGACAACATTTGAGGTTTAACCCTTCTTCAGGACTGGCTTTCACCTGAAACGTTGACTTCTCCACTTCCTGATGCTGCCTGGCTTGCTGTGTTTTTCCAGCTTCCTGCTTGTCTAGCTTGGATTCCAGCATCTGCAGGTTTTTTGTCTCTAACGTAATTTGTTAAGTGACAAAATATATTCCTGAAAAAGGGTAGTTAGTTTATGCTGGATTGCTTCTTGGCAAAGCACATTTCAAGAGGGGTTATCTGTAGTGACTGTAATGAGGTCAACTAGATAGACTTCATAGCCTGGGTCTGCTAATCTGATCCGATCAGGGAGCCCTGGCTGACAGATAAGAACAGGAGGGTCAGACATCCTGTTCACTCTGAGAGCTGACTCTGAAGTAACTGGATCAGTGTCAAGGACTCACGGCGTGGAGATAAATAGTAACTTGAGAGGGGATACTGGCATCTATAAAGTTATTTCAGTGGCAACAGAAAAAAAGCACACTCCTGAAGAAATTTGCAAGCAACTGTCATCTTTGTGTTGGGGTAAGCATTTCTGGCATCATGCTGTTATTTGGGAAGTTTGACTCACTTGAACCTGCTGCTGAAGCCTGGGCCCAGTAAATGCAAAGAATGCATTACTTTTTCTGGGTAAATGACATTGGGGCAGATGAGCTATTGAAATCAATATTTTCCTCTGTTGGTAGTGCACCTCATGTCTAATCTGAAGGTGTGAAAATGATCCTGGGTCAATCATTTAGAGTTGCACTTATAAACATCACGTTAAATGTTTTGAATGGGAATTGTAACATCATAACATTCAGAAATAATCGTATCTTGGAGGAGTTAAAATAAATATTGCAAAATTTCTTTTGGAAAAAACAACTGGTTGGATGGAAAATGTAAGTCAGGGCACTCTGCCAATATTTGTTTTCAGCATTCAAAAATATTAAATGGCTCAGTGGGGTTCCAGCATTTTCAAAGTGGACAGGCACTAATGTTGTTGTTCTATATGTAGTCAGAACAGATAATAAAATTGCTTCCTGAAAGGGTTGCAGAATTAGAGACAATTGGGATGTATGCTGCATTGTTATTATTCAGTTTTCATTTGGAATTGAGGCTGGTACTAAAGTGGCATAACTGGTGGAAACACTGATTTGAGTTGTAAATCAAAACCAGCTGCCAGGGTTAAAGATCCAAAACAATTTTACATTGAGACTGACTGCGTTTGCAAGTTGGTAGCAGCCATTCCCAACAAATAAGTCAGGAATTGTATTATAATTATTGCAGTCAGTTTGGAATACTTTTATTTTGGCTTTTTCTTGTCAGGTTGCACCTTAAAAGCAATGACTTTTAATTAATTACTGGCATATTTTTGTAAAAATTTTACCTGTTGTTGTAATGTGCTGCTGCTTTTCATACCTGATGTTAAGACCTGTAAACTGTTGCTGCAGACCCTTGGGGCTGCTGCTTCCCTGATTTATTTGCTGCTTTGGGGTCAATGACAGTGTTACTGGTTTTAGTAACCTGGAACCTGAGTCTAAAATTATGGGGAAGAATTTGAATTCCACAATAGCATAGTGAAACTAAAATTCAATGAGGATAAAAATCTAATAGCAACAATGTAATCACTGTCAATTGATATAACTTTTTTAAAAATCGATCCACAATTATTCCTTAGTAAAGGAATTGCCATTTTTACTGATCTGGCACACATGTGACTCTAGACACACAGCAATGTGGTTGATCCTGGACTGCTCTCTGGAAATGACCTCGCAAGCCATTCAGTTGTTTCTAATTGCTACAAAGTCTAAACAAACAAATTTCCTTTCTTAACAGCATTGTGGGATGGCCTTATACTCCAAGGGCTGCAATAGTTCAAGAAAACAGCTTACTATGACCTTTTCCAGGATAAACAGTGGGCTAGCCAGTAATACCAATATCTTCTGAATAAATACTTTTTAAATGTTTATCCCACCACTGTCTTAAAAATATTCAACAATCCTGCATTTATTTTTGGAAGAGAATTCCACAAACTCATTTCCCTCAGAAAAAAAACAATTCTCCTCATCTCCATTTTGAATAGGAAATGTTTTATTTTTAACATGTGTTCTTGTTATTCTTGCAAGGCAAAACATCAGCTGAGATTTAGTGTTCTCGGCATAAGAAATATGCACAGGAGTAGGCCATTCAGCCCCTTGAGCCTACTCCAGCACTCAATTTGATCATGACTGATCTGACATTTCTCACATCCACTTTCTTTGCCATATGTTTTGATTCCCTTTCTGATCTAGACTCTATCCATCTCAGCCTTAAATATAAACAAGAACTCTGCCCCTAACAGCACTCTGCGGCAAGGAATTCCAAAGACTCATAACCCTCTGAGATATGCAATTCCTCCTCATCTCAGTCTTAAACTGGTACACCTTTATCCTGAGCCTATGCCGTCTGGTCATAGACTCTCCAATGAAGGGAAACATCCTTCCAGCATTTACTGGATCAAGCCCTTTAAAAATACTATATGTTTCAATGAGATCACCTCTCATTCTTCTAAATTTCAATGAACAAGTCCGAACCTGTATAATCTTTGCTCATAAGACAGTCTCTGTATACTGGGAGCCATTTTAGTGAATCCTTCAGATTTGAACTCATAAGCATTTGATGCAGTTGTAGTAAGATTTGCCTACCTTTAAACTCCAACCCCCTTGAAATAAGAGTCAAAGTTCATTTAGTCTTTCTGCTTACCTGCTGCACCGTGTGCTAGCTTTCTGTGTTTTCTGCACAAATACCCTCTTTGTTTTGCAGTTATCTACTGCCTTTCTCTGTCTCAGAAATACACTTTTTTTGTTCTCCTTTCTAAAATGAATGACTGTGCAATTTCTCACATCACACACATTTGCCAATTTACTTAACCTAACAATATTACTCTGTAAACTGTTTGTATCACTCACATCACATGCCTTTCAACTTATTTTTGTCCTCTGCAAATTTGGCTACAGTACATTTTCTTCCTTCCTCCAAGTCATTCATATCTATCGTAAACAGTTGCAGTGTCAGCACTGATCCCTGTGGATCCCCACCTATTTCAGGTCACCAAGCTCAAAAATAACCCCTTACTTCCACTTGCTGTTTGCTGCCCATTAGCCAATTCCCTATCCATGCCAATGTACTACCTCTAACATTTTATGATATGACTTTTTGTGAGGTACCTTAAGTGTGGGTCTGGGCATCTTCAGGGATAACTAACCAATTAAGCTCTTATCCCATTAGTGAGAAAGCCCATCAGACAGAGCTCCAATGACATACGTCATGCTGACTGGCAGCATCACAGCATTTCCGGAGCCTACCCACTGATGTTCCATTCAGCTAGAAGCCAATCGGAAGTCGGCAACTAATGGGACTAGTGAGGGTTGCTGGAAGCAAGCCATGAGAGTTCAACTGGCAAGAGAGTCAACAATTTTCCTTTCAGGAGGTGTATCTGGGTGGTGACTTTCACCAGCCAGCTTCCAATTACTCTTTATCTGTGCCTCTGATAAACCCCCACATTGGGGCAAATGGAACTGCCTAACCTGGTACACAGGGCACATCCATTGTTACCATCTACTGGGAAAACATGTAATCAGAGTGGTAGTTGTGTGCGGTGACCTTATGTTGCTGTTAATTAAACACTAAAGTGCCTTAATTATCAGGAAGGTGCCCCCATAGACCATCCTGTTCAGAATTTGATTGCTGTATGGCAACAAAAGGGAGGTATCTCGTTGAATCAACTCACCTGAGTATTTACCTTCCTAACAGTTGCCCAACCAGCTCTAGAAAGGTCCATCCTTCCATCCTGTCAAGTCTAGTCAGGATTTTACGTTTCAATATAATACCTCTCATTGTTCAAAACTCCAGTGAATACCTGATCCATCCAATGTTTTATTGGTTATTTTTAAAACAATGATACTTGATACAAGATTCAATATTAATAATGTATTGGGAAAAGGAAAGCAATTTCTGTTCTACTATTAAAGTAAATGCTTCCCAATGTTACAGTTTTCAAAACAGATAAATGGGAAATAGCACCTATTTGTAATAACAAAGTGCATTTCCTAAGTTGCCAGTAGCTATTAATTCTCCTGGATCAAGGTTCTTAGATGACCCTGAGACAACAAACCCCATGACTGGCCTATTCCATAATTAAGATACAGTGGAACTTTGAAAAGCTTAAGGCATTGCAGCTAAAATGGCTTGTTTGTTGCTAGATTTTTTTTGAACTATTTTTACTCAGGGTGTAAAAGCATATTATTGTGTATTCTATTGTTAGATTACCATCTCTGTTTTAAGTGCAGAAACAGTAATCATTGTTATTTTAATAAAGACAATAAAAAGCATTGATGGGTATTTTCATGAACAACTCTCATAGGCATAAAGAAAAATAGTGCAGGGAAAAAAAAATCAGCTGAACAGATGCCATTGTACTTTTCTTCCCAATCATCATACTGAAAAGATGATAGACTTACAAAGAAACAGAAAACATCAACTGACATAACAAGGTCACTTTTCAAGCTACTGAACAGAGAACCGCCAACAAATAATACCTTACATTTATTTTATACTGACTAGTTATTGGCATTCAATAACAATTTTCAGCAGAAGCAATGCGTTCAGAACAGGAAATAAGGTGGGCAAAATTGAAAACAGGCACAGAGGTAATTATGTGGGTTTGACCAAATTCATGCACCCCACTCAAAAGAATGATTTCTGCTTGAAGCCAACACTAATCATGCTATTTACCCACTCCCTACAGCAGCAGGCGCTGACAGTAGGGCAATAGGGAAATCTGGGAGAAAGTGAGGACTGCCGATACTGGAGACTAGAGTTGAAAAATGTGATGCTGGAAAAACACAGCAGGCCAGGCAGCATCCGAGGAGCAGGAGAATCGATGTTTCGGGCATAAGCCCTTCTTCAGGAATGAGGCTGGTGTGCTAGGCGGGCTGAGATAAAAGGTAGGGGGAGGGGATTTAGGGGAGAGGTGCTGGGTATACGATAGGTGGAAGGAGGTGAGGGTGATAGGCCGGAGAGGGGGTAGGGGCGGAGAGGTCGAGAAGAAGATTGCAGGTCAAGAAGGCGGTGCTGAATCCAAGGGTTGGGACTGAGATAAGGTGGGTGGAGGGGAAATGAAGAAGCTGGAGAAATCTACATTCATCCCATGTGGTTGGAGGGTTCCTAGGCGGAAGATGAGGCGCTCTTCCTCCAGGCGTCGTGTGGTCAGGGTCTGGCAATGGAGGAGGCCAAGGATCTGCATGTCCTTGGCAGAGTGGGAGGGGGAGTTAATGTGTTCAGCCATGGGACAGTTGGGTTGGTTGGTGCGGATGTCCCAGAGGTGTTCCCTGAAGCGTTCCCCAAGTAGGCGGCCTGTCTCCCCAATGTAGAGGAGACCACATCGTGTGCAACGGATACAGTAAATGACGTGTGTGGAGGTGCAGGTGAATTTGCGACAGATATAGAAGGATCCATTGGGGTCTTGGAGGGAGGTGAGGGGGGAGGTGTGGGCGCAAGTTTTGCACTTCTTCCGGTTACAGGGGAAGGTGCTGGGAGTGGAGGTTGGGTTGGTGGGGGGTGTGGACCTGACGAGGGAGTCACGGAGGGAGTGGTCTCTCCGGAACGCTGATAGGGAAATCTGGCCTGGAAAATAATGACAAAATATACAAAAGCATGAAACACTTCTCTGGAAGTCTGATGGAGGAGATGGACATTTAGAGAAATGACTTGAACTCATACGAGTGGTGAGGTTCAGTGAATTCAGGTTCAAATGAATTTCCTACTAACTCCTTTAGTAATGTCAGACACTACCCTCAGTACCACAACTGACTCTCTCCAAAGAAGAGTCATTGAATTCAAAACAGCAATGCTGTTTCTCTCAATGTAAATGCTGCCAAATCTGCTGAGGTTTTTTTCCAGCATTCTCTGCTTTCTTATAGCTGACTCATTAACCTGCCAACAATCTCTATCAATCAGAGATCATAAATAACTTTCATAGCATTTCCTGACGCACTTCAACTGCTGCAATAGTCATACTCACATCTCACGGTTTGGATACACTATCACAAATTCAACCACCACAAACATTACCCAAGCAGTTTGCACAATATGCAAAGAAATACATTTCTCTTTCCTGCAAGATAAAGTGACACATAATTGGAGTCATTGGAGCTAACCGGATATGGATAGATATATTTACATGTCCTAAACTCAGGTTGGTGATGATTCGCCACTGATGATTAGCCACTGCTGGCTCACCACCAGCTTTTCTCCACTGTGGTCTTTTGACCTTTGGAAACTATTCGCCACCGGAAATATATATATGTACTGATTGTTTTCCCTCCCGCCTGTTCTTTCATACTTCTCAGTCCCCTTTATTTATATAACTATATACTACATATTGATAAAAAAAGAGGTAAAATAAATAGCATTTTATTGGTTTATATACAAAAATTAGTTACAAACTTTAACCAGAAAAAGGAAATATATTTTAAAAATCTTTATAATGGCAGTAAAATCACACATTGACATTAATTGAAATTTCAGCTCAAAGTCACAATGGACATACTGTGGTCTGGAATTAGGTACCAAGGACTTCACCATTTCAAACATGCATACATACGTTGAACGGTGCTTATTTGATAGAAGTATATACAATATTGGATGAACCCCATCAAGTCGTTTTGCTAAAATGTAATATATCTGAGAGAATAAAATAGGGGCTATGTTGAACATACCATCCACAAACCATGTCAATTCTGCTAAATGATGTATCCAAGATTCCCTACCAAATATGATTATACGATTACTTCCTTGACCACTATCCACCAAAAGAACTTTTTTTTTTCTGCTCCGTTATCCGGCTTATGTATTTTGTATCTAATTGGAATCACCAAATGCTGAAGATCAGTAGGGTTTGGTGGCACTAAATTAATATCATTCCTTTCTCGTCGAATTATTTTCTTCATGCTGCTTGTCGTCGGTAAAGATGCTAGGACTGACTGAGGGACATCAGCTACCCATTCGTTAATAAGAACACTAGATACTTCCTGCGCTTCTTCCGCACGACGTTTTAAACTTGTTTTCACTTTCGCAACTTGGACACTTGCTGCGGAAGGAGAATGTGTGTGTCCATTAATTGTTTTTATCACAGTGCCACTCTTAGTGTGGATCCATCCATTACATCGGCCCCTTTGTTCACATGGCCAAAACTTAATACTTAAATCACTCTTGGATAGTTTATCAAAAATATATATAAAACCACCGTGGTAAAACTTCTTATTTCCATGTTTACCAATGATTTCTGTTTCCATACGAAAAATTTCTGTTCCAAAAATACAAGCTTAAAAAAACTCTCCTGTAACGAAAATAAGTTGTTACTGAAACAACGCAAACACTATCTTAACCAATATAACGACAATTTTATTTACCACCAATATTCAAAATATACAACTTACTTGCGGTGGCAAATCGTCTTCAGAGGCCAATGGGCGGTGGCTAAGCATCCTCGGTGGTCAAAGGGCAGTGGCTAATCATCGACAGCGAATCTGCTGCACCGAATGGTCCCATCTCGCCTAAACACTATGGAGGAAATAGTGCTGGCCATTATTAGGGATGACAAGTGCTGAGGCTGTGGTCAATGGTGCATCTGAAACCATTGGAAGTGACAATATCCTCATAGCAAATCCTGTTCCTCATATTCCAAATGAGATTTACCTGCAGTCCAAGAGGATGGGGCTACCTACCACTGAGAAATAGATGTCTGTCTCTGCATCGACTTACCCCGCCAAGCATGTTAAAGCTGTTTGGCAGTGTTATCCTAAGTTTGTCGGCTGACCTCCTACTTTCCTAGGGTAATGAGGCGAGCCATCCACACTCCAGTTTAGCATGGCTAATCCACCTAACCTTCACTTCTTTGGACTTTGGAGGAAACGAGGGCACCAGAAGGAAGCCCATGTAGACATGGAGAGAATGTGCACATTCCTAGCAGACACCACCTGGAGCTGGGATCAAACCTAGGTCCCTGATGCTATATAGCAGCAGTGCTAACCACTGAACCAGCATGTCACCCTAATTTGTCACTCATCCTTGCAGAACTATAAAACTGTAACTATTTAAAACATTCTTAGTTAGTCACCTTTCCCTTGGAGAAATTTTTGTGTTTCTCACTGTACCTTTGCTGAGTATTCTGCAATACCTCCTTAAATATCTACAACTGCATCTCTGTTGACCTATTCCGTAACCTAATTTCCCACTTCACTTTAGGCAGCTCTGACTTTATGGCTTCATTGCTAACCTTATTCAACTTTAAAATTCTAGTCTTAGGTATAATCTTCTTTCTCAGAAACTGAATGTGATATTCAATCATATTACGTTTACTGTTACCTAGTGACATTTTCACTGAGGTAATTAACTAATGCCATCTCATTGCATACTGTTGTATTACAATGACTTGGAGATGCTGGTGGTGGACTATGGTGGACAAAGTTAAAAATCAGGTTTATTTGGAAGTACTAGCTTTCGGAGTGCCACTCCTTCATCAGGTGGTTGTGGAGGTTAAGGTCATTCTCACAGAATTTATAGCCAAAGGAGTCCAGTGTCATGGAAATGTGATGCAGTCAACAATCTTAGATTAAAACTGTCATCTTTTACAATGGGATGTGCTGGTTTCTGTTTTTTGATATGTAAATCTTTAATATGGGATTTACATAAAAAGAACGGATTATTTACTGTATCACATTTCCATGACTCTGGACTCCTTTGGTTATGAATTCTGTGAGTATGATCTTAACCTCCATAACTACTTGATGAAGGAGCGGTGCTCTGAAAGCTAGTGCTTCCAAATAAACCTGTTGGACTATAACCTGGTGTTGCGTGATTTTTAACTTTATCGTATCTACTGTAGTCTGCTCTTTAGTTAGCTCTACAACGTAACATACTAAGAAACTGACCCAAAACATTATCCAAGCTACCTTTGTTGACCTGATTCATTCAATTTATTTGTAGATAAAATTAACCACGATTGCACAGTGTCCTTCTCACAAGCTCCCATTATTACTTCCTGTCTATCCTATTCTGTAGTGTGTTTACTGTTGGGTGACCTTACATACTATTCCCACAAGTAATGTCTTATCTTTATTATTGACCACCACTACCCAAATTAATGGTACATCTTGATCTCTAATATAAGGGTCTTCCCTCGATATTATATTTATCCAATCCTTAGCGAAAAGCTATGGGGGTCACATTTTAAAATAAGAGATTTCCCATTTAAGACAGAGACGATAAGATTGTTATTCCATGCAGAGGGTCATGAATCTGTGGAACTCTCTTCCCCAAAGAATAGTGGAGGCACTGTCATTGAATATTTTAAAGGAAGAGGTACGTGGAGTCTTGACAAATATGGGAATGAAAGTGATGGAGTAGACTTCAGGTGACTAATACTGCTCCTAATTTAAATGTTCATATGTTTCTTCATTTTGTAATTGTCGGTCAACAAAATCCTTCCAAATGATATGAAAAAGATAAAACATTGAAACTCTTAAGTAAAATTTGTTGGGGCTTAACAGCAGGCCCATAAGCACCTGCAAAAAGAAACCAGATTTAAAATTTCATCAGTCTTTTCACCAGACCGGGAAGCCAGAAATTAAGTGAGCCTTTAATGGAGAAGAAAGAGAGTCTGTACGGCCAAATAGGATTTTATTTGCATTTGAAAGAAGTATGAACTGGTGATTAGAGTTGTGTGTATTTCCAAAACGTTCTACCAAATTTCAGAATCCCTAAATTTTTGTAATTAGTTTCAATTTTCCCAATTGCCTTTCCTGGTTCAGTCCTGTTTATTTTCAATTTGTAAAAAAAGCTCGTTTATAACTGACATCGGACAAAAAAATGGCTTTGCACAATGACAGTTGTGAAGTGAACCACAATCATCAAAAGTTACTTCTGAGTGTCATATGAAAGCCAATGCCATGTGCTTTTAGCATAGATTATATAGATAAAAAGGAGAGAACTCAGGATAAAGAACATTATGTTGTGAAAAACATTTGCTATAAAAATGTGACATCATTATTTGTGCAGATAAAAGCAGTCAAATTGGCTCACTCATTAGATGAAATTATGAAATGAAATCTTCCTCTTCAAACAAGGACAGGATTAGCACACTTCCTAGTTCATGCAGGTAGGTTGGTTTATCTTGGTCGGTCAGCTGGTTATTGATACTAACAGTATGGGTTCAATCCCACATCAGCTGCGATTGCAATGAAAGATTCTTCTTCTCAACCTCAACATATTACAAACATGGGAGGCCTTTCACAAGTGTACAGGGTTGCTTAATAAAACTTGGAGTGCAAAGTGGCGCCATGAAATATCTTTGGCAGACAGGATCAAGGAAAGCCAAGGCTTCTTATAATTATATCAAGAGTAAAAGTGCACGGAGTCTGAGAACGTGGGTTAGGTCTTAAATGAATACTTCAGAACTGTATTAACAGAGGAGAAAGATATTAAAGCGGGAAATTTCAGTTGGGATAGTGAGGTTCTAGAACATATTAAAACTAATAAGGAAGAGGTATTAGATGCTTTAATGGGCATAAAGGTACATAAATCCCAACGTCTGATGAGATGTATCCCAGTCTGTTATGGGAGGCAAATGAGGATATTGTTAGGGCACTAGCAGAAATATTTAATATTTCATTGGTCACAGGTGAAGTTCCAGATGAATGGACAATAGCTAATGTAGTTCCTTTGTTCAAGAAGGGCAGCAGTGATAGGCTAGGTAGTTACAGACAACTTGTTCTGATGTCTGTGGTAAGAATATTATTAGGAAAAATTTATGAGGCATAGCATTAATCAACACTTGGAAAAGAGAGGTTAATCAGGGATAGTGAGCATGGATTTGTTAAAGGGAGATTCTGTGCAAAAACTTTAATTGGGTTTCTGAAAATGTGATTAAATATATTGAATACAGTAATGCAGTTGATGTGATTTGTATGGAAGGCATCTGACAAGGTCCCACATGGAAGACTGGTCTGTTAGGTAAAAGGCCTTTTTTTAAGTAAAAACATTTTGCATAATTTGGGATCCAAGGCAAATGGCAAATTGGATCCAAAACTGGCTTGCAAACAAGAGGCAAATGGTGATAATGGGTGGATGTTTTGTGATTAGAAGCCTGTGACCAGCGGTGTACTGCAGGGATCTGTTTTGGGACCCTTGCTGTTTGTTACGTACATTAACACTTGGTTGTGAACACAGCAAATATAATTATTAAGTTTGCAGATAACAAAAAAAATGAGGATCGTCTTAGGCTATGGTCTGCTATTGATCAATTGCTGGGCAGAGCAATGGAAGATGGAACTTAATTCTGATAATTGTGAGGTGATGCATTTTAGGAGGTCTAATAAGGAAAGGATTAGAATGAATGGTAGGGTCCCAGGGAGTATTGAGGAATAAAGAGACCTTGGTGTACAAGTCCATAGATCCCTGAAGGTGTTGGCATAGGTAGACAAAGTGGTGAAGAAGGCATATAGGATGCTTGCCTTCATTAGCCAGGGCATAGAATATAGGAGCAAAAACATTTAGTTACATCTTTGTAACATATTGTTTATACTGTGTACAATTCTGTTTGCCACACAATCGGAAGGACATGATTGTACTGAAGAGGAGGCAGAGAACAGGATGTTGTTTGGGATGAAAAGCATCAGTTTGTCTTCCTTGGAGCAAGGGAAATTGAGAAGTGATCTGATTGAGGTATCCAAAACTGAGAGGCATGGACAGAGTACTTTGTGAGAATTTTTTTCCCCTGGCAAATATGCCTAAATTGAGGGGGCATAAGTTTCAGGTGAGGACTAAATGGTTTAGAGGAGATGTGAGGAAAATAATTCACTAAGAGGGTGGCAGAAATGTGGAACATGCTGCCTGAGGATTGCAGAGGCAGATACTCTGTCAACACTTAAGAAGCATCTGGATGAGTACTTAAAATGCCTGGGCGTAGTAGACTATGGACAAGTGCAGGTAAAGGGAATTAGTGTAATTTGGTATTTGTTGGTCAGCTTAAATGTGGTGGGCCGAAGAGCCTGTTTCAATGCTATATGGCTCTATGACTCTCACCTTGCCTGAGGTATTGTGACCCTCTGGTTAAACCATCACCAGTCATCTGCCTTCTAATGTGAGAGCAGCTCTATGGGCTGTTAAGACTATAGTGACAACTTTTAGTTCATAACGATGCATTTCAACTTTAATCTATATTTCAGTCCAGCCTCACAGAATGAATTTATTTTTCTATTTTCTGTTAGTTATATGACTTCAAAGTGAAATCAGTTTGAACAGACTCCTATGTTCCATGTTGACTGCAGTTGCATGGTACAAAATTGCTTATTTCACTGATAATTGGCATAAGATTGGCACTCACTCAAGGGACAGATGAGTGACTGGTAAGGAAAAAGGAACTGTCAGGTTGGAGGTAGACTGAATACTGATGTAAGTTTGGAGTTAAGATATATTTTGGGGCAAAATAGACTAAGACCTGACTTGGGAATTCATGATGCTGACATGAAACAGAATGTGGGAGAATCATTTAATTTGCCAGGGCTGCTATTCCTGACCTTGCAACTGCCCAAGCAATCAAAAATGTTTTAAAGTAAGAATTAATGATTGAAATAGACACTTTTCCAAATAATAAGTATTTTTCATAATTGAATCTGAACGTAAAATAGTTCATCCGTACCTATGTCAATCATATTCGGGCGGCACGGTGGCACAGTGGTTAGCACTGTTGCCTCACAGTGCCAGAGACCTGGGTTCAATTCCTGCCTCAGGCAACTGACTGTGTGGAGTTTGCACGTTCTCCCCGTGTCTGCGTGGGTTTCGTCCGGGTGCTCCGGTTTCCTCCCACAGTCCAAAGATGTGCGGGTCAGGTGAATTGGCCATGCTAAATTGCCCGTAGTGTTAGGTAAGGGGTAAATGTAAGGGTATGGGTGGATTGCGCTTCGGCGGGTCGGTGTGGACTTGTTGGGCCAAAGGCCTGTTTCCACACTGTAAGTAATCTAATCATACGTATTGGGCCTGTATGCGCATGTCAATATGATGGCAAAATCAAGTCAAGAGCATATACACAAGTCCATGTTTAGTCTGCATATTATGAAAGCAGAATAGGTGAATAATTTATCAATTTTGCTTCACCTGCAAGTTACACGTCAGTTTTATGCTCTAAGAGTCAACTCGTAAACTTGAACGCTTTGAATAGGAGCGATGCAACAGATTGGAGTTATGCTGCGGGTGATGTGATATAGGCCATTGCTACGAGCTAGCATGACATGATTTCACGAGCAATTACAAGCAGATATGCTGTCTATCAGCATGATATGTGCAACGTAACTAATTTTATTCTATGACTTGGAGGTGTCGGTGTTGGACTCGGGTGGACAAAGTTAAAACTCACACAACACCAGGTTATAGTCCAATAGGTTTATTTGAAAGCACTAGTATTCGGAGAAGGAGCGCTCCGAAAGCTAGTGCTTCCAAATAAACCTGTTGGACTATAACTTGGTGCTGTGTGAGTTTTAACTTTATACCCGGTTCCGATTTCTTGGAGGGGCGGGGCTAGGGCAATCTGCTAAATCAGTAAACACAGTCTGACATGAGAGGCGATCAAATGAAATCATTTTACCATTTCTCTGGTATCTTACGTTCTCTACTAATATTAAATAGCAGTTTGTTGTGATTAATAGAATGAACTAACTGAAATTTGAAGTTTTCAGTTCAGGGACGTGACAATTCAAAGTTGTGGGAAACCTTGTTGAGATTCTTGCGGTAGCTAATTATTGATAACTTCACATTGGAACCACGTTCGAGTGCATTTGCTCAGCTCCAGGGGTGTGTAATAACATCTGTGAACAGGTTAATTAGAACATAACTACATCTGAACCTTTTTTTAATCGAAGGGAAAGCCATTTAACATCTTATGGAATAAAAGTAACACGTTACACACTAAGACCTCGTGACTGTGTTTGATGCGTTTTTTTTCAACAGTAAACATTGTAATTTATTAACCAAATAAAACTCTAAACAATTTCGTGAGTCTGTGATTTCTCACGCATAATTTACAAATGTCATCAAAACTAGTTTGGGTACTTATGATCACCATGCTATATTCTCAAATTATTTTGAAATGCTTATAGGTTCTGCATTGCCAGAGGTTTTGGGGAAACTGCAAACTCTTGTTGGTACAACAACCCGGCTCCTTACCGTTAAATTGGCATTAAATATTGTCCTTCAGTAAGATCAGTAGCCAAATATATTTAATTTACAGCACAGCTTTCCGTCTGCAAAAATGTTGTCGTGATGAATACTAAATTATAATATATTCTGAATACGGGAAGCAAACATTTTTCTTGATTTTTGACATCAGTTTCGTACCTGTTGGGGAGACTCCTTTACTTGCTTGGGGTGCAATACAATGTTTACACACCAAGAACAGTAACACTGAGCATTGAAGGTGGGCTCCAACTTTAGTTGTGAAAAATGCCCACTAACTTATTGATGGATCCACGCTTTACAGCCTGATGAATTACATGAGCGCACAGGTTTTATATGCTTTCGCCAGACTGTCTGGTTTTGGATCAAGGAGGTCGTTTTCCAGTAACACATGAATTCCAGTTCAGTCCGATCGATTCTGTGTCGAGGTGAAGAAGGATTTCCTGGTGATCTGTCGGTTTGCAGTCCAGAGTCATAGTGAGACTGGAACTGTTTTTAGTCAGTCGATATAAGGAGATTCGATACATTCGTGATGTCACGACTGGGGAGGGACTTCTAAGCTTCACCTTAAGAAAGGGAAGTTATTTTGAGGAGACCATAAAATAATACCACCCGCCACATGTACACAATCAAAATGCTGCAGGTGTTGGTAATCGGAAACAAAAACAGAAAATGTTGGAAATGCTCCTCGGGCATTTTCCATTGTTATATCATTTATCACATATCCCGGACACTGCCTCCCTGATCATTATCTTCTCTCCTTCAGATTCGTGCTGTGGCTATGTTCCCCGCAGGCATCTTCGCGAGTCTGCACTGCCTGTGCTTGAATACAGCTCCAGAAATTCACGGATCTGATTTCTATTCCTGGAGAAGCCTCAGACTGCTTAAGATCAACGTGTATCGACATTCACTTCGAACAGACTAAATCCACATTGGCTTGGAAACATCATGGTCCATGGTCCTGCCAAATTGTACATTAGCCCTGTTTTGGTCCATTCGATTGGAGTTAAAAAGAAACATGTTTGAAAGTCTTTTTTGATTGAGGATGTGCAGATGAATGGTCAAAATATCTTTTCTTTTTTAAAAAAAGTAATGGGAACATCTAAAGAAAACAAAACCTAACAATTGGAGAATGGTTACAACGCAGAAGGAGGCATTCGGCCTCTCTTATTCCTGATGAAGGGCTTATGCTCGAAACGTCGAATTCTCTATTCCTGAGATGCTGCCTGGCCTGCTGTGCTTTGACCAGCAACACATTTGCAGCCATTCAGATTCATGACCTACTGTCAACCGGCTGCCTTCTCCCATGTCTATGCAGACCATTTGGATCCGAGAAAGACGAAGCGCATTTGGGTTTTTTTTTAAAACTGAAGATATAGGGGAAAAAATGATTCTCAGTTCAGTGATATTGAGCTGACTTATTTAGTATCTCAGGTCTTTTTTCAAGGAAAGGTGTCCAAAAAATATAGCTGAATGGGAAGAACCAGTAAATAACGAGATGCTGAGGCAAAAGGGTTAGAGCAAGGAAACTACATGCAAATCTTTTCTTTTAAAATGCACGCGTGTGTTATCACATTAAAGGGAAGGGAAGATCTTGAAGGCTCCATCAACGGACAGATATGGAGGACTCTGGTGTTCTAAGCACCAAGAATGGGAGACAAAAAGGATAATCGAGAAAGAGGTTGAATGAGGACATGCAAAGGAAATACAAAAATGAGATACTCCCGAATCATGAAAACAGTTGAGTGAGACGACTGGGAACAAGTAAGGAGAAAGGTTTGAGTTAATGTATGGAGAAAGAAAGGGCGTTAACAAGTTTTGGATGATTTTCCAACTGCAAAAATTACGAAAAAGCTCAACGATTCCCACCGCAGAATGAAATTGGACATTGTTAGGATAACATTTGAGAGTTTCATTACTTGGTACCAGGTGACTTATAAACGACACATAGCTGGCATTACTTCATTCGGTTTACCACTTAAATGAATCTAAAGAAGTGCAATGCGAGACCAGAAAGGGTACCGAGACAAATATCTCTTCCAGTTCTAGTTATTTTCAAAGTATTTCATAGAATCTCCAGATTCTCAAACTCTAGGCTAGTAAGCTGTTTCACGGTTTCACTGTTATAAAGAGTATTACGAATTTCTTACTATTTAAACTGATGAACGCGAATATTTGTAAGTCGAAAGTTAATACTGAAATAATGTAGATAAAGGTATAATGAGGCAAAGGAGGAGTACACACTCATTTGACATACTCGGCAACACAGTCCACCGAACAAGATTGAGTTAGTTGGTAGGTTAACTATAGATATGAGCTCCTTAATTATTGCTAAGATTAGATTTTCTATCAGCACGTTTGAAACGGGTAATTGAACATTGTTCAGTGCAGCACTTTCAATGCATATGAAGGTACGGTGACATCTTGCAAATTTGAGCAGATAGAAACATACCAACATCTTGATACACGCATGGATATAGCATTACACCAACGCAGATGGAGTGTAATATTACCGCATTTGAAGTCATCTACTTTGGACCAGAGAAAACAAAACCTCAAGATGGTGAGTTTGCCCAGTAATTTGTATTTGTTTCAGAAGAGACGTCTACGTGCTATGTGGGTACCTAATGAGATTTGTATCCCTTTTAGAAATCATTAAAATATTGAGTGTGGGGTTGCGGTGGTGATCAAAGAGACTGATGGAATATTGCTCCTTTTCTGAATTAGAAATCGTTTGAATTATAGGCTAAGGCCACCAATGGAGAACTGCTGAAGGTGCAGCTTTCATCAGTCCACATACATTGCTAAACATCAGTACACAGGTTGAATGAGAGCAGAACTCTCTGTATGGTGAACTGGCCAATGGTTCACAATCCCTTACACATCCAGCCCTCCACTACCAGGGCATCTACAAGCAAGACATAAAGGTGTCTGGCATTGATACCGACAATATCAGTATTAACAGTCGCTGAAGGCTGTGATGTTTGGGGGCTGACAGTGTGGAAGGGCACCGGAAGAGGTAGGCAGACATGGAAAGCTACTCTGGTTAAGAGAGCCATTAGGAAACAAGATTTGGAGATGCCAGTGTTGGACTGGGGTGTACAAAGTTAAAAAAAAATCACACAGCACCAGGTTATAGTCCAACAGGTTTAATTGGAAGTACACTAGCTTTCGGAGCGTCGCTCCTTCATCAGGTGGTAGTCTATCACTTGATGAGGGAGCAGCCCTCCGAAAGCTAGTGTACTTCCAATTAAACCTGTTGGACTATAACCTGGTGTTGTGTGATTTTTAAATTAGGAAACAAACCAGTGAATGGCGCACTTTCTTTAGACACTGTCTTCCTCAGCTGCTAATGCAGCTGACATTGCCATGCCAAAGTGGGGATCCTGCACCACACCAGGTGACGTTTAACACAGGGCTGACCAGCACACCGTGAACCATTATGTTACGAGACAGAAGGCCACTAAATTAATGTAGGATATTTGGTCGGTATGGACGAGTTGGACCTGTTTCCGTGCTCTATGACTCTAATTCAGGATTCAAAATGAGGAAATCAACCTTCGGTTGTCCAAACCCTTAATCAAAACCCTGGTAGGTTCTTGTGTTCAGTCTTGGCCATAAACTTGGATTGTGTTCTTTGGCTTTAAAAAGGTGGTTAAGTGGAGGAGAGAATATCTAATTGAGGTCCTTAAATGGATGTAGAGATTTGAAATCTGAAGCTGTAGAAAACCCATTTCCTCCTGTTGGACAATCTAGACAAGACGGTATTATTTTCAAGTTAGAACTATAGCTATTTAGGAATGAAATCACACGAAGGGTACTGGAATCCCGAAACTTCCTATTGCAAATGGCCACGGATACTGAGTCAAAAGAGGTTTTCAAGACAGCTGATTTTTATTTTGAAAGGTCATGTATGGAAGCATCTGCAGAAAAAGATAAGTTGAATGGAATTTGAGAGAGCGAACAACTATATAGACCTTACCGAGTGTTGAAATCGGCTGAAGGAACTGATTGGTCCACTTCTGTTTCTCTTTTTCCGTGCAATATTTGTTGCTAGTTCAGAACTGATAAAAGATTATCCACCTAAAACATTAACTCAGCTTCTCTCCCTACAGATATCGTCTGACCTGTTAAACATTCTCAGCGTTTTCTTTTCTGATATAATCTGTTTTAGCAGGGAAAAGAGGAAATACATTGTTAACAGCCTACTACGAATTCATTAAATACATTGATTACTCTGTTGGGACATCCATCTGATTAAAAACTAGGTAAAGAGGGAAGATTCATCTTACGTGAACCAAGAGTACAGTAATTTGAGCTGTATGTATATAGTGGAAATTGAATTCTAAGTATTTGTTTACTGTGGGAATGATTGTTCAGTGAAACATCCTCCCTTTTCTATCTGTAAATGATCAGATACTGCTCCTCCCCCTCCTTCGTAAACTGGAAACAATTGATCAGGTGAATTTAGCTATTCTGCTTATGGAGATGTATTTTGTTTTTCCCTGTCCATGAAAATAACAATTAATAAAATATACTGCCTCAATCAAGAGATGTACATCTCTTGCACTCACACAATCTGTGCAGCGTAGTGAATAGATAATTAGATGCACACATAAGGAGTGAACATTTAATAAGTGGCTCCCTTCCGGTTTCTGTACAATCGTAGTTACTGTTTGCATGCTGTGAACCGTTAAAAAGTTCCCAGTGTCTCATACTCGACAAGTAATACAAACACATTCTTCTCCATTTGCCACACATGGATTCAAAGGTCAATGAGAGACAGTACATCAGTTTTGTTTTCTCTTCTGGATCGTTGCAAAGCGTAAATGACATAGACAACGTCGCCTTTCGCACGAATGAAGTTCGTTGAACTGGGCCAATTGGCCATCCTCTCCGTTGGATTTTACTGAAGTGAATCGTTAACCAAGTAGATGCTCCTCCTGCACCCCGGTGTAGGGCTCTGTCTGCAGCCGGGAGCCGGTCCCCTTTGCCTTGGTGCCAGCACCTTGCCCTCTCACCTGCAGCAGCCGCATGTCCCCGACTGGGTGCAGCCACGCGTGCGCAGTGAGCGCGGAGGGCTGGGCTCCGGAGCACGAGCCGCATTTAGAGGGCGCGCGCTAGCAGGGACCGCTCAGATTGAAACCTCCACAGAACAGGCAAGTGGCTAACAGGTACCAAGCAACTATGGCAGACACACACAGTCTTTACCTGCAAGCGATTGAAGAGTCTACCACACAGTTCTTGGAAATTTGGCATCACTATGACAATGCTGGTAACTACTTTTATTTTGCAATGAATTCATTCTTCCACACTGTAGTTGTGTTAAGTGAATTTCGATTTATTATTGAGAATCACTGTATGGGTTTATCTTAAACAAACTATATACACTGAACAAGAAATGCTGAAAATATCCAGGTTAATTTTATTCGCGTGTTATCAAAGCGTTAGCAAAATGCGAGTTTTGTATTAAAAATGAAACCTGGTTATATTAAGTGGTATATGCGCGATTCCTTTAACCTAATTTAATAAATTGAAATATGGTTTAATTTTAGTTTAAGTATATGAGTGTACTTTATTTTAGGTCGTGGTTATATTGAAGGAAGAGAACTGCAAAATTTCATTCGAGAACTTCAGCAAGCTCGGAAAGACACTGGCTTAGTAAGTGTTGAACTTTCGGGAAATGCATTATGCAGAATTAAAAAAAAGTATTAGATTATCGAGATGTAAATGTGCAGACACACAATGCAAAAAGCTGACTTCATAAGGAAGTAAAACCGTCAACTTTAGGTTTGCATGGTTATGACTGCCGGTTTTCTGGTAAATGCACTATGTTCGGATTTTGCTTTGTGCCAAAGCTTGGGCGGGCAGTACTTTCTCGATGGCAGTACACCACGAAAACTGCAGATATTTCTCTAAAATGCAACGATGAAATTATTTTCAACATTTACTTTCAAGTGGGGAGATTTTCCTGCTACCTTCCCTTAATATTTTGATTGATGTGGAGCCCAGAAGTCATCAGCCTAACTATCTCACAGGGAACACATCTGCATTCTGGAATATCAACAAAACTATTATAACTGAGCATGAAAAGCAGAGAAATCTAGTTAACGGCAAAAATCAGTGACTAATCCTCTCTCTCTCTCTCTCTGGCTCCACCTCAGGTGATGACTAGATAGTGTCAGCGCTGCTGAAATTCATAAAGCAGATAAAGCGACTCTGGTGTTTGGATTAACACCCATCGTCAACAGTTATGGAGCAAAGATAGTTCCGCAGATTTTATTCGTCGGACTATGTTTGTCGAGTCAGTACAGCCAGTAATCAAAACATTGCAAATATTGGAAATGACTAAATAAATATTAACACACTTATGGTGTTAATACATTTGTTAACAGTAAATTAAGCAAATACACATTGGAATTACCGTTAACATAACCCAGATGTGACACCAACAATAACCATTACAGCGATATAAAATTGGACATGTTGGTGTGCTCCTGTCTCCTTGACAACAGACTCGTTGTAAAAGCGATTCGTAATAAGAGGAAGTCAGTCATTAACACCAACAGCGTCTGGTAGCAACTCTCCGTCTTTATAATTATGTACTATTGTTTATTATTTGATTAATGTCTTTCTGATTTTGAACAGCAGCCATCCACTTCTCACACACACTGCGAACGAACGGCATTTTTATTTTGTTACTTTTCTTTCCTGTTGATTCGGATTTTCTTCCAAATGGATTATAGCATTTTTTTTTCTGCTAGAGTAGGTCTCAACACGCACCTGGACGCAACAGCACAACAGCGGATGCGAAATGGACAAGTTAATGACAGATCAGAGCTTTCGATTTGGCCAAACGGAACAGTGTACCCATGGCCCATGTGTGATATAGCAATGTCAATAATGTAACGGCAATTCCCTTTTTGAAAATAAAACTGTTGTAAAGCATATATATTGTCACCTTCCCTTAATCCGAACAATTGGGAAGCACTTCAGGTCGTGCTAAGAACTTCAGAACGGCGCTGTAATAAATGCAAGGTCTTTAAGAGCACGAATAATGAAGTTAAATAGTGATTTGTATTGTCTGTAGTACAGTCGGCGGCGCTAGACGTTCTTTTGGCGATTATGAATAAAGCGTTTCATTGAAACTTTTCAAATCTTCTTTGGCATCTAACTGAATTAGGGTAAAAAAAAAGTCTATTTTATGCCATCCGCATTTGATCAAAATACGTACTTCTCATCTCCGCAGATCAGATTGTGTTTTCCAGGTCTGTCTGTTAGTGCAATTACTAACATGCCCAACATGATCAATCCGTAGGAATTAGCTGACGGTATGAAAGCTTTGGTGGAGAAGTACGACCAGAGTGCTGATGGAAAAATAGAGCTGGCAGATGTAAGAATTTCCAATTTGCTTTAACTCGATCACATTTATGCAGAAACTTTTCTTATTAATTCACGTGGCGTAAGCTGGATTCTTATTGGTTGCTTCAGTCAGCTTCTAGTTCGTTCCCCGAAGTTAATGACAACGGTTCAGCATTGACATTCCTGTGGAAAACATTGTGATAAGATATTTAATTTTGGAAAGTTAGGAGTTCTAAACTCATCGATGGGATTCGGCGTGAATTTGTATAGAACTGTTTGTGTTTAAAATGGGCATTGTGCAAATTTGCATCATATATCCCTGCATTCCAGTATCAAATAAACTTCAAAATTTGACATTTTTATTCCTATTTAAGCTCATGCTTAACGTGCATAGTAACGGACATACAAAAATAAGTTTATCATTAATTGAATTAATGGTGGAATTAAACCCTTGACCTAGCTTAGTAAGGAAATTAGCTTTTGCCTACACATTTAGTTATGTTAATATTGGGACCATAGCTGTCTCATCAGTAGAAACAATTAAGCAGAAGTGGTGCTTTTCCAATGAAGAATGGGAAACAATTTAAGTCTGACTCACCACAGGTAATAACATCTGGTGGTTGGAAACAGATTAATATTGGCAGATGTCTTTTGCAAATGGGGATTGGTATATTGGCATGGGAGGCATAAAGAAAAGAATAAAATGAATTGAAATTGGCAGAAATAATAAGGGAGGAAATAATTATTTGCATGTAAAGTCCTTTCTTCTCTTAGATTGGCTACTTGAATTGGTACTTGCATTCAAACTGCCTAATATTATAATTGTAATTATAGTTTCGATCCCACTTCTCAATTAAAGAATTCTACTCTAAATCAAAAATCCAGCTAGATTTGTCTAAAATATTAAGAACTGTTGTAACTGAAATATTTAATTCTGTAACAGTTTTAATTATGAGTGATTATCAGAAGTAAATATATTTATATTATTCACACTGTTTGATCAACTGCTTGACGTTATGTGTAATAAGTTTTGAAATGCTACCTATAATCAAGATCAGTATTTACATATGAAGAATAAACAGAGGTCTCCTGTTTCTTGGGCGATTGTTCTCAATGAGATTGAGTTTAGACAGTTAGAATTAAATACCCATATGCATGCAATTATTTCATAAACTATCCTCATGCTGCAATAACCAGCACAAATTTAACAATTTGCAGTCAGAACTCAAAGATGCTGTTAGGTTGTTGCATCAATGCACATTTTGAGTTTTGTGGATGAGATATGTTGTCAGGACAACGCAGAGCTCTACAGTACACATAGCTTCTAACTGACTAGCTGCATTATTGTGTATGAATCATAAAGATATGTAAAAAGCATATATGTTACATCAGTTATTTAGGGGGTATGAAGCTAGAAGTGCTGGATTTAAAACTTATCATTTTAATTCAATAACATACCATAGATTAAATAAGAATTTACACATAGAGATAATTGAACATGATTTTGTACAAATAATTCTATGAATATGAAAATATTCAAAGTATGAATTTAATGTCACTTTTCTGAGTTCCAAATCAAGGTGGCCGAATGTTGTATTAAGCTGATTAGTTATCATTCAGCAAAGGCAAGAAGAAGGCATATGGGAGAAACCACATTATAGAATATTACGTTCTTTAGTTTCTATTTTTAATCATTTTATTTTAATTAATGGATTTAATTGTAAAACCAAATTGTAATCAAATATTTTGCCTTTCCAGCTTGCTCAGATCCTACCAACAGAAGAAAACTTCTTCTTGTTCTTTCGGCAACAATTAAAGTCAAGCACAGAGTTCATAGAGGTATAATTAACATTTTCCAGTAATTTAAAGAATTTTCCTTCAAAGCAGTGACTTTTCCTATCTCACACATGTCACAGTTAAGTGAAAGATCCAAGTTGAATACGTTTTCTAAAAATCTCTACATTTTATGCTGTATTATTTTGTATTACATATTACAAAAATATTTCAATATGTAAGGTGAAGTGCCCATTCCACCCCTATTAGAATGTTTTGAAATGAAGAAAAAACTTTTTCACATCTTGGAATGAATTTCAATGAATTAGAATATTGCTGTTTCTGAAAAGATTACCTGATGCAAGAATATAGTGCTTATTTTGAAATTTTGATTTATAAAATGAATCGATATGAACATCAATCCCTTTTTATGGAGGTATGAAAATTTGTTGGCAGGGACAATTTTACTCTTGTGCATTACATGCATCTAATGTACAGAAATTCCGATATTTTCTAAATGTGTAGATTTAGTAAATAGGAGTAGGGAAATTATTAATATGGATACACTATTCTCACAGGGTTTGGATATCATATTGGTAGAATGTCAAATGCTAGGTGATAAAAAATTATTTTCTTTGGGTGTGGTAGTGGTCACAATAGCTTTAAGCTCAATAGAGAATCTTACAGAAAATGCAGGAACAACACATTATAATGTTGGGTAATTTAACTGGGTAGAAATACAACATAATTTCAAGATATTGTCAACAACATAGCATAAAGATCTGCACAATATGCTAGCAATGCATGTTGTTACTAAAACATCTGATACAATACAGTAGTTGTACAAATGTGCAGTTATCCATTTGGCTGTAGTAGCAAGTCGATTAATTTGAAATGGGATATTAAATATACAGATAATGGGACAACTTCGAAAAATTTGAGGAGGATTCACCATTAGGAATCATCTCCAGGAATCAGCTTGGTCAACCTTCATTATACTCCTTCCATGGCTAGTATTTATTTCCATAGGTAAGGAGACCAAAAGAGCACACAATACACCAAAGCCTAACCCATTTGCACTAAAGGCCAACATAACATCTGCCTTCTTAATTGTTTGCTGTAGTTGTGAGTTAACATTCAGTAACTCATGGATAAAGTTACACTTTGAAGTTCAACACTTCTCAGCAATACACTATTTAAGAAATACACTTTTTATTCTGCCATGGATGACCCTACTTTATTCCACATTGTATTCCATGCTGCAATTTTCTGTTCTCTCACCTAACTTTCCCAAATCCTTTGCAGCCTCCTTACATCATCCTCAAAACTCCCATACTACTCAATTTTGTGTCATCTGCAGTTTTGTAAATAATTAGTTCAGTCCTTGCACTCAGATAATTTACAATAACTTGTGAATAATCGTGGCCCAATCAGCATTTTGTCTGGTTGCACAGTCTCTAATGTTCCTTCAGGCTTCCACCTACTCCAAAAATAAACCTGGAAGGTGTATTGGGCCTAAGCACTAATCATTGTAGTACTCCATTAGTAACAGCCTGTCAACCTGAAATAGACCCATTTATTCCTACTGTCTGTTTTCTATCCACCAATTAGCTCTCACTCCATTTCAGTATATTCCCTGCAATCCCTTGAGCATTAAGTCTGTGTACTAACATGTGTCAAACATAATCAGAAGCCTTCTGAAATCTAAATGGATTGCATTCACCATTGTTCCCCTTGGCAGGAGATGTTGACGCTGGTTTGTAATACTGTCTGATGCCCTGGTTGATGTGAGTGTCGCACTGAGATGACTAGTATTCCTTACTCAGGTGACAGGACATGGATGGCTCGGCACCAGTGCAGGAGCAGTCCTTATCCCTACGTGCCAGGTCAAGAATCCATTCCTCAGAGAAAATAAGGAATCAGATGTCTGGCACACCATCATTTGTCTGTTGTCACTTCACCCTTCTGTGTGATGTTTTCCCCAGTACTGACATTAAGGGGGCGAATGACTAAGTTACAAGTCGGTGGCACAGCAGTTAGTGCGATGCATATTGGGAAAAGTTGTTGATGTGTTCCAAGGGAGACAAGAGGTAGCAGAGAAACTATGGAGGGTTAGTGGTGCAAGAAGATGGAATAACAAGAGTGAGGTTGAGGAAGATAGCCATATATAACAGAAGGTTTGTCAGAGCATAAGCATTGATGGGAGGTGGGGTCAGTGGCATGGATGAGAGAGAGGTAGCAGAAAGCATAGAAGGTTACTGACCTTCATCCAAGAAGCAGGATGCCTGCTTCTCCTTTTCTGCCATTTCAAGAGAGCTTAACACAGATAACTCCTGAAATGCACATGCGAACATTGAAGGATAGTGCTGCAGAGAAGGATGCTGATCTAAAGGAGGACTCCCACTGAACAATGAACTCCTCCATAAAGGCACATGATGATAAGATGAGCTCAAATAGGTCTTGACTTTTCCCACAGGTGCTCAATTGACAATTAATCCAGTCAGTTTTATAAGATAAAGTGAGGAAACTTATTCAGTCTTGTGATGAGAATCGCTTCACCAAACTCGATGTGACTCCAGCTTGGTCAAAAATTGTAGATTCAACCCATTGTATGTATATTCTGTGATATTTCCTTATTTGATGTTATAAAATTTCCTGAAACTCCTTGTAATGAGAAATGCTCCAATCACTCACCAATAAAGCATAATGTTCTTTCAGAAATGGAGTTTGAAATATAGATTGTTGTGGTGTGTAATCATTTCATTGCTGTTTTGACAGATTTTGTGAGTGAATCACCCTGCATAAAACAAACTATGTATCTAAAGCACTTTCTTTTTCAGACGTGGCGAAGATATGATGAGGATCATAGTGGCTTCATAGAAGCAGATGAGCTGAAGGTAAAGATCGCTTGTACATAAGATATTATTTTTAATACTGTCAAAGGTTGAAGTTAGTGATGATTTTCTACTTACATCAGAAGATACAAAAAAAACAGAAGTAGGCCATTTGGCCCATAAGCCTACTGCACTAGTCAATAAGTTCATGGATGATTTGTTTATGTTAGGATTTCCCCATTCCCATCTATCCTCTTGCCCACCTTCCCCTTCATGATATCCAATGATCTCACCTCTACTGCCTTGTGAGGCAGAGTGTTCTAGAATCTGGCTCTAAGAGAAAACATTTCTCTTCCTCTCTGTCATAAAAGGGCAGCACCTAAATTTTAAATAGTGTCTCATAGTTCTTGACTCATCTACAAAAGAAAGCATTGTATCTATATCCACCTTGATAAGACTGTTCAGGAAACTGTTGACCCCTTCACTCTTCTAAACTTCATTGGAAGCAATCTCAGTCTATCCAGTCTTTCCCCAACATGGCTGGCTCATCCAGTTATCAGTCTAGTAAATTGCTTCCAAAGCATCTGCATCCTTCTGAAAATAAGGAAACTAAAACTGCACACTCTATTCAAGATGTAGTTTCACCAATGATCTTTCTAACTGAAACATTGCATCCTTACTTTTATGTTCCATTCCCCTCATAATAAAAGATAGCATCACATTACCTTTCTTAATCACTTGCTGTAGCTGTAGATTAATTTTTAGTTCAGTAGACATCTGAATCCTTTTGGACCTCAGAATTCTGCAGTTGTTCACTGTTAAATTAATACTCAATTTATTCTTCCTGCCAAAGTGTACAACTTCACACATTATACTCCACCTGTGAGATTTTTGCACACTCACTCAACCTGTATGTATTTATCTGCAACTTCCCATAGTTTTTACAAAATTTTCTGGCCTATCTTTGTTCATCTGCAAATTTAGTTACCATTCCTTCATTCCCTTTGCTAAACTCATTGATGTAAATTGTAAAAACTGATGGTCCAGCTAATCAAATAAAAACTACAGTTATGCAAACTCTGTTTTCTGTCAACCAATCTATCTTCGATCCATGCTAATATGTTACCTCTTGACCATGAGCTTCTGTATTGTACAATAACCTCTTTACAGAAATATTGAAACATTGAATATGGAATAGGAATAGGCCATTTGGTCATTTGAGCCTCCTTTGCCATTCAACATTATCACGACTGATCAATCAACTCAGTTCCTTGTTTTCACTTTTACCTTAGGCCCTGTATCTATCTCCTCCTTGAAAACATTCAATGTTTTAGTCTTGACTGTTTTCTGTGGAAAAGAATTCTACAGCCTCACCACTCTCTGGGTGAAGAAATTTCTTCTCATTTCAGTCATAAATTGCCTCCCCCACCTCATCAACAGCATCCTTCCTGCATTTAGCCCATCTAGTCCTGTTAGATTTTTATAGATTTCTGAGATCCCTGCCCCATTCTACTAAAAGCTAATGAAAATAGTTGAACCAATCCAGTCTCTCTTGATATGTTAATCCTGCATCCCATTAATAAACGTGGTAAAACTTGGAGCATGTTCTCTCAGGTAAGGAGACCAAAACTGCTCACAGTTCTCCAGATGTGGTCTCTCAAAGGCCCCGTATATTTGCAGCAAGTCATCCCTGATCCTATACTTCGATCCTCGCTGTGAAGGCTAACATACCATTTGATGTCTTTCCAGCCTGTTGCACCGACATGCTTACTTTTAACGATTAGTGTACAAGGACATTCCAGTCTCATTGCACCTTTCCCTATTCCAATCTATTGCCATTCAGATAATAATCCTCATTCCTGTTTTTGCTACTAAAATGCTTAACCTTACATTTGTCCACATTATACTTCATCTGCCACTCAATCAACTTGTCCAAATCAGACTGAAGTATCTTTGTATCTTCCTCAAGGTTTACCCTCCTAGCCAGCATTGTGTTGTCTATAGACTTGGAGATTTTGTTGCCTTATCTAAATCATTAATAAATATTGTGAATTGCTGGGGTCCAAGTACAGATCACAGGTCTCTGGCTGCCACTCAAAGACCTACTTATTCCTACTCTTTGTTTCCTCTCTGCTTGCTAGTTCTCTATCCATGTGAGTATACTACCACCAATCCTGTGTACTGTGAATTTACATGCAAATTTCTTATGTGTAACCTTATCGAATGCCTTCTGAAAGTCCAAGTAAATGACATCCATTGACTTCTCCTGATCAATTCTACGAGTTACATCTTCAAAATTCCAATAGATCTGTCCAATCATATTACTGCTTTTCAAGTGCTCTGCTATTAAATCTTTTATAATAGACTTATACATTTTCCCTACTATAGATGTCAGGCCAATTTATAGTTTCCTGTTTCCTGTTTTCTCCCTACCTCCCTTTTTTATGTGGCTTCTTGTCAAATGCCTTCTGGAAATCCGAGTTCAATACATTGACTGGGTTCCGCTCTATGCTCAGTGTCTCTTAATTCTTCAAGTGCTGATTCCTCCTGATTACTTTGGGTTTTTCTAAGTGCTCAGCTACAATCTCTTTCACAATTGATTCGATCATCTTCCCCACCTCATGTCGAATTAAGTAGCCTATAGTTTTCCCCTACCTCTTTCTTTAATAGAGGTTTATTGCTTAGAAAAAAAAACAAGATAATGGAAAATCAGAATAATAGAATCAACGAGAAAGCATTAGATGATACTAACAGCCAAGATAGTAAGGAACCAAACGTCTTATACGGGCATATAAAAAATAAAAGGAGGAATAGAGCACTGCATGACAAAAATGGGGTTTGTGGAGAAGTAGAGGGGATAAATGAGGTACTAACTGAGATATTTGCATCTGTCTTTACGAAGAAGATGAAAAAGGAGATTGTTGAGACATTGGATGGGCTAAAAATTGTTAAAGAACTCTGTGACTCGATAATTGGTAAGTAATGAGTAGCTGGATTAAAAGTAAAAATATTATTGAATTAGATGCATTCAAGAATCATGAAGGAAGGAGGCATGGAAATTGCTATCCTTCCTACATATAGAGAGTGGTGTCAGAGGGCTGGAGAGTTGCAAATATGATGTTTGGGGTGGGGGGTGGAAACAGAAGGATAAAGCCAGC
Source organism: Hemiscyllium ocellatum (assembly GCF_020745735.1). Classification (NCBI taxonomy): domain Eukaryota; kingdom Metazoa; phylum Chordata; class Chondrichthyes; order Orectolobiformes; family Hemiscylliidae; genus Hemiscyllium; species Hemiscyllium ocellatum. The sequence continues at coordinate 96,723,008 of NC_083404.1, read as the reverse complement.
AAATACCAGCAGTCAATTTAACTTCAGTGGTGGGAAATCTTTCAGAACCAATAATCTGGGACTCAATTAGCAGGCACTTTTCACAAGAATTGAGAAAAGTTAGCACAGATATTGAAGAGAAAATATTGTCTAACTAATTTAGATGAGTTTCTCAATGAAGTAACAGAAATGGTTGTTGAGGATAGTGATGTTGACATCCATCTCTTCCAAAAGGAGGAGGATAAGCTACCACTTGATAGGCTTGTCAGCAAAGTTTAAACCCATACCATTAAAGTGAGAAAGGCAGTACAGATACAATGACAACTGAGTGACAAGAACTAGAGCAGTGGTAAATGGTAGATCTTTGCACTGGAGAAAGGTATCTAACTTGGTTTGGAGTCAATATAAGGACCACTGCTTTTTCTGATCGATACTAATAAGTTAGAATTGTATGTGTAGGTGATACAGAACTTGGAAGTATTATGAACTGTAATAAAGATGCCTGGAAATGGTGTAGGGTTGTGTACCTCCATCTCCCCACTCCTACATTATGGAGCCTGAAGGTTCTGTATAGTTATCAGTGGCACGCAACAACTTGAATATGGTTCCACTTAATATGGTAGACCTTTATTATAGAATCAAGCAATTGCACATATTCACAGTGACACTGATTGCTTAGAAGTTTCATGAATCAGGTCTTAGTGATCAATCGATCAACTAATCTAGTCTGATCTCTGAGCATCTGCCAAACTGCTCACCCAAACTGCAGCAACAATTCCTTTCTTCCAGTGTTTTTCCTTTATATCCTTTCAATTATTGTGATTGTGCCATGTAAGGTAACTAGGAGAAAGTGAGGACGGCAGATGCTGGAGATCAGAGTCGAAGAGTGTGCTGCTGGAAAAGCACAGCAGGTCTGGCAGCATGCAAACAGCAGGAGATTCGACGTTTTGAGGATAAGCTCTTCATCAGGAATGTGGGGGATGGGGGTGTTTCCAAAGTGGCTGAGAGATAAATGGGAGTGGGGCTGTGGGGTAGGTAGCTGGGAATCCAATAAGTAGATGAAGGTGGGGGTGAAAGTGATAGGTCAGAGAGGAAGGTGGAGTGAATTGGTGGAAAGGGAAATGGACATGTAGGACAGAGAGGAGGGTAGAGCGGATGGGTGGGAAAAAATATGGACAGGCAGGACAGTTCAAGAGGGAGGTGCTAAGTTGGAAAGTTGGATCTGGGATAAGATAGGGGGAGGGGAAATGAGAAAACTGGTGCCTCATCTTCCACCTTAGGACCCTCCAACCTCAAAGGATCAATGTGGATTTCACCAGTTTCCTCATTTCCCTTCCCCCTACCTTATCCAACCTTCCAACTCAGCACTACCCTCTTGAACTGTCCTACCTGTCCATATTTTTTCCCACCCATCTGCTCTACCCTCCTCTCCGACCTATCAGCATTACCCTCACCTTCATCTCCCTATTGCATTCCCAGCTACCTTTCCCCCAGCCCCACCCACCACCTCCCATTTATCTCTCAGCCCCCTTGGGCCACCCACTCATTCCTGATGAAGAGCTTATGCTTGAAACGTTGCCTCTCATACTCCTCGGATGCTGCCTGACCGGTTGTGCTTTTTCAGCACCATGGCCTTCAACCATGCAACGTAACACATAATTTTGTTCCATTTAATTGGTTTACAATTGCATCACTGGAGTGAATGAACATATTTGTGGAACACTGGTCCACACGTAACCAACATAGCTCCAACATAGTTTTTATTTTAAAGAGTCTGGCAAAAGTGTCCACCCTGAAATTATTTTCCCATCCTGCCTTCCTGCTCTCATACCAATGTTGCATTTCATCTGTCAGCACACCAACTTCTTCAATTTCCGCTTCACCACCATGTGATAAATACAAGCACATGGAACTCACCCAACCATTTCACATTTAGAATAAAGGAAGAACTAAAAGTGCAATTACATAATTCTAAGGGATTTTTTAAAAAGGGAGTAAATAATGTTTTGGCTTATGTGTGAGTGTGTGCATGTGTCTGTGTCTGCATTGTCTTAATGGGAGTGTGAGATGTAGTGCATAGAGCAGCTGAAATTTAATGTAAAGGTTGAGAAGTGTAAAGTGATACATTTTGGCAGGAAAACTGAGGAAGAATTTAACTCCACAGAGGTGTTGCAGAGAAGAATTACAAAATTATTTCCAGAGTAAGAGATACTGCAGCTACATTAATAGAGAAGTAAAACAAGGCTATATTGGCCCCAGAGATTGGCCCCGACCACACTTTTACTCCGTCACTGAAACTGTTCATTTCACCTCCATAATGTAACTTCACCTCTGTCTCAGTGCAACTGCTGCCAAACCTCTCATTTAACTATTTGTTACCTCTAAACTTGTTTATTTCAGCTCACTCCTGGTTGATCTCTCACATTCTACACTCCATAAACTTGAGGTCATCCATTCTGCTCGAAGTTTAAATTGCAGCAAGTCCTTTTCACTGTTATCCTGGAGTACCTGACCTGCATTAAGCTCCCAGTCAACCAATGTCTTGATTTTAAAATACACATCCTTAATTCCAGTGCTGGCATTGCCTCGCTTGACGTTGTCTGTAAAATCTCCTTTAGTATAGCCCTTCCACGATATTGGCTAAATCTGGCTTCTTTAATTTTAAATAGCTTCACCATTATTGGCTGTACTTTCAGTTACTAAGTTCCTTAACCTGTCCACATCCCAACTGAACATTTCTCCTTTAACCTACTCCTCTGACCAGCTTTTGACCAACTGATCTAAGAGCTCCTTCTGCATTTTGGTGTCATATTCCTCATTGTAATACTCGTGTGAAGCACTTTGTTTTATTATATTGATGACATTATATAAATATAAGTTATTTCCATTGTTGTTAAGGAGCTGGAACTGTGGAGCTTTTCACTTAAAAGAAACACATATTTTTGTCAGTCATCTCTACTCAATTTGTGGCAACTAATGGAAAACTGGCAGCTGCTGTGATCATCAGCCACTGAATCTAACTTAAGAGCCTCAGTGCATTTTTATGTCCATAATGAAGGCATAATTAATTAATATTAACAACGAAACCCGTACTGATATGATTCGACATGTGACACACTTGTCCAGCTCTTAAAAACTGTCATATAATTATTTAAATTGATAATCTGACACTAACATATAAAGATATCACATTTTTAAAAAAAAAATAATGCTGTCATCTGACAATTTCTGGGGCTTAGTTTTCATTAAATTCAAAAATATCTTCAGAAGCAATGAAAACAGAGCTTCATTCCCCCAAATGTTCCAATGATGATAAATATACATTTTACTTATTGCTCATCTAAATTACTCAGAAAGTATGAAATGTTATCATGAAAATGCTTACAATGATTAATTATTTCAAAAGATAATCAGAAATGAAGGAAGCGGTGGTGTTGGTGAGGGTACAGAAAAGGTTCAGTTACATGGAGAGATTAAAGAAGCTTGAATTGTTCTCCTCAAGGAAGAAATGATTGAGAGGAGAATTGATAGAAGTGTTCAAAATCATGAGGCAATTTAGGTAGAATACACAGGCAAAGACGGTTCCCATTGGTGGAATGACTGAGAACCAAGGGATACTGATTTATGTAATTTGCAAAAGAACAGATTGTGACAAGAGGACAAGATTTTTTTCTGTGTAGTATGTAGTTAGCATCATGAATTTGCTACCCGAGAGAGTGATAGTGGCAGATTCAATTGTGGTTTTGAAAAGAAATTGGATAATTATCTAAAGAAAATAGATTTGCAGAGCTACAGGAAAGCAACTGAGGAGTGAGAATAAGTGGAATTGTTTTCACAGATAGCCAGTATGGACCTGGCATGTAAACAGCTTCATTGTGTGTTGTAGGCATCCTATGATTCATTGAAAATTATATAACCAAGAAAGCTCAAAGGAAATAAGGAAACTGTTTACTAACCGCAAGCATACAGATAGATACAATACCTGTGGTGTATTCATTAACAAAGAATGCCTGCTGAACCCTAGCAGATACTCTTTATGATGTTATCACTTTTAATAAGTTTAAGCATATTAAAGGTATTGTTTTAGACAGTAGAGCGAGGATGTCAGATTATTAATAAATCTTGTGGATACAGACACTTTTCTGTATTTGCTTATTTGCTTAGCTCCTTTAGCATCGCTAACTTAAGTTATTTATTTTCAATAGTTGAATTCTAATTATAATAGCATATAATTTGTGTCTTATAACTTCAGATTATGTTTTTTTTCTGAGGACAGCCAATCTAATCTAAATTACACATGATCAACATGAACAAGTTGAATTGAAGATTCACCATCTCTACTTTAAAGAATGAGACCTTCTCCATAGTATTATCACGAAACTCTTCTACTGACAGACTTATCAGATGATAATCATTAAATTAGATCAGTCTCTCCTATACTTGAAAATTCAAAATTGTTGAACATGGATTTGGTACTGCTGTTTTCTTATGCAAAGAAATTGAGTGTTTACTGGAGACAAAGGCCAAGAAATATTGTTAATGTGTGAGACATGTGACTTTGCAATTAATTGTGTAAGTCATTGTTAGACACTTGTTGGCTACAGAATGTTTTACAAGAGTTAGTGTTGAAACAGTGACAGCTTTAATATTTAAGAATGGTAAGGCTCAATATGGGATAATGGACCATAACACAATAATATGCAGAAGCAGAGGTAGACCATTCAGTCCATTGAGTCTGCATTGTCATTCAATGAGTTCATGGCTGATCTGATAATCCTCAACTCCACTTTCCTGCTTTTTCACCATAACACTTGATTCCTTTTCTGATTAAAATGCATCTATCTCAGCCTTGAGTACATTTAATTATACAGGATACATAACCCTCTTCAGCAAAGAATTGCATAAACTACCCTCGGAGAGAATGAATGATTCCTCATCATTTTCTTAAATGATAACCGATTATTTTGAAATTATGGCCTGTGGATCAAGACTCTCCCACAATGAGAAACAACCTCTCCACATATACCTTGTCAAGCCTCCTAATAACCTTATGCTTCAATAAAATATTTTCACTCTTCCAAACCCCAATAAGTACAAGCCCGAGCTACTCAACCTCTTCTCATGAGAAAATATCACAAACTCCATCTGGTGAACCTTTTCTGGACTGCTTCCAATGCCAGAATATCTTCATTATTATTATTCATAGTTTTCCAGGATAATTAATCATGTAAGACATTTTCTGATGTAGCCTAAGTAGTGCCTTGCATAGTTTTAGCAAGATCTCCTCTCAAGTCATTCTGCTATAATGTGTGTTTCAACAGCTTGAATTGGCTATAAAGCGATTGACAAATTGTGGACATTGTTTGGTTAATGTGAACTTTCTGCTGAAAATGTATGGTGATTTTCTATTGCAATCTTCTAAGGTGCAATTTTCTATAGCAGTTTCCCATAGTGAGATTTTCCATAGCACGAGGTTGCAGAGGTACACAACTGTCACATCATGGCAGAACAACCTGCATTCCTGTTAACATAACAGTCAACATTCCATTTGTCTTCCCTATTATTTGCTGAGTTTGGCTGCTGGCTTTTTGTGATTAATGAACAAGGATCCTTAAATCCCTCCTGATGTAGTTTTTTTTCCCATTTAAATAATATTCAACCCTTCTATTCTTCCTGACAAAGGGTATGATTTCATATTTTCCCACATCATATTCTAACTGCCAAATGCAACCTGTTTCTATCTCTTTTTAAGCTATTTGCATCATTCTCACCATTTGTATTCCCACCTATTTTTGTGTTATCCACTAACTTGGTAAAAGTACATTTGCTTCTATCATCCATTAAAATAATTGTGGCCTGGGAAGTGACCCTGTGGCATCCTGAAATATCGCCTTTATTCAAGCCCTTTGTCTTCTATTAGTTAGCTGATCCTCTATCTATTCTAGTATATAATCCCACTCAAAATTCCTATTGAATGCCTTTTAGAAATCAATCTATATTACATTTGTTGGGTTCCCTTTATCTATCTTGCTTGTTACCTCCTCAAAGGAATGCAATAAATTGTTGGACATGATTTCTCCATCATGAAGCTATCCTGACTCTGATTTTATTCTGTATTTGCAAGTGCTCTGTTATAACCTTTCTGAGGAACTCTCAGTAGAGTTATAGAGATGCACAGCATGGAAACTGATGCTTTGGTCCAACCCGTCCATGCCGACCAGATATCCCAACCCAATCTAGTCCCACCTGCCAGCGCCCGGCCCATATCCTTCCAAACCTTTCCTATTCATATACCCATCCAAATGCCTCTTAAATGTTGCAATTGTACCAGCCTCCACCACATCCTCTGGCAGCTCATTCCATACAAGTACCACCCTCTGCGTGAAAAAGTTGCCCCTTAGGTCTGTTTTATATCTTTCCCCTCTCACCCTAAGCCTATGCCCTCTCGTTCTGGACATCCCGACCCCAGGGAAAAGACTTTGTCTATTTATCCTATCTATGCCCCTCATAATTTTGTAAATCTCTATAAGGTCACCCCTCAGCCTCCGACACTCCAGGGAAAACAGCTCAAGCCTGTTCAACCTCTCCCCATAGCTCAAGTCCTCCAACCCTCGCAACATCCTTGTAAATCTTTTCTGAACCCTTTCAAATTTCACAATATCTTTCCGACAGGAAGGAGACCAGAATTGCATGCAATATTCCAATAGTGGCCTAACCAATGTCCTGTACAGCCGCAACATGACCTACCAACTCAATAGTCTGACCAATAAAAGAAAGCATACCAAACGCCTTCTTCACTATCCTATTTACCTGTGACTCCATTTTCAAGGACTAATGAACCTGCACTCCAAGGTCTCTTTGTTCAGCAAAACTCCCTAGGACCTTACCATTAAGTGTATAAGTCCTGCTAAGATTTACTTTCCCAAAATGCAGCACCTCACATTTATCTGAATTAAACTCCATTTGCCACTTCTCAGCCCATTGGTCTTTTGTTGCAAGTTATTTATCTCCCTTTTTGAATAAGGGTGTTATATTGGCAGCTTTCCATGGACCTGGGACTTTCCCAAATCCAATGATTCTTGGATTCTTACTATCAGTGCATCTACTATTCCTGTAGCTACTTCCTTTTAAATCTTAGAATATAATCAATCAGGTTCAGTGACTTATCAGTCTTTAGCTCCAATAGTTTCCCTAGTATTTTTTTTCTAGTGGTAGCCGCTTGGTTTATTCCACTGTTTACCACACCCCCTCCAAATCCGACGCCACCGCTTGGGTCACTGATTATTTTTGGAATGCTATTATTGTCCTCCACCATGAAGGTTGATGCAAAGTATTTATTCAACTCATTTGCTATTTCCGGGATCCCATTACTATTACTCCGGCCTCATTGTTTAAAAGATTTACATTCACTTTGACCATGCTTTTCCTTTTTAGATATTTAAGGAATCTCTTGCTTTTCAACTTGACACTATTGCTAATTTAAACCTCTCTTTGTCGCCTTTCAAAATTTTCGAAATCCTCTGATTTTTCACTATCCTTTGCCACTTGAAATGTTTTACTTTAAATTTAAAACCACCCTTAACTTGCTTTGTTGAGCAGTGTTGGGTTATTCCTTTCCTTTCTTTTTTTCTCACTGGGATATATTTTTGTTGTGAGTCATGAACCATTTCTTTGTTTTGAGTCACGAACCATATCATTGTTGTGAATTATGAGCCATTTTCTTAAATACCTGCCATTGTTTCTTCAATCTTCCTTTCTGTCAAACCCCTTCCCTAGGTCACTTTAGCCAATTCTCTCTTTACCTAGTAACTACCCTTTTTAAAATATATTTAGCACACTTGTTTCTGACCCAAGTTTCTCACTCTCAAACTGAATTCAAAATTCTATTATGTTATGATCACTGTTCTCTAGGGGATCTCTTATTTTGAGATTATTTATTGAAGCTGCACATTTGCACATTACCAGGTTCAAAACTGCCTGATCTTTGGTTGGATCCACAGTATGTTGTTTTCGGAAACTCTCTTGAATACCTTTGCCAAGTTGATTTTCCAAATTGGTTGAAGTTTTCCTGACTAGTGTGCTGTCTTTACTGAGAGCACATTGAATCAGGACTCCTGATGACGCTGCATAAATTTCAATGCAGGCTGCTTGGAACAGCCAGCCTGTTTTGATGTTGCAGTTCTTGGACAACAGAACAAAAACTGGAGACCTCAAGGGGTATGACGAAAAGGCAGATCTGTGAAGTTAGACCAAGACTTGCTATTTAACTCTGATTCGCATTACAAAAAGCCATGAAAGTAAAACTGACAAATCCCAGTGGATCTTGAGCGTGGTAATGTAGAATATAACTAAAAGCCACTCTTGATATGCTGATGAACTCCCTTAACAAGATCAATACTGCTTACAATGGTATAAAGTATCGTATAAATATGTACATTTCAGATAAATGGGCATAAGGACAAAATATTCTTTTGTAAACATTACAAAAATAGGAAATATGATAACATTAAGAGGACTATGGACTGGTTAGTAGACAATAGGACTATATTATCAGTAGTTGCCAGTTAGTTTCTCAAACCTATTTAACCACTTAGTGAGATTATAGTCTACTTGGATTTACATTTACATTCGCCTCCAACATTTTAACAATAACATAGAAGACTTGCCCTCCAGAAGCTTCTGCACCCCCAGCTAAGCTGTTCCAGTACAGCTACCACACTGGCATCTACCTGACAATATGGAAGACGACTGAGGTGTGTCCTGTTTCCAAAGCAAGATAAATCCAACCCATCACTTACCACCCTATCCTTCTACTCTCAATCATTAGCATAGTGATGAAAAGAGTTGCAAAACTGGTAGCAAATTATAATTGTAAAGGAATAACCTGCTTACTGACATTCAGTTTGGTAACTCCGTGATCAATATCTAGATAACTGTGTACATATAAATTCTCAGTGTTTGACTTGGATGACCCAGCATGTCTCAACAATGGGCTTCAATTAAAATAATTGCATCTCAGCAGGCCTGGTAGCATCTGCAAAGAGAGACACAGTTAATGTTTTGGTCAATGATGTTTCTTTAGAACTCAAGGGAGACATGTTCTGAGCAAACAAAAGGATGAAGGGTGGAGTGATAACAAAAGAGAAGCTCTGCAATTGGATAACAGGCAGAGTGGTTAACTGACAAAAAATTTCATGATCGAAGGCATTCACAAAGAGTAACAATGGTTGTTGTAAATAAACAAAAGGATTCGTCCAAAGTAAGCACAATTGACACAGTAGTGAATAGCTATGACTAAACTAAGACAGGCACGTGCTGAAAAATGGGGGTAGAGGTTATCGTCTTAAGTTGCTGAACTAAAGAGCTGTTGAATCCTGAGTGCTATAAGTGACTGATTGAAAGTTGAGGTGATGTTCCTTCAGTTTATGTTGAGATTCATTAGAACATGATAGTAGGCAAAGTACCGAGATGAACATAAAAGGGGCAGAGATAAACTTGCAAGCAAATTGAAGCTCAGGTCATGCTTGTGGACTGAGCAAGGTGCTCCATAAGTAGCCAACCAATCTCAGTTTGGTCTCTCCAGTTTGAGGTTTAATTATGAACGGTAAATATATTTCTTAAATTAGAGAAATTTTATTAAAGCCATTGCTTCATCTGGAAGTAGAACTTGTTCTGGTGGCAGCATAGTGTTGAAGGTGGTGGATATTGTAGAGAAATGGGAGAGGATGATTCATGGGATGCAGAGGCTAATGAAGTGGAAGTTGAAACCAAGGGAAACCAAGGAGAAGGCTATTGCAATTCAGGGAGGATGGGAAAATGGTGAAAGTTGAGGTGCTGAAAATGGATCAAAAAAGTTTGAGGACCCTGTCATCCATGGTGGAGGGAAATCCTTGATGAAGGAAATTTGAAAACATATCAGAAGTGCTGGTATGAAAGATTGCATCATTGGAACAGATGTAACGGAGAAGGCGAAACTGGAAGAATTGAATAAAGTCCTCAGGAAACAGGATGTGAGGTAGCGTAATCAAAATAGTTGGGTATAATAAGATTCATGTAAATGACAATGATGTTACTGATCACATGACTGACATGATTGGCAATATTGGCAGTAAACTAATAGATGAAAATGTGTTGCTGGTTAAAGCACAGCAGGTCAGGCAGCATCCAAGGAATAGGAAATTCGACTTTTCGGGCATAAGCCCTTCATCAGGAATTCCTGATGAAGGGCTTATGCCTGAAACGTTGAATTTCCTATTCCTTGGATGCTGCCTGACCTGCTGTGCTTTAACCAGCAACACATTTTCAACTGTGATCTCCAGCATCTGCAGACCTCATTTTTTACCAGTAAACTAATAGAGCTTTATTTTGAGAATATATTTTGTACAATTGTAAATAAAGGGCTACTAAAGTACACAAGGAGTTGAATAGTCCTACTTAGTGATACTCAGCAGGCTCAGAGACAGTGTAAATGTAAACAGCAACAGCACAGAAATATTCAAGCCCAGTCTCTCAATATGTTGATAGCAATGTTGGTTTAAAGCACAAAATAAGACATAGTGGCAGCTAGAGAAAAAAAAAACCCTCCAGAGCTAGGATCTGAAGTTAAAAGAGAAATTAAAGGTGAAAAGAAAAGACTCCAGAGGCTGGATAGGATCGCAGAATATTTCAAAAATACAGCTAAACAAGAAGAGGGAAGATTCTGAAAGTATGCCAAGACCTCAAAAGATGTTGATGAGAGAAACCAAGAAAAAAAGACTCCAGAATGGAAAACAGAAAATGCTGGAGAAACACAGCAGGTTTGGCAACATCTATAGAGAGAGACGCTCACAGAATTAATGTTTTGACTTTCTTTGGAACTGAAGGGGATGGGTAAACGGGTTTTATGCTGTTGACAGAAAGGAGTGGGAGCGAATGGAACAAATTGTGATGTTCTCGCTTTTATTGACATTCTTTGGAGGCAGGGTGAAAAGAGCTCAGAAGACTTTGATTTCAGGGCTGCAGAGCAAGAAGGCTACAAGTCACAGGAAGAAAGGATCTATGTAAAACTTCAAAATCTAGACATGAACAACAATAGTCTAGAGTGTGAAAACACATGATCAGATTACTTCAATGTTAAGAAGGAAAATTATAAGAACAAATCCAGGTGAGTCTGGCATGATGGTCTGTTGGTATGGCAGCTCCAGGAGACACCTCACTTTTTCAGTTACAAGGAAAACCAATAATCTGGTCAGAAGTGGAAGCTCTGGAAGTGGCAACTTTTGTCCTACACCACAGCCTCAGGAATACACGTGAAGGAACACTGTCAACATTTAAGTCCATTTCTATACTCAGTACATTCATTTGCTGATGATATTCTGGTAAGACAAAGCATGGAAGAAAGTACAGGTCATATTGAGTATGTAGCATCATAAAAACACTTAATGCATTCTTAATCCCAAAAGAAGTTTAGTTTTAGTATGGGCAAGATTTAATAAGTGATCTCAGCATCTGAGACAAAGAGTAGCATCCTTTCTGATGGATTTGAATCAGAAAACTGAATTTGAACAGTCTTAGACAAAGGCGAAAGATTGCTAAATACATTTATTACACAGTTTAGGCAGTATTGCTTTAATCTACCATTTGAGACCTCCTCTGCGCAGGATAATTTCCAAAGGCCAATGCATATAATCCTGAAAGAGAAACAGGGAACCATGTGGTTGAAACCCCAGTGTATGGTAATACAAAGAAAGAACATCGCCAGAGACTGAAGGACATGACAAAGGCATGATAGATCAGAGGTCCTGAACTAAAATTATACATTCTCTAGTATGATCTATTTACTTTATTTTAAGAACAAGACATCATTGTAGATCTAAGAAAGTCAAGTTTCATCAGTGAATTTCCAGCTTCAAAGTGTGTAAATGATGTACAGTGCTTCTTAGGAATGGTGACTCGAGGGGGAACAATAATCCTCAACTTAGTCTTATTCAACCTATAAGAGTTTTTGTAAAACAGCGTCAGCTACTGTATTGGACTCTAGAACAGACTAGTTTTAAGAAAAGTCACTTTCTACTGCTATGGAAAGGAAATATTACAGATGATTGACATCTGAAATGAAAACAGAAAGTGCTGAAGAAATGAAACAGATCTGGTGGCATCTGTGGAGACAGACTTCTTCACAATTGAAAGAGATCAGATAATTGTGGTATGCTGCTGAAGTGGGGGAGTATTGTTGTGCGGGTGAGGAATGAGTGAAATATATGGTGAGGGTGTCCACAGCAAAAGTCAAAAGAAGTGCTCATGATGGTAAATGAGAAATAGAAATGTAAAATGGCGTAAATGATGGTGATAAAAGGAGAAAATGGATCTGTTTACTTTCTAGTACTGTTTAAGTACATTACAGAGTAGGGTTAATTCACAATAGTAGCTGCAAATGCATTATCCACAGGATGAAATGCAGTTCCTTATTTAATTATAAACTGACAGTTCACTCAGTACCATTTATTTCATGTTAAAAGCTTTAATGGAGTCTGAACACAGGTTCATAACCATAGAGAAAAAAATAATGGGATTTAAAAGATTCTCAGACAGCTTCCTGAAATTGAAATTCCAGATGGGGACAAACTACATGCCTTTAGTAGCATTATTGCAATCTAAAGAAATCTGAAATGGGTAAATATGTATTCAAAGATTTAGACTAAGACAAGGAGTAAGTGCTGGTGGAAACACATATGAGGGCAGAGGATAAACAAGAAAAAGAGGAGCTTATTCTTGTAGAAGTAGAGTCTTCTTCTCCAGCTGTAACTCATGGTTTAGCAGTTAATGAGGGCAAATTCAAACAAATTCATTCAGCTCAAAAGTCTGAAAAGAAGTGCATGAGATCGGAAAACTCTGTCTGCAAAAGTGGTTGAAAAATAATCTAGCAGAAAAACACTGAGAAAGTACCACAAGTAGAGACAGCAGTGGGAATAGTGGAACATTTATTTGTGCATGACCTTAGAGTGGTTTTAATAATGGCGATATGAAGAGAAACCATACCGCACTGCCATATCTAGGTATCACAAAGTGCAAAGCCAGAGCCCAGCAACAATTATGATGACCAGGCATTTTGAAAGACTTGAGAAGCTTAAGGGCCTGAATGATGTTGCTCCTATTTCATATATGCTTTTGCGCTGTACACAGTAAAATGCATTTACAGCTAAAGATTCCATCAGACTTTCTAGAACTAGCATGAGGAAAGGCTAGCAATGATTTGCTCAAGTTTAGAGAAAAGATGTAGGAAAGAATAAGAGGTAGAGGTTGTACATTTAAGACAGAAATGAGGAATTCTTCTCTCAGGGGATAGTGAATCCAGGAGTTATTTACCACAGTGGCCTGTCCCGGCTAGGGCATTAAATAGTTCAAGGCTAACGTAAATGTTTCATCAATAAGGGAGTCAGGGTTATGGAGAAAGGCAGGGAAAGTGGAGTTGAGGATTATCAGCCATCATCTCATTGAATGCAGAGCAGGCTCAATAGATTCCTATGTTTTATGGCTGTATTTACTCCCAGTCAACTAACACTCCAAATGGATCGAAGTGACAACGGCATTTAACCTCAGAAGACTTGCTGACCAGAGGATTTTATCATACATGCTTTCCTGGAAGAAGTGGTATCAGGTTGGACCTCAATATGCGAACAGATATTTCAGGAAGTTCACTCTTGAAGCAAGCATCATCCAGATGACAAGTTTTCCAGTCCATCCTCAGTCAAGACAGTAAACTCACTTATGCCAAAGAATCCAGTCTGTGAATTAGCTCTACACAGTTACAGAGCAATGCCATTGAATATTGGATGTTTACCAGGTGAATTTTTTCATGGAAAAGTTGCTAAATTTTATGTATCTCTTTTAAAATACAGCCTCAATTTAAACATAACTCCTCAACACCACAAGAAGATAAAACAACTGAAGAAAAGCCATGTGAAAAAGCAATAGACATGGTACTACTCTAAATTCAGACCAAAAGCTCTATCCAGGACAAAGCTAAGCAAGAAAATTTGATTAAATGGCAGGAAATCATAAGCCATGGCCATCAGATTATCAGATCAACTGAGATCCTTCAAGGTCAGAACACATGAAGGACCATTGAGGATAAACAGGAAGACCTTGATCTTATTCAAATCAAAATATGATTCCAAGTCTGATTATCACAAGATGTGGGACAGTTACACCTATACTACAACTGAAAGCACATAAAGTGGTACATCTATTCGGACACGTGCAGCACCATCACCTGAGTATTGAACACAAGCAAACCAGATTGAGATATTCAGTCTGAATTCCCGATTGTCTCAACCCTTAAGATTTAGACATTGAAGTGTGGGGAGCGATAGGCAGTGGGGAAAGGAGATGGTGTCAATAGTAAGAATAGTGTTAATGATAATAATGATGTAAATAATAATAACAATGAATTCAAAGACTATTTAAGTAAATAAAATAAGCTACTGGAATAATGTAATTCAAATAAAGAGAGACCTGAGGTGAGATGTGCTACAATGAGATTCACGTAAATTTTGACGTAACTGGTCACCTGACTATGTTATTAATAAGGTAGTAGACACCAGCCTAGAATGAGATGTGAACATAGAGGTCTTGTTCACTCCATTAGAGAGCTATATTTGATAACCTACTACATAGAGATGCAAATAAAAGCCTGTTACAATACATGAGGAGCTGAAAAACTTTCTTAGTGATAAGGAGCAAGCAGCTTCGGGAACAGTTCATATGCACGCAGCTGTGTTGGCTTAATGCAAAAGATACAAGAGTAATTGCGGCCTCAATGGGCTTATAATGAATATTATAGATTGCTTCCCAAAAATGGAAAGCAGGAAGTCAAGGAATGGAAGAGAAGAGGTAGAGATGGACTTTTTTGAAGGTGAAACTTAGGTGGAAATTAGAAGCAAAGTTGAGAATGCATTTGTAGTCAATTAATCTCTGCTACATAATCTTAATATTATTTCTGCTTTGTACTTTTGAAATATGGCTTGTGAATTTATTTTAAATTACTGGTATATAATGAACCTTTTTAAAAGAATTTGAATGTACTTTACAACCTGAGCGGCATTTCAGGAACCAAAACAGATTTTAAAAGTTAGCCAACATGCTGTTCATTGTAAGGTTCCAATCTATTCCATATGCTTTTATTGTTATGCGTAATTACTTGTGCAGAACTTTATTAACTGCTTTTGAGAAGCCCATTCACAGGCATTATCGTATCCAACACATTGCTCACCTTCTCACCTTTTTCAAAACTAGATTCGTTCTGTTTCTGTATTTTATTATTGGCACATTACTTCACTGAAATTATGAGTTTTAGTTTATTGTTAACAGCCTCGTAAAATTTGTATTTAAACATGTTGGCAGAGAGCAGTATGGGTTATGAAACAATATTAATCCAAAGAGTACTATTTTATCAACAATCTTGCTGCTCACTGTTACTCAAAAAATGCACAGTTATATAAGAAGTAAGACATTACTAAATCAAAACATATAATGCAATATAATTACTTTTCCTGCTTAATTGAGTGGTGAGTTTTCTTATTCATTCATGGGGCACAGGCATCACTGCAAGGACCAACGTTTACCACCCATTCCTCATTGGTCTTGAGGAGGTGGTGGTGAACTGCCTTATTGAACTACTGCAGTCCACATACTGTAGATAGACTCACAATATTACCAGAGAAGCAATTCCAGGAGTTTAATCCGAAGGAATGGCAGCATATTTCCAAATCAGGATGGTGAGTGGCTTGGAGAAGTTGCAGGTGGTGATGTTACAATTTATTTGTTGCCCTTGACCTTCTAATTGTAGTGGTCATAGACTTGGAAGGCGATGTCTCAGGAACCTTGGTGAATTTCTGCAGTGCATTTTGTAGATGGTACACAACTGCTGCATCGGTGGTGGAGGGAATGAATATTAGTAGATGTAGTACACATCAAGTCAGTTGCTTTGTCCTGGATGGTGTCAAGCTCCTTGAATGTTGTTGAAGCTGCATTCCTCCAGGCAATTGGGGAGTATTCCATCAAACTCCTGACGTGTGCCATGGAAAGACTTTGGCGAATCAGAAAGTGAGTTACTCGCAGCAGTATTCCTAGCCTCTGACCTGCTGCTATGGAGTCATACAGCACGGAAACAGACCCTTTGGTCCAACCAGTCCATGCTGAACATAATCTCAAACTAAATGAGTCCCCTCCGCCTGCTGCCTCCAAACCTTTCCTACTTGTACAGAGGAACCTCGATTATCCAGCATTCGATTGTCCGAATTTCGGACTACTCGGACAAGATCGCAAGGTCCTGATGGTTGGGTAATCTATGCTATCAGGCATTCGATTATTCGAACAAAATACTCCCTGTCTGTGTCGTTCAGATAATCAAGATTAGATTACTTATTGTGTGGAAACAAGCCCTTCGGCCCAACAAGTCCACACCTTCCAAAGAGCAACCCGCCCTACACCTAACACTATGGGCAATTTAGCATGGCCAATTCACCCAACCTGCACATTTTTGGACTGCAGGAGGAAACCGGAGCACTCGGAGGAAACCCACGCTGATACGGGGAGAATGTGCAAACTCCACACAGACAATTGCCTGAGGCGGGAATTGAACCCGGGTCTCTGGCACTGTGAGACAGTGGTGCTAACCACTGTGCCGCCGTGCCACCTGTACTTATCAAAGTCTCTTTTAAACATTGTAATTGCACCCACATACATCACTTTTTCGGGAAGTTCATTTCACACTTGAATTACCCTCTATGTAAAAAAAAATGCCGCTCATGTCTTTTTTAAATCTCTCTCCTCTCAACTTAAAAATGTGCTCCCAGTCTTGAAGTCCCCATCCTAGGGAAAAGACAACTACCATTAACTCTATCTATACCCCTCATTGTTTTATAAATTTCTGTAAGATCATCTCTCAATCTCCTACGCTCCGGTGAAAAGGTCTCAGCCTATCCAGCCTTTCTTTATAATTCAAGCCTTCCATAGCTGGCAACATTCTTGTAAATATCTTCTGAATCCTCTCCAGCTTAATAATATTCTTCCCATAACTGGGCAACCAGAACTGGACACTGTATTCCAGAAGATGCCTTGCCAATGTCTGTACAACTTCAACATAATGTACCAATTCCTATACTCAAAGGACTGAGCAATGAAAGTAAGCATGCCAAACACCTTTTTAACCAGCCTGTCTATATGTGACGCAAACTTCAAAGAATTATGTACCTGAACCCCTCGTTCTCTCTGTTCTACAAACTACCCAAGGCCTTACCATTAATTGTATAAATCCTGCCCCATCTATTGTACCAAAATGCAATACTTCACATTTATCCAAATTGAATTCCATCTGCCATTTTTCAGCCCATTGATCAAGATGGCCTTTGTAATCTTAGAAAACCTTCTTCATTATGCCACCAATTCTGGTGTTGGTCTACAAACGTACTTACCATGCCTTCTATATTCTTATCCAAATCATTGATATAAATGACAAATCAACAGGACCCAGAACCAATCCCTGCGGAACACCACTGATAATGGGCCTGCAAGCCCATAAAGCAACTGTCCACCACCCTGTGTCTCCTGCTGTTAAGACAATTATATATCCAATTGACAAGCTCACCGTAAATCCCATGTGACCTAACTACTAAATAGTCTGTTGTGCAGAACCTTGTCAAAGGCTTTACTGTAGTCAAAGTAAATTGGTTAGTCCTACTGAGTTTCTGATCTTTGGTAATCCCCGGGATGTTGATAGTGGAGGATTGAATGATGATAACACTATTGAATATCAATGTATGGTGGTTAGATTATCTCTTATGGCAGTCGATCATTGTCTGGCATTTGTGTGGCATAGAAGTTACTTGTCTCTTTTCTGAGGAGTCACAAACAGCACGGAACATTGTGCAGTCATCTGTGAGTTTCCCCAATTATGATGGAGAGATGGTCTTTTATAAAGTAACTGTATATGATTGGGCCTAGGACACTGAAGAACTATAGCAATGCCCTAGAGTGAGATGACTGACATCCAATAATCACAACTATCTTTTTATGTGCCAAATATGACTCCAACCAGTTGAGATTTTCCCCCGATTCCCAGTTTTTTGTTAGGACCCCTTGATGCCATATTCAGTCAAATGTGGCCTCAGTGTCAAGAGCTGACACTCCTACCTCACCTCTGGAATTCAGCTCTTCAGTCCTTGCTTGAACAAAGGCTGTAATGAAGTTGGGAGCTATGTGGTCCTGGTAGAACCCAAACTGACTGTTACTGAGCAGGTTATTGCTGAGCAGAGGCTGCTGAAGACCCTTACCATCACTTTACTGATAATGGAGAGTATAATGGAGTGGTTATTAGCCCTGTTGGATTTGCCCTGTATAGGACTTATGTGGGCAATTTTCTATATTGTGTAGACGCCAATCTGGAGGAGCTTGGCTAGGGTTGCAGCAAGTTCTGGAGCACAAGTCTTCAATACTGTAGCTGGAATGTTGTTAGGGCCCTTATCCTTTGCAATATCTAGTGCCTCCAACCATCTCTTGATATCAAGTAGGGTGAACTGCATTGTCTGAAGACTGACCATCGCTGATGCTGGGGATCTTTGGTTAGTTCATGAATGAAGGGTAAGATTGCATTTGAGGGTATGCAGAGGAGATTCACTGTTGCCTTGGCTAGAGCAATTCAGCTGTAAGGAGAGAACAGATAGGCTGGAGCTGCTTTCCTTACAGCAGAGAAGGCTGAGCGGGGATATAATGAAATGTACAAAATAATGAGGAGCATAGGTAGCATATATAGGTGTGCTCATTTCCCCATGGTGGATGAGTCAAAAACCAAGGAATATGTTTTTAAGGGAAAGAATGGGAAATTTAAAGGGGATTGGAAGAACATTTGTTACCCATGTGCTTTCTGGAATTTACTGCCTAAAAGATGGTAGAGGCCAGAACCCTGAAGCCATTTATTTGTAACCTACTTACAAATAATCGAATGAAAAGCAATCCAGCTTGATTTATTTCAATCATGATAAATCAGTGGCCTGAAGAATTCACAGTATATTGCATTTTGATGAGCATTTGAAAGTTATGGTCTGGTGCTAGAGTATGAGATTAGAATAGAAAAATACTTGATGACCAGTGCACACAATGAGACAAAGGCCTGTATTCCTGCTGTAAAAACTATGTTTGCAAATGAAAGAATTGACAATGCTTAAATAACAGTTAAGAAGGAAGCCTATATGTTTGAGCTTTTTATGATTCTTTTGCATCTGCCATAAAGAGCTGAGTGTAACAGATAGAAAATACAGCTCATTTTAATGTATTTTTTTTGTGTACATGGGATGTTATGGTAGTTTTCAAAGTATTGCTTTTTGAGTCCAAGGTAACTTCTGCAAGAATTCTTCATTTTATCACTTAGTAGATGCAATTTTCTCGTAAACTCTGGTAAAAATTTTGCTTCCTTCAAATTCTTTCTGTAGAGTCATGTGACACTTACATTCTCATTATGCATTGTGCTGATGTCTCACTCCTCTGCAGTACTTGGCCAGGATACGTTGTTATTCTTAAGGAAATGAATGCTGGGAGTCAACCATGTAGGAAAAGATTGGGGCTGCTAGCGTATACTAATTTTGGAAATTTACCTGAGTGAAAATCAACCAGCAGATGATTAAGAGTGACGTAGACATGTTCCTGAAAAGAACTGGCAGGAAATGTTTTGTAGCGCATTCAAAGCTTTCAATGAATTAGCAGATCTCCCGTGGTATTCCTTGCTGTGAAATCAAGGGTAACCTCTTTTATGCAATATACTGTGTATTCTTCAGGCCACTGATTTTTCATGATTGAAATAAATCAAGCTGGATTGCTTTTCATTTGATTATTTGTAAGTAGGTTAGAATATTTTTGTGCTCGATTGAAACAATTAAATGTTTGATCATGTTATTATCTAGAGCTGCAATGTTAAGGAAGATAGAGAACATGTTCTAGGTATGAGTTGGAGAGAGGAAGATGGATCTGTGGGCACATGAGTTGGTGAAGTATTGAGAAGTTTTAGTTTTATTTATGGAAAGTGGGCATTGCTGACACTAGTATTTGCTGGCCATCCCTAATTGCCCTGACAAGGTGGTGATTAACTTATTAACTGTTGCTGTCCAATTGGTGTAGGAACACCCACAATGCTGTTAGGAAGGGGTTTCTAGGAATATGACCCAGTGACCCAAAGGAAGAGTTATATATTTCCATGTTAGGATGGTGCATGACTTGGAAGGGAACTTGCAGATAGTGGTGTTCTTGAGGGCCTTGTATTTATACGGCTAGTCCAATTATGTTTCTGGTCAATGGTAATTCCCAGGATGTTGACAGTGGAGGTATTGTCTGGTGGAAATGCCATTGAATGTCAAGATTGTCTCTTGTTGGAGATAGTCATTACATGGCACTGGTGTAATCTGAACATTACTTACCTTTTGTCAGTCCAAACCTGGATATTATCCTGGTCTTGCTGATTTGGTCCTGTTCTGTTTTAGTATCTGTGGAGTCACAAATGATGAACATTGTGCAATCATCAGAGAACATTCCTTTCTGACTTTATGATGGAGGAAAGCTCACTGAAAACGCAGCTGAGCATATTTTAGCCCAAGTCACTACCCTGAGGAATATCTGCACTGATGTCTTGGAGATGAGATGACTGATTTGTAACAACCACAATTGTCTTCATATGTGCTAGGTATGACTCCATCCAGTAGAGACTTTACCCTTGATTTCCATTGACTACAGGTTTGCTAGGGCTCCTTGATGCGATACTCAGTCAGATGCTGCTGTGGAGTCAAGAGCTGTCATTCTCACATCATCTTTTGTGTTCAGCTTGTTTGTTCATGTTTGGACCAAGGCTGTAAGATGCTCATAAGCTGAGTCATCCTTTTTAAATTAATCTGAACTTTGGACAGCAGGTTATTGCTGAGTCAGTGCGACTTGTTAGCACTGTTGATGACACCTTCCATCACTTTACTTATGATCAAGGTAGCCTAATGGGCCAATAACTGGTTGGGTTGGATTTATCCTGTTTTCTGCACACAAGACAAATGCTGGCAATTTTCCAAATTGTCTGGATAGATAGCTGTACTGGAACAGCTTGGATAGAGGGTTGGCAAGTTCTGGAGCAGAAGTCTTTGTCTCTAGTATGAGAGCCCGTTGAGCCCTTTGGAGTATCCAGAGCCTTCCATCACTTTTTAATATCACATGGAATAATTTGAATTGGCTGAAGACTGGCATCTGTGATATTGGAGACCTCTGGATGAGTACAAAATTATCTACTTGGCAACTCTGGCTAAAGATTGTTGCAAATGCTTCAGCCTTAATTTCTGCCTGATGTGTGGTACCCTTCTATCACCAAGAATGCTGATATTTATGGAGCCTCCTCCTCCAGTGAGTTGGTTAATTGTCCCTGACCATTCATGACTGGATGTAGTAGGATTGAAGAGCTTAGATCTGATCCATTATGAAATCACTTAGCGATGGCTACCGCTTGCTGCATACAATGTTGGCATGTAAGTACTGCTATTTGGTAGCTTCACTAGACACTGATTTAGGTATGCCTAATGCTGCTCTTGGCCTGCCCTTGGGCACTCTTCATTGAACCCAGAGTTGATCTCCTGATTTGTTGGAAATTGTAGAGTTGAGGATATGCCGGGCCATGAGGTTGCTTGTGTTAAAGTGCAATTCCACTTGTGCTGATGGTTTACAGCAGTTAATGGATGCTAAGGCTTGAGTTGCTCAATCTGTTCCAAATCTATCACATGCATCTCATTGGTACTGCCATGCTATTCAAGGGAAGGTTTACTTAATGTGAAGATGGGACTTTGTCTCAACAAGAAGTGTGCAGTTGTGACACCTCTAAAAGTCGCATGAACAAATGCATCTGTGGTACAAAGATTGATGAGGATGATATTGTGTGCTTTTCCCTCTTGTTGGTTCCTTTGGCACAAACTACTAATCTAGGCTAGCAGCAATATACTTCAGGACCTGACCAGCTCAGTCAGTAGCAGTGCTACTGAGCAATGTTTAGTGATAGGTATTGAAGTTTCCCAACCAGAGTACATTCTGCATAGTTACCCCACCCACTGCTTCCTTGAAATAGTGTTCAACATGGAGGTTTACTGGCTCATCGGATGAGGGAGGGTGGTACATTGTAATCAGCAGGAGGTTTCCTTATCCATATTTCACCTGGTGCCATGATACTTCATTGGGTCTGAAGTCAATGTTGAAGACTCCCAGGGCAACTCCCTCTCTACTGTATACTAACGTTCCACTATCCTTGGTGATGATGTTGTCTGGGACATGGTTTTTAAGGCATGATTCCTTAAGTATGAATATGTCAGGATGTTGCTTAACTAAGTTAAAATTGATATCAACTAGGCAAAAGTGAGGACTGCAGTTGCTGAAGATTAGAGTCAAGAGTGTGTTGCTGGAAAAGCACAGCAGGTCAGGCAGCATCTGAGGAGCAGGACATTCGATGTTTCGGAAGGGCTTTTGCCCGAAACATTGATTTTCCTAATCTTGATATCAGCCTGCAGATGTTAGTCAGGAGGGTCAACAGGGCTGTGTTTGCCATTGTTGTTTCTGGTGCCTGGATCAACGTCAGGGATCTGTTTAGGTTTTAGCAGTTTGATACAACTGAGTGTTTTACAAGGCCATTTCAGAGGGCAGTTAAGAGTCAAATTTCTGTGGGTCAGGTACCAAATATAAACATCTAGCTAGACCTGGTAAGGACAACAGATTTTCTTCCTAAATGATATTAATTAAATAGAAGTTTTTCACGATAATTGGTGATGGCTACAATGTGATCATTAGACTTTTAATTCCCAATTTTTTTAAAAAAAGTAATTAAAAATGAAATTTTACCATCTACTATGGTGGGTTTTAAAACCAGGTCTCCATAGCATTATCTGAGGCTCTGGAATTCTGGCACATTACAGTACCACTGCATTATTGTTCCCTGGTTGTGGATCTGATAGAATTGGCACAGATTATAATGTAGAAGATACATAAGGATCAGGATCCTTTTAATACAACATTAAAATGTCTGGGTATGTGCACAGTAGGAGACTCTGAGATCCAGGCAGATGGAAGAATGTTACTACAATGCAGAAATGGGAAAGGTTGAGGTCTGTTTGATTAGATTAGATATCCTACAGTATGGAAATAGGCCCTTTGGCCCAACAAGTCCACACCAACCCTCTGAAGAGCAACCCATCCAGACCTATTCCCCCACCTTATATTTATCCCTGACTAATGCACATTACACTATGGGCAATTTAGCATGGCCAATTCACCTGGCTAGCACATCTTTGGATTGTGGGAGGAAACCCACACAGACATGGGGAGAATGTGCGAACTCCACAGAGACAGTCTCCCAAGGCAGGGATTGTACCCACGTCCCTGGCGCTGTGAGGCAGCAGTGCTAACCACTGAGCCACCATGCCACCCAAGGGAGTATGGAGGGAAAGCAGAGGTGGAATTAGAGGAAGAAGTTGGTAGGAGCCAGTTCTAAGGAAGCAAGAATGGATGTGAACATGAGTAACGGATGAAAGGGCAGGGAATAGATTACATTGATCCTGGGATTACTTGGGTTCCAGATACTGAACCCTGGATTATTCGTAGACAGAATTGCGGATTTTCACCAACAGCTAGCTTCACTGAACTAATATCACTCCCAAGTTTTCCTTGAGCTCTAATAGTGCTAACGTTCTTTGAGAAGTTCCTAGAATTCTTTCCTGTGTTCTAGCAAAACTGTCCACCTACTCTTGGGACATCTTCCTGAGCTTGTCCCTCCTCCTCCCACATATAGTGTAGTTCAGTTGACTTCCTCAACAGTCTAGCTAAATAGCAGCACTGCTGGAATCTGATTCTCTGTCTCTGTCTCTGTCTCTCTCTCTCTCTCTCTCTCGCTTTCTCACACACACACACAATCTTACTGTCCAAATGTTTTACACACCTCAAAATTTTAAAACCTCACAGAAGCCCTGGTTAGGCACTATTCTAAAAATGGGTAGAAAAAGAAGGATTTCATGATAATTCCAAATGCAGCTGTCTAGGCTGGAATTTATTCCTGTAAGCTCTCTGCTTCTCGAACTCCATCTCCGCATCTAAAGTGTTCCTTATAATCCATATCACCAGCTGAAGCTTTCAGAAGATTGAACTCACACAGTGGCTCAGTGTTAAATTTTGTATTATAACAAAATTTTAAAATGCTGGCATTACAGTAAGTGATAAAGAATTTGATGAGAAAGTTAATACTTCTGTTGGTCAGATAAATTTTTAAAAATCAGAAGATTTGTCTTTAATTATTTCAATTTAGTGTACCATTTTTGCCATTCACAACACAATCTCCTCTACATTGTGGAGACAGAATGCAGATTGAGGGATTGCTTTGTGGAATGCTTCCTTTCACGCCATGAACAGGATCTCAAACTTCCAGTTGCCTGTCATTTTAATTCTCTTCAGTCCAACTGCCCTTAGCTTCCTGCAATACTCAGATAAAGCCAGTAAATGAATAAAAATAATGAAAGCTTCAGGTTCAGCCATTCATCTTCTGAGGAGACATTTTAAACCAGCCTCAAGGTTGTGTTAAAAAAGGTTGAGATCACTGAAATAACCACTCTTGCCTTATTTTCAGAAACTACCATTTATTAAATCTTCTTTCTTGTCCAGTTGCCTTCTCCTTTTGTCTTTCATGATTATTATTTTATTATTCAAACATTCCTTTGTTTCACACTATCTTTTGTCCTTCCTGACTCCCACTTCATTCCTTTTCATGACCCTGCACTTAATTGGTTAAAACCTCTTAGATCCCTAACCCTTTCTGATTTTGGAAAGATGCCACTGACCCAAAACATCAGTTAGAATTATTCTGATAAAGCAAAGTTTCCTGTTGCCATTGCTGGAAGATGATTACATTTATCGAAATATGACCATGTCACTAACCATGCACATAAATGATCATTAACTTGTATGTTATGGATGCATACACACTAAATCCACAAGAGGGCATCAGCAATTTAATTACCATCAAAGCTGAATGAAGATAGTATTCGGTGAAATTTGTCATTTTCTCCCACTGTCAGTCTTCTATTTTTATGATGTTTGCAGTTCCTTTGAAAGTCTGAAACAAAAGCACGGATTTTCCTTTTCAATCCCAAGTGCAGTTGGTATACCAAAGTTTATTAAACACGAGCACTTAAAATTAAACAGTAGTCATAACTTCCAAACAGAGCTGAAAATGTGTTGCTGGAAAAGCGCAGCGGGTCAGGCGGCATCCAAGGAACAGGAAATTCGATGTTTTGGGCATAAGCCCTTCATCAGGACTTCCAAACAGCACATTTTTAAGTCAATAAATTTAAACCCATTAGCTGAATGTTTACAATGCATAACTAAGAAGTTAATATTTAAAATAATATTGTTGATAACACTGAAGTGACAATGACATTGTCTCATTGGAAATGGTTAAGACAGTCTAAAATATCTTATAAATAGCTTAAACTTTCAGTGGCATTCTTGAAATTCTATGAGCTTGCGTGTTACTACATTTTTTTTTAAGGAAGTAACAATGAAGCAATCAGTGCAATCTTCCTCACATGAATTATCTTAGAAAATCTCAGTTAGAGTTATTTAATTTTTATCCTTGTGTTCAAATCTTGTCAGGGTCACACTTTTTTTTTGCATAATACCAGCACAAGCACCCAGATTCACTTTCCTCTGATTGAGATGGGACCCTATTCTATATCATTGGTGTTTTTGCTTTTATCACCTGGCCTCACAACTCAGGTTCCCACTCTGAAGCCCTCCATCTCTTCATATTCATCTCTTCCTTCATTGCAATATGCGAAACCCATCTCTTCAATGAAGCTTTCATTTACCATTCTATTATCTATTTTGCTTTGTTTTTATTTTTTAATTATACCATTATCAATTGCTTTGGGATATTTGTCTATGTTAATGGATCCATATCAAGTGCACTTAAGAAAGACTGTTGAACTTTTACCTGTATTCCTTTATTTTTCCAATTAATATTAGGAAGGACAATTGCAACATTTAAGAGGCATTTGGATGGGTATATGAATAGGAAGGGTTGGAGGGATATGGGCCGGGTGCTGGCAGGTGGGAATAGATTGGGTTGGGATATCTGGTCGGCATGGACAGGTTGGACCAAAGGGTCTGTTTCCATGCTATACATCTCTATGACTCTATGACTGTAATGTTAACTTTTGACTTTGTTCTTACTATAAGTAGAAAAGTAAAGAATAAAGTTAATGCTTTACTTTTAACTTTGCTTCTCTGTGTGACTACTTGTACCTAGGTACCTTTGTGTGGCAACATTGTACACTTTTCACTGTAATCTTGTACTTCTGTACTTGAGTACACATGACCAATAAATGAAGTGCAAGATGTGCTGAGTGTTACAGCATGGGAGTATAAAAACATATCAGTGGGCATCCAGCTTAATGATTGTGTGTACTGATATCTGGAAAGCATTCAATATAGTTCTACATGAAAGACTTCTACAAAACAGACAATTTCTTAGGCACAACATACCAGCAGTAATGAAGAAAAAACGTAGCAAATGCTGATTAGGACTGTTTTATTGGGCCAGTGTGAAATACTAACTGGAACTTCCCAAGGCTAATGACTGGAGCTTCACCTGTTTCTAATTTAAATGAAGAATTGGGATTCTGCATCAAATGTTTACATTTTTATAACTTAATAAAAAGATCTCAAGATGCTCATCGAGGCTTAGCCAGACAAAAACAGATGCTGCTGAAGACTGATCAACGCATTGATGAAAGAGATTGATTTCCAATAGAACTTAAGAGAGAGGGAGTAATTTGGAGTGGATATTCATTTAATGGACCTAATGGCTTAAAGCATGATTAGCAATGGTGGGATGAGGATAGGCTATAGAGAGCAGAGTTTTGTAATGTAGAAAATTGGGGATCAGTAAACAGAACACTGTATAGTCAATCCTGAGGGTTTCAGTTATACTGGCAAAGACATTAAAAAGATAGAAATAGACAGTCTTTGGAAAATATGATCGTCAAGTAGATTAGTTTGAGAACAACCGGAGAAAATAGAGTCATAGAGATATATAGCATGGAAAAATCTAGTCCTATTTGTCAGCACATGGTCAATATCCCTCTAAACCCTTCCTATTCATATCCCCAGCAAACCTTTTAAATGTTGTAATTGTACCAACCTCCATCACCTTCTCTGGCAGCTCAGTCCATACATGTGCCACCCTCTGCATGAAAAAGTTGCACCTTATATCGCTTTTAAATCTTTCCCCTCTTAAACCTGTGCCCTGTAGTTTTGGACTCGCCCACCCCAGGGAAAAGACCTTGTCTATTTATCCTATCCATGCTCCTCATGATTTTATAAACCTCTATAAGGTCACCCCTCAGCCTCCGATGTTCCAGAGAAAACAGCCCCAGCCTTTTCAGCCTCTCCCTATTGGTCAAACCCTCCAACCCTGGCAACATCCTTGTACATCTTTTCTGACCCCTTTTAAGTTTCACAACATCATTCGGCTATGAGGGAGACCAGAATTGCACACAATGTTCCAAAAGTGGCCTAATCAATGTCCTGTACAGCCACAATATGACCTCCCAACTCTTATACTCAATGCACTGTTCAATAAAGGCAAGCATACCAAATGCCTGCTTCACTATCCTATCTTCCTTGGATTCCACGTTCAAGGGGCTATGAACCTGCACACTGAGGTAAATGGGGAAGTATGTGGAATTTGTGGCAACTCTGGTAGATAAGTTATTTAAGAAGGTCTCAAGTATACTTTCCCATATTAGCTGAGGTGTAGAACATAAGAGCGGTGTGCCTTTGCTAAAAATTATACAAAACACTGGTCAGGCAGAGCTCTGTATACAGTTCTAGTCATGACATTACAGCAATAATACGATCGTATCATTTGATTGGAAAGGCTGGCGTCGGTTCCTCTGTAACTGAGGAGACTGAGGCAAGATTTAATTGAGGTGTATAAATGCACTTAAAATGGATAACAAGAATCTATTTCCCTTGAGCAGCATAGATATGAAATAAACAACTTGAGAGATGCCGAGGAGAATTGTTTTCACCTAAAACATTGTGGAGCTGGTATGGAGCATATCACATATAAAAAGTGATTCATATGCATACCCTATAGGGCTAGGGACAAACAACCAGAAAATGGAATCAGATTCAATAGCTCTTTTTTTGTCTGATACAAACTTAATTTGCTGAGTGGCCTTCTTAGATTTCTATGATTTATTTTGTGTATATTTGCCTTCAACAGGCTGCCTTTCCCAATGTAACAATGTTTAAGTTATCTCCCATAACATAAGAAACTGGGCATGGATATCGTAGTATTGAGGAATCCAACAGACCTATGTTACAACTATTATGTACTAATCTTATACTCCTCATGCACATAAGTGACTGAAATATTATTGAACTATTAGGTTATGATAGGGAAGTATGATTCCTGTAAAGTATCCTACCTCAAGTAATCTGGGTCAGTTGGAGCAGGAAACAGTTATACCCTCAGATCACAAACTATGATACAGTGATGATATCATGAGCATGCCCCTTGAAAGTATACTGACTCGAGATGTAGAGTCAGTATTGTTGTGTTATCTTCAAAATGACAAATACATGTCAGTTTGTACAGTATTTGACTTCTTGTCATATAAATATGTGATAGGGTTAACCTGGAGGTTAAGCGGGATTAGCAGGTAAATGTATTTAAGTGTATCAAAGTGCAGAAGCAGAGGAGAGAGGAATGGGGAAGCTGGAGAGAATGGCAGTGGCAGCTACAGTGTGAGTTCAGTGGAAGTTAGGTTAATAGCTTTGTAGATTACTTTGAATGGAATCTTAGCAGAGCTCTGCTTGAAACCACTTTTGATTGCTTTACATTTCTTAGAAATTTATTAATGAATTACAAGCACATTTACAGATGATAATTATATTGCCTAATTTAATTCTCTGTAATTATTAATAACAATGGTAAATTTCAAAACTGAACAGGACAAGCTACAGGAGTCTATGAATGTACACAAGAGCTGATGACAAATATAATTCAAGGAAGAAATATAAAGGGCAAAGTGCTTCATCTGGGAATAAAATACCCAGGACTATTACTTAAACAGAAATAAAATTATGTGCATTGGGAATGAAAGTGATATATTAATGATTCAGAATAAATTATTGCTCTTGTAACAGTGTTTTATAACTCAAAGTTGAGACAAAATAATGAGTTAATCTTGTAATGTTTAACAAATCATTGGTACAAATACACTTAAATAAGGTACATTTCTGGTACTCCCATGCCAATGTAAAAATGTAAAAATGAAGAAATTAAAATAAGCCAATACTAATGATGAATTATCATGTACTCCAAATTACACAACAAATAAATTTTGAGGCAATAAACAATAACAAAGAGCCAGATGATAACTGAACCATAGAATCAAAATAAAAAATAATCAGAAACAAACAATTTGAAGTGTTGGAACCACAGAATTATCCAGAGTTATAATAAGGTATCTACAGACAGATTAAAAAATAAGAAAAGTCATCATAGAAGTAGGGTCACAGTAGTACACGAGATAAACTCATGAAATTTGACCAAATAGTAAAATGTTAGTTAATTAACTTGTTTCGTTATTTATCAAAGAGAATGGCATAATGAACATTACATGAGCAGAACAAAAAATAAAGTGGCGATAAAAGTAGATTAAGCTCATTTAGAAAAAAATTTTTTTTGAATTGTGACCAAATATTAGGGATAAGAAATCAGAGACACAATTATGTGTATATATAAAAAAACGTCATTTAAAAAAGGAAAGAGCTCCAGAGAACTGATGGGCAGCTAAAGTGATTTCTATATATAAAAGGGGGACAGAACAGATCAAGTGAACTGAAGTTTAATTAGTTTAATGTTAGGAAAGGGAATGATAATGGAACCCTTATTCAAAGCCTTGATAGAAAAAGCCTTGAAACTGAAAATACAATAGGATAGTCAGCACAGATTTCAAAAGGGAAGGTCATCCTTGACCAACCTTATTGAATTCTTTGAAGAAGGAACAGAAAGGATTGCTAAGGGTAATGCTGTTGTGTAATTTACTTGGCCTTCAGTAAAGTACCACAGAATAGATTGATGATGAACATCAAAACAAGTAGAGTCAGGGAACAGGTAGCTGAATGGATAATAAACTAGCTATAAAAAAGAAAGTGAAAAGCAAGGATTGAAGTTGGTTACTCAGACTGGTAAACATTAGAAAGTGCTGGAACCACTAAATAGTTCAGTACTGATTCACTAACTGGAAGTGCAATTCTTATACTCAATGCACTGATCAGTAAAGGCAAGCATACCAAATGCCTGCTTCGCTATCCTAACTTCCTTGGATTCCACTTTCAAGGAGCTATGAACCTGCACACTGAGGTAAATGGGGAAGTATGTGGAATTTGTTATTTAAGAAGGTCTCAAGTATACTTTCCCATATTAGCTGAGGTGTAGAACATAAGAGAGGTGTGCTTTTGCTAAAAATTATACAATTTCAAAATTTGACAATGATACTACATTAGGAAATGTAGTTAATTCAGAGAATTATGATAAGACATGAGAAGACATTAAATTCTCA
Source organism: Hemiscyllium ocellatum (assembly GCF_020745735.1). Classification (NCBI taxonomy): domain Eukaryota; kingdom Metazoa; phylum Chordata; class Chondrichthyes; order Orectolobiformes; family Hemiscylliidae; genus Hemiscyllium; species Hemiscyllium ocellatum. The sequence continues at coordinate 96,692,364 of NC_083404.1, read as the reverse complement.
GAATGGGTATGTGGTAGACAAATGAACAATGTAGCAAAGTGTCAGGTTGTACATTTTGACAAGAATAGAAAGTAGGCCACACCATGGAATGATTTGTTCGAACGAGTTGCAGGCCTGAATTTTGTTGCAGTGGCAAATGTCCTCATGTCAGGGTGGAAAGTGATCAGGAACTCTGCTCTGAGATGGGATGGCTGGCCATGTGTAATCACTCATACACAGCCATGAAGTGACAATGAGGCAGTCAGGCAGCCTCCAAGTTTGATGTTACCTCACAATGTCTCGGCACCATATTAAAAGGCACCCAAACAGCCAACTAGTTCCCACAGCATTATCATTGTTCCAGCTATGTGTGTGGAGGACTTTGACCTTGAACTGCTGTGATCCCATGCCCTGGCATGCTGGAATCTGTACCAGCCACACTCCCTTCCATAGCCTGCTATGCTCCTACCTGCCTGGAGAGGTACAACCCGAAGCTGAGTAAAACAACTCAGCCTTCTCACCCCAAGTAAACCCATCCCTGTGTGAATAAAGTAGCTCCCAACACTCCATTCCACAGGATGACTACCTTTGTTAATTCAAGAAAGTGTGATTTAATTATCTTCACTTAAAACTTAAGTTCACCTGCATTTGTGTAAAGGTTATCCAAAGGGATCATTTTCAAAGATGCCTTGATGAATCCAGCAGAGTGACAGCTAATTTGTCTCTCCTCACCCAGGGAGGGGAATCTGAAGGCATGTGTTTGTCAGTTGTTGCCAACTTAATTGCAAATGTATAATTTAATCTGGTGACTATGTGCTCTAATAAGTATGCATAACATGCTAATTCATGAAAGATAGATTCCCACTGCTTACCATTGGAAAACACAATCTGCCATTAATCTGGCATCGAATTACTCCCCAGCTTTCAAGAAGCTGATAGTTAAGTGCTCCCACTATTAACTCATGTGCTGCAAGTTATTGTGATCGTCACTAGATTCCACCCAGAGGTACACAGGGACCTGGGGTACAGATCAGTAAATGTAACAAAACAATTTAACAAGAATATTTTAAAAAGTCCTAAAAACAGAGATTCATTTGCAGAAAGGTGCAATTGAAAAGCAGAAAAGTTAAGATAAATTTCCTGCATCATGGGTGGCATGGTGGCACAGTGGTTAGCACTGCTGCCTCACAGCGCCAGAGACCTGGGTTCATTTCCTGCCTCAGGCAACTCTGTGTGTGGAGTTTGCACATTCTCCCCGTGTCTGTGTGGGGTTTCCTCCGGGTGCTCCGGTTTCCTCCCACAATCCAAAAATGTGCAGGTTAGGTGAATTGGACATGCTAAATTGCCCGTAGTGTTAGGTGAAGAGGTAAATGCAGGGGACTGGGTCTGGGTGTGTTGCACTTTGGCAGGTTGGTGTGGACTTGTTGGGCCGAAAGGCCTGTTTCCACAGTGTAAGTAATCTAATGTCTAATTTTGCGCATCAGCCATTTGTTATAATCCTGGAAGTCTCAGGTTGGATTGTAATTAAATCATTTGGAAACCCTCAAATAAAAGAACAATTGCCAGTTTGGTTTAACATTGATTATGATATCAACAAATCAGATTATAACAATGTACTTTTACTGTTGTACATGGAGCATTTTATCTTTCACAAGTTCATGAGTTACTGAAGCCTTTGATGAACTTCAAATGCCCATGATTAGGTAATGAAGCAAAATTAACTTGACTCAATCATATGCAATTACATTTGGAATGAATCAGTTCAATCTTCTGAAGCTGCAGTGTGCTTTTTTATTGCATTCAATAGACTATTTATTTTAAATGGGTTAACAACTTGCTAAATAACAGAAAGGTTTCATGCCAGTATGCTCAGGTGTTTGTTACAAATATGTCAAAACATTTTTACTGTTTATCCCATTTGCCTGCAAATGCTTGGCAAATGTTGCAACCAGATCCTAGGAGGTGTTTCTTGATTCATTACAATTCCAGACAGGATACCCAAACTGTTGAGACCCTGGGTGAGGAGAGACAAATTGGCTATCATTCTGCTGGATTCATCAAGCCATCTTTGAAAAGGATCCCTTTGGATAACCTTCACACAAATGCAAGTGAAATTATGTTTTAAGTGAAGATAATTAAATCACACTTTCTTGAATTTACAAAAGAATAAGTTTATTAATTAATTACTAAATGCAAGATAAACTAGTAACACTACATACACAGATTAAAACAGAAAGATCAGAACAAACAGATAAAAGTAAAGCAATAATACATATGGACTAGTTCCTGGATTGTTTGCAAAGAGCAGATAGGTAAACATTATAGCCATTCTTCTGGATGTATATTATACTACATATTATACTACATTGATGTTAACAGGTGGAGAGTGAGCTTAACAATACTCCATTTTGCAGATTTGTTGAGAATCTGCAGTTGTGATGTATTTTGACCTTGACTGAATTCCAGCATTCCAAGTGAGAGAAGGTCCTTTGTTTTCTTGTTTTCTTTATAACTGGTTTGCAGTGCTCAGAATTATAGAGAGTTTTTAACCTGCAATACAGGGGAACCTAGGGGATAGTTATTCAACTGTGATTTTCACAGCACACAGATGTTCAAACCCAGCATGGAACACATGAGCATTCAGCTCCACTGGTTCATTCCAATAAAGTTGTAACTGGCTTTTTATCCCATCCTATGTATTCCTGGAGAATAAAACAAATGTGTCCTCAGGAAGTGGCTCTCTGATGAGAGGGTGAGATAGACAGCTCCCTTGTTATCACTTCTTGTTAAATTTCTTCCTACTTGACATTTCCTGACAATTTACATGTATATCACTCCATTGGCTCTATGCAGGATTTTGCCAGACAGTCACTAAATTTTTAAATCCACATCTGTTCTGTGGCCTTTTGGAAACAATACACTTTGGAATTAAAAATATGTTTATAAGTAATTTAGGGTTGAGATCTACCATAATAACTCAAGGTTTTTATTGCTTATAACTCAGAACAGAATGATAAAGAATTTTCTCTTTAAGAGATGTATTTATACAGAAAAATAGATGTCCCTATAGATGTAGTTGACATTAGACACAGCTGATGAGATTTCACCATCAAACCTGGGATATTAGGTCAAACGTGCACAAAGGCATCTCCTACTGATTACCACATGCCCCCAGCCCTCGAAGCATCACTCAAATTCAGCATTGAGAGTGGCAAGGGTGCAGAAAGTATTTTGGGTGGAAGACTTCAATGTCTAAGAGTGGCTCAGAAACACCACTACTGGCTAAGCTGGCCAAGCTCTAATAGGCATAGTGGTAGACTAGGTCTGCGGCAGATGATGAGGACCAACCAACAAAAACAAGGTTAGTGCCTATCAGGCTAGGATTCACTCTGAGATCGAACTTGTCCAGTGTGAACATCAGCTGGAATTATAATACCGCCATAGATTACAGTTCTGCTACAAGGCGTGTTTCTTCAATTCGAAATGGTTTTAACGTGACTGAAGAATTTAGACCATTATTTGTAGAACGCAAACTCTCCTTCCCTGTATTGGCTCAAATGTAATTCCAACCCCATTAGATTAAATGGCGCAGCAATTGCATGATTTTCTTATAGCGCGAGATCGCACGAGAACAGAACTGTCATGTTATATCAGAACCGATTTTTTTTTCAACATTAATTCCCTTTATTACTGATATCCAATTGCAGCAGTGATACCATCTACAGGATGCACTGCAATAATTCACCAAACTCCATTGGCAGCAGTTTACAAAATCAAAATATATGCCACCCAGAAGGAGAAAAGCAACAGATGTTTGAAAATATCACAAGCTGCAAGTTTCCCTGCATGTCATACAGCATCCTAATTTGGAACTATAGCACCATCCTTTCACTGTTTCTGGCTCAATATCCAGAAAACCCTTTCCACCACCTCAAGGTTTAGAGCCAGTGGACAATTCACGCTGATCTAGTCAGAGATGCCCACATCCTATGGACAATTTTTTAAAAAGTATTTGTGTAATGTGTTGCTGTCCATCTCCCTTCACAGAGCTTTCTACGAGATTTACTGAAGAAAGCAAATCGGCCCTTTGATGAAGTGAAACTAGAAGAATATACCTTAACAACGGTAAGAATGAAGCTCTATTTATTTGCTATAGCGATGTTTATTGACAGAAAAAAGAGTTTGTTGTAAAACATGTTATGTAACATATATACCTACATATGATAGATATTTTCATTGGGCTGAATATCAATGTTTGACCTATTGAAGAAAATTGTAGATAATTTTAATTGTGGAATCATTATTGAATCCAAGTAGAAATATGCAAGATCATTTTTGAATATGATCATTCATTTAATAAAAAAAAGTAAAATACATTTTTCAAAGTTTTTCACATACAGTTCAGTACTCCCAAGCTGCATATGTTCAAAGCTTGTTAGAAGTTTAGAGATTTTTACTTGAATAGGCATTATTTCAGCTGCCGATAGTGTAGTACTTTATGAATTGCTTTCTGGAAGCCTATATCGTTCAGGTTTAATGCATTACCCCCAGTGAAACTCTTTGTTAGCTCATTAATAATAAAGCAGGTTCGTTACACATAAGAAAAGACACAAAATGTTTGAACAATGCAGCAGGTCAGGCAGCACCTGTGGACAGAAACAGACGGCAGAATTTTATAGGAATCTGAGCAAGGTGGGCTATGGTAAGATGTATGGCAGTATTGAGTGACAAATGCAATGACGCCCAACTCAACACTGAGGTCATCTCACTCCATTTTTTCTGCTTTTCGCTAACAGCGTGGCGAGATTCCCACTGGATAGTGGTAAGATACTAATTGATGAGACTTAATACTTGTTAAATGCCTTGTTAACAGCACAATTCATTTCTTTAATATTCAGCTTCTCATCTTACCAAACTCATCAAGCAAGCTAAATTCAGGAAAATATGACCTGAGCTGCTTGCTCCGAGTGACCTCCATGCTGACTGTGACCAAATTGTAGCTCAGGTCATAACTGATAGATATGCGCATACATGTCCGTAGTTACTAGGGTTTGACATCTACCAACTCAATGTGAGCAACCTGACACTTTGCCTATGCATTGGCAGTACACTTTTGAAGCACAGGCCTGCATTGCAGAATACACCAGCAACTTGCATTGAAAGGCTGCTGTGAAGACATTCTGGCACAGACACCCAGCTCACAGACTGGATTCGACTGCATTTCAGCTGCTTGCTGCTCTCTTCGTACTTGCTCACTTGGCATCTACTCACATGCTTACAGCATCCGTGCCTTGCCATAACAATCAGCGCAGACACAAACTGGCAGCTTGACTCGCTGTTAAGTAGTCCTCAGTCGAGGTGGTGCAGATTTTGTAGATGCTATAGCAGTGTGCTATGACAGACTCAGACCTGCTCCGCTTGCCAGCAGCTCACATAGCAAACACAGTCCATGCGCAGCAAGCAAACAGCCATGTCAAATGCATTAGGGGAGTCATCCTCATTGAAGTCCAAAGTGGTACAGGTCAGTCAGAGAGTCCCAGCGCAGAAGGTAGCAGCATTAACCTGAGAATTGCAGAGGAATGCACTTTGTTACTTACTCATTTGATAAGACATAGATTTTTCAGCATACCTGCAGGTGCAGTCCTGTCTTCTCCTGCCAGTGTCAGGATTCTGTGCTCATAGCAGGTGAGGGCATGGATATGGGCACCACTACACCTGAATGGGCACTCTCTATTCTGGTATGTGCTGTCCTCTCCTGAAACAAGAGAAATTGGAGGGGGGGGGGGGGGGGGAATTGAGTGAAGAGCAGCGAGTGGCATGCTTGCTAGTGGTGGTACCTAAGGGGGAATGGTAAAGTAGGCCAGGTGTATTAAGTAGGAGGTGCAGAGACCAAGTAGCTTTTTTGGGGGGTTGGCGGTGTGTTGCTGGATGGGGGTGTAAGGCAGAACAAGTGAGGGAGGATATCACAGGTAATGGGAGAGTGGCAGTCCATGAACCTTGTTGGAAGGTGGGTGAAGTAACAGAAATGGAGTGAGTGTGAGGTGGAAGAGAGAAGACTGTGGCACTTATCCGGACAGAGCAGAGCAGGTCATTGACCTTCTTTCTCTATTGCTGGCCATTTCTGTGCATCTTGGAGATCACACTGACCCAAGTGGCAGCCAAGAGTCAGGCTGTGCCAGTCCACTGGGAAGAAGACACCTCTACTCTGGACACTATACCTACCAGGTGTTCCCCGTCCCTGTTAAGAATTGGGATGCCATTCAGCCCTTTTCTGACATATTCAGACTCCATCCCTGCTGGAGCAGGACATAATCGGAATGCCAGTGCTTAGTCAAATGTATGGTTGGCTTTTAAAGATGACACGGATACAAGGGATGCCAGTGTTTTGATGATATCCCTGGAGAGGTGAGTTGTTAAGATGGTAAGATAGGCAGGAATTGGGCATGAATGAAGCCATATGGGTGGGGTAGGTAATTGTTGAGGCAAGATTGGTAAGATAGGGTGATCAGCTCGGCCTTGTGGTTAAAAAAAACCTTCTAAAAAACTAGGATTTAGTTGAAAATGTTTCTGATTGATGACTGACAGGGTTGTGATGTCAGCTCATTGGTTTGAAATACTACCTTTGTTTCTCTTCACAGAAGCTGTCTTAATTATTTATATTTTCAACACTTTTACTTGTAATTCAAATTTCCAGAATCTGCAGTATTTTGATTTTACATTGGTAGTTAAACACATTCTGCCTTTCACAAATCCACACGGGCTTTCTTAATTAATCCATTTTGGTCCATGCTCATTAACCTGTCCAGAATTAACATTTCTGAAAATCTTTTTGCAACCCAGGTTAAACTGTTGAGCTTGCAGTAAACTGGATTTATGCATAAATTCTTTGAAGTAAGTTGTAACATGTTGCAGTTTCTGTTGCCCTGCTACTACTCCTATAACAAAGGAGGGTTGGAAGATCATGGCCTTTGCCTCCACCTTTCCTTCTATCAGTATCTCTGAATGCACCCATGCTGGTCTTCATGGTTTGTCAACTTTTAGAGAAACCAGCTTTTTTTAATATGTCCTCCTACAATGGTTAGCCCTTCCAATATGTCAACCAGCTTCTCTTTTAACTATGACTTTGGCAGTATCTCCTTCCTTGGTAAAGACAAATGAGAAATGCTCATTTTGTACCCCAGCAGTGTACTTTGTCTCATTGCTAAGCCTCTCGGGCACACTTCATTGGCCTACACACTCCTTTTGTTACTTTTCAATTAAGTATATGCTGATTATAGGCTTTTGGACTACCTCCTCATTTTGATTGGCTGTTTCTTCTCAGAGCACGTCATCGCCCCTTTTGTTACCTTTTTCAAATCCACTTTGGAATTTCAGCTTTAAGACCAGTTTCCACTTGTATTTTGAACTTGACTTCTTTCATATTAAATGTTTTGTGAAATAAAAATAGAAAATGCTGGAAAATGCTCAGGAAGTCTGGCAAAATCTGTGGGATTTCTTACATAATATGGGAGGCATGGTGGCACAGTGGCCTCACAGCACCAGAGACCTGGGTTCAATTCCCACCTTGTCTGTGTGGACTTTGCACATTCTCCCAGTGTCTGCGTGGGTTTGCTCCGGTTTCCTCCCACTGTCCAAAAGATGTGCAGACCAGGTGAATTGCCTGTAGTGTTAGATGTAGGGGAATGCATCTGGGTGGGTTGCTCGACTTGTTGGGCCCGAAGGGTCTGCTTCCACACTGTAAGAAATCTAATCTAAATTACATAGCTCCTTGCCTACTTCACATTGTGGTCACTGTTCCCTGTGCGTTCCACTACGAATGCTTGATCCAGTTAACTTCATTCCCTAGAAATCAATCCAGCATTATCGACTTCCTCATTGACCTGGAAATATGTTGATCTGGAATATTTTGCAGAATATTCTTCCCCACACTGCTTATTATATCACAGTTTCTCCTGGTTTCTGTTAGGATAACTGAAGTTCCTCATTATCAGTACTCAATGGATCTTTCTCGCTCTGTAATTTCTTTGCAAATGTGATCCATTATATTTTTACAATCAGTTTGTGGACTATAGAATACACTAATAACATACTGAGATCCCTACTGATTCTGATGAAGTGCTTATGCCCAAAATGTTGCTTCTCCTGCTCCTTGGATGCTGCCAGACCTGTTGTGCTTTGCCAGCACTACACTCTCGACTGATCTTCAATATCTGCAGTCCTCACTTTGTCCTTATTGATCAACCAAATTGATTGTTATTGTCCCTTTTGGATGATTGTCTCTTTCTCTCTCTCTCTTTCCCCCTTCAGCACTGCAATATTCTCCTCTTCTTTTTTTCTCTATTGTTCATGAACACTATGTATCTAGAAATGTCTAGAAACCAATTCCCTATTATCTAGATAATTTGAATGGAGTATGCCTCAGGGCTCATGCAGAGAGTAGCCTAATATGCTGACTGCCCCCAGAAAAATTAACATAGGTCAGCATAGCACCACTAATGAGCAAACTATTTATCAGTGGAAAAGGGTAAGGAAGACCATTGTTCCAATCTCTGCAGAAACTGTTTTTAAAGGAAATAAATTTCTCAGTGAGAAATAAAAATAAAATATTCTATCTCATAATTTAATAGTTTTATGGGCACAATCAGCTAAAGTTAACATAAATTAAACATTACATATCAGGAAGAAAAAAAGTGAACACTTTGGGCCAAAAAATGATCTGAGAAATTTGTTCTTATTTCCCACAGGAATGAACAAACTCTAGGTGCATCCATTGTAAAAATAATTGCAGATATCCTTCCCCTGCCTCTGGAACTTGAGATCTCCTCAGTTCCCTTGAACTTATCCAGATTACAGAGAGTCCATTTCTTTCCTATATGTTTGGAAGTCATCAATTTTGTAAGTCACCAATTCTCTGTGAATGGCACTATGTATGGAATCCAATCTAACTTTAACATAGACTGCTATTCCTTTGTTTTTAATTCCTAATGAATTAATTAATTCCTAATTAATTCCTAACCCAACTGTTTTGCTTCTTTTTGAATACCTCATGATACCACTTTGAATTCCATGTCTCTCCAAAAAAGGGGAGAAAGAAGTCCTCTAATCTTTTCCTTCTAATATAAGACATCCTCTGATGATCATCGTCTTGATCTTCTCTTAAACCTTGCTATGCCCTGCTGTGTGATGGGGCCAAATTTGATCTTCCATTTAATGTAAATGGATATAAAATCTGATGCTATTGGTCAATAACTTTACAAACAGAGCTTTCTGCCAATATTGCTTCAGTCTTGGAGTGCCTGATGATGATGTACACCTTATTGATGTACTTAAAGTTAATAGGCTTTTCCACTTGAATGATATTAAAATGTTTGTAACAAAACAATAGTTTTGCAGGCAAAAGGAATAAAAAAATTTCTGCGAATTTCTTTTAATCCCTATATATTAAAGAAAGGAAAAGTACACAACAGTTTACTTTGCTGTGTTAATTTTCCAACGTTTTATATAATGTAACTTGAGCATTCATATCCAATTTTAAATGGGGCATCTTATAAAAAGAACTTTATGTGCACTTTAGGAAAAGTGGTGTTGGAGATTTTCACCGTGCATTGTGTATCCACTCTGATAAGACTTTTCAGGAGTGCCTCAGTATTTCTCCATGAATGTAAAAGAAAACATCAGTGCAGTGTGCTGCACAAATTTGTCATAGAGATGAACCTCACACAAAAAAAGTTGGATCTACACGCAGTAACAAGGGAGAATGCAACATAGACGTAAGGCTGCAGCTGCAATGCTAGTAATTACTCAAACCTCAAGTGAAACTGAGATTATTCACTGCATGCTTCTGTGGTACGCATTTGTAATTGGAGACAATATTACAAATGGTAGCTCCTACCTTGAGAGAAAATTAAGTCTCAAGTGTATATGTTCATGTTGGTCTGCATCTTAAATACAAAACTTAATTCCTGTGCAATAAACGGCAAGTTGCCTCAAGTGTCAAAGAGCATGTAAACTGTTCAAGTTAATGTGGTGTAAGTGTTCAATACTTTTGCCCCTCTGGTACTTAATTAGCCTTGTAATACATGAAACCCCACATGCAGCGTTTAATGTGCCTCTATATTAATGATTAACAGTGGCAGCTGCTCATACACTAAACTGAGTCAGAGATTGAACTCTGTGCTCTGCAGCTGATTTATATGGGGCCCCCTGTGCTGTCTCTGAAGGCTTGATTTCTTTGAGATGGGCCCTGCAACCACTTTGTGTGGGCCTGTATATCATAGCTTAGTCATTGACATTATTATCATTCACTAACTCCTACAGTCCTGACTACTGTCAGTCCTGGAGGCCATTGGTTCATAGGAGCAAACGATCTTCCTGATAATAGGAAAGCAGGCCTCAATGAAACTTGAAATATCATTTTCATTTTGATATCTTTGGGGATTATCTATATAGCCAAAGTCCTTGGTCAAATAGTCAAAAGTATTTCCTATCTGTAGCTTCAACCAATGTGAGCATTAATGAGGTCTAATTGCTGTGTAAGAGGCCTAAACAGTTTCTGTTAATGTTCAAATCATTTCTACTTAAGAGCAATTTCCAATACAATCATTTATCCATCGGTTTTACTTATATAAGTAAGGTGCAATGTTTTCTGCTGGTAAACTGTCCACTGTGGTATACTTTCAATACAATTCAAAATAGCTTTTAGCAAATAAGAATTTCAATCTGCATTTCAGCATGATACAAAGTAGGAATTATTTGTACTTAGCAGGTAATTAATCTTCCACTATATTCACAGTAAACCAGCATGGTCCAAAGTTTTACCTCTGTTTGAATTGGCTCATATGTTTACTCAATGTCAAAGCCTTTTCTTAGCATTGCCACTCTATATTCCACCACTTGATAGTCATTGAAATGTTATTGCAAACTTAAGGAGCATGAATTAATCTATCCAGTACTTAGTTTGGCTCACATTACAATTAACATCATTTAATTAAAATGTCTGGATATTCATATTATTCCTTTCTATCCTAGCAGTCAGAAGGTGAAGTTAAAAGCTTCTCAATGTAGCTGTTACATAACCTCAAATGATATTCATTAATTCGACTGAGTGTTATATTATTATATGATTTGTAAAGATCAAGGAACTAATTGTTGTATATATGCATATCCTGTAATGTCTTGTTCTCTTTTGCACTACATTAATGTGCCAGTGACAATGCGTCAGTCTAATAGTTTACTAGTCATGTGGAAAACAGCAAGAAACAGTCTTGATTAAACTCCGTAGTTGGAATCTAAAGTACAATCAAATAATGGGAGTCACAAAACACAACATGATGGCACAGGTGTCTATTCGTAAAAACCTGAACATTTTAATTAAACTCAATACAGGAATCCAGTGAAAAATTAGCCTATATTAATTCCAGGAAAGAAAAACCTGTTCTGAAGAACATGTGTATTGGACTCGAAGTGTTAACTCTATTTCTCTCTCTTCAGGTGCTGGGAGACCTGCTAAGTTTCAGATTCTAGTGTCTGCCATGTTTTGTTTTAAGTATATTGTAGAAAAAATGAGATGGCCACACAGCTGCAGCTAATGTTGACTTGGGAGCTTTATAACATTGCAGAGGCATTTGAGAAGTTTAAACAGAGCTAAGACTGGCATTAAGTAGCTTTATAAGAGCACTTCTAAAAAGAAAAGGGTGGGTCAAATCCTTTTGTGGACAAGAGGAAAAGATTGAAATTAGAAATTAGTAATCAAAGGAAGGCAACAGTGTAAAACCAGATAATTTCTTTGGAAAATTCAGCATACATCTCCAGCCACAAACAAATCAATGGCATGACTAATCTGAACTTCTAGGCCTGAACAGGAATCAGGTAAGCCTGTTGGCAATTTCCTAACAAAACTGAAAAATATGAACAAAAATGTAAATGCAAGAATCCAAATGAAAGCCTGCTGAGCTAGCTCATTGAGGTTCAGTTCAATTCGTAGGAGAAAGATACTGAGAATACTGAGAAAGGAGCTGAACAGCTCAAATTTTAAAGTTGTGCTTATTTTAAAAATAGAAATTGCACAAAGTAGTGCTTTTCCTAGTGCACAGTAATGAGTTGTTATTTGCTAGAAACAGGTCTGATTGGGCCAACTTCCCCTTTTAGAAATGAAAGGGAATTGAATCATTATGTGCTGTGTTTTTGATTGCCTATCTACCCTACCAATGTGGGAAGATGGCATATGGCTCCATCAGTGGCAGATACAAGCACTCATGAGGTCAGCTGAGTTTCTTCACTGCATGTTGTTTTCAGTTCATGCAAGCCATATCAAAACTGCAGTCTACACTGATGTGTCACATTAAGATGTCCTTTGTACTGTATCACTGCAGTGTGTGTGATATTTGGTATTCAATGAAGGATGAACACATAGATCTAGGCAAAAGAAAAATCCAGAAGTAGGATCCTTCCTGCTCAAAGTTGAAATTCACATTCACTGGTTCTGATGAAAATTGCTAAAAGCAGTTTGTTGTTTGCATTAAAGGGGCAAGGCCACTTTAGATTTGGTACTGGGTAATGAACCCGGCCAGGTATTAGATTTGGAGGTAGGTGAGCACTTTGGTGATAGTGACCACAATGCAGTTATGTTTGCTTTAGTGATGGAAAGGGATAGGTATATAGTGCCGGGCAAGAGTTATAGGTGGGGGAAAGGCAATTATGATGCGATTAGCCAAGATTTAGGATGCTTAGGATTGGGAAGAAAACTGCATGGATGGACACAATTGAAATGTGGAGCTTATTCAAGGAACAGCGACTGCGGGTCCTTGGTAAGTATGTACCAGTCAGGCAGGGAGGAAGTTGTTGAGTGCGGGAGCCATGGTTTACTAAGGAAGTTGAAACTCTTGTCAAGAGGAAGAAGGCTTATGCTAGGATGAGATGTGATGGCTCAGTTAGGGTGCTTGACAGTTACAAGTTAGCCAAGAAAGACCTGAAGAGAGAGATAAGAAGTGCCAGGGGGATATGAGAAGTAATTGGCGGATAGGATCAAGGAAAACTCTAAGGCTTTTGAAGGTATATCAGGAATAAAAGAATGACTAGAGTGAGATTTGGGCCAATCAAGCATAGTAATGGGAAGTTGTGCGTGGAGTCAGAGGAGATAGAGGAAGCGCTAAATGAATACTTTTCATCATTAGTCACACTAGAAAAAGACATCATGGTTGAGGAGAATACTGAGATACAGGCTACCAGACTTGATGGGATTGAGGTGCATAAGGAGGAGGTGTTATCAATTCTGGGAAGTGTGGAAATAGATAAGTCTGCTGGGCCAGATGGGATTTATTCTAGAATTCTCTGGGAATGCAGAGAGGAAATCACTGAGTCTTTGGCTTTGACCTTTATGTTGCCATTGTCTATAGGAATAGTGCCAGAAGACTGGAGGATAACAAATGTTGTTCCCTTGTTCAAGAAGGGGAGTAGAGACAACCGTGAGCCTTACTTCGGTTGTAGGTAGAGTGTTGGAAAGGTATATAAGAGATAGGATTTATAATCATCTAGAGATGAATACGTTGGTTAGGGATAGTCAACACAATTTTGTGAAGGGTAGGTCATGCCTCACAAACCTTATTGAGTTCTTTGAGTAGGTGACCAAACAGGTAGATGAGGGTAAAGCAGTTGATGTGTATATGGATTTCAGTAAGTTGTTTAATAAGGCTCCTCGTGGTAGGCTATTGCACAAAATACAGAGGCATAGGATTGAGGGTGATTTAGCGGTTTGGATCAGAAATTTGCTAGCTGAAAGAAGACAGAGGTGGTGGTTGATGGGAAATGTTCATCCTGGAGTTCAGTTACTAGTGGGACACCTGAGGTACCTGGGGTAGCTGTTGTTTGTCATTTTTATAAATGACCTGGATGAGGGCATAGAAGGATGGATTTGTAAATTTGTAGATGACATTAAGGTTGGTAGAGTTGTGGATAGTGACAAAGGATGTTTTAGATTACAGAGAGACATAGATAAGCTGCAGAGCTGGGTTGAGAGGTGGCAAATGGAGTTCAATGCGGAAACGTGTGAGGTGATTTACTTTGGAAGGAGTAACCAGAATGCAGAGTACTGAGCTAATGAGAGTGTATACGAGCAGAGAGATCTTGGTGTCCAGGTACATACATCCTTGAAAGCTGCTACTCAGGTTGACAGGGTTGTTAAGAAAGCATATGGTGTGTTAGCTTTTATTGGTAGAGGGATTGAGTTTTGGAACCATGGGATCATGCTGCAGTCACATTTGGAGTATTGCATACAGTTCTGGTCACCATATTATAGGAAGGATGTGAAAGCTTTGGAAAGGGTGCAGAGGAGATTTACTAGGATGTTGCCTAGTATGGAAGGAAAGTCTTACAAGGAAAGGCTGAGGGACTTGAGGCTGTTTTCGTTGGAGAGAAGAAGATTGAGAAGTGACTTAATTGAGACATGTAAGATAATCAGATAATAGACAATAGACAATAGGTGCAGGAAGAGGCCATTCAGCCCTTCGAGCCTGCACCGCCATTCAATATGATCATGGCTGATCATTCCTAATCAGTATCCACTCCCTGCCTTATCTGCATAATCCTTGATTCCACTATCTTTGAGACCTCTATCCAACTCTTTCTTAAATGAATCCAGAGACTGGACCTCCACTGTCCTCTGGGGCAGAGCATTCCACACAGCCCCCACTCTCTGGGTGAAGAAGTTTCTCCTCATCTCTGTCCTAAATGGTCTACCCCGTATTTTTAAGCTGTGTCCTCTGGATCGGCACTCACCCATCAGAGGAAACACGTTTCCTGCTGCCAGAGTGTCCAATCCTTTCATAATCTTATACGTCTCAATCAGATCCCCTCTCAGTCTTCTAAACTCAAGGGTATACAAGCCCAGTCGCTTCAGTCTTTCAGTGTCAGGTAATCCCTCCATTCCAGGAATTGACCTCATGAACCTATGCTGCACTCCCTCAATAGCCAGAATGTCTTTCCTCAAATTTGGCGACCAGAACTACACACAGTACTCCAGGTGTGGTCTCACCAGAGCCCTGTACAGCTGCAGAAGCACCTCATTGCTTCTATATTCAATCCCTCTTGTTATGAAGGCCAGCATGCTATTAGTCTTCTTCACTACCTGCTGTACCTGCATGCTTGCCTTCATTGACTAGTGTACAAGAACACCCAGATGTCTCTGTACTGCCTCTTTACCTAAATTAATTCCATTGAGGTAGTAATCTACCTTCCTGTTCTTGCCACCAAAGTGGATAACCATACATTTATCCACATTAAACTGCATCTGCCATGCATCTGCCCACTCACCTAACTTGTCCAGGTCACCCTGTAATCTCCTAACATCCACAGCACATTTCACCCTGCCACCCAGCTTTGTATCATTAGCAAATTTGCTAATGTTATTGCTGATACCATCTTCCATATCATTAACATATATTGTAAAAAGCTGCGGTCCCAGCACGGATCCCTGCGGTACCCCATTGGTCACTGCCTGCCATTTCCTATCAGCCAACCAATTTTCAATCCAATCTAGTACTTTGCCCCCAATACCATGCGCCCTAAGTTTACTCACTAACCTCCTATGTGGAACTTTATCAAAAGCTTTCTGAAAGTCCAGGTACACTACATCTACTGGATCTCCCTCGTCCATCTTCAGAGTTACATTCTCAAAAAACTCCAGAAGATTAGTCAAGCATGATTTCCCCTTCATAAATCCATGCTGACTCCGTCCTTCCTGTTACTACTGTCCAGATGTGCCGTAATCTCATTCTTTATAATAGACTCCAGCATCTTTCCCACCACTGAGGTCAGACTAACTGGTCTATAATTTCCTGCTTTCTCTCTCCCACCTTTCTTAAAAAGTGGTATAACTTTAGCTACTCTCCAATCCTCAGGTACCGATCCTGAATCTATTGAATTCTGGAAAATCATCACCAATGCATCCACGATTTCCCGAGCCACCTCCTTCAGTACCCTGGGATGTAGACCATCAGGCCCCGGGGATTATCAACCTTTAGACCTAACAGTCTCTCCAACACCAAATCCTGGCAAATACAGATTCCCTTAAGTTCAGGTCCTTCAGTCACTGTTACCTCAGGGAGATTGCTTGCGTCTTCCCCAGTGAACACAGATCTGAAGTACCCATTTAATTCTTCTGCCATTTCTTTGTTCCCTGTAATATATTCCCCTGTTTCTGTCTTCAGGGGCCCAATTTTAGTCCTAACCATTTTTTTGCCTTGCACATACTTGAAAAAGCTTTTACTATCCTCCTTTATATTATTGGCCAGTTTACCTTCGTACCTCATTTTTCCTCGTTAGGTTCGATAGGTTCGATAGGTTGGACAGCGAGAGTCTTTTTCCTCGGATGGTGATGGCTAACACGAGGGGACATAGCTTTAAATTGAGAGGTGATAGATATAGGTCAGATGTCAGAGAGTAGCAGGAGCATGGAATGCACTGCCTGCAGTAGTAGTAGACTTTAAGGGCATTTAAATGGTCATTGGATAGGCATATGGACCTGAATGGAACAGTGTAGGTTAGATGGCTTTCAGATTGGCTCCACAGGCCAGTGCAACATCGAGGGCCCAAGGGTCTGTACTGCGCTGTAATGTTCTATGTTCTAAAGTTTTGTCAGAGAGCAGAATGAAACCAAGTGTTATCTGACCATCAGGAAATAAAAGACTGTTCCTGGGATTGAGTGAATGAGAGGGTGTTTTTAGTATTTTAGTATAGCTAAAATAGTACTGTGTGTATTTGCTGTTAAGTTGTGCCTATTGTATCACAAAAGATATTGGGGGAAAGCAAGTAACTACCATAACAACAGTTACATACTACGTTCCCTCTAACTCTGCCACTGCTCAGTTCTCCGAAATTCATGCATAGTAGCAATTCCCAAAACCGAAAGTCAATGACTCAATACACTGATTAACTGTGAACTTGGCTTGTACATCCCCCTTTTACAGCATGTAAATCTCCTCAGGACCCTTTCCAAATTTTTCACATCCTTCCTATAATATGGTGACCAAAACTGTTCGCAATACTCCAAATGTGACTGCAGCATGATCCCATGGTTCCAAAACTCAATCCCTTTGCCAATAAAAGCTAACACACCATATGCTTCGGAGGTCCATTGGTTCCATGAGATTTCATGTCACACAGGAAATATGAGAGAAAATGTCAGTTGTAAATGGACCCCAACTTCCAACAATATAAGTTATAAAAGTGGAGTCGCAGGTAGTTCGGATAGTGAAGAAGATGTTTGGAATGCTTTCCTTTATTGGTCGGAGTATTGAGTACAGGAGTTGGGAGGTCATGTTGCGGCTGTACAGGACATTAGATAGGCCACTGTTGGAATATTGCGTGCAATTCTGGTCTTCTTCCTATCGGAAAGATGTTGTGAAACTGGAAAGGGTTCAGAAAAGATTTACAAAGATGTTGCCAGGGTTGAAGGATCTGAGCTACAGGGAGAGGCTGAACAGGCTGGGGCTGTTTTCCCTCGAGCATCGGAGGCTGAGGGGTGACCTTATAGAGGTTTACAAAATTATGAGGGACATGGATAGGGTAAATAGACAAAGTCTTTTCCCTGGGATCAGGGAGTCCAGAACTAAAGGGCATAGGTTTAGGGTGAGAAAGGAAAGATATAAAAGAGACCTAAGGGGCAACTTTTTCACGCATAGGGTGGTACGTGTATGAAATGAGCTGCCAGAGGATGTGGTGGAGACTGGTACAATTGCAACATTTAAGAGGCATTGGATGGGTACATGAATAGGAAGGGTTTGGAGGGATATGGGCCGGGTGCTGGCAGGTGGGACTAGATTGGGTTGGGATATCTGGTCGGCATGGACAGGTTGGACTGAAGGGTCTGTTTCCATGCTGTACATCTCTAGGACTCTAAGTTGGCTTTCATGTCTGGAATTGTATCTGATAAAATGACAATGTTACCGAGTTGAATAAGTGCAAGAATGAAAAGATCATGGATCCTTTTGTCTTGGCACAAAATAATAAAGAAGATTCTTTCAGAACCACAGTGTTCTCCTCTGGCATGATTTGAGGAAATGAAAAATCCACCAAGGAGTCAAGGCATTCAACAGTGGCATTGGTACCAAGGGGCATCCTCAGTAAAGGGTATCTGAGAAATCAAGAGTCTGCCAAGGTTCCATAATGAAACTGATCTCTCCCTGAATATTGCATTGTCAAAAAGCAAACTTTCAACCAACTGAGTTGTCAGTCATTTATAAACTTGAGACTTGGTGTCAGATGTGCTAGTTACAAATCTATTTTATTTATTTGAAACAATCTTATAAAGCACTTAACAGCAGAAAAAGAATCTTTACTGAAGACATATAAGGCAGACTCAAATGACAGATGATGGAAAACAAAAGTTCTAAGGTCGAGTTTATTGGCAAGTTCAGGAACAAGATTTTTGTATAATCTCTGAATTATCCTCAACCAGCAATTCCTGATTTTGTTAAACTGCCTGTCTGTCATGTTTGACTGGTGAAATGAAGTTAAACTTTCTTTTCAAGGTAAGGTACATAACATTTTTAGCATATGTAAAAAACAGAATTCTGTCAGAAGAGTATTTCTTTAACAGGTATGCAGCACGGCAATGTAAATGTGTGGCCTGCATTGTCATCTTCTAACACAAACTGCTTTATGGTCCTACAAGTTCAGTCATGATCCTATTGAATGGTGGATCAGGCTTGATAAGCTGATAGCCTACTCCTGTTCCTATTTCTTATCGTCTTGTGGTCTAAGTTAAAGATACCATTCTGAAACATTTGTCTCAGCTTTGCAGAATATTCAGTCAATGTTTTCCTAAAAAGAGAGATAAATTAATTGCAGGATTTTGCTGGGATTTGAAACCCATTTTCTGAATATGCATCAAAGATCAAAGTGGCAAAGTCTAACATAGAAGAAGAGCAGTCATGGGACTTGAAAGATTGACTCTGTTTCTCTCTCCAAAGGTACAGCTGGGCCTGCTGAGTTTCTTCAGCACTTTCTATTTTTATTTTATATTTCCAGCATTTGCAGTATTGATTTTTATTTATCCATGGGATGTGGGCATTGCTGGCTGGGCCATCACTTATTGCCCACCCCTAATTGCCCAGGGGGCAGTTAAGAGTCAACCACATGGATCTGGAATCATGTATAGGCCAGACCAGTTGAAGATGGCAGATTTCTTGTACTAATGGACATTAGCAAATCAGATGGTTTTTTTTCCCAACAATGAGCAACAGTTCCATGGCCACCATTTTTTCTTTACTCATTCATATTCTAACAGCTGCCATGGCAAGATTAGAACCCAGGTGCCCAAGTCATGACCTGAGTCTCTGCATTAATAATTTAGTGATAAAATTGCCTGCCCTATTTTGTTTTTACATATCTTCAACCTGTACCATGTAAGTATCTGACTAATGCATTTGAGCTTAGAGGGTCCTCTCATCATTTTACCTTACAACCTGTGTTGCTGTCATAAAGACAGCCTCTATTTTTCTGTCCATTATGATTCTCCCTGGAGTCATATTGTTTCTCCCTCTGCAGGTGCTACCTGTTGAGTTTCTCCAGCATCTTCTGCATTAATTCCTGATCTCCAGCAGGGCAGTATTTTGCTTTTATTTGAGACCACAACACCGTGTTGATGCTGTTTTGAGAGATAGTTGTAAATTCTTGTGGCATGATTGGCTCTACATTTAAAAGTTATTACAAAGAGTTGTCAAAATACTTGTCCAGTTTGGATGACTTGGACTCTCATTACTTACTTATATCAAAATCAACTATAAAAGCAGCTTGAAAATAAATAGTGAGGTTGAAACTGACCAAGAACCCATAAATTGTATTCCCAGCAAATAGGCTCAACAACTCACCAAGATGGTGTTACTTATCCAGTATGTTATGATCCCTGTAGAGACTGATAACTTGAGTTCCAGTGACTGACTGAATAGATTGCACACAGCAAAATTTCAAGTTCTATGATTTCAACTGTAACAAACAATCAGCTGAACACTAGTTAGTAGGCAATTAATACCCTAAATTAGATAAAAGTTATTCCTCCATTTATTTTTTTAATATGTCGAAGAACACAACATTTAAAAGACATTTGGATAAGTACATGAGTATGGATGGTTGGAGGGATATCGGCCAAATGCAGGCAAGTGGAACTAGTTTAATTTGGGATTATGACCCTGCATTGGTATGAATTGGTTAGTTACTGTATAACACCATACTGGTGTTATAATTCACTACCTGCTATTGACAGCAATCAGTCCATCATTGCTCCCAGGTTCCAATGTTGTTTTGCCAAGTCATAATGTCAAGTGACTATCAAAAGCTGCTTCCTTTAGTTTTTGGAGAAGTTCTGCCTAAAGTTAGCCCTCTCCAGGTTATTTTCTGTGCACTTGCCATGTATATTCAGGATTCCATACATTGCAATGCAGGGTCAAAATCTTGAAACCCCACCCCCAACCTACCACCTTCCCTAATAACACTATAGGTGTATCTACTGTCCAAGGACACAAGAAGACAGCTTCTAACCACCTTGAGGGCAATTAGGGATGGCAATTAATGACGGCCAAGTCCAGTGATTCCTATTTCCCATGAATGAGCAAAACAAGTGTCTCCTTGAGCAGAGACACTTTTCTCCTGCATTTCTGCTAACAAACTGAACACACTTTCCTCTTTGGTGAGCCCAAGATAACTACAGTCCTTGATCTGTGCGGTTTCCCTCTCTCTCTCTTTCTGTCCAAAGTCTTGGAGGCAGAAAGCCTCCTCAGTGATGTTTGCCCTGGTTTCAGCTGTGAGAACTTTGCAACTTGCTCAGCAAGCCCCAACCTGTTCCTATGGTAACTAAGCTAACTGGTTTACACCAAAGTTAAATGGATAACATTTAGTCAGACCTGCATCAGAGAATATTTTCCAACCCGGATTAGAAGATCAGGCCGGTGTTTAATCTGTATCAAGAAAATATATTTAATAGCAAGGAATCCAAGTCTAGTTGATGTGAATCCTTACAGCGCCTTCTCGCTCCTGAACTAGATTTTATTTTGCAACTGTGAAGAGGAAGCAGAGTTAAAGTTTTATGTCCAGTGACCTCTCTTCAGAACTGAAGAAGGTCACTGGACTTGAAATGTTAATTCTATCTTCTCTCCACAGATGCCACCAGACCTGCTGAGCTTTGGACTTTGTTTTACTGTAAAAAATGTGCAAGTTAGGTGGATTGGCCATGCTAAATTGTCCGTAGTGCCCAGGGATGTGCAGGCTAGGTGGATTAGCCATGGGAACTGTGGGTTTACAGGGTTAGGGTAGGGAGGGTGGGTCTGGATGAGGTGTTCTTTGGTGGATCAGTGTAGAGTTGATGGACAGAATATCCTGCTTCCACACTCTAGGGACTCTATGATTCTATGATTTCTGTTTTTGCTTCTGCATCAGCAGTTCTTACGGTATTTCATTTTGCTACGAATGGCTTCACTTTCCAAGATGCATTGTAGGAAATCTCCTATTCCACTCTGAGTATATTTTATTGCTTTTCTGTGTTCTGAATTAGAAAATTCTACACTCAGTTTGGCCTGACTAGCTTTATTAAGAACAATATTACAGTCCTTCTTTTGAATAACAGCAATTGGAACCAGATCTCGAAGGCATTCCCTGTCTAAATGCTTCTTTATTTTAGGATTCATTCATTTTCTTTGTTCTTCTTTAAAACTAGACAATATCTTGTCATCAGGATGGTAACAGTCTTATAGCAATCCAGTTCAGGCTTAAATTCTGGACCTCTCATCTTTTCATGGCTATAGGGGTTTTTTAGTGACCAAATCAAGACAGGAGGTTACAGCCCTCCATATTGGTGAATTTTCCTTGTTTTAATGCAGCATCACTGTTCACTTTAAGTGTTCCTCCAGAAGAAGTAGGCTTAACAGTGCCTGCTGAGTAAAATCCTCCTTAGTTGTTTTAAATAATTCATTAAAAATATTTCGAGGATCAGCCTGAAGGTTTTGATTGTCTATGTTTCACAACATGTTCTAATTTCTTACAGCTTTTTGTTTTCCCATTCTGAATGAGCTTTGTCCAATTATTGTCTCACAAGGCAATAGGTTTGTCATTCTGAAGTTGTAATTTATGCACAAAGATTACCATCTATAAGAATATTCTTCCTTACCTCCATGCTATCAATATTAGATATGGCAGAGTCTTTACGTTTTAAATCCTTTGCCCTGTTCCACCATCAGCTTCAACATTGCTGCTGTCTGTTTTGATACCTTTGGTTTTGGACTTGTCTAGATTTAATTTTAAATTTAATTCAGCCAGGTCCAATGCATTTCCAGCTGATTTTAACGCTTTGCTCTCAGCCTGATATTCTAATCTCTTTAATCTCACAAGTCCAAACTTTTTGACACTTTGGACATATCTCAAATTGGAACAATAATTTCCACAGTAGGAGTAGAGATAGTTTCAGATCTTTGCACATTACTTGATTTCTTTTATAGATTTCCAATTCAAAATGTTACACTGCACTGAGGTGACACTGCTGAAGGACTGTATTACTGGTGAGAGATCATTTCTTCGTATGAAATGAACACCATTAACATGCAACTTCAGTAAAATTCCCATGACTACATTATATAAATTAAGACACAGTTTTAATTTTGTTATGCAATGGAACAACTGAATAAGCTCCAAGAATATCCTTAATGCATTCCTAAGCAGTTAATAAAGAAATTTCAATTCACCCACCACCATCAGTGACTGATTTGACCAACATCTCTAAGAATATTAATTGTTTGCCCATTTTACTGGCAAATGTGGACTTCTCACCTCTGAATACAAATTCCTTCAAATCCTCTGTTTTGATTTTTCCACTGGTAACTACATTCAAGGCTATTGGTTTGTCATCGGCGCCATCTACTGATACAAGGTTTTCTGCATGCAATCCATTTTGGTTTTTAATTTACAAATAATCTGCCTTCAGATGTCTTTTCTTAGGACAAACATAACACGCCGGTCGCTTTGTATCGCCTTTATCCTTCACACAATATTTTATGACTCTGAGGAGCATCCCTCTTTTAATTCTGCTATCTTTTAAATGCAACCAGTTTTCTACATTCTAATGACTGCAACCAAACAGACCTCTCCAGCTTCCTCTTGGGTTTGTAAGCAACAGGCTCATGCTGCTCACATGTCATGAGAGATGTTGTAATCAACAGCTATTATTGCAGTAGCCCTTAGCCTAGATTGTTTTTGAGCTTCTTGGTGGGATTGTATTCTGAAGGGGTCATTTTATTTAACTTCTTTCACTAACTAGGATCTCTAGAAAATCTTGCTCCATTTTCTCAGCCATATTTCACCTGTTGAATGTAACTTCCTTTCCTCTGACAAATTTCATTAAAATCTATCCTGTCTTTTCCTCAGATTCTTAAATCATTGTCTGGAAGCTTTGGTATTAACTCCTATCAGTTTAGAACAACAGTTTTCGTAATATAATCATTAGATTATACATCTGAAAGCAATGAGTATTCCAAATGATTTCCTCCATGAAAATGTTTTGATATAAAACTGTCTGGTTTCTTTATCCTAATTTTCTCAAATGACACAAAATAAATTTTAACTTCTACCTCATTGAATTTAGGATCTAGGTGAATATTCTTTGCCAAATCAAACCCAGAAGTTAAATCCAAATCATCATTGTATTTCCCTGTCTTCCTGTTCGGTAATTGATGTAATCATGTTTTCATTTCAATGAATATAGTGGAAACAATTGTGAAATTTTGTTTGTCTAAATTCGGACAGATTCCTGTGTGCCTATTTCCAGTCCAGCAAAGAGCAATTCTGTTATGATCTTTGTAGAGAGATATCCTTTTGTATATCTGAATTCTGCATTCTGTCTCTATTTAAATAACATCTTACTTGCCTATTCTGTCAGCCAAAAAAGACGTGGCCTTTTTCTGCATTATATTTCATTTTAAATTTTTGCTCACTCACTTAATCTAACTATATCTCCTTGCAGACTTCTTATGCCTGCTTCACCACAACTTTCCTACCCTGCATTATAGCATCAGCAAATTTAGCCATCCTGAATTCAGTTATTAAGGTAGTTATTTATATAGATTATAAGTAAATGTGGCACTAACACTGATCCCTGAGGCATATTACTTGCCACATCATAAACTAATCCATCATTATGTTTAACGTCTAAACGTTAAAAGTTCTCCCCATTCTCCCCACTTCTTCCCATTTTGCTAAGATGTAATATTGAGTGATCCTTCAAAAGTCATTTTGTTTTCAGTTTCTGGAGCAATTACAAACCAAATACCAATAGTAAGGCTTAGTCTGGTCATTTTATAAACCAACCGACTCCCGCAGCTACCTAGACTACACCTCCTCCCACCCCACCCCTGTAAAAACGCCATCCCATATTCCCAATTCCTTCGTCTCCGCCGCATCTGCTCCCAGGAGGACCAGTTCCAATACCGTACAGCCCAGATGGCCTCCTTCTTCAAGGACCGCAGTTTCCCCCCAGATGTAATCGACGATATTCTCCGCCACATCTCCTCCACTTCCCGCTCCTCTGCCCTTGACCCCGCCCCTCCAACCACCACCAGGGCAGAACCCCACTGGTTCTCACCTACCACCCCACCAACCTCCATATACATCGTATCATCCATCATCATTTCCGTCACCTCCAAACGGACCCCACCACCAGGGATATATTTCCCTCCCCTCCCCTATCAGCGTTCCAAAAAGACCACTCCCTCCGTGACTCCCTCGTCAGGTCCACACACCCCACTAACCCAACCTCCACTCCTGGCACCTTCCCCTGCAACCGCAAGAAATGCAAAACTTGCGCCCACACCTCCCCTCTTACTTCCCTCCAAGGCCCCAAGGGATCCTTCCATATCCACCACAAATTCACCTGCACCTCCAGACACATCATTTACTGTATCTGCTGCACCCGATGTGGCCTCCTCTATATTGGGGAGACAGGCTGCCTACTTGTGGAACGTTTCAGAGAACATCTCTGGGATACCTGGACCAACCAACCCAACCACCCCATGGCTCAACACTTCAACTCCCCCTCCCACTCCACCAAGGACATGCAGGTCCTTGGACTCCTCCATCGCCAGACCATAGCAACACGATGGCTGGAGGAAGAGCGCCTCATCTTCCGCCTAGGAACCCTCCAACCACAAGGGATGAACTCAAATTTCTCCAGTTTCCTCATTTCCCTTCCCCCCACCTTGTCTCAGTCTAATCCTTCGAACTCAGCACAGTCTTCCTAACCTGCAATCTTCTTCCTGACCTCTCCGCCCCCACCCCCACTCCGGCCTATCACCCTCACCTTGACCTCCTTCCACCTATCACATTTCCAATGCCCCTCCCTCAAGTCCCTCCTCCCTACCTTTTATCTTAGCCTGCTGGACACACTTTCCTCATTCCTGAAGAAGGGCTCATGCCCAAAACGTTGACTCTCCTGCTCCTTGGATGCTGCCTGACCTGCTGCGCTTTTCCAGCAACACATTTTCAGCTCTGGTCATTCTGTCCAGCCTCGGCCATGCCAGGAATCATCTGCTAGATTCCGTAGATTGCCATGGATGTATCTCTTTGACCAGAGACAATCTTGCTTTCCTTGTTTCTTCTTGATTGCTCACAAGAGACACAAACTCCTCTCTGGTGACCACACAGTCTTTTCACTCTCTGTGAGACAATCCTCTCACTCTTCCTGTTTGAAATCTTGGAGTCAGATATAAGAATTTTGCAATTTCAAAACTGTCCCCATGGTAACAAATCCATGAAATCTAACATTGGACAGAGTTTTATAATCTTTTCACAATTCCTTTCCAGGATTTTCTAATATTACCTTAAATTAAAAAAAAATTAAACATAAGATTCTTACAAATTTCACATTTGTAATAAGTGAATCGATAACACAGAAACAAGCAATTCAGCTTAAAAAGGTCTTTTCTGGCATTTACACAAAACCCTCACATTCCTTTTCATTTAGTCACAAAACACACCCTCCTGTACTCCATGATGTATTTCCCCTGACATCCAACTGTTATTTGCCACATCTGCTTGGGATATATTTTACATATTTTCACCATTTGTTTGTGTGGAGAATTTTTCTTGAATTCCTAATACTATATCCTTTCAATTTTGGCATTATTCTTGCTGATCTTTGTTTTTCACCACATTCAAATTCTACTACATCTCTTTTATCATAGTTCAAAAAAATCACACAACACCAGGTTATAGTCCAATAGGTTGATTTGGAAGCACTAGCTTTCAAGGTGCTGCCCTTTCATCGTGTCTTTTATCATATATAGACCAGTCCTATTCATGGACTTAAGAATAGTTTGACCAAGTTTCTATGTAAATTTAATAGCACTTTTCTGCTTTTAATTATCTAGAAATGAATTCTGTGTTTTATTTGTTTTATTTCAAACGTCCTTGTAATTTGCTTCAATATTTTCGTGATTTGTGAATTTGTACTTTCGATCGTTTTGTTCATTTATCCATTTAGTTTCATATTATCCAAGCAGTTTGTGGCCTCCATATTCTTCTCAGAAAAATGCAGCATCTATACTAATCTAAATTGAAATTCATCTTTCATTTCACCAAGTTTATTATTGTCTTATACTTCATTGCATTATTTCTTTGTATAAAGAAACAACTTTAATATGATGTCTTCCACAGACTTTGAAATTATATTTGCAATTCCTCAGTCACAATATTGGTCCCCAATCCTGTGGAATGTCATTTTCTAATTTCTGCCAGTCCAAATAATTACCTTTAATCCCTACTTTCAATTTTGTTTTAGAGCCAGCCTGAAAATCATTCTGTAACCTGTCCATGGACTCCCCAACCTTAGTTGTGAGTTTAAATCCAGCTTATTCAGTTGTTTAGTACTGATACTGTATCATTTCACCTTGTCTTAAATAATATGTTTTATTAGCTAAGAAAATAACACTATCTTTATCAGATGTACAGGAGTGTAGGACTGATTGGATCAACCGCTTTGTTTACTCCATGCTCAGCCATTGACTTAAATAGATAAGAAAATGGTGTGCAGTAAAATGATGAATTATGATTTGATATCACGATTGATGGAGACTAATTTCATCCATTCTGAAAAAGATGTGACATGAATGTGAATCACAGAATTTTTAAGTGCAGAGGGAGACTATTCAGCTCATCATATTTGATGTTTTACCTTTGTGCTCATCTCTTGCCTTTTGCCGAAATGTCGACTCTCCTGCTCCTTGGATGCTGCCTGACCTGCTGTGCCTTTCCAGCAACACATTTTCAGCTCTGATCTCCAGCATCTGCAGTCCTCACTTTCTCCTCGAAGATTTTAACCTACTGCGAATCCTCTTGCAAGGATGCCTTCCTTGAAGAAGCTCTCTTCCTCCCTCTACAAGGATTTCAGTGAGTCCCTCTCTCACTGCACACCCCAGGTCATCTCCTCTGCACAGAAGCTCTTCAGCCACGTCCTCAAACAGACTCGCTACCACAGCCACATCTCCTTCCTCAGCACCTGCCTATGGAACCGACTGATCCCGCATTCCTGAAGAAGGGCTTATGCCTGAAACATCGATTCTCCTGTTCCTTGGATGCTGCCTGACCTGCTGCGCCTTTCCAGCAACACATTTTCAGCTGCCTTTTTCTATAGTCCTGCAAATTGTTCCTGTTTAAATAATCATCCAATACCCTCTTGGATGGTTTAGTTGAACCTACTTTAAATACACTTGCAGGCATTCTACACTCTAGCAACTCACTGACTGAAGAAATTTGTTCTCATCTTAGTTTTTTTTCAAAATGCTTTCGTGGGGGCAGGGATGGGGCCATTTGGAAACATTTGAAAGCATTTAGGAACTTCTGGACAAGACACCTCACCAAAGCAAGTTTAGTGCATTTTAGAAAACCACCGATAGACTGAATTCTGAGCCATTAAATGGCCTGTATAAGTTCTTTGATCTATTTTCACTAAGATTTGCAAACTGCAGAGCTGGATGCATGAATTATTTTTGATTACCATTGAACTGACAGAGAAAGTGCTGGAGAAGATATGAAAAGAGCATTATCAAAGATGTGTTCTGATGCTTATTATTTTGATGACATAAGAAAGATTAATATAAACAAAATTACTCAGACTCTATGGGGAAAATGATGTTGACAAAGACATTTTGCATGTTTGTAGGGTTCTCATATAGCTGCTTTTCACTTTTTTTGTGATCTAGAGAAGCTCATTTTTTATTGACATATCAACTGTAAAATGAGGAAAACTCTGCTGTATTTCATTTCACAATGTAAATTTTGAGAGGCCCATGTTGCAAAGTTTACCCTTAGTTGATTTCCAGAAAAAAACTCTATCGATCTGTTTCAGAACATTACATGCACTGGTTCACCTACTTATTGCTTTCTAAAAATGATACAATCATACATCATACAATACTATACTATGCTAACTTGTAGGTATGTATGAAATTAATATGAAATGGCTCTGTTTTTGTAAACTTTGAACTCCTGAAAGTATGATTCTGGGTTGGACACTTTGATAAGCTGCAATAAAATTCAATTAAAAAGACTTTGCCATCATATATTCTCTTGTGGTTATTTCTTCCTTTTAATATGCATCTCTTTGATGACACAATCTGAAAATCTAATGGCAGTTTTCACAAGTGCCTGAGTATATCCAATTCAACAACACTACCATCTCCAAAGCCATTGACATTCTACCTGATTGCCTGTTACAGTTGGATAAACCTTGTTTCCTCCACTTTATTGTTGGCAGGGATTAATTTAGACAAGCCTGGTAGTGGAGCAAGTGTCACTCATATCA
The DNA here is from genome assembly GCF_020745735.1 of Hemiscyllium ocellatum. Lineage (NCBI taxonomy): Eukaryota > Metazoa > Chordata > Chondrichthyes > Orectolobiformes > Hemiscylliidae > Hemiscyllium > Hemiscyllium ocellatum. The sequence continues at coordinate 96,663,554 of NC_083404.1, read as the reverse complement.
TGATCTATGACTGTACCCAAATGAGATTTGGTGGTCTACACATTACTTCTCTATCTATACTTGAAAATGAAATATTTTGTTTAAATGTGTACAATTTCATCATATATTTATCATGTTATGTTCAATCTTGAGGATTTATAACAATGTTAATTTTTTCCCCAAAATGTGTGCCAGAGTACTTATGTCTAAACTCTTCAACTTGGCAAGAATCTTTGTCATTGGTTCAGAAGAAACAAAAAGAAATAAACAGCTTATGAACAACCAAAATCAGCAAGGATTGAATTGAATTTCAAATCATATGATCAGTAATAATGTTAAGTTAGAATATATATTGATGTTTCAAGGAATTGCATTTAAGTAGATTAAATACAATATCAATATTACTGCTGGAATTGCATATTTAGTATCCTAATGAACAACAGCAGTACTCTGCTCAATTTGTGGTAAGGTCTAAGTTTTTAATTTTTTCTTTGTTTTATGATGTGGATGTGGTGAGCTGGGCCATCATTTATTGCCTGTCCTTAATTGCCCTGCAGAAGGCGATGGTGAGCTGCCTCCTTGAATTGCTGCAGCCCTTAGGGTGTTGGTATACTTACAGTACTGCTAGAAAGGGAGTTTCATGATTTTGCCCCATTGAAGGAGTGGCTGTGCATTTCCAAGTCAGTATGATGAGTGGCTTGGAGGCGATGGTGTTGCCATATATTGCTGACCTTGTCCTTTCAGGTGGAAGACGTCACGGGTTTGTAAGGTGCTTCTAAGGAATCTTGGTGAGTTGTTGCAGTGCGCCTTGTAGATAGTTCACATAGCTTTGGTGATAAACAGAGTGAATGTTAAATTTTGTGGATGGAGTGCCAGTTTTGGATGGTGTTGAACTTCTTGACTGTTGTTGGAATTTCACTCATCCAGGCAAATGGAGAAAGGAAGATTTCATGAAGTATAGAAGAAATGTTTAATGTTCATCAAACTGAACTGTATTATATGTTGTTTAGGTACCATTTTGACCATTTTGTATCTATTTACACTTTCAAGTAATCGATGTTTGTGTCAACCTAACCTTGAAGGCATTACGAATCCTTAGGCCCCTCCACTGTCCCACATCACCTATTGCATACCTAATAATAAACCTTTATTGATCAAAAATACGTGGAAAATAATAATATTTCCTTCCTATTGACTACAATTTTCAGTTGATAATATTTGAGGCAATGCGTATTGAAAGCTATTAAAGAATAGGACAAAACCAGGAAACTGGCAGAATTTAGCAAGCAATGAAGTCTGATGAAGGAATTCAAAATTGATACTTAAAGTCTTACATCTGCTAGTAGCATGCTTTAACCTTTCCTGTTGGACACAGTATTCACAATGTAAATCATCATGCAACAACCTGTCAACTCAAACAATACAGCATCCTTTGGCCAAGTAACTTGGGAATTCTGAAGTTAGATGTTGTACAAAGACAGAAAACAGCCAGATAATAGAATTAATGTCAACATATCTGGTCATTGAGATAGACAAAACAATTTAGACTTTTATAATTTATCTTGTTTATCTGTGATTGAATATCTGTAACCTGAAGAAAACCCTGCAAATTTCTTAATGCAACATTTTGTTTTTATGAATTTGACTTAATTTAAGTTTTCTGAAAACATTTTAGGAAATTCATTTTCGAAACTTTAATTTTTTTTAAGCTTAAAATGTTCGATTCAAATAATGATGGAAAGCTGGGACTGGGCGAAATGGCAAGGTATGTCACTTTCAGTACAAATTTATTGTTAAAAGCAATAGTATTATTGAAACAGTAAAAACATAACTACTTATATGCAAAATTCATTTTTGAATAGGTTACTTCCTGACAAAGAAAATTTTCTTCTTAAATTTCAGGTAGGTAATTTCTTTGGAATAAGCATATTGATATGTAAAAGAAATGCATTTGGAGATAAACGAAGTACAGTAACTTGAGCAACTGTGATGTTTAGAAACACCATCCTACAATTGAAATAGAAAGATATGTATACTCTCAATTTCACAAATGGCACATAATGCTATCAATATAATGGTATGCTCAAATTATAAAATATGCAACTCTGGGGTTATTTGGATCACATTTTTTGTCATAGTGGAATTAGCTATTACTTTGTGCTGGCTGGAAGCCTGTATCTTCCAACTCCAGGATAGCAGCAGTTTGCTGATTTTTATGTTTTCTTAAGATGCACTTTCAAAGTAGGTGGCACTGTGGCACAGCCAAACCAGTATCAGCCTTTTGCATCTCATCAGGCAAATGCCAAATTCCCACTCTGGGCAACAATTGTTCACAAATCTTTTAACTATTTTGATCACTTTTAAAACTATCTCTGTAGATGTTTTCATCTTATAACAGATACTTATTTAAATTGCAGCAAGCAAGAAGGATCATTCATACTGTACATGTTTACAGATTTACAAATATTGTAACAATTGATTGCAACCTACAGAAACACCATTCACTTCAACATTCTGTTATTTGATTTCTTTTTAATTTTTCAGGGGGTGAATATGACTTCAACGGAATTTAATGATATTTTTGACTATTATGATCAGGTAAGTTTACTAACATCTAATATTCAACCTTTAATTAACTAAATATATCATCAGGAATATGTTACAATACGAAAAGCAGTTTCATTATTTTAAAGAAGTAACATTGCCATTTTGTGTATGAATAGAACTCAAGAGAACCAAATATCATTGTTATAAAACAATAATGTGTTACAATTAAATATTTTCTAATGTGAAAATAAAACAGATGTAGAAAAAAGTGTTCAACTATACATTCCAGAGGGGGTATCACCTCCCTCAAGAAAAGATGGAATTGTAATGGAGAATGATAGAAACTTCTGTCAGCAAAGTGCAATCACTGATATGATTTCCCTTTCCCACTCAGTGCAATAGTTGCTAATTAAACTTATTACAACTAATTGATGTTTTGAGGTGCCACTGCATGAAAGATGTCATTAGTGACAGAAAGACTGACTTTGCAAAATAGGGGGAGATGGCCTTGTAGAAGCTTCTCCTGCCTATAGGTTGGGCTAAGCACTTTGTTGCTTATGTCTTATCTGAGGCTCAGGATTTCAGTGGAAGTCTACGACTGTACTCACCATGTTTCTGACTGATTAGTCCTGCTGCGTACTTGATTTCAGCTTCTACACTTGACAGACTATATAACTCACTGATGTATATGGAATGGAACTCCCAAACCAGGACAATAGTTTAGGGTTGGAGTGACTCTGGATGAGTGGAAGAAAGTTCCATTCTGTGACAAAGTTAAAAATCACACAACAACAGGTTATAGTCCAACAGGTTTATTTGGAAGCACTAGCTTTCAGAGCACCACTCCTTCACCAGGTCATTCCTGATGCTTCAACCACCTGATGAAGGAATGGTGCTCCAAAAGCTAGTGCTTCCAAATAAACCTGTTGGACTGTAACCTGGTGCTGTGTGATTTTTAACTTTGTCCACCCCAGTCTGACACCAGCACCTCTAAGCCATTCTGTGACATTATACTTTAACAGAGAACGTCACTCTCCAGAATGTCTCAAAAGTTAACAAATAAATTATTTGATAAATAATCCCATCAATAGCTAAGATTAAAACAATTAACAATTAATTTTGGCTAAGCATGTACTGTGCAACATCATAGCAGGATCACTTATATTGCAACCTAGTGATTAAATGTTTAATTTTCAGTGCTGAAGTGATAATCATGTTCACTAGCCTGATTATCATCAGTTTGATGACAATTATCAGTCAGGATGTTTGAAATGAAAAGCTTCAAAAGTTCTGAAGAAGCACCTTTCGACTTGAAACACTAGCACTAACAGGTGCTGCCAGAGCTGTTGAGTTTCTCCAGCATTTTCTGCTTTTATTTCTAATGCCCATCATCCACAGTATTTTATTTTTAAGAGGGTATCAAGGGGCATTACTGATCACAAGTAAAAGTCTTGGTACCCTCTCAGTAATGGAGAAGCAGTACAATTCAGACAGTGACAATTTGGAAGAGGAATTGATTTGGTGACTATAGACTAGATTTTATCAGCCCCTCAGGAACAGATTATGAGGCCAGAGAGCTGGAAAGGTGGCAGGGAAACATGCCTGAAATCTTCCCACTGCCACGACATTTGCCTGCAATGGGGTATGACAGCAGATGAGCTGCTAACTTATAGTCAATTGATCTACTTAAGTAGTCAATTGAGAGCCTCTTCCCAACTCAGCGGACATTTTGCCAGTGTCTGAAGGGTTCAGCATCACATGGAGAGACTGCCTAGTAATCCTTCAGCAGACCCATGGTTACCCAGCAGTGGACAGTGGCAGTTCCTGGTCACTAATATTTAAACAAAAAGGGAGATTCGAGCAGCTGTCACTCAACTTACTGCTATTTGTAAACTGCAGTCTTAGTTCCTGCCATTGATGAAAGTGGGGTTGCTCATGCCAACTGTGGCTTGTGCCCAGCTGGCTCTCCCTAATTAACCCATTAGCCTTGCAAAAAATTGCATTCTACCTCTCACTGAAAATTAATTCTGGCAATCAATAGTGTAGCTTTAATTGAAGTGTTACTTATGAAGAATGATATTTAACCATGCTGGCCCAGGAAATGGAACAGTCTTGGAGTCCCATTCCTTCAAATCATGAGTCAGAGATTTTTAAAATGTCCCACATATTGTGTTTTGGTTTGGGTTGGTGACAGACACGAACATACAGACTCAAAACCCTTCGAAGATCCACAGCCAAATGTAAGTGGAATGTTTGGTCAGTGCCTGTATTAGATCATAAAACCATATGATGTAGGAACAGAAATAAGGCCAATCGGCCCATCAAATCTGCTTCATGGTTCAATGAGATCACAGCAAATCTGATAATCCTCAACTCCACTTTACTGCCTTTCCTGCATAATCCTTCATTCCTTTCCAAATTAAAAATCTGAGCTTCTCAGTCACAGATATACTTAATGCCCCAACTTCTCAGTCATCCGCTGTAAAGAATTCATCAGATTCCCTCCTTTATTCCAGAAGAAATTCTCCCCATTTTGGTGACCCTTTACTCAGATTATGCCCTCTGGTCCTAAATTCTCCTCCAAAGAGCAACAACCTTACAGTATCTATCCTATCAACCACCCTAAGAGTCTTATGCTTCAACGAGGTTCAGGATTGTTCTCCTAAACTGCAATGAGTCCAGGACTAAACTATTTAACCTATCCTCATAAGGAAATGCCTGCATGGCTAGGATCAACATAGCGAACTTTCTCAAGGCACACTTTGATGATGTCTACAACATCTGGCACACAGTGTTTTCTTGAAATTTCTTTTTTTCCCTAGTTTAGTCGAATCATTGAAGTAATTTCCATTAATGTATTGATACAATAGTGAAGAAGAGTTTCTTGACCTCCAATATCTCCCACTCTACCTCACCAGCAATAGAAACATGGATTGGATCTATCTGGTAGAGGTATCTCAAAGACCACATGTAAAATATCAAAGTTTGAGGGCAACTTGGACTTTCAAGTATCCTGTCCACAACTACAAATGCCTCTTCCCTACCAATACAATCATTCCTTAAGATCCAGACCAGAGTGTCTTCAAAAAGATTCTTCTTTCTGTTTGGTTCAGTTTTGTCCCCTACTCACACAGGTTCTTGCCCTGTTTGCATCCAGGTGCTTTCTTCTCTGCAAATAGCATCTAATCATTTACTGGAAATAACACAAGTTCCAGTGAAAACTCCCAACAAAATTCTGTAACCAAGTGCAAGTGTAATGAATAATAAACTCCATTTATTCTTCACCACCCACAGAATCTTGACTTGTTGTTGAACATTGACCATAAGACCATAACACCATAAGACATAGGAGTGGAAGGCCATTCGGCCCATCAAGTCCACTCCGCCATTCAATCATGGCTGACGGGCATTTCAACTCCACTTACCAGCGTTCTCCCCATAGCCCTTAATTCCTCGAGACAACAAGAATCTATCAATATCAATCAATCTATCAATCATTGATGTGATATTAAGATGTTGCAATTGCCTGCGTATTGTGTGCACTAATCGTTGAACTGACTTTTGATAGTGAAGTGCACTAGAAGAACTGCTAACCACTGAAAATAGACTGAAATAATTGGAAAACACATTCAAGTGCGCATAAAACTGTTTTACCTCCTGTTTTGCAGTACCCAAGGGTAATTTTGTGTGCACTGTGTCCACTTCTGAAGATCCTTTTTTGGAATGGATACTAAACCCATGAACAAAGCTAACATTTGCTATAACAATGGGCTGAGATATTAATTATTAAAAAATCCCACAACCTGGATTCTCCTTTAGCAAAGATTGGGTTACATAGAGGTGTACAAAACTGAATTGGTGAAGGAGAAGAGCATTTGAAAAGGGAAGAATTATTTTTAGCAGCTGATGAATCAGTAAACAGAAAGCCTAAATGTAGAATTAACACCAGAGATGGGTTAAGAGGAATGTTATTATGCAGAGCTTTCAGAAGGTGGAATATTTTACAATAAATGGTGGTAGATACAAAATCAACAATTGTTTTTATAAGGGAATTGGATAAATATTTGAAAATTTAAAATTTATAAAATGATGATGAAATAGAGGAAGGTATTGAATTAAGTGCAGATGTACCTTCTCAGTGCTGTAATATTTGATGGTGCTACATGTTAACTGACATATGAAATACATCAGATCTTGAGGGAATGAGCCACCCAACAGGGTGGATGCTGAAAAGGTGGGAGATACACAAACTAGGGAATAGTTTTTTTTTAAAAGTCTCCCATTCAACATGGTGATTAGGAAGATCATTTTCTATGAAGGCAATGAGTCTTTGAATTTCTTACCCTGGGAATGGTAGAGGTGGGATTGTTGAATGTTTTAAGGCAGAGGTAGGTAATGAGGGGGTCAGGAGTTATCTTGGATAGATAAGCATGTTGACTTGAGGCCACAAACAAATTAGCCATGATCTTATTGAAGTAAACAAGCAGGAGGCTGGAAGAACACAGCAAGCCTGATTAGAGACAAAAAAAAACTGCAGATGCTGGAATCCAAGGTAGACAATGTTCTTCCAGCCTCCTGCTTGTCTACCTTGGATTCTAGCATCTGCAGTTTTTTTGTCTCTCAACATGATCTTATTGAATGGCAGAGTAGACTAAGGAAGCCAAATTACCTACTTCTGCACATATCTTCATATAATGGTTCAGCCAAGCTATTCAAAGAGGAATTTGATGTTTATCAGCAAAGGAAGACCATGCAGGAGAACGGCACAAAGTGCATCCTCATTTGAAAAGCTGGTGTACATATGATAGGGCCAAATGATCTCCTTTTTCCACTACAACTTGTTAAACTGTTAGATTAGATTAGATTTTTTTAGATTAGACTTACAGTGTGGAAACAGGCCCTTCGGCCCAACAAGTCCACACCGACCCGCCGAAGCGCAACCCACCCATACCCCTACATTTACCCCTTACCTAACACTACGGGCAATTTAGCTTGGCCAATTCACCTGACCCGCACATTTTTGTGACTGTGGGAGGAAACCGGAGCACCCGGAGGAAACCCACGCAGACACGGGGAGAACGTGCAAACTCCACACAGTCAGTCGCCTGAGTCGGGAATTGAACCCGGGTCTACAGGCGCTGTGAATAAACATAACGATGGACTTCAGCCAATAATTATAAAATTTGCAGTTAACACTAAATTTGGAAATATAATGAGGACATAGGCTACTGCAACAGCAGACATTTGGCAGATGCAATTCAATATAGAAAATAGTGTGGTATATTTTGGAAGGAACAATGTCTGGACTACTTGCAAGATGGTACAATTTTAAAGGAGATGCAAGTAGGCCTATGGATGCTTGTGCGCCATCCTCTGAGTGTGGCAGGATAGCTTGATGAAAGACATGCAATATTGCCTTTATATATAGAGGTAAATACAAAAAGTCAGGAAGCTGTTTTAAATCTGTACAAATTACCAGTTGCACTCCAGCTGGAGTACTGTAGCCAATTTTAGGTACATATTTTGACAGGCTCAAAGGTTGTGGAGATTGTAAATATAGGCAGTCACCTATATTTACATTATGAACATCTGACTTATGAACACATATTTACAACTGAGATCCCATGCAAAGATTTATTAAATATTCACTTAGAAAACCCGACATGCTAACACTAGTTCATAGTTACAAATGGCTTTTTATCCTATTTCATTTTATATCATGTTCCAACTTGCATACAATTGACTTATGATTGTACTCAAGAATAGAATGTATCCATAACCTGTGGGCAGCCTGTAAAAGATTTATGAGAATGGTTTCTGGGATGAGAGATATGAGTAGACTGCAGGGGCTGTGGTTGTTTTCAGAGAGCAGCCTTATTTGTGTAGAGTTAAAAATCACACAATATCAGGTTATAGTCCAACAGTTTTGGAAGTACTTCCAACTAAACCAGTTGGGCTATAACCTGGTGTTGCGTGATTTTAATTTTATCCATACTAGTCATTATTTGTATAGAACATTCTACAGGTGGCATGGTGGCTGTGGTTAGCGCTGCTGCCTCACAGCGCCAGGGACCTACCTCAGGTGACTGTCTGTGTGGAATTTTCACATTCTCCCCGTGTCTGCTGGGTTTCCTCTGGGTACTGTGGTTTCCTCCCACAGTCCAAAGATGTGCATGTCGGGTGAATTAGCCATACTAAATTGCCCATAGTTTTAGATACATTAGTCAGGGATTAAATATAGTGTAGGGGAAAGGGTCTGCGTGGGTTACTCTTTGGAGGATTGGTGTGGACTTGTTGGGCTGAAGGGCCTGTTTCCATACCGTAGGGAATCTAACCTACAGGCCTCCTTGGTTAGATAGCTTTCATTAACCAGCTGAGATATCTCACAATACGCATCCAGGACAGGAGACACTTAAAACTTGGCCATCTGACCAAGATAGGGAACCTACTATTGCAGCCAATGTGGGTTTAGAGCAGAGAAGGAGCAAATAAAGTGAAAAATCACACACCAGGTTATAGTCCAACAGTTTTAAGTGGTCATCAACCACCTGATAAAGGAGCAGCGCTTCGAAAGCTTGTGCTTCCAATTAAACCTAAGTTGAACTATAACTTAGTGTTATTTTTAACTTTATACACCCCAGTCCAACACCTGCATCTCCAAATTACAACTGTTTCCACTGGTTCACAGTTGATAACCAGGGAACATAGATTTAAGATGTTGACAAAAGAATCATAAGCGATGCAAGAAGATAAATTTTCATGCAAGTAGTCAGGATTTAGAACATGCTGCTTACTAGGATGATGTTCCTAACTCAGTAGTAGCCTTCAAAAGATAATTAGATAAATATTTGAACAATGAAAAAGATTTAGAGATATGAGGGAGAAAAGCAGGAATGGAAGTCATTAGATTTTTCTTCGAAAGAACCAATTCAGTCCCAATGGTTTGAACTACATCCTTCTGCATGTACAGTAATTTTTACTTGTGTGGCATCTTTAATACAACATCCCAAAGCATTTCAAAAGATTATGTAGAGCTTTGCTTTATAAAGAAAATTCCAATATACCGTTGCAGCACCTAAATCCTAGGATATAAATAATATTGTTAATGGGATTGATATATTGTTATTTTACATTCTACGTGCAGTACTCCATATCAGACATTGAATGCTGCAAATAAATTTTTAAACTCTGTCTTGTGTCACTTTTATTCTGTAACAATAGTGGTTGCTTCCCTTCTATTTTTGAATGGTGGGCGGAGTCACAGTTTCATGATCATGGGTTGGCTATTTAGGATTGAGAAGAGGAGAATCTTTGAATTCTGCACATAGATGTTCAGACATTGTGCTCAGACTGCGATCAAATTTGGGCACTAAGGGAATCAATGTATTTGGGGATAGGACAGAAATGAGGTAGAAAATCAGCTATGTTTTTATACATTGGGAGAGCAGGATTGAAGAGCCACATGGTCCACTCCTCTAAATTCATGCAGCTGCCTTGAAAGACATACAAGTATACAAGGATATGCAGCAAATCAAATCCATTGGGACATTTGGGATGTGGTAGCTTCACGTGATGTGATTTTACCACTGGCTGAACAGACCAATCTGTAAGTTGACCTGCCACAAGTACTCCAGAGAAGGTATATTCTTCTTAAGGTGAAAGGAAAGATCAATAGTTATAGGGAATGCTGAATGACTAAAGAAATTGAGGGTTTGGTTAAGAAAAAGAAGGAAGCATATATAAGGTATACACAGGATAGATTGAGTGAATCCTGAGAAGAGTATAAAGGCAGTAGGTTATACTTAAGAGGGAAATCAGGAGGGCAAAAAGGGGACATGAGATAGCTTTGGCAAATAGAATTAAGGAGGATCCAAAGGGTTTTTACAAATACATTAAGGACAAAAGGATAACTAGGGAGAGAATAGGGCCTTCAAAGATCAACAAGGCAGCAGCAAGGCGCCCTTTGTGTGGAGCTGCAGAAAACGGAAGAGATACTAAATGAGTATTTTGCATCAGTATTTACTACGGAAAAGGACGTGGAAGATATCTAATGTCGGGAAATAGTTGGTGACATCTTGAAAAATGTCCATATTACACAGGATGAAGTGCTGGATGTCTTGAAACACATAAAAGTGGATAAATCCCCAGGACCTGATCAGGTGTACCTTAGAACTCTGTGGGAAGATAGGGAAGTGATCGCTGGGTCTCTTAATGAAATATTTGTATCATTGATAGTCACAGGTGAAGTGCTGGAAAACTGGAGGTTGGTTAAAGTGGTCCCTCTATTTAAGAAAGGTGGTAAGGACAAGCCGGGGAACTATAGACCAGTGAACCTGGTGGTGGGCAAGTTGTTGGATGGAACCCTGAGGGACAGGATGTACATGTATATGGAAAGGCAAGGACTGATTAGGGATAGTCAAAATGGCTTTGTGTGTGGGAAATCATGTCTCACAAACTTGATTGAGTTTTTAGAAGAAATAACAAAAGAGCATTGATGAGGGCAGAGCATTAGATGTGATCTATATGGACTTCAGTTCAACAAGGTTCCCCATGAGAGATTGGTTAGCAAAATTAGATCTCATGGAATACAGGGAGAAAAAGCCATTTGGATACAGAACTGGCTTAAAGGTAGAAGATGGAGGGTAGTGGTTGAGGCCTGTGACCAGTGGAGTGCACAAGGATCGGTGCTGAGTCCACTACGTTTCATCATTTATATAAATGATTTGGATGTGAGCATAAGAGGTAGTCAGTAAGTTTGCAGATGACACCAAAATTGGAGGTGTAGTGGACAGCGAAGAAAGTTAGCTCAGATTTCAACGGGATCTTGATCAGATGGGCCAATGGGCTGAGAAGTGGCAGATTGAGTTTAATTCAGATAAATGCGAGGTCCTAGAGAATGTTGCTAAACAAAGAGATCTTGGAGTGCAGGTTCATAGCTCCTTGTAAGTGGAGTCACAGATAGATAGGATAGTGAAAAAGGTGTTTGGTATACTTTCCTTTATTGGTCAGAGTATTGAGTAGTGGAGTTGGGAGGTCATGTTGCAGCTGTAAGGACATTGGTTAGACCACTGTTAGAATATTGCGTGCAATTCTGGTCTCCTTCCTATCAGAAAGATGTTGTGAAACTTGAAAGAGTTCAGAAAAGATGTACAAAGATGTTGCCAGGGTTGGAGGACTTGTGCTATAGCGAGGCGCTGAACAGGCTGGGTCTGTTTTCCGTGGAGCGCCGAAGGTTGAGTGGTGACCTTATAGAGGTTTACAAAATCACGAGGGGCATGGATAGGATAAATAGACCAAGTCTTTTCCCTGTGGTGGTGGAGTTCAGAACGAGAGGGCATAGGTTTAGTGTGGGAGGGGAAAGGTAAATAAGAGACCTAAGGAGCAACTTTTTCACACAGAGGGTGGTACGTGTGTGGAATAAGCTGCCAGAGAAAGTGGTGGAAGCTAGTACAATTGCAACATTTAAAAGGCATTTGGATGGTTATATGAATAGGAAGGGTTTGGAAGCATATGGGCTGGGTGTTGGCAGGTGGGACTAGATTGGGTTGGGATATCTGGTCAGCATGGAAGGGTTGGACCGAAAGGTCTGTTTCCTTGCATTACATCTCTATGACTCTATAAGTAATTAATATGAAGTGGTTATTAGATGACATTATGGATTGTTGTTTTTGGTGTCAGTGTCTATCACCAAGCCACTGATCATCACGACACACTGCCCCATCGCCATTTTCTTCTGTGATTTGCTAATATCTCCCAGGTGTGAAGATCAGAGGCATTCATGCCATAATTACAAGGATCCTTGGATGTACCTCTGATCCTCTGTTTTCAGCTAGTCGCAGAAAATCTTTTAGTATCCAAATCAGTGAAGTTGTCTTTACTCAGGCGATGTCTTTGAAAAGACAGTTGAATCCATAATATTGTCTTTCCATGAGATAATTTAAAGTTATTTTAAATACAACATATAAGCATTTTATTTATATATTGGTTATAGAAAATAACCTGCTTGTGGAGAAAAATACACTGAATTGGATTCACTTTGTTTTTCACTTCTTAAATACAGCAGTTTGCAGTGTCAATACTGGATGTTAGTCAGGAAGCCAGCTTTGAACTTAAATAACATAAGCAAGAGCAAGTTTCCATTACTAATGATGGATTTTTAAAATATTAAATAAACTTTCATGTCCTAGTACTATTGTAAGTACATCAAGATGCAGAAATTGCCTGCATAATAAGCTTCTCTTCACAACAAATTTGACTTTGCTTAGTAAATTATGTTTTATAGTAAAGTCAAATCAGAAAATACTGGAAATAGACAGATCTGGCAGTATCTCAGGAGAGAGAAACAGCTTTAATATTGGGGGTCTGAGAATTCTGATGAGTGGTCACAGGTTTTCCCAGTATCTGAAAGATCTGGTGAGAAAGTTGGAAAAATATAGTGAAAATGAAAAAGAAATTAGATTCTTGACATCAAGGAAAAACAACTTCGATTTTCCTCTTATCGTTTCAACGGCACAATGAGAATCTCACGAGAGTCCTGTTTATAACCATTAACATCTCATTATTAGCCAATCTCACTTGAATGTAGGTTTCTAGTTTCCCAAGTACCAGTGAAATTAAATGGTATCAATTTCTGACTTCAATGTCAGAGCTGTTACCATGGCAACTGCAGCTAGTCAGCATTCGCCAGCATCCCAGGGAATGCATCATGGGTAGTGACCAGCTGCACCTAAAGTTTCAGCTTCGTCACAGTTTCATGGCACATCTTCAAGTAACTTATAATGTAGCTTAACTCTTCACTATTTTGGAGATCATTGATACCTTAAATTGTTATGCTGCTGCTGGGCTACTTGGTACACAGGGACAGGCACCCATCTCATACATTGAAACTGGGTGCATCTCAAAGTGCTCATTCACTTTACACTTACTTTGACACTCAGCTTCTCTGTATTGTCATTTGTACATTGATCTTATTTTGAATGAAGTAGCACAGTTATTCTATATTGTCTTGCCTTATAGTGCAGAAACCAAGTCATGGCCTTCATTAGTGAACAGTCAAGGTGGTGGACATGTTGCTATACAGCTATTAAAGTCATAGCTAAAGCAAGTGTTTGCAGCTTATGTGGCAAACACATTGCAAATCCCCTTCAACCAAATGACCATGTTTGAAATGCTAAGGGGAGCAGTCCTTAGTTCAGTGAAGAGGGCCTGTCATCTGTCAGGGGTTGCTACAATAGTCAGTCAAGGGCATCACTTGATCTCAGAGGATTGTCCATGGTCACTTAGTTTCTTGGTGAGGTTAGTCCTAGGATGCATGTCCTTATAGACTGAGGGTTGAGTCCAACCAATTTACAAAGATGTTAGTAAAGGGCCTGGGCCATCATCAGCGTGGAGTGTCCTCTCAAGTCAGTCAGTCTGTGGGATGGGCAATCAATCCATCCAGGTGTTTGTGCACTGAAGGTCAAAGCTGGTTATCAGGGGGCAGACCTGTGTAAGGAACCATGAGGACATCAAATAGGGGTTGGAGCCAGTATGCTGAGACACAGAAAGAAGCAAGTCCAGATACAAGGGTGGAAACAGATAATAGCACAGGAGGGCACTCAATACTGCAGAAGGGAGTCCTTGGTAGTCACTGGCATCCAAGCCTCTTGGGGAGGGGGTGCAACAGATAGCAATTTTGATAGTGAGTTTGTGTGATCGTGTAAAGGGAAACTGAGAGATATTAACATTTAAATAAAAGAGTTGGGTGTGAACATCAGGAAACTCCATGTTAAGGAGTTAACATGGACTACTATGCAGAACAGAACAAGGAGATGGGGGAAAGACAACCTAAAATCTCAATATCGAGTACAATCTGGAACCTTCCATTGTCAACCAAACAACATAAACATGGCTGCCAGCACACACACAGGAGGCAGAGTAAGTTTGTTTTGTTTTGTCTGTGGGTTCCACTTTATTTTTACAAGGTTGCTAATAGTGAACACCACAGGGCCCTTTTCTGCATGGACCCGGGAATGTATCTGATCTCTGCAGTGACCTGGTGTACTTCTTCCTTGGTAAAAACAATGACTGCATATGCTGGAAACCAGATTCTGGATTAGAGTGGGGCTGGAAAAGCACAGCAGTTCAGACAGCATCCGAGGAACAGTAAAAATCGATGTTTCGGGCAAAAGCCCTTTATCAGAAATACAGGCAGAGAAGGAGAGATAAATGTCCACACTTCAGGCACTCTTCCTGTATTCCTGATGAAGGGCTTTTGCCCGAAACATCGATTTTCCTGCTCCTCGGATGCTGGCTGAACTGCTGTGCTTTTCCAGTACTTCTTCCTTGGCCAACTGCTCAGATATGCACATCAAAACATTTCCAAATTAAATCAAGCTAAAGTAGGCACCACGATGGAAAGTATGTAACGATGACATGGAGTCAGTAGCGGGAGGAGGTTACAGCAAAAAGCCTTGCCAGTAGACCTTTTGAGGCTTTTTTTTCTCAAGTGAAGTTGTTGTCCTCTTGAGGGCAGACGGTGCCTTGTAAAAGAAGGAAGGGAACAAGCCGTGTGAGAGATAGCAGAGAGGATGGTGGAACTTACCCTTGCAGACCCTAAAAAGTGATTAACTGGCTATAACATTGCTGCACCTGCCTCCAGACCAATTAGAAAATGGAATTCAATCTGGATAAGTGTGAGGTGGTCTACTTAGGCAGGACAAGCAATGAAAGAAAATACATGATGAACAGCATGCCCCTGGGAAGCACTGAGGATCAGAAGGACCTCTGTGTACATATCCACCAGTTCATTAAGGTAGCAAGTTAGGTAGATAAAGCAGTTAAGACGGTATGAGATATTTGCTTTTATTAACTGAGGCATAGAGTTTAAGAGTAAGGTGGTGATGCTGGAAATGTATAAAAAAGTTAGTTAGTCCACAGTCAGTGTATTGTGTGTAGTTCTGGAATGCATATTATGGGAGAGATGTGATCACATTGGTGAGGCTATTGAGGACATTTACTAGGATGTTGGCTGAGCTGGAGAAGTTTTAGTTATGAAAAGAGATTGAATAAACAGGGGTTGTTTTCCTTAGAACACAGGCAATTGAAGGGACACAGAAATGTGAGTAGGCTATTCAGCCCCTCGTGCCTGTTCTGCCATTCAATAAGATTATGATCGATCTCTGGCTTAATTCCATATACCTGTTTTTGGCCTATATTCCTAGACAAACTTTTGTTCAGCAAAAGTATTTATGTTGAATTTAAAATTAACAACTGATCCAGCATCCACTGCAATTTCTGAGAGTTCCAAAAATCTATCACCCTTTGTGTGTCAAAGTGCTTCCTATCATTGATTCTGAATGGTCCGGCCCTAATTTTCAGGCGATGTCCCTTAGTTCTCATATCTGCAACCAGTGTAAATCATTTATTTACCTTGTTTTTTCCTGTTAACACCTTGAAGGCTTTGATCAGATCTCGCCCTAAATCTTCTAAATTCCAGAGAAAACGAGTCTAATTTGAAATGATCTCTCCTAATAATTTAATGGCTGAAGTTGAGGCTATCATTCTTATAAACCTACAATAAACTCCCTTTTTAAGGTATGGTGCCCCCAAATCTATTCTAACTCTCAGTGAGGTCTAACCAGGTTTTTGTTTAACTGCAACTTAACTTCCGCATCCTTACACTCTCGTCTTCTAGATTTAAAGACCAGCATTCATGTTCATGGAATTTTAAAGGTTATGCATTTGAACCACAGTTCTCTTTGGGCATCTACTGTACTTAACTTCAAACAATGTAGACTATACACTGATGTATATTTTTTTCAATTCAAAACAGATAACGTTACTCTTGTTTACATTGAACTCCATCGACCACAGTTTTACACATTCACCTAGATTTACAATATCCCTTCGTAATTTTATGCTGTCATCTACATTATCAACAATGTATGACTGAGATTTATAAAATTATGAGCACAAACAAGATAGGCAGGAAGGAACTTTTCCTCTTGAAGGAATGAATGACCAAGAGGCGTAGAGTTAAGGTTAGGAAAAATCAGTTTATAAGGGATGTGAGGAAATTTTTTCCCATTCAGTATGTTGGGAACTCTCTGCCTATAAAGATGGTATAGGAAAAAACACTCCTCACATTTTAGTAGTACTTAGATGTAGACTTACAATGTCAAGATACATAAGGTTATGGAATTAGAGTAGTTGTCATTGAGTCTGTGCTGGTCAACAGTAATGAGCCAAAACGCCATTTTCCCTACTGTAGATCTTTCTCACTATGATCATGGTCACCACACTGACATGGATAGTTACTTCAGACCAGAGAGACATCGTTTGGTGTTGCGATCCCCTTCACTGGTCCCGAGGAAAGAGGATGGCCCATGTCTCCATTACCTATTCATTCATACCTTGCAGGTCCCTGTCTGTGAAGTCAGGTGCCAACTTCACCTCTCAGTCATGTTGTTAGGAATTGCAGAAAACCTGGTGTGAAATGGTGTGGCTTTTAGGATTTAAATATGGCCACCCTAGGAGTGAAAATTGGAAGGTCACAGCATCAGTGAATGTTTCTGCGTGAGGGACTAAGGCTTTTGGAAGGTATCCCTCATTGAAACTCCCCAAAATTTACAAAACCAAAATTGGGGAGGGGGGCGAGGGCATGTCAGGGGTGTGTGTGTGTGCACTTGTGCATGAGAGAGAGAGAGAGAGAGAGAGAGAGAGAGAAAAAGAGAAAAAACGGTGGAGGAGCAGAAATCAGTCTCTGCCTCTCTTTACTTGACAGACAGCATATTTCCAAAATTTGAGTTATTTGGGATTCTTTTAATAAATGAAGACTTTTGAGATAAATCCACCTGGATACAATCAAAGACCATTAAACTTAAGGATGTCTTCACTATCATAACAAAATTCAATGCTTCATGCTTCTATATACTTTGCTTTTATTTAAATATGCTGAAAATGTGTTGCTGGAAAAGCGCAGCAGGTCAGGCAGCATCCAAGGAACAGGAGATTCGACGTTTCGGGCATAAGCCCTTCTTCAGGAAAGCTTCTTCCTGAAGAAGAGTTTATGCCCGAAACGTCGAATCTCCTGATCCTTGGATGCTGCCTGACCTGCTGCGCTTTTCCAGCAACATATTTTCAGCTCTGATCTCCAGCATCTGCAGGCCTCACTTTCTCCTTTTATTTAAATATGCATGATTTGAACCACAGCATGGAAATGGTCAGCATACTCTGGCAGTTCTCTCCCTAAATCTCTTTCTAACTTTTCCTTCCTTTAAGGGAAGTTTTCAAACGCAAACCTTTCAAAGTTTGTCATCGACTATTCTACCATGGCAGAATTTAAATTCAGTTAATAAATCTGGAATTGAAAGTTAGTCTCAGTAAGGATGATCATGACTGTCATCAACTGTCAAATACCAATTTTTAAGGTTCTTTAGGGAATGAAATCTATCATCCTTAACTGATCTGCCCTACATGTGACTCCAGACCACAGCAACGTAGTGCAATCTTAACTGCTCTTTGGAATGCCCTGTCAAGCTACTTGATTCAAGATCACTTTGGGATGGGCAACAAGTGATTGCCGCATCAATAACTAATATGACATTTCTTCATGGCACAGAATTAAATTGAATTCAAGACACTCACAGGGCAGTGAAGATGGCTTCTGGCATACTGGCCTTCATCAGTCAGGACATCGAGTATAGAAGTTGAGAAGTTTTACTGCAGTTAAACAGGACATTGATGAGGCTGCACTTGGAGCGGTGTGTTCATTTTTGGTCACCTTGATAGAGGAAGGATGTTATAAAACTGGAAAGAGTACAGAAGTAGTTTACAAGGATGTTGCCTGGACTCAGTGATCTGAGTTATAGGAAGAGTTGGACAAGCTAAAACTTTTTTGTTTAGAGCATACGAGACTGAGGGGGGACCTTATAGAGGTGTATAAGACCAAGAGAGGCATGGATAGGTGAATGCACTCAGGCTTTTTCCCAGGGTTGGGGAATCAAGGACTGGAGTGCATCACTTTAACCTTAAAGAATAAAATGAAACCTGAGGGACAACTCTTTTGTTTTACACAGAGGAAAGTATGCATATGGAATAAGCTGCCAGCAGAAGTGGTTGAATCCAGTACATCATCATTTAAAAGGCATGGATAGGAAAGATTTAGAAGGTTATGCGCAAAGTGCAGGGAAATGGGGTTAGTGTGGATGGACATTTTGGTTAGCATGGAACAGTTTGGGCCATCGGGCCTATCTCTGTGCTTTGGGACTCTATGACTATGACTCCAATGAAACACTCTGGGTAATTTCACTTAATTTTACAGTTAGTGACTAATAAAGGCAAGTTTAGAAAAGCATCATAGGACCTTTAGAAGCTATTCAAGGACCAGCAGGATTTGTCCAGTTTTTGATTAATATAACTTGAGTTATTATATCTGTATTCTTTACTTGTTACTTTTGTTAAAGATTGTGGTCATCTGGAAATATGTTATTTTAATACAATTTGAGTTTAATGATTTAAAAACGATGGACATTATTTTTGTAAAAATCCATCTGGTTCATTAACGATAAACATAAATACTGCAGATGCTGAAAATCTGCAACAAATACAGAAAAGGCGAGAAAGATTCAACAGATGTGGCAGCAGAGTTAACTTTTTACGTTCATTATGACTTCAGAACTGAAAAGGAGTTGGAATTTTGTTTTTAAAATTAGCTGAAAAGATTAAGAGGAAACCATGGAGAAAAGATTACAACTTCAAGGTAAGCATACCTGGAAGAGAAATGGTAGTGAATCAAACATTCAGATAAAAGCGACATACTGTAGATGATGGAATTCTGAAAAATAAATAGAATGCTGGGAAAAATCCTAGGTCTGGCAGCATCTGTGGAGTGAGATGATAGTTATCACAGAGACTAGTTTTACACCAGATTTATTAGTTGAATTTAAATTCCCTTTTTATCATGGTGGAACATGAACCTATGTCACCAGAATATTAACTTGAATTGCTGCATTATTTGTAAAACTGTTATTACTACAATGCTGCAATTGCTCAATATGTTTTATCATGTCTATTAGTTTTTTTAATAAAACTATTTCAATAATGCTGGCTCTGATATAATATGGACAGCTCTGAAGTACATCTCTGCATGGTTTACTTGTCTGATGTGACTTGTCAGACTTATACCAATTGACAACTGAAAAGGACCAAGTAACTTTTCAGTGCAAATATACTTCCGAAATGTTAAACTTTTAGTAATGAGGACAGAAATTAGCAATGGAGGGATGCACCTACAACATATCATATCACAGATTTTCTTATTTTTCTTTTGCTTAGGATGGCAATGGATACATAGATGAAAATGAATTAGACGCACTATTAAGGGATCTCTGTGAAAAGAACAAAAAGGTAGCAAAAATGTATCGTTAAGCCATTAATTTTAAATAAAATACAGAAAATGAAGGCATATTTTGAAAGGTTGTGCATGGAATTTAACTGATTTATTTCTTTTCAAATTCAGGACTTAGACATTCAAAATCTTACAACATATAAGAAAAGCATCATGGCTTTGTCTGATGGAGGAAAACTCTTTCGGAAAGATTTGGCATTAATCCTGTGTGCTGAAGAATTTTAAATATCTTGCATTCTTGTGTGCTTGTGATTTGTGTGACGATAGCTGTGTGCTAAAAGGGTGTAGGATATGCCTTTAAAGTCCACTGAATGCATATAGATTAATCAGTAGAATGTGCAACACATTCTTTCTGATCTGTTGTATCTATACTCTTTGTAATTTACTGCTTTTGTATCTACAAAATTCATACAAAATATATACTGAAACTGATAATAGAAAATGTGGTATAAACAAATGTTTTTGTCCAGCAGTGAAAGAAAGGTTTATATTAAATGTTCACAAACTGGTCAAGATTGTTTAATACATGTATTGAAGGTATAAAAGATACATTGTGTAATTTCCATTATTTACAATTAAAGATGTTAAAATCAACCCCATAGAAAAGATTTGCATTAATCATTTGTTTCTTTTGTGCCAAATGTCTGTCTTTTCAAAAAATAAGTGTAATACTTTCAATTCGAGGGATAACAAATGCCAACAAGTAAAAACAAATTGAAGCTGAAAGTTTCTGGTACTATGCAATTTATTAATGAGTTCATGAAGTTAAAACCCATTTAGTTTTTTCCTTATTTATTTTTCTGCTTATTTTAACTTGGATTTTGTTCTCTTCATCTTTTGCCATATATCTGGGATAAACAAACAGACATAGAAAAGGTGTACAGGAGATACTTATATAACAGAGAATTCAGAGACTGAGAAAACAGAATGAATGAGGTACGGAGAAACTAAACAGCTAAGACAGCTTAAACCAACAAATAACAACTAAACAGAAATGTTTGCTATTAAAATTATTCTGTACACTTAATATTGATTGCAGACTTATTATAACGGAGCTTTTGGCTTACAATGCAATCACTGGAGCAGTGTGTAGGGCACTACTTGCCTTTAATTTCACATGTCAGAAGGAAACAAGCAATTAGAAGTTTGAATTACATAATCTAATATGAAGGTCTTATAATTCCATTGTTTAAAAATTTAACTTTCAAGCTAATATCATATGATACATTTCAAAGGGTTAGGACCTCACACTGTTATGCATCTCTTTCTTTTCAAAAGGATTTACAAGTTCAAGAAGTCATCTCAATAATTTCTATTCCATGACATCACACAAGTGTTTATAACATATTACCTGGGAAACTTTTCAGAGTAAGTCAGTTTGTGTCTGCTTCATGGTTGGACTGGTTAGAGTAGCAGAACCTCAACAGTGCAATTGTCAAACTATGATTCCACAAGCATTGATAATCTTTTGCTGTTATAAACTTTAGCATCAAAATTGTTGCTATAAAAGATATTACAAAAGCTTTAAAAATAAATTGACGAAACTGATTAAAAGTAAATCAAATCAACTTATTTACTTTATAAAGTTAAGATGATGCCTGGTGAAAAACACTTGACAAACATTTGTTTAAACTCTGTTCAGCTGTTTGCAAGATTTATGACATACTTAGGAACCTTTGGTCTTCCTGATCAGAGACTCTAGCATATCCCATTGTTCACTAGTGACCTAAAAGTTTAAAAGAACATGTTAATGTTACTTGGCAAACCAAGTGATTGAATCCAAAACTAAAGTATTACGAAAAAGTAATAGCAATCAATAGCTCCTGCTTTAGTACCAACATGCAATAAAATTTGATTTAAAGTTTTAGTGGTGGTGCAGTATGATGGCGAGCAAAAATGTAGTTTGCTTTTGGGTTGATAAAAGGCTGCTGACAGCCTGTATGTCTATGGATATTTTGCTCTGTATCTTATGTTTGATGGATTTATGAAATGAAGACTTAAGAAAGAAGTGATATAAGAATGGAAAAATAGCTGAAGTTGACATTACCTTCTGTAGACTGTTAAATTCACCAGCTATGGAAACATATTCAGCACCATCAAAGCGTATGACCTGGAAAACAATATAATCACAAGTTTAATATTCAGTTATTTAAAAATATACTTTACTGCAAAATACTTGATGGAAATTAATGAGGAACCAGTACGGAATTGACTAGTTCTGGGAGACATTGTATTCGTAAAGCTCATCCATTTGAGTTCCTAGTGAAAGGTAACTTCGCTGTTCGCTGAATGTCAAAGTTTCAGTTCTGTCTTGTCTTTTCATTGCCTGCCTATAGGTTTTATCAAGAAAATGCGTCTCAAATAAATATCAAGCATATTCTAAGTATTAAAGACAAATACTGTAGATGTTTGAAATATAAAATAAAAAATGCCAGAAGTACTCACCATGTCTGGAACCATTGCAGAGAACAGTTAATATTAAAAATTCAAATGAACTTCTATCAGTTTAGATGCTGTCATATCTGCTAACTATATCCAGTTTACTTTGGTTTTATTTCTTTCCCAATGTTAACTTACTGCTCCTGAAATCCAGTTGGCATAGTCACTGCAAAGGTAGGTAGCAAGATTGGCAATTTCATTCACTGTACCAAAGCGGCCCATTGGAATTCTTTTCAGCATTTCTTTCTCAAACATACCACTTGGGTCAAGTCGGCTAAAGGCGCCCTACAAATAACAGAAAATACAAGTGATTTGCTGCAGAAATAATAAATTGACCAGACAACTTTAATTTGAGAGTCACAGCATGTCTCAGTAAAAAAATCTTCAGCTCTGAATTGTAATAAAATTACTTCAAAACAAGAAGCTAAATCCAGGCTCAAATTGGCTTGCTAATACACTAGTATTGAAGATTGTTGCACGGCTTTACCTCTATATTGTCTGAAACAAAAACGTCTAACCAATCATTGGCATTAGGTCATAGTCATCACCTGAAAGTATACAAGGTGCTGATTTTCTTTAGATGTATATTTTGCCTGAGCTTATTTCTAGGTCACAATGCAGATGAGAAAAAAAGTTGGACCAAGCATGGTTAATCTGCTGTAATTATTTTGAACTCCGTTATTATCTTTGTAGATAGTCAGAAGTTAATATTGTCTTAATATCCCACAAGGGTAAAACTGAGGGCCACTCAGGCCAGAGCTCCCATATGATGAAATGAGTGCAAAACATTGGCAGCTTGGTAAGTTATTTAAACTATTATCTTGAGAATTAATGTAAATACATCTCAAAGACAAAATTGGGCAAATATTCAAATTAATTTGGACAAAAAAACTTGCCAATACACAATAAATTATTTGAAGCTGAAAAATAATGGCTTTTTCCTTCATTCTCATCAGAGATGTGGTGTCACTGGCAAGGCCAGCATTTGTTGACCACCCCTAGATGCTCTTGAACTGATTGAAATGGCCTAGTTAAGAGTAAATCACATTGCTGTGGGTTGTGTGTCACACGTAGGCCAGATCAAATGAGGATGACAGACTTTGTTTCCTAAATGTCATTTGTCATCAATCGTTACATGGTCACTGTTAAGATTAATTTGGGTAATTTCAGATATTTATTGAATTCAAAATTCAACATCTGTTATGGTGGGATTTTCACAAACAAGAAAGTAGTTGGTACAATCACCAATACCTTTGTTTTAATAGGTCCGGGCTGAATCACATTGAACCTCATACCATATCGGCCCCATTCACCAGCAAGTGATCTGTACATTAAAGAGAAAGAAAGATCAATTTCTGTATTAGCAAAGGCAAAAAACATTGGAACAACTGAAACTTGAAAAGATAAAACAGGAAATAAAACAAATTTAATTAACAGCATATTTATTAATCAGCAAAGACATCACTTCCAAAATACTGAAATCATTCTCTTCTGCAACTTAAGTCAATTATGATGGTTACCGTTGGGTTGGCTTGAAATGTCACTGCACCCTAATAAATAAAACTATTTCTGAAATAGAATGTGGTGATTTAGACCCTTTGTACTGTTCTGAGAGTCTAATGATATTCCTTTGATCTACCTCTTCAATAAAGAAAACACTACAAAATATCAAAGTGATATTTTCAATACAGTTTAAAAGCTAGGTTGCACAGAAGTGTGAACTCCAGATTTATTTTGGAAACAAATCAGACCTCAGTGCATAATACTTCAACAAAATGTCAAACATCAAACCACTAAATATGCCCAAGTTCAAAAAGATTTATCTGCTGTTTTGAAGTTGCATGTCAAAAATTATGAATAAAACATCTACTCAGGACTCCTGCAGAAGAAATCCTTTGCATTATTGCTTTCAAAGTATTTGACACAGCTCACTTTATATATAGATTCATAAAATAATATGAAGATAATCTTATCAATATATTTAATGTTACAATTAAAACTTCAGTATTGAGTTGTAGGCAACATGATTAAACTGGATGATTACATACATTAAGCTCAGTTCATTTTAAAAGCATATCTAATAGTAATAAGAAGCCTATATACAAGCTAGAAATGCTTAGTAAACTCAGAAAATGGTTTCAGAATGGCCAAGAGGGGAGTGCAAATGGTATTAATGACCAGGTAACATGTTCTAGGAATGCCCAAGCTCAAATGGTGATGTAGCAGTATGCAGAACGCTCAAGAAAAAAGCAAATCTGCCTGGAAACATCATTAATTGAATGGACAGAACAAGAACAGCTACTCCTATAATCACAGGCTGCTTCTCTCCTTTGCTTCCTATCGTTCACAAGTGAGGCTATTGCAGCAAACACAAATCAGAACCAGTCTGTGATTGGAAGAACATTGAGAGGGTGTGTGGTACAGGGTCATGGGGCCTGAAGGGATTGAATTGAAAGGGCTGGGGGATGAGAGAGAGAGATTTGTTATTGGCGTCAGAGATAAGGGGTATAGAAGAGAGGGAATTGTGGGGGCAGGAGGAGTATTGGGGGGAGAAAGAGGACAAGTTAGAAAAACAGAATGAGGTGGCTAAAAAGGCAAGAGAAAGATGGAATGTTGAGGAAAATAGAAAGCAGAACACTGCAAAGGTGGGTACGAGAAAAGATGAAAATGAACAGTTTTAAATCAGTCAAAGTCAGGAAAATTGGAAATCACCAAGGTAATGAATTGTGTGCCAACTCAAGTGAAATCTCCAGCTTAAGGTTCCTTATGGTTAAGACTACTATATTGCAGGGGAATATAATGGATGCTATTGTAGTGGGCATGGTGTCAATTGTTAAATTTAAATTAAACATGCTAGTAACTACTTGGTTAAAATCTTTCAGCTTTGTCCACTTTTTTTGCAACAAAAAAAAACAGTTGTGACATCACCAGTCTGAAGGTGTGATTAGGTGATGACTTTGTTAACTTACACTTGTTGTCGATGTAAATTTAAACAGCATGGTGTCTACAGCTTTATTGTGTTGCATTTTCAGGCTTAATAGAGTTGCTAAGTATTAAGGATATTAATGCACTCTAATTCTACTTATGGGAGAGTCCAAAATACATCATGTCAACAAAAACACAGAAGCTTTCATTACTATATGACTGCACCATAATGGGCTCAGAAAGAAAAAGTTGAGAACCAGAAAGACATCGGTGAGTGGGGTGGGGTGGGGACGTTAGGTGTGGCTTAAGGGGCAATAAAATATTTTCACTTCTGTTCACAGCTCAGAGGGATGAAAGGGAGAGGGTGACAGACTGGAGCAAATGCGGGGTCCAGAAACAGGAAAAATCATGATCCTTGGTGCTTCTCATTTCTTGGCCCTAGGTTTCAAAAAAGACAAACTGCAGAAAAAAATAAATACATGGGTACGAGCTATAGAAAAACTCACTCAACAAAAATTTTGTACTCTGATTTTGTTTTTAAGACTTGGTACATAAAATCCCTGCAATATATTAATAATTATTAACTAATGTAACAGGATACCAAACTTCATATAACAAGCTAACTTCAATACCCATTGTCCATTTGACGAAGAACTTACAAAGTCATAGAGTCACACAGCATGGAAACAGACCTTTCTGTCCAATCAGTCCATGCCGAACATAATCCCAAACTAAACTAGTCCCTCCCACCTGCTCCTGGCCCATATCCCTCCAAAATCTTTCCTATTCATGTACTTATTCATCAATCTAAAAGACATTTGGATAAGATTTCAAGATCATGTACAGCATTAATACAGCAAACTCCGGCAGGAAAGAATGGAAATACGGAATCTACAACACCATGTATTCCTACTAAATTTATTATTCCAAAGTGTTTTATAATAAGCAGACCTGAAATTCCAAAGGATAACGTGTTGTGGTGTAAAGGATGTGCAGCAATTTGTGCAGGAATGATGCAATTTAACCAAATAGCCAGACAGTAAATCACAGAACTGCAGCACAATTCTTTTTTGAAAAACCACGTTTAAGCTTTTATTTACTGAAACACATCATAAACATGGACCTCAAAACTCAGCAGTCACAAGTTCTGTCTGCCTCTGCGCATAAGATTGATTGGAAAGTAATCTGTTTAGAGATGTTATTACACACCACTGGAACCGATGGAACTTGAACCCAGATCTTTTGGCCTAGACTTAGGGACACTATCACTGCACCACAGGAGTCCCTCTCCTGTGCACAATGAAACCCCAGTTAACATTCACTGGCTGAATAGAAAGAAACCCTTGACTAACTGATTGGAAAGAGGAGATAAACAGGAACAACAGTAACTTATTTGTACAGGACTTTTGTCAGTGAAATTGGTCCAAGTGCTTAACACAGAACTAATTAAAAAATGGACATGTGGCTAAAAGTAGTTACAAAAAGTTTGATCAAAATTTAATGAACGGTTTAAAGGAGGAGCCAGTTTTGGGCAGTTATAGAGAAGTTCAGAGAAGTGTAGACATAGTTGAAAACAATGGAGGAGTATCATCCAAGTTCATGGTCAAGAATCCCACGTCAGGGAAATGGACTGTTTGGGGAGAGTGGAAGCTCAGCAGTTGTACAGTAAAAACGGATCAGATAGAGTGCCTTCAAGACCATAAATAGTTTTAAAAATGGGATGACAAATTAAAATTTTAGACTTTAAAACTTCAGGAGCTATTTAAGTAGCTGGATGATGCGGATAAATTTTGAAAAGGATTAGCAGACTTTAGATAAACTAAAGTTTATGGAGCGAGAAAAGTGGATGGCTGGCCTGGAGATCACTGAAATAGTTGTATCTCAAGGTGGCAAAGACAAGAAAGGAAGTTTCAGAAGCAGGGAAATTGAGGAAGGTAGAGATAGGTGATATTACCTCAGTTATGTTCTCTGTGATGAAGAATGTATGGGCCTGAAAGCAAAGTTCAAGGTCAACAGAACATGAAAGTTACAAGGATACATTAATAACAGGAGGCAGAAAAGCTGCATGTTTGATGGTGAAATTGGGTGGGTGACTCAAAAGGTCATGAAGATGATCTGAAGCACAAGTGAGAAATCTGAAAGCATTTAGAGTTAGTAAGAGTTAGAAATCAACAATTACAAGATCAAATACTGTGTGGGAATGAGACAGGCTCTGATTTTGAAACTAACCCATTGAATATCTACAAATATAAAGAGACAGCACTAGGTTCAAAAATAGTTATTTATATAAATAAAAAAAACACACCTCAAGGCATTAGACAGAATCAAAAGCATACAGAAGATAACAGAGCTAAATGAGTTATTAGAACAGGTACTAAAAACTCTGAAAAATGTTTAAAACAGATATGGAGAGGGTTAGGGAGGAAACAACAAAGTTAAGCTTGATTTGGAGATGCCAGTGTTGGACTGGTTTGTACAAAGTTACAAGTCACACAACACCAGGTTGTCAACCACCTGACAAAGGAGCAGCACTCCGAAAGCTAGTGCTTCCAATTAAACCTGTTGGATTATTACCTGGTATTGTGTGATTTGTAACAAAGTTAAGCGCTTACATCAGTGATAGCATAAGTGCTAATGGTGAGGCAAATCATGGTAAGGATCACTGCAGGCTAAAATTGGGGGAACAAAGAAGTTCCTCTATGCCTTCTCTAGAACAACCAGATGCTTCCTATAATGTGATCAGAGATTCCACATGTCTTTTTAACCACCTTATCCACCTGCCCTGCTGTCTTCAAGGATCTGTAGACATGCACACCAAGGTCCCTCTGAACTTCAGTAATTTCCAGTATTCTCTCACCATGTAAACTCTTGCCTTGTTAGTTCTCCACAAGTGCATTACCTCATACTGTTCCAGGTTGAATTCCATTGATATCTTTCTGCAATTTATGGCTATCCTCCTCACTATTTACCACCTTATTGAAACAAACAGAAGACTCTGATGTGGTTTAATAAGGTACCCTATTTAGAACTGGAAACAGAATTAAGTTAAGAAGTGCCTGATTCAGGATGGAGATATGCAGTAAGTTGTTGTTTAGAATTCTCTTCTCCAGCTAGCAGCAGATGCTCTGTCATTGGGGATATGGAAGGTAATTGAAAGTGATCAATAAGTTCAGGGTCGGGATGGGTGTGGTGCAAGATGGAATTCAGGCCAACAGCAAATTAGCCCAACATCAAACTGAACTGCTGAACAAAGCAAATTACCTAATGTTCACATAGTTTAAATCCTTTGATATGTTCTCATTGTGTTTTAGAGGGAAGATTGACCTTTGCAAGACTAAACCAGGAGCAAATTAGAATATTTAAATAAATTTAATCGTATGTCAAATAGATGGAAGGAAAATTATAGGATAAAGAAATAAGACAGGAAAAAATCTTTAAACCAATATTTTGTATAAGATAGTTCCAATAACAAAATCTGAAAAAAATGAGGCTCAATTCTGAAAATTACTGTTGTGGTAAAAGAGTTGCTGGGCAGTAACTAAGATAAATTAAGTTATTTCCATCTGAATGCACAAGCTTTAACCAATGCTGACACGTTTACTGGCTACTTTTTGTAAGGATGTGGGCATCACTGACCAGTCATCCTTAACTGCCCGAAGGGTTGCCCAAAAACTAGCCACATTGCTGTAGGTCTGGAGTCATATTGAAACCAGAGCAGTTAGATCAGATAAGGATGGTATTAATGAATCAGATGGGTTTCTCTCGATGATCAGTGGTTTCATGGTCATTACTAGACTCTTAATTTCAAACTGTTTTGAATTTAAATTCCATTTTCAGCCATGGCACAATTTGAACAGAGGTCCCTAGAATATTATTTGGATCTCTATATTATAGCAATGTGATTAATATCACTAGACCATTGCCTCTCAGGTGACAAATACCAGAAAATCACACTTGTATACATACTTCAATTCTGAATCGATCAGCGAGGTATATTAGTTATAGTATAGTTTGTGAAAGGACAAGAACACATCAGATAGCAATCTCTGGCATTCTGCAAGTATCTGCACATCTGCAGTATATAAGTGATATTGATCAATATAGCTTACAATAACAAAGAGTGCTGATAGATCCACAGTTAATCTTACACAAACTATTTCAGTTATAACTCACTTGCTCATAGCTTCCACTCCAGCTTTTGCAGAGGCACTGGGCATGACAAATCCTGATCCGGTCTCTGCGTAGATGGTAGTAATAGACAGGAAACATGCACCTAAAAGACACAAACTATGACAGTACACAAAATCTTCATTCACTCAGTGAAGCATACATTAGATGAAGATGATCGTTGCCTTCTGATCACGTGACAATGAAATTATGTTCTGTATTTTCCACATTTAAACTTCCACTCAAAAAAAAATGTTGAGTGTATTCTTTCAAGGGACTTGGGTTTTACTGGCTGAACCAGCATTTATTTCCCATCCCTAGTTTTGCTCGAAGAAGTGATGGCGAGCTGCCTTCGTGAACCACTGCTGTTCATTTGGAGGAGGTACCTCCACAATGCTGTTTGTAAAGAAGTTCTGGGAATCTGACCCAATGATGGTTCCAAGTCAGAATTGAGAATGGCTTGGAGGGGAACCTATATCAGGCAGTGACATGTATCTGCTACCATTTCCTTCCTGATGATTATGGCCATAAGCTATTTAAGAGTCTTTATGGATTTCTGCAGTGGATTTTGCAGATAGTACACACTGCTGTTATTGCACATGGGTGAAGGTGAGGCTGAATGTGTACAGATGTGATGCCAAGCTAGCAGGTTGCTATGCTGAAGATGATACCAAGCTTCTTGAGTATTGTTGGATCTGCACTCATTCAGGAAAATGGGAGCATTCCAACTCTCTCCTGATTTTGCGTTCTATTGGTAGACAGGCTTTGGAGTCAGAAGTTGTGTTATTCCACGCAGGACTCCTAGTGCTAAGCAGATACAGCTAGCCCAGGTTAGTTTCTAGTTGGTGATAACCTCAGGATATAGTTACATTGCTAGTGGACTTGTTAGACTTATCCTGGGAGTACTTGATGCTGCTAATGACTGAAGGTGAAATATTTCAGTCCTAGAGCTAACACTGTTTGCTTTACAAACAAACATATTTCAAATTAAAAAACATGAAAGCAGAAAGCACCACCGGACATTTTACATGCACACAAGCAAGGAGGATCCCCCTTTATCAACTGATCCAATAACGTAACACTGTAAGTGTCAGTCTAGATAACGGACTTGAATTCAGAAGTGAAAACTGAACCTACAGCCTTAATGAGCATCAAATCCATATAATCATTCTGTTATTTTGTAATATACTTAAGGATTTTTACACAATGTTTTAAAACACCAAAACGTTTTCCTCACCTTTTTTGGCTTTAATCAATTCTTTTCCAATTTCTAGAGTTACATATGCAGTACCATTAAGAACAATATCTACAATAGTTTTAAAAGCATTAGCAGAAAGACGTTCCGAGG
This sequence comes from Hemiscyllium ocellatum, assembly GCF_020745735.1. Taxonomy (NCBI): domain Eukaryota; kingdom Metazoa; phylum Chordata; class Chondrichthyes; order Orectolobiformes; family Hemiscylliidae; genus Hemiscyllium; species Hemiscyllium ocellatum. The sequence continues at coordinate 96,632,760 of NC_083404.1, read as the reverse complement.
GCGAGATGAAGTTTCCAGCAGCATTATTGATAATAACCTAGTGTGCAAAGACAGAAAATTGCTTTAAAAAAATGCACATTTAATGCAGTCTGCAACATCAAAATGCAGTAATGATTCATGCCAGGTTATTATAGTTGGGTAGCAAGATCAATTCAGCAACTATTCAGCGCAGTGTCCAAGAAAATGACTAATGCATTGACAGCACAGCATGCTGAAGCTGTACAATGCAACCGAACACTTGGCTCTGACAGAAGCAAGAACTGACACTGTCAAACTATTCAAGAAAAAGGGGATATCCAAGGTACTTTATAGCACAGGTGGTCATTATTTGTGGAACGATATGGCTGATGATAACATGGTTGCTGATGTACAGAAGTTGATAATCCACTTGATAATACGATTCATCAAGTCACAGATTGGGACCTGTTAAGTGTTTCTGAAGATTTTAATTCACATTCAGTGTATACAATGCTGCCAAGTCTTATTCTTTTCTGCACTGGGAAAAATATTGCAATTGCATAAATTATATATCACTTGCACAGACTAAATTCACCAAAAAAAATCTCCACAGAGATTACTTACCAAATAAAATTCAATAATAAAAATACTTTTGGATCCTTGAACAATTTTTGCAATTGGTGTAGATGGGAATAGTTTCTGACTCTCAAATGCGATCATGACGTGATGGGGGCTGGATTTTACTCTCTCTAATGTAACATTCATGTAAAGGTCAAATGCTTAGTTTTTAATTAAACATTTAGTCTTAGAATCTCGACTATTACTTAAGTTTATAAAAGGTAATGAAATGCACCTATGTTGCTATTTAGAAGCCAAGAGTCCACTGAGGAGCTCCAGGGTTGGAAATTACAGAGTTGTCCACATCAACAACCACAATTAGGAACATGAGAAATAGGATCAGGAGGGCCATACCGCCAGTCGAGCCTGATCTACCATGCAATACATCATGACTGATGTTCTTTTATATCACTCCCAGTAACTCACTGAGGGCTGGAAACCACCTTCTTCCAACCTTATTATATTTGTCAGGAATGAATTAAAAGATTGAAAATTCCACTGAAACATTTTCACAAGTTTGCATTACATGCAACAAATCACATCAAAGGTACTTCAATAAATGAACTGGTTTCACGTGCTCTCTCAAAAACAGAACTTTTGAGAACTCATTCAGGAATTAGTCGTACACAAGTTATATCAGTATGTAATGAAAGCCAGATACTTCACAGTCAAAAGTCAAACGATGGCACTTATCAAGTGAGGAACAAATGAGTTATCAGTACCTTTCCTGCTGCAGGGAAATCTATTTCAAAGCTGTCGAGAACAGGATCAGTGAAACCGTCATCACAAGATTTTAGCAACTTATTGTTGAAGTGCTGCGAGAATAACCTGGACAGCAAAACTAATGCTGCTGTCACAAAATGTCAAGCTGCTATGTGAGCATTTGGAATTGCTTCATTCAACTACTAGGGTCTATCGAGTATTAACATTTAAATCCAACAGTCTTTGAACATCATTAAGGCTGTTGATTGAAATTGATAAATCCACAGGACATTGAGATTTCAAACCAGTAGCAAATCAAAACACTATTCAACTGAAGACTGATAGATGCAACTATAGTCTGGCAAGTGACACAGGGAACGTGACCTTAAAATATTACAGTTGAAACCTCTTGATCTACAGATCGATCTTGACCATGATCTTTTATATTGGTCCAAATCCAACTAGTGCTCCATGCGGATACTCAAACAGAAACTGGAGAAACTCAGCAGATCTGGCAGCATCTGGGAAGAGAAAACAGAGTTAATGTTTCAAGTCCAGTGACCTTTCTTCTAGCTAGAAAAAGTGATATTTATGCTGATTGGGATGGGGAAGAGGAAGAAGAGTTGATTGAGCAGATAGGTAGAGAGGGATCCTAGAGAGAGGGAGAATAAAAGTTTGGCAGACAAATGGATTGAGATAGTAAGCTGAGCTAGAAAAGAAAGTAGACAGGTCACAAAGAGGTCTTCAAGTGGACAAAAATTAGTCAGTGAAAATAAGAAGATGCCACCTCATCTTCCATTTGGGGTCATTACAGCCCCTATGACTCAAAATCTAGTTTAGTAATTTCAGAACCTGAACACCACCTTCCATTTCTTTAATCACCCCCATGTCAGGTGCTGTCATGAAATGTATTGGTTTCAGCACAGCCAACCTATTTTCACTCAATGATAGCCCCCATTATCCCATTTATTTTTACCCTGGCTTACTGTCTCAAACCTTTAATCTGTCTAATATTTTTCCTTTCTTTCTGGGCTCCCCTTCTAACTAACCATTCAATCCTTTCTTCCATCCACATCCTGTCTTCAGCATAAATACTTCCTTTTTCTCGATGCCATTAGTGCTGAAGGGTCACTGGACCCGAAATGTTAGTTCTGTTTTCTCTCCACAAATGCTGCCGGACCTGAACTTCCCCAATAAGTTCCATTTTTGTGTGTTTTGCAGCAGATTTCCAGCATCTGCATTTTTTGTTTTATGTTACATATGCGTACTGTTTGCTTTAGCTGTACTTTTAATTGACTCTAACTGCATAAAGTCATAGAATAGCCACCTGGTCTATTGTGTTTCTACCAGCTATCTAATAGCATCCCTATGAAATATTTATATTAGTATGTGCATGCACCAAAGTCAATTAATGTAAATATTTTACAATAACATAATTAATTCACACCTGCATGCTCCAGGACTAAGCCTCATACAAAAGACTCAGAGGTTTGTTTAGGTAAGGTGTATCTCTTCAATCCAACAAAACAATAGATATTAGCGAGTTTTGAGAAGATTTGTAGCTCAGGTTGAGTTTCTGAATGCAGGTTTGCTTGCTGAGCTGGAAGGTTCGTTTTCAGATGTTCCATCACCATACTAGGTAACATCTTCAGTGAGCCTCCAAGTGAAGCATTGGTGTTGTAGCCTGCTTTCTATTTATATGTTTGCATTTCCTAGGGTTGATGATTTCATTTCCTGTGGTGACATCATTTCACCACAGGAAATGGCATCACCAATCCTAGGAAATGCAAACATATAAACAGAAAGTGGGTTACACCACCAGTGCTTCACTCGGAGGCTCACTGAAGACGTTACCTAGTATGGTGACGGAACATCTGAAAACGAACCTTCCAGCTCAGCAAGCAAACCTACCTTCACAAACAATAGATATAGTTTGCTCAAGGAGAATGAAAGCTTTCAACACGGGGAAATTTCTATTTTCTCAATTCATTGGAACCTGGTGTTTTTGCGGTTAATTTGTCCCAGTGTCAGGATCGCACATTGAAGCCTTTCAATACCCTTACTTGGTGTACTCACATCAGGAAGTCCTGTCATTTTAGACATTTGCTCCACTGTAGATTTCACAGCGTTTGGATCTCTCACATCACACTGAATTGCATGAACCTAGAGGAAAAGTGTAACAACTTTAATTGTTCCTGTAAAATTTAGCCATTTGACCTGTATTATGGTGTTCACTACTTTTTACATAAGTTCTTTTTACCTAAGGTTAGCAGAGACAGGGACTATACATTCATAATCTCACTGTTGCAGTGGGGCAAGACAGAGTTATTGGCCTGGATTTCATAGAGAGACTACTGAAAGAACTATGCTCACTGATCATTAAGCTACCAGGTCTCAGATATCCAGAAATTGTAATTACAGACTTTGAGCAGCAATTTACTCACATTGATTTGTTCCTGGCGTCAGATACCCAATGTCTTTGGAACTAATCAAATTGAGGCATCTTTTGTGACAATTGCAGTCCAAATCAGGAAATAGAATAATCAACTAACTACCAATATTTCAAACTTTCAAGCTTTGTTACCAGACTAAAGTGATTTATTATTTGTAGGAAAATTATAAATATATTATGCAAGTAAAAATCTATTTCAGAGGGTAACATGCCCCATCTTCGATTTGCAGCTGCTAAATGACCCATTTCAGCACTGTTTTCAGTTGAGATCTTCATTAATTAGCAACTGAACAGAATATCAGCTAGAAAGAACTGAACAGCATGAAGATGAGAAACTAAAACTAATTATAGTAAGGCAATATGTGAAATGTCGAAACATCACAATTATCAGCTGATTTCAGGGTACAGTTTCATCTCTTAGGCAAGTCTTCCAATGCATTTTTTCACAGTGCTACACTCGAGAATGTCAAGTTCCTGGGAGTGGTCATCCACAACACATTTTCTTGGACTCTTCATGTGGATGCACTGGTTACAAAGGCCCAACAATGTCTCTTCTTCCTCAGGCAGCTGAGGAAATTTGGCATGATGGCAAATACCCTTGCCAACATTTATAGGTGTGCCATCGAGAGCATTCTATCTCGATGTATCACTACCTGGTATGGCAACTGTACCATTCAAGATCAGAGAGTGGTGAACTCGGCCCGGATAATCACAAAAGCCAACCTCCGATCTATAGAATTCACCTACCAGGGTCCAACCCACCCTAGTAATGTTTTTCTACAACCTCTATTATCAGAGAGAAGGTACAGAAGCCTGAACACATGCACCAGCTGGTTTTGTAACAGTTTCTACCCTACTGTTATTAGAATACTGAATGGAATCACAAAATCTTAACCTTCACCTGTACCTGTGTTTTTGTTTTTGCCGCTGTTTTCCTATTATTTACTTAACTATGCTGTCTGCCTATATTGCTCACAAGACAAAGCTTTTCACTGTGCCTCGGTACATGTGACAAATTCAATTCAATTCAATTCAATTTAGAAATTAGTACAAGTAAATTACTGGGCAATGAGAAACAAAGCATGTCATTTAAATTGGCTCCTATTGACTACCTGTTGTTTATCAGACAAACATTGAAAGCATCACTCAGCTTACTGTTCATTATTTCTAATTGTGATCTCACTTAAAATTGCAACAACTTCACGATATGTTTGTGCTGTAATCATTCAAAAATAGTATTGGATTTTTATACTAAACATCTGTAGTTGCACACCCAACAAAATTTTAAGATTATTTTAACCCGTAGCAAATTTTGTATAACATTAATACTCAGATGAAAAGTGAAGCTGGGGAAACAGCAACACCTACTGTACTAAGTGGAACTGAAGAAATTTCAGCTCATAACAATGAATTTATATCCATAACTGTGCTCCAAAATGATTAAAAAATTATAAAGCTGTCGAATGAGATATTTGACCAGAATAATGCTATGCATCATGTTATCAGAATGAAAGATATTTACAATGATTTTAAATGTTGAAAACATGACTAAATGTGCTCACTATCAAGTGGAACTTGACTGACAAAGTTTGGGTGACAACCAGATTTTCCAATGGCTAGTAGTTTGAAAGCTAACACCAATAAAATACCAATAAAACCACATACATTCTGGTCAGGACAGTCAGAGACATGCGCAATGAATTCAATTGTTCATAAATTTACTTCTGAATTGAGATTATAACCAATTACCTTGTTTCCAGTTTGCAAAGAGATTTCTTCTGCGGTTTGCTTCAAAACATCTAGTTTTCTAAAAGGCAAATATTTCTAATGTAAGGAATTAGTTTTGATTATTTTGCAGATGTAGCACTACTTTATTTCACTAGCAATTTAAAATTGATAGCAACAAACAACACAGGACCAAAAGGTGCACACACTGTGGGAAGAGTTGAGGAACTGCACAGGAAAAAGACCCTGATGGGAATTACGAACAGACCCCCCAGCAGTACTCGGGATATGGGGCAGAAAATAAATCAGGAAAAAGGCATTATTACAATAATCGTGATGGACTTCAATACACAAGTGGACTGGAGAAATCAGTTTGATAGTGGACGCCAAGAAAAGGAATTCGCAGAATATCTACAGGATTTTTTTTGGAGCACCTTGTGGGACAGCCTGCCAGGGCACAGGCAATTCTGGATTTAGGGGTGTGTAATAAAACAGAATTGATTAGGTGAAGGAACCCCTCGGGCAAGTGACCATAATATGATAGAATTCACCCTGCAATTTGCAAGGGAGAAGCTGAAATCAGATTTAACAATATTACAATGATAACTATAATGACATGAGGGAGGAGCTGTCCAGAATTGATTGGGAGGGGAGCTGAGCAGGAAAGACAATGGAGCAGCAATGACAAGAGTTTCAGGGAGTAATTCAGGAGGCATAGTAGAAATTCAATCTGAGGCAGGAGAAACATACTAAAGGAAGGGGGAAGCAACTGTTGCTAATAAGGCACATCAGGGATAGCATAAAACCAAACAAGAAAAGCATACAATGTGGTGAAGATTAGTGGGAAGCCAGAGGATCAGAAGCTTTTAAAAACCAGCAGACGACAACTAAAAAGGCAACAACACAGAAGAGAAAAAATACAAAGGTAAGCTAGCTAGTAGCATAAAAGATTGCAAGATACTGGAAAATGGCTAATATAATACCCACATTTAAGAAGGCAGACAATGGGAAATTATAGGCCAGTTGCCTGACCTCGGTGATTTGTAAGATTTGAGAATCCATTATTAAGGATGAGATGGCAGAATACGTGAAAGTACATGGTATAACAGGGCAGAGTCAGCATAGCTTCATCAAGGAGAGGTCATGCCTGACAAATCTGTTAGAATTGTTTGAGGTGGTAATGAGCATGTTAGACAAAGGAGAGCCAGCAGACATGATTATTTGGATTTTCTGAATGCCTTTGACAGGGTACTGCACAGGAAGCTGCAAAAGATCATAAGTGCCCATAGTGTTAAGGGCAAGGCAATGGTACGGACACAGGATTGGTTGACTGGCAGGTGCAGAGTGGGAACAAACTGGTCTTTTTCAGGATGGCAGCCAGTGACTACTGACGTTCTGCAGGAGTGAGGGTTGGCACCACAATTATTCATGTTATACATTAACAATCTAGTAGAAAGAGCAGAAGGGATTGTTGCTAAGTTTGCAAATGACACAAAGCTAATTGGAAGAACAGGTAATGTCGAGGAAGCAAGGAGAATGCAGAGAAGTAGCTGATGAAATACAATGTGGGAAAGTGCGAGGTTATGCACTTTGGTAGGAAGCATAGAGATGCAGATTATTTTCTAATCGAGAAGGGTTTCAAAAATCTGAAGCACAAAGGGACTTGGGGGCCCTTGCTCAGGATTCCCTTCACGCTAACAGGCAGGTTCAGCTGGTAGTTAGGAATATAGTGGGTGGCACTGTGGTTAGCACCGTTGCCTCACAGCGCCAGAGACCTGGGTTCAATTCCCACCTCAGACAATTCTCTGTGTGGAGTTTGCATATCCTCCCTGTGTCTGTGTGGGTTTCCTCCGGGTGCTCCGGTTTCCTCCCACAATCCAAAAAATATGCAGGTTAGGTGAATTGGCCATGCTAAATTGCCCGTAGTGTTAGGTGAAGGGGTAAATGTAGGGGAATGGGTCTGGGTGGGTTGCACTTCAGTGGGTTGGTGTGGACTTGTTGGGCTAAAGGGCCCTCTTCCATACTGTAAGTAATCTAATCTATAAGTGCAATGTGAGCACTAATTTCGAGAGGGCTAGAATACAAGAGAAGTAATATACTGTTGAGGCTGTATAAGGCTCTGGTCAAATTGCATTTGGAACTTGGAGAGCAGTTTCAGGTCCTATATCTAAGGAAAGACATGCTGGTCTTGGAATGGGTCCACAGGAGATTTACAAGAATGATCCCAGGAATGAAGGGCTTGTCTTATAAGGAGCGGTTGAGGATACTGATGGCTGGATAGAGTGGATGTGGAGAAGAGGATTCCAAAAGTAGGAGATAAAAACCCAAGGGCAAAGCCTCAGTGGGAAGTGACCACTCTTTAGAATTAAGATGAGGAGGAATTTCTTAAGTGAAAGGGTTGTGAATAGATGGAAATAATTTCCACAGAAGGCTATGGAGGCCAAGTTATTGAGTTCTTTTAAGACAGGGATAGGTGGTGTCTTGGTTAATAAGGAGATCAAGGGTTATGGGAAGAAGGCATGAGAACAGAGTTGAGAAACATCAGCTATATTGAATAGTGCAGCAGACTTGATGGGCTAAATGGTCTGATTATACTCCTTTACCTTATGATCTAACCTTCTGTGTTTAGTGCAAGGAACTGTGGTTTAACAGGCCTTCATGAAGGGGCAGCATTGGTCTCGCATTGGCTCCCATCCAACTGACGAGATGTCAACACCTTACTAAAATTCCATCCAATAATCCTTGGAGCACCGTCCTATACAACTACCATTACATTGCTATCTTTTCTTTAGTTTTCATTGTCTCTGAAAGTGTTACCACCTTCCTGATCTACATTTATCCTGGATTGTCTGACATCCTGCATAAATTCACCAGGTTGATGATGTCAAAGTCACAAGTTCCATAAAATTAGCCGCTATCCCTTGAATTTAGAAGGTTGAGTTGCCAGGGTTGGAGGATCTGAGCTATAGGGAGAGGCTGAACAGGCTGGGGCTGTTTTCCCTGGAGCGTTGGAGGCTGAGGGGTGACCTTATAGAGATTTACAAAATTATGAGGGGCATGAATAGGATAAATAGACAAAGTCTTTTCCCTGGGGTCTGGGAGTCCAGAACTAGAGGGCTTAGGTTTAGGGTGAGAGGGGAAAGATATAAAAGAGACTTAAGGGGCAAATTTTTCATGCAGAGGGTGGTACGTGTATGGAATGAGCTGCCAGAGGATGTGGTGGAGGCTGGTACAATTGCAACATTGAAGAGGCATTTGGATGGGTATATGAATAGGAAGAGTAAAAAGTGAGGTCTGCAGATGCTGGAGATCAGAGCTGAAAATGTGTTGCTGGTTAAAGCACAGCAGGTTAGGCAGCATCCAAGGAATAGGAAATTCGACGTTTCAGGCCAAAGCCCTTCATCAGGAATGAGAAGAGTGTGTGCCAGGCAGGTTAAGATAAAAGGTAGGGAAGAGGGACTTGGGGGAGGGGCGATGGAGATGTGATAGGTGGAAGGAGGTCAAGGTGAGGGTGATAGGCCGGAGAGGGGAGGGGGCGGAGAGGTCAGGAAGAAGATTGCAGGTTAGGAGGGCGGTGCTGAGTTGAGGGAACCGACTGAGGCAAGGTGGGGGGAGGGGAAATGAGGAGAAATCTGAGTTCATTCCTTGTGGTTGGAGGGTTCCCAGGCGGAAGATGAGGCGCTCTTCCTCCAACCGTCGTGTTGTTATGTTCTGCCGATGGAGGAGTCCAAGGACCTGCATGTCCTCGGTGGAGTGGGAGGGAGATTTAAAGTGTTGAGCCACGGGGTGGTTGGGTTGGTTGGTCTGGGCGTCCCAGAGGTGTTCCCTGAAGCGCTCCGCAAGTAGGCGGCCCGTCTCCCCAATATAGAGGAGGCCACATCGGCTGCAGCGGATGCAATAGATGATGTGTGTGGAGGTGCAGGTGAATTTGTGGCGGATATGGAAGGATCCCTTGGGGCCTTGGAGAGAAGTAAGGGAGGGGGTGTGGGCGCAAGTTTTACATTTCCTGCGGTTGCAGGGGAAGGTGCCGGGAGTGGAGGTTGGGTTGGTGGGGGGTGTGGACCTGACAAGGGAGTCACGAAGGGAGTGGTCTTTGCAGAACGCTGATAGGGGAGGGGAGGGAAATATATCCCTGGTGGTGGGGTCCGTTTGGAGGTGGCGGAAATGACGGCGGATGATACGCTGTATATGGAGGTTGGTGGGGTGGTAGGTGAGAACCAGTGGGATTCTGTCTTGGTGGCGTTTGGAGGAGCGGGGCTCAAGGGCGGAGGAGCGGGAAGTGGAGGAGATGCGGTGGAGGGCATCGTCGATCACATCTGGGGGGAATCTGCGGTCCTTGAAGAAGGAGGCCATCTGGGCTGTACGGTATTGGAACTGGTCCTCCTGGGAGCAGATGCGGCGGAGACGAAGGAATTGGGAATATGCGATGAATAGGAAGGGTTTGGAGGGATATGGGCCGGGCGCTGGCAGGTGGGACGAGTTTGGGTTGGGATATCTGGTCAGCATGGACGTGTAGGACCGAAGGGTCTGTTTCCATGCTGTACATCTCTATGACTCTATGTGTTTAAAATGTTTAAGGAATTCTGCAGGACATTTCCTCTGATCTGCGAGGCCTATAACATACAGCACAAACTTCAGAATACAGTAGTTCCTTTTGGAATGAAAAACAGTGTAATGTAAATCTGGACTCCCCCACTCAAAAGATTGTGGAAGATATGTCAAAATTGAAATCAATACATGCTTTAATAAGAAAAGGCTATCAAGAGATGTGAACAAACATTGATTTCTAAGTCCATTGCTGCCCTTACAAAATAAACCAAAATGTTAGATAACTGACACTGAGACAAGTGCTGTGATTAATACTTCTTTAATTGTTAATTATTCTTCAGCAAGTAAACGCACGCTTTGGATTATTGATCTAAATTTTGTGGTGGTAATGCTGAACAAACTCTGTTCACTGTAGTTAATCCACTAAAACTGACAGCACCTTTAAGAGCTATTGAACAATGCAGAAATGTTGTCCACTAAACAGTGGTATGAAATGTCAGATTTCTTCATTTGAAATTTTTAAAAATCCATACCTGTAATGAAAAGTTTATCTTTATGTTAGCTTTTGGCTTTAATTTATTTTATCTGAAAAATTAAGGTAGATCTAAAGGGTAATTAATACTTTGTTGTGATTGGCTGCTTACCTTGCTTGCTGACATCAGTGCTGTGGGATGGCTAGAGATCACCCTTTAACCTGTCATCAAGAAAGGGAAAGTCCAGCTTTGTAAGAGGTCAGGAGCAGGCACCATTGCTGTTTTAGACTAAAACATAACCTCAAAACTGTAGGAGTGTGGCATCTTGACTTTGTTTTTGTGCTGTTTTTGTGGACAGTGCCCCATATGGAAAAGGCTGGGATTACGTTTTGTTCACCGTAGATGTAACATTAATTTCTAGATAATTTTGCTCTTTTTTAACCTCCAGTTTTCAGTCTTCTACTGGACATCCTCATTGCTTAGAATTTGTGCACTCGGTGATCATCTTTCAGAACATTGCCCAAATGCACATGGCTTATGAGAGTCTTGATGTTGAATGGCAGAAAGCTGTTTCATTGTGGAAGATATCATGACTTTGCCTGTTCCTGACTTTACCTAATAGCTACATACGCGCAATGTTATTAGGGATCCCTGAGTAATCATTATGAACTTGGTCAACTCTTCTCTTGTACAAAGGAACTGACCAAATGCTCTTGCCACAGCCCAGATTACTTATGTCTTGGTTTTGAGATTGTCATCTCTCCTACTGGTTCCAGAACCATAAGTACTGAACAGCTATTGGCTTCTCACACAAGATAGATATTCTTTATCTATCTGGCTATTCCTCTGTAAGGAGTATCACAGCCTAAGCAGACACTGATCTTAGCGAGTACTCAAAATGATACCGTTTTTCAGCATTGGGCTGTGATTAGAGGGAGAATTATCTTTGCTCCCTTTATGTAACCCGGGAATATTGAAGAATATTGGCATTTTCCTAGCTAATTCAGCATATAAAAGGAATTAAATTTGAAATCTTTCACGGACCATGTACTTCACTTCCACAACAAAACCAAGCTATCAAGGAACCAAAAGTAATTGTTTAAATGGTACAACCCAAGTCGAAGAGCGTGGTGCTGGAAAAGCACAATAGGTCAGGCAGCATCCGAGGTGAAGGACAGTTGACGTTTCAGCCATAAGCTCTTCATCAGGAATGAAGTGCTTATTCCTGATGAAGAGCTTATGCTCAAAATGACAACTCCTGCTCCTCGGATGCTGCCTGACCAGCTGTGCTTTTCCAGCAGTACACTCTTCAACTCTGATCTCCAGCATCTGCAGTCCTCACTTTCTCCTAAGTGGTAAAACCCGTCAAGAAAATGTTTAGCTGTAATGCAACTCAGAGAAGTCTTGTAGTATATTTCATGAAGTTTTGATTTACTTTTATTCATTCATGGGATGTGGACATTGCTGGCTAAACAGCATTTATTGATCACTTCTACTTACCTTGGTTAAGTTTACCTTAAAAATGAATCAGTTTTAATGTACCTTAATTACATAACAAAGGAAAAAGTAGCTCTGGATACAATATACTGAAGTTAAGCAACATTGAGGAACATTATTCACCATATACATTTCACTTACTTACCTACTTGCAATAACACATTCAGCACCCAAAGAGGACAGGGCAGTTGCCATTCCCTTTCCGAGTCCAGTACCTCCACCAGTGATAAAGGCTACTTTACCCTGAAATGTTCCAGGAGGCAACATCAGTGTTTCCATTTGAGAAAGCCTTATGTCTTGAGCAGAGTCATTACTTTGGTACAGAATCTTGGCTTCTCGATTGAAAAACTGCAGACAAAAATATAACACAATCAAAACTATTTTATGTGACCAAAAAAAAATTTAAAGCGTTTCACTAGTATTACCACTGCTTTTCCTAATGCAAGATATAAACCACACAATTTTCAACAATATGCCTGGTTATTTCCACTATACCTCAATCAAAACTTAACATTTAAAAGGTTTACATCCAGTAATCTTAGAATAATAGCTTGCAAGACACTTTCAAACTTAAAGATGCTTGTTTAAAACCGTCTTACTTTCAAGCTGTACTCTAAACTGTTCAAATAACAGCTGTGTGTTTAAATGTAGGACTAGAAGTTGAGCACCAATAAATCTATCAGCCTTCTACACAAAAGCTTAATTGATAGTTTGCTTCAAAGGATCTTGTACTCAAATTGAGTTGCATTTACTCTCAATATAAAAAGTCAATGTACTTTTTATTACGATAGACAACTGATATGAAAATATATATCAAAAGATGTAAATACAAAATTTTTTTCACAAAGCTTACAAATTAAAAGATTCATCACTGGAGTGTTAATATTGCAAATAATGATTCCATTGATGCATAGATAAAAAAAGAGGCTCAAGACTTCTGGTCATACTCATCTGAACATGTTGGATCTCAGAAGCTAAGTCGACTCAGGCCTGGTTAGTACTTGGATGGGAGACCACTTAGGAATACCTAGGCTTTCTTCCTTTTCCAACTCCATTTTGATTTAGCTCCTGACCCTCCCCATCACTTCTTACATGATCGCATTGCCTTTAACAGACTTTGCTTATTAGAGTTTCATACACCACATGGGTGCTTTCCTGGTACTTAAGGAAAAAATGAATAATAAAAATCTTTGCACAATGATGTCTTTTTATTGCGTCACTGTACACACAAAAAAGAATCCACAGCCACAGGTGATTTGGGGAAAGTCTAAGCATTACTCCTGGATTTTCTTGGCTAGAAAAATGGGCTCACAGTAAGAACTTAAATTAAGTAGCTCAGTTTATAAAAAAAAGTCTTGCTTTCCATTGCAATGACAGGGATCTGATTTGATGTTGGTAGCAGAAGATTGTTGCATAAAAGTGAAGATTGGAAATGGAGTTTTTTTCCAGACAGAACAAAAACATATCTTAGTTAAATGCAACTTAACTTATCAACGATTGATGTGAGGACATGGGGTGTATATATTCAATATTCTATAGGAAATCCTCTTTGGGAGCAATGAGAAATGTTTGCCCGAAGAATTATATGCAAAAAACAGTTTTATTGGGATAACGTACATTCAATATAGCATGAGTTGAGAAGTGACTGAGGAGCCATCTTGCTATCAGAAAGGAATCCTTAGAAAGTGATTTCTAAAATAAAATGGGCTGTTGAAGAGTTACATAGAAAGATACTTGTGCCAAGAAATTATTAGAGACCCTCCAAGGGACATACCTGAAAGAAAAAAGATATTAGAATAAAAAAAATTGGTTTGGGTTTCTTTGATTAAACATTTTTGTTTATAGTAGGAATATGACTATTACATGGAATATGTAAAAATGTTACTAATTTGTATAAGATAAGATATAGAATATGAAATAGAATTTGATTTTTATCAGGTTTGTTCAAAGACTGTACATCTTAAAAGTTTCATTTATAGAGAAGAGGGGAATCGGATGATATTGCAAGTAGTTAAGATAGTTACTGGGATTAATTAACTGAATAAAGGGAGAAACTGATTGGACTGATGTGAGGTATGCTCTAAGATTAGATACCCAATAAACTCCACAACAAAGGTGTTTTGTTGTCTGTTTCACTAACTGGCTTTGATCTAAATTGATATGAAGTTAGTTAAATTTTCATACTTACTGCAGTGTGGGTTAGGAATGCAACTGCAGTGGGAATCAAGGTTTCAAAAGTTTTCATTCCAGAAATGTACATTGTCAATAACCTCCACAGAAATTCTGATCTTCCATTCTGACATGCAAATTGACAGTCCAACTATTTTCTTGAAATTTCTACTGAATTTACAACAGGGAGAAAGTGCGGACTACAGATGCTGGAGATCAGAGTCAAAGAGTGTGGTTTTGGAAAAGCACAGGTGGTCAGGCAGCATCTAAGGAGCAGGAGCGATGATGTTTCAGGCATAATCCCTTCATCAGGATTTCCTGAAAGAGTTATGCCCGAAACGTCAACTCTCCTGCTCCTCAGATGCACAGCTAGTCAGGCAGCTTTTCCAGCACCACGCTCTTCGACTGTCAATTTACAACATATCAGCACACATGGCAGTTAAATCCCATTGCAGTGTTTACAGAAGTTCAGAACGTTACATGCACATTTTGACGTGAAAAGAAAACTAGTTCCCATTGTCCTAGCAAACAGTAGGGCTGCTGTCAGAGAAAGAATTGCTAGTGGTTTAACCCATGTCACCAAGCCTCAGGAGAGGACAAGAATCCATCATGGTAACCTCAGTTTGTGCAACCTGTGCTGTTATTGAGCCAGCTGGGTCAAATGACTCTTCAGAACAGTCTAGTTTAGCCTCAGACTGTTGTCAAGCAGTATCAATTGTTAGGAAGCAAAAATAGAAAAATCAATAATATAAATTCTTTAACATTGCACTCAGCACGACAAGGACACCAGTTTAAATAATATGTGGGTGCTGGTTGGTCAGACCATCACGACCACAGAGAAACAGCAGGTATGGTCAACTATTAATCTCAGCAGTCAAACCAAGCAGGTAGACTGCAATTGATCAGGTTGTTGTTATTGTAATGCAGCAGATATTGTCTGATCCTATTACATTTTCTCCACCCAATGACAATGATACAATGTATTTAAATCCCTTTTGTCATGAAGTAGCATCCTGCATATTAATATGTAACTTTTACCATGCAGAAATGTAGCATACTGAACCTGGATTTTATTTTTATTCAACTCACTCACAGCTGTTATTGTATACCTTTAGAGCAGGTGCCATTTGAACATGGGCCTCCTGGTTCAGAGGTAGGGACATTACCATTAGATATTTTGTAATCATGCTCTTTAGTTATGCAACACCTCTGCAGCAAATGTATGTTCAACCCATGTCACTTCATCCAGAGATAAGCATACTATCAGTGGCATTGCAGCACTAACAAATTATTCATCAAAGTTACTCTGACACCTCTGAAACAGGTGGGACTTGAACCTAGGCCACTTGGCTCAGAAATAAATTCATTACGACTGTGCCACAAGAGCCATCATTAAATGCTTAAATCCGTGTTATGTAAGTGACTTATAGGAGCCAGTGTTGAACTGGGGTTGATAACACTCACACAAACAAACGCCAGATTAAAGTCCAACTGGTTTATTTGGAAGCACTAGCTTTCACAGCGGAGTTCCTTCATCAGGTGGTTGTGGAGAATAATCACAGTTTATAGCTATGTTGATCATGATCTTATTCTCCACAACCACCTGATGAAGGAGCAGCGCTGTGAAAGCTAGTGCTTCCAGATAAACGTGTTGGACTATAACCTGGTGTTGTGAGATTTTTAACTCCGTTATATAGAGATTGGTTGGCCCTGCTTCTTTATCAGCTCTCATTCAAAAAAAAACGTGAACTCGGTGCCTCTTTCGGCACGATCTGGTCTGTTGAAAGTCTCCACGATTGAGTGAACTTCGAAGCCAAGCCCCCGGCGAATTGACTGAACTATTTATTAAAACAGCAGCACCTCACCCGCTCAGTGCGGCTAAACCGAGCCGCGGTCACAATAAACCTGCGCCACAATCCTGACCGCTTCAAAGCGACACAAACAGCCATTACTCCTTCAAATTAGATAAAATAAACTAAAACTTTATTAACGGATACTCTCGCCTCCTCCCCCACAGACAAGGTGGGCGGTCACATGGAGCGCCTCACTTCCTGTAGCAAAGGTCACTTTACGTTGCACAGCTCGCTGGTGGTGGTCACGTGTATCCGGAGGGCGAGTGATCACGTGAGGCGACACCTGTCACGTGACGTTACGGATGTCCCGCCTCTTGTAGTTGGTCGCCCTGGTGATGTCGGCTCTCTGAGAGGGGACCATCTTATGTGGAAATGTGGTCGTTAGTGTCGATCACCTCAGCCGGAGGTACCAACTGGTTTCTTAACGGTCCCGGTTGTTGTCAGTTATAAAGTGTCCAGGAGTAATGTATAGTCGCTCTTTACCACAAACCATGCCTGTGTGCGGGCGAGCGGGGCGCCAGCTGTGGATCTGTTTGTGTCCGAGAGAGTGTATCAGGAAAGATAAGGAGAACGATAAGCCCCATTTTGAAAGGCCAGCTGAACAGAAAGGACACATCCCGTTTAGTAGTTAGGCCATGCGTTGTAGGATGCATAGATTAACCTTGCGAGATGTGGGATATTAGAAAACGGCCATTGTGATATCTCAAGGCATATGTAAGAAGTAACACCAAAAACTTTATTTTTGTGTATACCAAAACTATGCAAACAAAAGTACTGCCTGTAACAAAAATTACTTTTGTCGCTATAGTAAGCCTGTTTAAGAATCAGGAAAATTTGCTTCCCACTATTGAGTGATGAGCTCCACAATGTATCCGAAAACTATCCATCACTTTCATTCCTCATGACTAGCAAAACGATCTATCTCACATACGCAATTACCCTATGCTAATAAAGTCAACTCTTCAGTTAACTCAAGGTGCAAATATTATGGTTGTAATGAGGGACTTCTTTATGGGTGGGTTTCGCTTCGGCGGGTCGGTGTGGACTTGTTGGGCCGAAGGGCCTGTTTCCACACTGTAAGTAATCTAATCAATTTATCCCAGTGTATATTTGGATGATTAGATTAGATTACTTACAGTGTACATAGGCCCTTCAGCCCAACAAGTCCACGCCGAAGCGCAACCCACCCATACCCCTACATTTACCCCTTACCTAACACAATGGGCAATTTAGCATAGCCATTCACCTGACTATTAATAGTAGTGAAAGGACTGAAATTGACCGGGATGCCAGAGAATTGTGGTCTCTACCCTTTTGAAGAGCAAGATCATTCTTTTGAATTTAAGTGCTACCTCAAAGAAAATATAGAGTAAATAAACAGTTTAATTTTGTGCTTTATAAATTTAAAACCAATTTGGGAATAAAGTGAGGAAAGGGTGTATTGCATTTTGAAGTGAGAAGGGATATCCAACAATGGATGATTTATTAGTGTACAATACAATAGAAAAGGTTACAGCATTACGTGTCACAGAAAAAGTTGTAGGAATATGATTTCATTAAATTGTGAACGTCAGCCTGTTTAACAGTTTTACTATATAATTTTAGGAGGTAATGAAGGGAGGGAGGTTGACCTTATGATTCTTGAGGCATGGAATGTTTTGTTACAGGGCATGTTAAGGATAAAACACCAATGCTTCTCATTAGAGGAAAGTACGTTACAGACTGGAAACAGCGTTAAATGCTGGATAATGGAACTAATTTTCAATAGGTTGAACAAAGTTGATAGCAATACAGTGAGGAGAATATTTGCCTCTTTCTTTAAATTTGAGTTGCTTAAGGTATAGCTAAATATATTCCAAATAATGTTCAGGGGTGGATGTATTCCAAAGATTTATGTTTTTGTGCTTATTACAAAACAAGTAGGAATATTCGACTAGGACCAAATGGTGATGAAGAAAAACATAGAATTTGCATCGTGGGTATTTTCAAGGTATAGATTTGAATTAGTGCAGTACACCTTCTGCTCAGCCCTTTTTAAATGAGGGAGTAAGTTGCTGAAATTTTACATATGGAACATAGGCAACAATAACAAAGCAATTTTTATTGCCTGTTCCAAGGTACTCTAAATTCGCTAGGAGTCTTTTGTGTAACAGAGAACTGAAGAGACTTAAGACACTTCTGGTGTTGTCACAAACAATTATTGTTGAAGGAAATTCCTTGTTTGCTTCTGAATATAGTTGATTTCTTACACAAATTGCAATTGATCTTAATTTTTGAGGATATTTAATGATAAATAATCCTGACAAATATTCACAAAGGCTGTCCTTTTCTTAAGGTATTTAATAAATTGGTGATGCCGATGTTGGACTAGGGTGTACAAAGTTAGAAATCACACAACACCAGGCTACACTCCAACAGGTTTATTTGGACACACTAGCTTTCACACTGCTCTGAAAGCTAGTGCTTCCAAACAAACCTTTTGGGCTATAACCTGGTGTTGTGATTTCTAACTTAATAAAGTGATTACCTTCTTAAACTTAAACTTCACTTTAGATTTTTGTTTAATCCATTAATATTTTGTCCATGTTCCAGACAAGCCCTACCATTTGATGGTTGGTGTGGATTATATCGTTGGTCGAAAGAACTGTGCAATCCTTTTATGTGATGATCAGTCCATTAGTCGTTCCCATGCTGTACTTTCAGTTAGTCACCCTGCTGCACATCTGGTAAAAATTCGCTTTTAAATTTCACTTATGTGGAGCTTAACACTGCTGCTTTCCATTACTTGCAATTTTAAAAATTGCAGTTTATTCAATTCCATTATAATCATCTATCACGCATATTGATTATTCTGCAATACGTAAGAAGTAACATCAAAAACTTTATTTTTGTGTATACCAAAACTATGCAAACAAAAGTACTGCCTGTAACAAAAATTACTTTTGTCGCTATAGTAAACCTGTTTAAGAATCAGGAAAATTTGCTTCCCACTATTGAGTGATGAGCTCCACAATGGATTAAAGTTGGAAAGTAAGACTTGAAGAACACTTGTTGAGAAACTGCAGTGCGCGAGTGGTATTTTTATTATTTCTTTGCTACTTGAGCAAAATCAGTAAAGATGTCTATTATTCTTAGAGACAATGCCGAATGTTGCTTGCTGCAGGTAACAGGTGCAGCCTGTGTATGTGTGATATATACAGTTGATAGAGTTACAGGGTTTTACAGTACAGAAACAGGTCCTAAGGTCCAAATCATCCATGCTGACCAGGTATCTCAAACTGACCTACACCCATTTGCCTGTGTTTTAATGTGGTCTGAATGAAAAGTTTGCTCCTCAGTTCCGTTTTAAATCTTTCCCTCTCACCTTAAATGTATGCTCTCTGGTTTTGGACTTCCCTACCCTTTGGAAAAAGACCTTGACTATTCACATTATCTGCCCCTCATGATTTTATAAACCATTATAAGGTCACCCGTCAGCCTGTCCAGAAAATAAAGTCCCAGCCTATCCAGCCTCACTTTATAACTCAAATCTTCCAGTTCTGATAACATTCTTGTAAACTGTTTCTACAACCTTTCTATTTTAATAATGTTCTTCCTCTGGCAGGGTGATCAGAACTGATATTCTAAAAGTTGCTTCAGCTCCTAATGTTTTGTACAGCCACAATGTGATGTCCCAATTCGTCTATGCAATGGTCTGACAAATGAAGGTTTATTGAAGGAACACCAAATAGAAATGGAGCATTGATTGAAAAATGTATTTTATAGAAAATGGTAACATTATCAGAAAGTGTAAATGAAATGATCCCATTTCATCTTTATTTCACTATTTTAAATTAATGTTTGATTGGAATTTGCAACTTTATAAGATAACTTCAGGACCTGGTTCATTATAGAAGAGGCCTGTTAAAACTGTAGGGAAGATTGGAATGATTATGCTAAATGATTATAGGCAAATATAGTAAATATTACAAACATGAAATAGTAATGTTGATCAGATAATGAATTGATCTGTGGAGTACAAAGCTGATTGTTCACTATGTGGCAACCAAAAGCCTTTGGGTGTGTTTATTTTCTGTTTTGTTTTCCACTCTTTCAAGAGTTGTAAAAATGACAAAAAAATTCAAATGGCATACTAAATTTTCCCAAGATACTTGAAGTTAAAAGTTAAGATCACATTTTTTTAGAAATTAATTCACAGGATGTGTATATTATTACCAATCTTTCTGGAGTAGGGCACAATTCGTGATTCTACATCTAAGCTACATATAGTTTGCAAAGTAAACCTTTGTATGCAGTTCCACTAATTAAGAAAAAAATGCGGTGGAGTGAGGCCAATATTCCACTTCAGGTCATGGCAGCAGAATATAATTTTGTTAGATGAGGAAAAAGTCAGCACAAAACATTTGGAGTATTGTGTACAGTTTTGTGCCCCATATCTTCAGAAAGATGTACTGGCCCTGGAGCATGTTCAAAGGAGGTTCACGAAAATGGTCCCAGGAATGAAAAGCTTAACATATGAGGAATGTTTGAGGGCTCTGGTCTATACTCAATGAAGTGTGGAAGGATGAGGAGGGGAAATCTAATTGAAACATACAGAATAATGAACGGCCTGGATAGATTAAATGTTGGGGAGATGTTTCCATTGGTAGGTGAGACTAGAATGCGAGGGCACAGCCTTTAGAGTAAAGGCAAGACCTTTTTAGAATGGAGATGAGGAGAAACTTCTTCAGCCAGAGAGTGGTGAACCTATGAAATTCATTGCCACAGAAGGCTATGGAGGCCAGGTCATTGAGTACATTTAAGACTGAGATAGATAGGTTCTTGAGTATCAAGGGTTATGGGGAGAAAGTGGGAGAATGGGATTGAGAAACTTTTCAGCCATGATTGAATGGCGGAGCAGACTCAATGTGCTGAATGGCCTAACTTTTGCTCTATGTCTTATGGTCTAAAGGTTTGCTCTAATTCAATGTTCAATGTCAATAAAGGGGCCTAAAACACCAGTAGTTGCATAGTAATCCTCTTCGTAACCTTGAGACGTTGCAGAGAAGCATAATATATTTATGTTGTGTAAAGGTCTTTATGTCATCATAAATTCATCAGATTGCAATGTATACATTGCAGTTATTGTTTATATTAAAACAGTTTGACTATTATCCTAATAACAATGTCAATTTCAGCAAACCAGAATCGCAACACCTAATAATAATGGGGAGTAGTGTATAATGAGCATCACAGCTAATGGCTTAGGAACGGAAGATCTTAAGAACAAATGTTGAGCATTCTAAATTAATTTTCTGTCTCTTTAAAGACCCAAGTTACCAAAAACTCTGTACTGATATTAAAAGATACTTCAAAATACGGAACTTTTGTAAATGAAGAGCGCTTACAGCATGATAGCCCACGGATTTTGAAGTCAGGAGAATTGGTTACATTTGGCCTTTTCCAAAGCAAATTCAGGTAATTATTTTCTACCTTTTATCCAAAGTTTGTCTGAAATCCCACAGTTAGCATTTGAATTTGGTGTACTGTTTCATTGAGAGTTTTGTCTGTTATTTTGGTCTATGAAATATTTCCCTTGAAACTAGAGGCATTTAAGTGACATTTTAAAAAGTCATGCCAGCCAGAAATTTGTGTTATTTCTCTTCACGCTCCATCTTGCATGAGGTTCCATTTATCAAATAAATGTAATATACATCATTGTGCATCTTTTGAGGAAGAGCAGGGAGTTCTTTCAGTATCCTGGCGAGTGTTCATCTTCAGTTGGTACTGCCACAATACATTGGTAACTCTTTTGTCTCAGCTTCTATTTGTAATACTAGTTGTGGTGCAAATTAGCTGCTGCATTTTAATAATTTATGAAATCATATAACTTAGATGACTGGCTCTTAATCCCTATGTTAAATTCTTCCATCTGGTAGGAGCTTTCAAATGGTGACAGACTTTCTCTCCAAGCTCATTCATGGAAATCTATTATTGCGCTAAAGTAATTAAAACATTGTCCTTTTTATATGAAAGAAGATTTCTTCCACTAAACCCTGTAGCAGAAAAGTAATGGTGTTTTATTATAACAATGGACAAGTTAACCTTAAAAGAATGAAATTCACTAGATCACTGACTAAAAGCAGCCTTGCTGATCTTAGGAAGTTGAATGCAAGTTTTGAGAAGATTTGTAGCTCAGGTTGAGGTTCTAGATGTAGGTTTGCTCGCTGAGTTGGAAGGATCATTTTCAGACATTTTGTCACCATACCTCGGATGAAGCCAGAGGCTGGCTGAAGGTGTTACCTAGTATGGTGACGAAATGTCTGAAAATTAACCTTTCAGCTCAGCGAGCGACCTATATCCAGAAGTTGAAAGGAGTTAAGATGCTATAGAATCCTAGCTGCCATTAGAGGAAGTGGAAAATAATTAAGCAAAGTTTTACATTTTACGGGCCTAACCTAGATGTGATTTCCCTTACTAGGGAATCTCATTACTTTTCTGTATTTTATTGCTACAATAAATTGACTGATTTTAATATTTTGAGTGTATCTTTCAAGAATTTATTGTGATTATTTCTTTCTGTAGGGTATCAGTTTGAGAGTCAATGAAGTTATGTTAGCTGCTACTACACAATTTTCGTGTGCTAAGATATACATTGAAATGCAACAAATCTATTTCTTACCCCTCAGAGTAGAATATGAACCTTTGATTGTATGCTCTTCCTGTTTGGATGGACTAGAAAAAATTGAACTAAACAAGTCAATTCAAGAGCTTGGAGGTCATCTTAGCAACAATTGGACAGAAGCTAACACTCACCTTGTCATGTCATCAGTTAAGGTCACTGTGAAGGTCAGTTGTATAGATTAAGCAAAATATTGTTTCATTTCATGTTTTCTGAAAGTCTTTGCCAAGCTTTAAATCCATCTTTGCTGCAATTTGCTGAGCAATTTATCTTAATTATAATTACAACTCTTCCACATTAAATATTGTACAATGAAATTGCCAGCTTGTGAAGTTATTATTACTATTGAGTTTCCACTCATTCAGATAATTTTCTATGTGTAATTTTTAGCTATAAGAAGGTGCCCAATATTTCCTTTGTCTTCTCAGAACATTATTGAAAATATTTCTAACTTACTGGGAACACAATTAAGCTCAAGAAAAATTAACTTTTTTGCCATTTTAGTTCAGAAAACAATGTAAACTGAAAAGTTTCCAGAAAGTTTTATTGTTTGAAAATCTAACTGCAACTCAGTACATCAATCGATTCGTCAAATGTTTGGCATTTACAATTATGACACAAAACTGTTCTTTCTTCTTTGATTATTTCCAGATGTCTTGAAGAGTCTCATTCCAAGTATTCTAAGTGATTGCTTGTTAACCTGCCTTGGCTTTGAGTCTAGCAACACCTCAATTTCAAATTTTTCCAAGGACTCACACCCTAACTATGCTTACCCTTTATTCTGGTCTCTTGTGCACTACTGATTTAATTTGCTGTGTCATTTGCAACCTTTGCTTGACTTATCCAGGCCCCCAGATCTGAAATTCTCTCCTTAAACCTGTCTGCATCTCTATACTGCGGTCCTCTAAGCAACATGTTCATTATACTGTACTTCTTTAATTGAGCTTTGCCACCCATCCTAAAATAGATTCGGTGCTAAATTCTTTAAAGTGTCTGAGAATGTCTTTCCATCTTAAAGGCACTGTATGTATATTAGTTTCTCAAATCATGTTTTTCTTCTGTTTTTGCCTAATGAAAACAAAATGTGAGTTCACACATGTCAATGTACTGGAAAAGTACAGACGGTCAGGCAGCATCTGAGGAACAGGAGAATCGACGTTTCAGACATAAGCTCATGATGAAGGGCTTATGCCTGAAACGTCGATTCTCCTGCTCCTTGAATGCTTCCGGATCAGCTGTGCTTTTCCAGCACCATACTCTTAACTCTGATCTCCAGCATCTGCAGTCCTCACTTTCTCCTCCATGTAAATATACAGGTATAATCGGTCAAATGACTGCTTTCTGTGCCATAACAATTCTGTGACAGTTTTAGTATGTTGTTTAAATTGTGATGGATGTATTGGGTTTTCGACTGAGACTTAATTATGTGTCGATCAAATATGTTTTAAATCAATTCTTTCCAAAATTCTCCCATTTCAAGGCTTGAAAGTTGTCTTGCCCCTTGGTGAGTGATGGGCAGAAGAGGAGAAGATCTATAAGAGCAGAGAAAGGAGGGTCAGCCATTGATGACTTTGGGCTCCAATCCCTATTGCTTCTTTGGGGTCCCTATTCCCATTTTGGGTATCCCTGTTTTAAATAAATGCAGTTAGCTCACAATTTGATCTTTGGCGTACTCTTAATAAGGAAGTGAACTTTGTGTATAACTGTATATGCATCAGCTTCGTTGATGTGTACCAATTGTAATGATATCCAAATTTATTTTCTTTCCTATAAGACCATATGCGCAATGATTTGCTGTCGGCCCATAGTGAAGCCAGAATTCTTTGTCAGTCTTATCAGGGCAATTCGGAATAGACAATGTCTTCCCAGTCCAGAAAGGTAAGAAATTTTGTCAGTTTCCTTTAACTGTGCTATTTGTGCCGGTTTCCATAGAAATCACCAACAGTTGTCAATGACAACGTGAAACACTTGCAATCAGGCAGAAATTCTAATTTACTATAACTCCTGTAGACAAACGAGGAACAAATCAGGAGGACAGCTCTCACTCTGCCAGTGAATCTATAATTTCTTTAAAAGGGTATGTCATTGTTGTGCATTTAGAAACATGAGTTGCCACATTGTTTCACTAAAGAGATCATACCTCAGAGAACTCTAGCCAGTTCTGTAACTCCAAAAGTGTGGTCAGCAGTGACATCAGTCTGTCCTAGAATTGGAATAGAGCTAAGTGTAGAAGGTGTCACAGGAGAAGCTAGCAGTGTCAAGAGAATGCAGAAAGGAGGGTTGGAGTCATTTTGGAGACTGGAGTGAATCATAGAATCCCTACAATGCAGAAGGAAGCTATTCGGCCTACCAAGTCTGCACCAGCCCTCTGAAGAGCATCTCTGGACATCATGGACAATTTAGCCTGGCTATTCCAATCTAACCTGCACATCTTTGGACTGTGGGAGGAAACTGGACCACTTGGAGGAAACCCACACAGCCAGTCACCCAAGGCTGGAATCAATCCTGGGTTCCTGATGCTGTGAGGCAGCTGTGCTACACACAGTGCCATCATGCTGCCCTTTGAGAGAAGGGAGAATCTGAAGGAGGGAAGATCTGGGAATCTGTCCCAATTGGGAAAGTGTATCCCTACCTTTCCTGCCTAGTACAGTAACCTGCTAGGCTTTCACCCATTTCCTTGATTGCTGCCACACAAAATTCAAAAGAGAGTACCTGTATTGATGAGAAGTGACCAATTAGTTTTCTACTTAAAGGCCAAAATTGGGAGAGAGGACAGTGCTGAAAATGTGTTGCTGGTTAAAGCACAGCAGGTTAGGCAGCATCCAAGGAACAGGAAATTCGACGTTTCGGGCCAGAGCCCTTCATCAGGAATGAGGAGAGTGTGCCAGGCAGGCTAAGATAAAAGATAGGGAGGAGGGACTTGGGGGAGGGGCGATGGAGATGTGATAGGTGGAAGGAGGTCAAGGTGAGGGTGATAGGCTGGAGTGGGGTGGGGGCGGAGAGGTCAGGAAGAAGATTGCAGGTTAGGAGGGCGGTGCTGAGTTGAGGGAACTGACTGAGACAAGGTGGGGGGAGGGGAAATGAGGAAACTGGAGAAATCTGAGTTCATTCCTTGTGGTTGGAGGGTTCCCAGGCGGAAGATGAGGCGCTCTTCCTCCAACCGTCGTGTTGTTATGTTCTGCCGATGGGGGAGTCCAAGGACCTGCATGTCCTCGGTGGAGTGGGAGGGAGATTTAAAGTGTTGAGCCACGGGGTGGTTGGGTTGTTGGTCTGGGCATCCCAGAGGTGTTCCCTGAAGCGTTCCGCAAGTAGGCGGCTGGTCTCCCCAATATAGAGGAGGCCACATCGGGTGCAGCGGATGCAATAGATGATGTGTGTGGAGGTGCAGGTGAATTTGTGGCGGATATGGAAGGATCCCTTGGGGCCTTGGAGAGAAGGAAGGGAGGAGGTGTGGGCGCAAGTTTTACATTTCCTGCGGTTGCAGGGGAAGGTGCCGGGAGTGGAGGGTTGGGTTGGTGGGGGGTGTGGACCTGACGAGGGAGTCACGAAGGGAGTGGTCTTTGCGGAACGCTGATAGGGGAGGGGAGGGAAATATATCCCTGGTGGTGGGGTCCATTTGGAGTTGGCGGAAATGACGGCGGACGATACGCTGTATACGGAGGTTGGTGGGGTGGTAGGTGAGAACCAGTGGGGTTCTGTCTTGGTGGCAGTTGTAGGAGCGGGGCTCAAGGGCGGAGGAGTGGGAAGTGGAGAAGATGCGATGGAGGGCATCATCGATCATGTCTGGGGGGAATCTGCGGTCCTTGAAGAAGGAGGCCATCTGAGCTGTACGGTATTGGAACTGGTCCTCCTGGGAGCAGATGCGGCGGAGACGAAGGAATTGGGAATAAGGGATGGCATTTTTACAGGGGACAGGGTGGGAGGAGGTGTAGTCCAGGTAGCTGTGGGAGTCAGTCGGTTTATAGTAGATGTCTGTGTTGAGTCGGTCGCCCGAGATAGAAATGGAAAGGTCTAGGAAGGGGAGGGAGGGGTCTGAGACAGTCCAGGTGAATTTGAGGTCGGGATGGAAGGTGTTGGTAAAGTTGATGAACTGTTCAACCTCCTCGTGGGAGCACGAGGCAGCGCCGATACAGTCATCGATGTAGTGGAGGAAAAGGTGGGGGGTGGTGCCAGTGTAGTTGCGGAAGATGGACTGTTCCACATATCCTACGAAGAGACAGGCATAGCTGGGGCCCATGCGGGTGCCCATGGCAACTCCTTTAGTTTGGAGGAAGTAGGAGGATTGGAAAGAGAAGTTATTCAGGGCCTTTAGTTTGGAGGAAGTGGGAGGATCCTTTAGTTTGGAGGAAGTGGGAGGATAGTTGCCATGGGCACCCGCATGGGCCCCAGCTATGCCTGTCTCTTCGTAGGATATGTGGAACAGTCCATCTTCCGCAATTCCACTGGCACCACCCCCCCACCTTTTCTTCCGCTACATCGATGACTGTATCGGCGCTGCCTCGTGCTCCCACGAGGAGGTTGAACAGTTTTTCAACTTTACCAACACCTTCCATCCCGACCTCAAATTCACCTGGACTGTCTCAAACTCCTCCCTCCCCTTCCTAGACCTTTCCATTTCTATCTCAGGCAACCAACTCAACACAGACATCTACTATAAACCGACTGACTCCCACAGTTACCTGGACTACACCTCCTCCCACCCTGCCCCCTGTAAAAACGCCATCCCTTATTCCCAATTCCTTCGTCTCCGCTGCATCTGCTCCCAGGAGGACCAGTTCCAATACTGTACAGCCCAGATGGCCGCCTCCTTCAAGGACCGCAGATTCCCCCCAGACGTGATCGACGATGCCCTCCACCGCATCTCCTCCACTTCCCGCTCCTCCACCCTTGAGCCCCGCTCCTCCAACCGCCACCAAGACAGAACCCCACTAGTTCTCACCTACCACCCCACCAACCTCCGTATACAGCATATCATCCGCCGTCATTTCCGCCACCTCCAAATGGACCCCACCACCAGGGATATATTTCCCTCCCCTATCAGCGTTCCGCAAAGACCTCTCCCTTCGTGACTCCCTCGTCAGGTCCACACCCCCCACCAACCCAACCTCCACTCCCGGCACCTTCCCCTGCAACCGCAGGAAATGTAAAACTTGCGCCCACACCTCCTCCCTTACTTCTCTCCAAGGCCCCAAAGGATCCTTCCATATCCGCCACAAATTCACCTGCACCTCCACACACATCATCTATTGCATCCGCTGCACCCGATGTGGCCTCCTCTATATTGGGGAGACGGGCCACCTACTTGCGGAGCACTTCAGGGAACACCTCTGGGACGCCCGGACCAACTAACCCAACCACCCCGTGGCTCAACACTTTAACTCTCCCTCCCACTCCACCGAGGACATGCAGGTCCTTGGACTCCTCCATCGGCAGAACATAACAACACGACGGTTGGAGGAAGAGCGCCTCATCTTCCGCCTGGGAACCCTCCAACCACAAGGAATGAACTCAGATTTCTCCAGTTTCCTCATTTCCCCTCCCCCCACCTTGTCTCAGTCGGTTCCCTCAACTCAGCACCGCCCTCCTAACCTGCAATCTTCTTCCTGACCTCTCCGCCCCCACCCCACTCCAGTCTATCACCCTCACCTTGACCTCCTTCCACCTATCACATCTCCATCGCCCCTCCCCCAAGTCCCTCCTCCCTACCTTTTATCTTAGCCTGCCTGGCACACTCTCCTCATTCCTGATGAAGGGCTCTGGCCCGAAACGTCGAATTTCCTGTTCCTTGGATGATGCCTGACCTGCTGTGCTTTAACCAGCAACACATTTTCAGCTCTGATCTCCAGCATCTGCAGACCTCACTTTTTACAGAGAGGACAGGTGGCCTGTCGTTCTTTCTTACTGTCGATATGCAGGATGGTGTCAGGGAAGCCACCAGAGAATTTTATAGCTACTTTACTCCTTTAAATTGGTGGGATCCAATTCTGCCCACACAAGTCTTTAACATTGTGATAAGAATTGCTGCTAAACAAACTTCTTACCCTGCAAAATTGTTTGCATATCATTGATATTTTGTTTCTCAAAAGATAATTACTGCTGGAATTTAATTGACCTAGAAAGTAGTAGTGGTTTGATTAACACTGTACAAATTAACACTGCAGTAAGTTTGGGTCTTAAAGAAGAACGAAGGATAGGTCCTCCTCAGAAGGAAAGGAGTAGAAGCATTCAGTCAGCGAAGGAACAGTAGTACATGTCGATGGCTTTATTATTGAAAGGCTGTTTCAGGTTCTATTACTGTACTCTGACAATTACATGCAGTAGTGGCTTGTACTTCCTCATGCAACAACAGGCAGTTCAATCACCAGGTATCCTTTTCTGCAGTCCCCTTTTTGCTCAGCTTCAAGTCATATCATTATATTCATCACAAGTGAAATGCCACTTGCCAAGCATAAGAGGCAAAAGTGGATATACCAGGTACATGACAAGAGCAAAATCCAAAAGGAAAATCTTAATTATTCTAATGTTCTGAAATGCTCCCACATCCATACTTTTGCGCAATTATAAATCTTCATTCTTCCCCTTACTTGTACTTCAAAACTAATCAACCATTTATGTCAGCAAAGGTAGATGCCAATTGCTTTGCTATCTTCTCTAATTGCTGAAATCCCTTCACTGATATCCTCGAGCATAAGACCACAGAAAGGGGAACAGGCTTCGAGCGTGCTCTGCATGATCGTGGCTGATTGACGCTCCTCAGGATCTCTTTCCTGCTTTTTTTTTGTAATCCTGGATACCCTTACTGATCAATAATCTATCTATTTCTGTCTTAAATATATACAAAGAGTCTGCCTACAGCTCCCTGTATAGCAAGAAGTTCCAATAAATCAGCTCCCCTTAAATCTGAGGCTATTTCTCTGATTCTAGACTTTTCCATCAGGGAAACATCCTCTCAGCATTCACCTCATAAAATCTCTTAAGAATCCTGCATGTTTCAGTGAGATAACCTTGAATACTTTTATATTCCAATGAGTTGAGTCCCAATCTGTTTAACCTTTGCTCATTGAATAAAGCCTCCATACCAGGGATCATCCGAGCATTATCTAAATTGTCTCCAATGAAATGTGTCTTTTCTTGAATCAGGGGACCAAAACTGTTCACAATGCTCTCGATGTGGCTTCTGTTGAAGTGAGAATTCCCTACTCTTAAAGTCCAACCCCCTTAAAATATAGTCTAGTGTTCCATTAGCCTTCCTGATTACCTGCTGCACCTGTGTGCTAGCTTTCTGTGTTTTGTGCATTGGTACCCCCACATCCCTTAATGTTGCAGCTTTCTGCAGTCTTTTGGTCTGCTTTCCAAAATGAACATCACATTTTCCTACCTTGTTCTTCATTTACCAATTTTTCACCCACTTACTTAATCTATTTATAAATCCCTCTAAAATCTATAATATAAATTGTATCACTCCTGCAAACTGACTTTCATTCCTTCCTCCAAGTCATTCATATCTCTTTAAAAATAATTGTGGTCCCAGAACTTATCCCTGCCATACCCCACTGATTAGAGTTGCCAACCTAACAAAGAACCTATTATCCAAATTTCTGGTACTTCATCTGAATCCCATGACTTCTGTTAAATTATAAGCTATCCATCCACTATTTCTGTTGCTACCTCTTCTAGCATCCTAGAATGCAGGCCATTGGGGCCAGGGGATGTGTCTGGCTTAATTCCCATTAGTTTGCCTAATACTACTTCTCTATGATGGTCACTTAATCCCTCTTCTGGATCCTGCCGAAGCTAGGATCAGCCATTGGGACTTGACAGGATACTATCTGATTAAGTTGCGATGGATAAAAAAATTGAAATGTTTTGAATTGAGTCACCACTTTCATATGCCCTTTGACCATCATCTCTCTCATGGCCATGTGCACTTCCCTTATGACAATGAGACCTTTGTTGATTATCAGTAGTTGATGAATAACCAAGACGAGAGCTTCATCATCCAAACTTAAGGTGAAACTCGTACTGTGTGAAATTTGAGCTTTGCATGCACTCACATGATATTTCATGTAAATGGCCACTCTTTACATGGCCAACAACATCATTGCAAAGACCTGAAACATCGTTGCACTTCTGTGAAACTAACTACACTAATCTTTATACAAGCATGCAGTGTGGCTAGGAGGCCGAAAGAATATTGTGTTCTTTCCTGCTCCTTCAGAAGTATCTTCATCCTTAACAGCCCCTGAGCTTCAGCATTTATATTCTCTGTCAGAGCTTCCAGCATGTTGCATCCTCTACCCCAAATGCTCTTTACTATCCCTTCATTTCTCTATTTGCTCACTTAGAATGCAAGAGTCAAAAGTGAAAGTCAAATTGTCTTCCTTGCCTGTCTGTCCAAAATGTGACTGAGTTGGCATAATATCTGGGTGTTCCTGTGCTAATACAATCTCAGAGTGAGTGACCTCTGAGGAATTGTCACCCTACGGTCATTTCCTATAGGACTGTTGAGGGCCATGTGGGAATGTAAATGTATGAATTAGAATTGTAAAGACAAGAATGTTTTAAATGAATATTATGTATCATATTTTGCTTGTCGATGAGTCAAATTGATGTGATTTAATCAATTTGGAGGCTTAAGAGTTGTTCCACACTGTGTGTCTGGCTTGAGAGTAGTTGATTGAAATTTGGATCCCCTAGCAAAATGACTGCAAACAACTATTCTTATAGCGTTCATCATTAGTTGCATCCTACTGTTGGTAGTAATGTCATTGTTTGGTGATACAGTGTTTCAGCTATTTGTGTACAGTTCCCTCCAGTGTCCAGACAAAATATGAATGGTGCTGTTCATTTAATTGATGCAATGCTATTTGTATGTTTTCTATAAAGATGTCTTTTCCATATTGCTTGCATTAAGTACAAACTTTACAATTGGGGGAGGGTTATTGTGAAGTCATTGTGGTATTATTACTAGAATGTTAATCCAGAGACCCAGTTGTGGAAGACCTGGATTTGCCATGGTAGCTGGTGGAATTTGAATTCAATAAAAATCTGTAATTAAGGGTCTAATGTTGACTATGGAACTATCATCTTTGAGCAATTATATTATTTTAATTTATTCACAAGACATGGGCTTTGATGGCTGCTCCAGTATTTAGTACCCGTCACTAATTGCCCTTGTGAAAGTAGCTATGATCTGCCTACTTGAACCACTGCAATGTATTTGGTCTAGGTAGGCCCATAGTCCTGTTGGGGAGGGCGGTTGACCCATAAATACTGATGAAATGGCAATAGATTTTAAAATCAGGGTAGTTTGTGGATTGGAGGGGAGCTTGCAGGTGATGGTCTTTCAATGTATCTGCTAACCCTTGTCCTACTAGGTATGAGTAGTCATGGATTTGGAAGATTCTGTCTAAAGAGCCTTGGTGAGTTTCTATAGTGCCTTTTGTAGATAGTACATATTGCTGCAAT
This sequence comes from Hemiscyllium ocellatum, assembly GCF_020745735.1. NCBI lineage: Eukaryota > Metazoa > Chordata > Chondrichthyes > Orectolobiformes > Hemiscylliidae > Hemiscyllium > Hemiscyllium ocellatum. Next base: position 96,600,636 of record NC_083404.1, on the reverse strand, counting down.
TGAGTGTGAGGATGGAGGGAATGAATGTTTGAGGATGTGGTACAAATCAAGTGAATTGCTTTGTCATGAAAGGTGTTAGATTTCTTATTTTTTTTAAAGTGCATTCATTCAGGCAAGTGGGTGGTGTTCCATCTAATTTCTAACCTTTGCTGCCTGTAGATGGTGGACAAAGTCTGGGGAGTCAGGAGATAAGTTACTTGCTACATGACTCCCCATCTCTGGTCTGCTGTTGTACACAGTATTTATATGGCTAGTCCAGTTCAGTTTCTAGTCAGTGATACCCAGGATATTGTTTGTGGGGGATTAATGATGGTCCTGCTGCTGAATATTAGAGTTGATGGTTTCTCATTGGAGATGGCTATTACCTGGCAGCATTAACATGTGAGTATTGTGTACTACATCTCAACCTAAACCTGCATATTGTCTGGGTTTTGTTGCTTTTGGTCATGTACTGCTTCAGCATCTGAGGAGTTCTGAGTTGTGCTGAACATTGTGCAATCATTTGCAAAATGCCTCAGTTGTAACCTTTTAATGGAGGAAATGTCATTGATGAAGACACTAAAGATGGTTAGTCATAGATTATTCCTCTGAGGAATTCCTGCAAAGATGTTCTGGTGCTGAGATGACTGACCTCCACATCGGGCAGCGTGGTGGCTCAGTAGATAGCACTGCTGCCTCACAGCATCATGGTCCCAGGTTTAATTCTGGGCCCTGGGTGACTGTCTGTGTGGAGTTTGCACATTCTCCCCGTCTCTGCGTGGGTTTCCTCCGGATGCTCCGGTTTCCTTCAAGAGTCCAAAGATGTGCAGATCAGGTGAATTGGCAATGCTAAATTACCCATAGTGTTCAGTGCATTCGTCAGAGGGAAATGGGTCGGGATGCGTTACTCTTTGGAGGGTCACTGAAGACTTGTTGGACCGAAGGGCCCGTTTCCACACTGTAGGGAATCTAATCTAAAAAAAATCCGAGGAAGGATAACTGGAGTGTAATGAACATGTGTCCGGGAGGTTGATCAGAGGTGGAAGTCTGCTTGCAGAAGGCAGGCAGACTCCCATGGCAAGGTTGGAAGGGCCAAAATGTTCAGATGCAAACACAAACTCAATCCCTTAGTGCGCCTGACTGCAAGGAATGAAATCCTCTCTTTTAAGTAGGATGTCTGGACCTTGGAACTCTTAAGCAACTGTCGACTTCTTGCCCTTCCTTCCACAAGATTGTTGTGCTGTTAATGCATTACATCAGAGGATTGTTCATGAGAAAACTGAGCCCTCATCCCCTATAGTGGAAGTGAAGCTCACTCCCCTGCCTAGAAGTAAAAGTTTAAAATGTTATTATAATATTGTCCCTAGTGAAGACTTTAATTTTAATTTGTATTGCAAAGCAAAAAGTTCCTCCCTACGTATTTCTGTCTTAAGGTAAAATTCAATTGCCTAAACAGGTACCTGTTCACTTTGGTTTGAAGCAACGATCGAGCATAATGTCGAAATGGATTATTTGTTGACAAACTCGTTTTTTAACATATTTTATCATTCTGAACATTGTAATGAAACAACAAAAAATGATAAATTTTATTCTTCACAGTTTCTCTCCACCAATTGATGAACCTAGTATCAAGCCTGGAGAGCTGGACATTACAACAAAGCCTGAAAGAAAATCGATCTTTAGAGGCAAAACTTTCATTTTTTTAAATGAAAAGCAGGTAATAGTTGGATTTTGAAGAGGAACAATCTTCAATAGATATAAAACATGTATATCTTCAATGTATAAAACATATGTGCACAGAGTTTCGTGTGTTAATTGTTGTATGGAAAAAATATTTTTTAAGCAAATGTAACTGAATAACACTGTATTTGCAAAGTTAAGTCTCAGATTTTTTTTAATAGAAAGGCTTTCTATCATTGATTAATAACCCTGAAACTTTCTGCAATGGCAAAGCTAACTGAAGAAGTTACTTATATTTTTAATCAACCTCTTCAGATATTTAGTGACATGCTTCTAGAGCAGGTGGGATTTGAAACTAAGAGGTATCTGAGGTTGGAACAGTACCATTGCACCACAAGAGCCCTCAAAAACAGTCCTCACCTATAGTATTGGATTAAGAGGAGGGTTTGTAACATTGCTAAGGACATCAGGAAATTGGAAACATTTTAGATATCAACAAAAATGGAAATAGAATATTACAGAAAACCAACAAGGAATATTAAAGCTAATTTGTAAGCTTCTCAAAGTTTACATTTAAAAAAGAGGGAAGAAATGTGGCTTTCATAAGACTGTACTTCATGGGCTGGAGGGTAGGCTGCTCGCCTGTATTTAAAAATGTCTGTCTGAAACCATCCAGTAGAGGAAAAGTTCAGCATGGAGAGAAAACATGCTTTGTGCAGCATTAATGAGGGCAGAATGGTCTTCACTGGAGAGGATATCCTGACCTCAGAAGTTGCTGACCAATTTCTAAAGGGAGTGATGAGTGAGAGCGAAGGTGATAAATGGAGGGAAATGCAGTTTTTCATTGTACAAAATTCAAAAATATAGATTTTCACCACTTAAAAATGTTAATGTTCAGAAACATTTGAATGCCCTTTTTCACAGCATTAACTTGCAATTAAAGCAAGTTAGAGAGATACCAGTGTTGAAAGTAATGATATCAATTACGTCAAGGGCTGTACATTGTCAAAAATTCAGCTGAGAGCATACCTAACCTGACCAAACTAGCTAGCATGCAGTGGTAGCAAAAGATGAATGTATCTTAAACATTGTTGGGTTTACGTGTAAATGAGCAGTTTAATGTAGCAAGCTTTCTGTACATTAAGTAGCCAGAATCTTTTAGTTCCATACGTCCCATCCAGCTCTCTGTTCTCTGGGAAAACCAGTGAGCCTCCTTTTGCGCCACAGGTGCATCACATTTGATGAATCCAAACTTTGCAGAAGAATGTATCTTAACCAGTTAAATAATGATCCTTTCAACTCTCTGGGCTAAGATGACAATCCGTGTCCTTCCTGGACTGACAAAATGTTACAGTTTTTGGAGCAGCATGCAAGACTGCAGGTTTGACTGCTTCACATTTAGTTGATTGGGGTGGACAAAATGCCATTTAGGTCTTGTAGATTTGCAAATTTAAGGTGACCCTTTGCCTTTTTTGGGAAAACACGTTGGTCAACTGGTTCATGACCTGTTACAAAAATAAGGTTAACTGGTTGTCACTGGGAGTAGGGTGCTTATTGGAGCATTGTAGTTCTCAGCCTTGTTCAGCAAAGGTGGCAGAAATTATCCCATAATGTTTGTATTTCTGTTGATGTGATGTTGCATTTGAACATGACTTTAAACTCAAAGTTATTATTGTTTGTTCTTCCAACACTTTTTAATGCAGTGCATTCTGGAATATTATAACTCACTATGTGAAAAAAAAAGCTTGTTTACCTTTGAATAATTTTAAATCTGATCTATTGTTACTAGTTTACCTGCCAGTAATCATTGTGAATACCAATTGAATGATCTGATGTTTTAAGAATTTTTAACGCTATTTATTTCTTTCATGTTGTTACCGTTGCTTATTTCAAATTATTGCATTATGTATTATTTAGCATTAAGCACTGTTTGATTCATGTAAATTTTTTAACAAAAATTGCTTGATGCAATCATATTCACACTGGGAGTTAATACTACATATTGTATTTTTGATGGCTATTAACTATATATGTGACTTGTCTTGCAGCACAAGAGGCTGAATTCTGCTGTAATTCTTGGAGGAGGAGATGTTAAACTTGTAGGGAATAGTACCTCAGATATATCATTCCTTGAAGCACCAGGAAACTGTGTCATTGATGTTGGAATGTCAGATTCTCAAACTTCAGGAGAAAAATTGATTGAGTCAGTGAGGAGAGCTTTGCAACGGTACATAACCTATCTTTATATGAAATATAATATAAAATCTAACAATTGGCCAACTTAATTTCTTAGTTGCCCTCACTTGCTCTAACCTCTGTGAACTTGCTGTGTACCCCTTTCTCTCAGGTCAAACTGTAACTTTATTAAACCTGCTGACAAGGATGTTGCTGTTGTTGGTCTGGTTTACTGACCTATATCTTGCTGATACTGAGCACCAACTCTCAAATACTTCTTCCGAAATTCCCCTAGAGCATGACTCCACAATTGAACACCATAATTGAACGCCAGGCTGTTGCGTCAAGGACTGTCATTGACCTCACTCATCCAGAGATATTCCCTCCACAGCTTCCCACTTTATTATATCCTGATGCCTCACAGCTCACTGCTGATTTCTTCCCAAAATAGAACCACCACCACCTCTAGGCCATTCGCTATTGGCTTGGAAATATACTGCCAGTCTTTAAGTGTCATTGGTACTAACTCTTAGAGTTTCCTGTGTTAACAGCAGTTACCAATTCTCTCCAAAACTTAAGATCCTAAAAGGACATGACAGGACGAAAGTGGAGAGGATGTTTCAATATGTGTTTTGGATATGTGGAACATTCCTTGTTTAATTTTATTTTGGGGAGGCTTTCTACTTCAGTTTACGTTGCTGCTTCCTGCTCTCATCTGGAATGGAAAAAGTTAATCAACTCACTTCCAATTTCCATCTCTCAACTTTGCCTGCTCCATCTTTTATTCTGACTTTCCTTGACCTTTTTAGGGACATGCCATCAACTATTGTCCACAGCAAAGTCACTGACTCTTTCATTGACCTTGACTACACTTTCTCAAACCCATTCTCGCTGTTTCTCTGTCTGTGTCACATCTGTTCTAATGGTGCTACTTTTTATTGATGTTCGACATGTCTTTCTTTTTTCTTTCAACCAAGGATTATATCCAGTTATATTTGACAGGGCCCTCAGCAGAATCTGACCATTTCCTGCACTTCTGTCACCCTTTCTCCTCCCTTCCAGAAAAATAAGGTTTCCCTTGTCCTCACTTACCAAACTAATAGCTTCCACATTCTCAAGGGTCATTCTCCTACATGTCTGTCACCACCAGCAGGATGCTGCCATTAAACATTTCTTCTGCTCTCCTTCCTTGTTGGCTTTCTGCAGGGACTGTTTCCTTTGTGACTCCCTGGCTGCTCCTTCACCACTCAGTCCTCCCAATGACACATTCTGTAATTGCATGAGAAGGTATAACATTTGACCATTTAATCCCTCCCACTTCCTTATCCAAGGACTCAGACGTAAATTCCAGATGAAACAGATTTATTTGCACTACTTTTAATCTAGCTCACTGTATTTGCTGCAAACTGAATGACTGCTTTGAGGAACCTCCAATCAGTCCACATAAATAATCTTGACTTTCTGGTCCTTGCCATTCCAGTATATCAGCTTGCACTCATGCAGTCCTGTCTGCCCTAGGCCTGCTGCAGTATTTGAGCAGAGCCCGACTTGAGCTGAAAAAAGAGCACTTCACTTTCTGTTTAAGCATTTTACAGAATTCAGGACCCAGATATTGAAATCAACAATTTTGGACCATAAACTGTCCTCACTTTGTCCTCAACCTTCCCCCTCAACTTCCACCAGCCCTCCCCAACTGACTTATTTTCTCTTGTTGATACCTGATGGGATCATCATCTGTTCATCGATATCATTTCTCTGCTACCATTGTTACTCTTTTTTATCTTTTGCCTTGTCAATTGTTCCGCTTCCTATTCCTTGCCATGTTTTTTACTCAGCAGCTTAAAACCATCACTTTTTCAGTCCCCTTCAATCCACAGAGGAATTGTATTGAGCTTCAAAGTTGACTGTTCCTCTTACCATAGATGACAAAATTGCTGGACTTCTCTAGCTAGCACTTTGTTTTATATAGAGTATATTAGTCAACAGGTAACCGTGGACAAGCGATATCAGTTCATCAGCAGCATATGATTTTTGAGGAGTTTAGTTACAATTTATTTCAGGAGTATTACACCTTCAGAAAATATTTGCAATTAATGATTGATATGCTAACAAGTGGCTTTTTAAAAAAATCTTTGCCATTTTTTAAGAAAATTGCAATGGTACCGGAATCCGTGAAGCTAATCCTGGAGTCATAAATTCAAATCACATCATGGCAAATCATGAATTTAGTAAACTTCTAATTTGTATGCCATCACCAAAAACAATTGCTGTAATAGTTGCACATTACTCAAGCATTAGAGATTATTTTGGAAATCTTCATACCGACAACAGTAGTAGTTAAAATTTTTTAAGCGATGAGAAAACAAAATGATAGGGATTATACACTCAGAATATGAATAGGAATGTAATTTATCAGTTCAAAATGCTAAATTGCTTTCATTGTTAGCTATCCTTTAAGCTCATATTAACCAGAATGTTTTTTCTTTGACTAGAAAAGGGCTGCGTGTTATATCTGAGGCAGAGATTGGTTTTGCAGTTATTCACAATTCAACAGATATTTATTGTAACCCCAACCGGCTGCTTGATCAGGGTAAGTGTATAAAATATGTTACTAGTATGTCATGTCATACTCAAATTTGAGCTATGCGAAGAACAGTGCATGCTATTGAGGGTGCATTATGTTCTAATAATACTGGTTAGGTCACAGCTGGAGTTCTGTGTACAGTTACCAATACATTATACATTACACGAAAGTCATAACTGCTTTAGAGAGAGTACACAGGAAATTTACATGCATATTGACAGGGCTTCTATATTGCAGGGACAAGGAAAGACTGGATAGGCTAGGTTTGTTTTACTCAAAACAAGGGAGGCTAAGGGGTGATTTAATGGAAGTGTATGAAATAATGAGTTTAAAAATCAGACAACACCAGGTTATAGTCCAACAGGTTTATTCGGAAACACCGGTTTTCAGAGCACTGCTCCTTAATCAGGTGGTTGTCAAGGAGTATCGTTCCAAAATAAACCTGTTTGACTATAAACTGATTTTTAACTTTGTACATTCCTGTGCAATACCGGCACCTCCAAATCAGAAATAATGACGGGTTTGGAGAGAGTGGACTGGGAATGCCCATTTCCCCTGGCAAAGAGGTCACAGGTTTAAGGTGATTGGTAGAAGGATCAGAAGGGACTTGAAACAAAATTTCCACCCACAGCTGTCTGGTAGATTGAGGTAGAAATTAAACTAATCTAAATCTGCACCTAAAGGTCTGAAATTTACAAAGACTGAGATTAGGTGCTAGAAGGTGGGGTTAGAATGGGCTGAAGTACATTCATTTGGCAGAAAAGTGATGTGCAGGTTAGCTCAATTGATGTTTGCAATACAGAGTGACCCAAATATTTTGGTTCAATTCCCACACTGGCTGAGGTTACCATGAAGGACTCTCTCAACTTTTCCTTCTGCCTGAGTTGTGATGATCCGCAGATAAAACCACCACTAGTCATGAATCTTAGAGAGAAACCCTATGGACCGGGAAGGCTATTATGACTTTGTGATGGGCTGAATGGCCTCTTTACTTATTGTAATTCTTCAATGGTTCTTTGATTTTCCTAAGTTCAGTACGATTACTGCATTTTTAAATACAATTGTCTGTATCATAATTAGCCTTGGTTTCACGAGTTTAAAAAAAGCAAATAGTTTTAGGCACCAAGCATGCAAGTTTCTTCCTTATCCATTCTCTGTTTCACCCCTTTGAAGAGATTAATCATTTAGCAGTCTCAGTCTAAATTACCATGCACGTGAGAAATGCTGGGCAAGCTATATTTATTGTCTGTTCATGCAAAGCACTTTAGGTTCCCTTCTTTTAAAGCAATGGACATGCTTAGATGAATTAGATGTTTGCTTATTTCTTTAAGGAATTTTCTCCTCTTCAAGAACAACAATTCCAGGTCCTACACTTTCTGAAAATTTTAAAATGGATGAAATGACTGCTCCAGATACTTCACAAGTTATTGCATACGTACCAGATACACAATCAAGACAAGAACACAGTACGAGGTAAAGAAGTAACCCACTTTCAGATAGAAAAATGTAAGCCACATGATTGGAGGTATTTATGTTCCCCTTGATCACCATTCTGTTTAGGTGATGGGGATATGAGTTGATAATGAGTTCTCTATATCCCTCTACTTTGTTCAGTTTTATACATTCTGTATTTATATCTTTATTACTCAAGTAAAATAACTGTTATTTAATCTTTAATACTTTAAAACAATGTCCTTCGGTTCTCATGTCTTTTATGAGTGGGACCGTTTTCTTCCATCTGCCCTGTCTATACCCTTCATGATTTTGAAAGCTTCTTCCAAACCTCTACTCCTTTGTCTAAGGGAAACAATCCAAGCATCTCCAATCTATCTTCATTTTTGAAGTTTTTTAATCACTAAATCATTCTTGGAAACCTCTTCTGCATTCTCTCAAATGCATTTGCATCCTTCCTAAAATGTGGCACCCAGACTGCAGCAGTGGTCTAACCAGCATCAATTCAGCATGGTGTCTCTGAACTTATACTCTGTGCCTTTATTAATGAAGCCTTGATGAGACTGTGCTTCAATAACAGTTCTGTCTACCTGTTCTGCCACCTTTACTTATTTGTGTACACCTTTGCTTTTTCACACCATTTATTCTACATTTTATGTTGTCTCTTCATGTTCTTTATACAAAATATCACCTCATAGTGCTCTGCATTGAATTTCAGTTGCCAACTTCACCAACATGTTGATCTTCTTTTAAAGTTTTATACTGTCCTCCTTGTGGTTGTAATTCTCCAAAAATTTTTGCCATCTGCAAATTTTGAAATTTTCCCTGCACACTTGGATCTTGATCACTTACATGCATCAGGAAAAGCAAGAGTCGCAATATCATCCCTCGAGGAACTCCATTACAAGCCTTCATCCAATTCAAAAAAATGCGCATTAACTATTACTCTGTGTAATATCCCTTAGCCAGTTTTATACCTACATTGCTGCTGACCCTTTTATTCTTACTATTATTTATTACTTACCTCACAAGACTATATTCAGCACTGTATTGAACATCTTTTGAAAGTGTATGTACATTTTGTAATTGGCCTTCTATAATACTTCAGTAAACTCCAAGTTAATTAGACATAATTATCCCTTAACAAATTCATGTTGACTTTTCCAAATTAATCCACATTTTTCCAATTGTGTATTAATTCTATCCCAAGTAGTTATTTCTAGAAGTTTCTTCACTACCAAAGTCAAACTAATTTGTCTGTAATTTGCAGTGTTTAGTTTGACAGCCTCTTTTTTTTTGAACAAGCGTTTAATGTTTACAAGTCTGAAGCGTTCTGGCACTACCTATGATTTCAGGGGAGATTGAAAGGTTATTGCTAGTGCCTTTACAATTCCTACCCACAATACCTTTGACTGTATGTCATCCATCCACAGTATGTTATCAGCTTTAAGCATCGCCAGCCTCTTGGCACAGATCATCTTCCCATATGATGTTTCCCTGTCAGATTGGCTATATTCCATCCTCTGATTATAACATCAAAAATTTCAGTCCCTGAAACCTGTGCTGCCATTTAATGAGGTTTTGCTGATCTGTCCCAGGTCTTAACTCCTCTTTCATGCCAGCTTATTACAGCCCTCAATTCCTCAATATTTCAAAAATCTATCTACCTTCTGTTTTAATAAAGTATGCTTCATGATCCAGCCTTCGCAACTCTCTGGTGTACAGATTTTCAGGCATACATTATCTCCTAGGTGAAGAAAGTCCTTCGTATCTGTTTTACATGTTCTTTTGTTCTGTATCTATCCAGATTTAAGATTCCTTCACAAGTGGAACAGATCATTACAGTATCAGTTCTGTAAAGCCCCATCAGAATTTTAAAAAATATTTCAATACAATCACCCCTTATTTTTATAAACTGTTAATGAATACATGCCCAAGCTATCTTTCTTTGCTAGATTCATGCTAACCTGCTCAGTGTGTTTCCCTGAGAAAGGGCTGTTTACTTGGTTGTTTCGTCTTTCCATGGAATACTGAGGGTATATCCAAGAAGAAGTTAGATGAACATTTGAGGGGGAAAAGATGGAGCATGTGGAAACGAAGGTGGAACTAGGATAAGGATAGTTTTAGTGTGGATTTGGTACTGATGGGCCAGAAGGTTCACCACCTATGATTCTGTAATATGATACTTGATACTATCGAGCAAGATTTGATGAAAAGGCATATGAGAAATATCATTAGACAAGCTTTTTTCATTACTAATTTGTGATATCTAAAAGTTACCTTGTTTTGATATTTTCAATAAATAGTACCGTGTTTTTCTTAAAGCATATGTTCTTAATGCTCTTATTTCCAATACGTTTTTCTTAAACTAAAGCCATAGAGTCATAGAGATGTACAGCATGGAAACAGACCCTTCAGTCCAACCCATCCATCCCGACCAGATATCCCAACCCAACCTAGTTGATTTTTGGAATTCAGACTTTTTCAGTTTTCGGAATGAATTACATTTTCATGGTGAAATTAAAAAAACTAACAACATATGCACGAGCACTAAGACGTAATTGACAACTGCCAGTGCTGGACCATGCCGCCGCTTCCCATCTGAGTGACATGTTTCGAGTGGGTAAGGAGGGTCACCTGTTCGTGCGCCAAAATAATGCTCCACAATCCGCGAAAAGCATTTCAGAATTTCGGATAAAGGATTGTGTACCTGTACTAATTAATTAGATGAACTAGATGACGCACATTTTTAAGCACTAGTACAGCCATTGGTGCTGTCTGACAGAATCTCTAAATAAACACTAGATGGCACAGTTTTCTCATTATGGGGCCTGTAATGACATTCAACTCTCTATACAGTTTATGTTGATGAAGACTAGGGAAATGTTTTATATTATTTTAAGTTATTAAAAATACTGAAACAAACTAAGAAAAAGTTGTGCAGTGAGTTAAATCCTTGAATTGGAATTGTTGTGAGTTCGATACATTAAATCCTGTTCTTTCAGTATAAGTTTGATAAAGAATTAGCATAAAATTGACAATTGTGAAGTGACTATAACTGTAATTAAACAGACTACTTTGCAAAATATTAATTTTGAATACAAAAAAAATTATATTTTCTTCTACGGCCTTTGATTTACCTGTAGCCTGCTTCAGTGGGGAAAACAATTTGGTAGTCTCAATTCTGCAGAGACCCTGTCAGGGTGAGTAAGCATGCTGCATGAGTTCAATATGAGTGCAATATTTAGTATCTAATTATATGTTTAACTTGTAGCTTTCAAACAATTTTTTAAAATGTATATCTCTATCTCAATTTTAAAATTCACATACTTGTTTTCAAACCTCTCCACAGCCTCACCCTTCCCCATTCTTATGACTTAAATTTGCACCTCTAGATGTCTGTGCACCTCCAACTTGGCATCCCTGATTTTAATTGCTGTACTGTTGGCAGCTTGACACCTATTTTCCTTTCATCTTTTAAGATGCCCCTGAATACAACCTTCTACACCAAGCATTTGCCCTCATATCTTGTAATGTGATTCAGTGTCAAATTTTACTTGTTAAACAGACATGAATTGTAATTGATTTGCTATTTATCATTGGGGTAACTCTGTGGTTTGTATTTTAATTTCCAGTGATAAGTATGTGAGTATGTGAGACATTAAAACTGAAAGTTACCAATGCATTAGGAAGCTGGCTACAGGGGCCAACCTCTGGGTTTCACTGCAGTGCATTACACTGAATATAAGCAATCTCCTGAGAAGAAGCAGGTTGGCACTGAAAGCATCTTAATTCTCAACAAATTGCATGATGAATAAATTAATTAGATGCATTATTTATATCATAACTGGAAGCTCACCCATCCCTTGTTTCTGTCCTCATCAACACCATACACCTACACATTCACTAAGGTTGAGAATCTTTGAAACTCCTTGCCATGAAGAACTGTGGGGGCAGTGTCTTGATTATCTTTATTGCTGAGCTAGATTCTTGATCAACAGGGGAATCCAAAGTTATGAGGAAAGAGCTGAAAAGTTAATATGAGTAGCAGATCCTGTTGAATGGTGGAATAGGCTCAAGGGGCTGATTAGCCGACTCTAATTCCTATTTCTTATGGTCCTACTGCCAGTATATATGTCTATAAGTAGATAAGTAAGAGGATAAGTAGATAACTGGTGGAAGTAGAACTGCTTATAACCCTTCTGTCATTAACCATTGTAAGTTATATAGAAATATGGAAATACAGAGATTTAAGTGTTTTAAGTCTATGATCCTGTTAGTTTGACAATTTTTCAGTGGCACTAAACACGTAGCTCAATGGAGGGCACACTGTCAACAATGACAAAATTATGGAAAGGATTTTTATGTTCGATTCCTTCTTGCATTGAGTTTTTGAGCATGATTAAATGTGTGTTTGCGGAGTGGACTCGATGGGCCGAATGGCCTTCCTTCCACTCCTATGTCTTGTCAGATATTAGTATCAATATTATCAAATCTTGTTTCAGAATGAACATAGACTACACACAAGTGATAAAAGAGACACCTGAAAAAGAAAGCAAAATGGAATCACAGGATATTTCAGTGGCCAGAGAAACATCCAGCATGAGACCACTGCTTCCAGCAGATGAAAGACCGAAGAATGAAATGAGACAAACATTTGTCACTGTTGACAAAAAGCCATTCATACCAACAACACAGAAGAATCTCAGAAAGAAAAGTAGCCTCTCTTCACAAAAGCAATCTCTCTCACTGCATGATTTCTTTCAGCCAGTGGGGAGAAAAAGGTAAAACTTTGGAATTTGGAAACAATTGGTTACTTGCTTTAGCAAACCTGATTTGATAGTTTTCATAGGTCTCCAAAAGATCAGTACAATCTTGCTGGCAAACCTAAGTTCAAAAAATACCATATTTTATCTTACGTTCTTCAGTCTCTATTTTTAACCACAGATACGTTTTAAAAAGGAATTGAACTGAAATTAGCAATATGGAAATTTATTTTTTTTTATTCAAAAAATATAAACAGGGAAAGAGAGGAGACTGGATCATCTCAAGCTAAATTTGCAAGAACAGAGGAGCCAAGTATACCCACTGATCATCACCTAAATATCACAGATTCTTCATTGGAAAATAGCGACTCCAAGTTTATAGGACAAAGGACTCAGTGCGAATATCTTTCTGCAAATCATAAAACTGGAGTCTCTGATCAGAGTTTAAAAGAAACCCCTAGAGGAGTTGGTGAAGAAGAAACTGCAAAGGCAATACGAAAAAGAAAAGACCCAGAAGACACAAATCTGAAGCTTCCTACAGATGACCAGCTGGAAGTGACTAAAAGGAGAAGACTAGAACCTGAGGTTTTACCTTTCAACAGAAATGATGAGTCTGTAACAGAAGATGTAAACAAAGCATGTGTGAGTAGTGCTTTTTAAATTGGTATTTTCATCTTATTATCAGCTGAAAATCTCTGCAAACATAGGATTGGTGTCACATAAATTCAATTTTTTTCCTTTATAAGACAATGTAACAGTTTTCTTAAATCAGTTTCTTTGTCATTATGTTTGATGCATTTGCAACCAAAAGCTCCAAATCATTTAAAAATGTCTTTTATTTTTGTATTGGGTTCTCTATAAAAAGATTGAGAGTTATTCCCTGCTGTCTACTATTTAGCAGATGTCACTGAATAGTGATCAGAATTTTAAACATAGATTCAGGAAGAGTAAAATTGCTCAGAGGAGCTAGGAACAATCAAAATGTCTCGACTGAGATCAGTCAATTCAGTATTGGCCAAAATTTAAACTTGGAAAATTCTCATAACTCAGTTGACAAGGAGAGAGTAGGAGAAAGTGAGGATTGGAAATGCTGGAGATCGAAGTCAAAAACAGTGGTGCTGGAAAAGCACAGTCAGTCAGGCAACATCCAAGGAACAGAAGAGTCAACGTCGAGCGTAAGCTCTTCATTAGGAATATTGCAGTTATCCACCTGATGAAGGAGCAGTGCTCTGAAAGCTAGTGCTTCCAAATAAACCTGTTGGACTATAACCCAGTGTTGTGTGATTTTTAAGTTTGTACCCCCCAGTGCAACACCGATGTCTCCAAATCATGACCTTCATCAGGAATGTGGTGAAAAGGTGTGCTCGAGGGGGCTGAGAGATAAATGAGAGGGGGGTGGGGCTGGGGGAAGGTAGCTGGGGATACAATAGGTAGATGAAGGTGGAGGGTGATGGTAATAGGTTGGAATGGGGGGTGGAGTGGATAGGTGAGAAGGATGATGGACAGGTAGGACAGTTCAAGAGAGCAGTGCTGATTTGGAGGGTTGAATATGGGATTAGGTGGGAGGGAAAGGGGAGGTCAGAAAACTGGTGAAATTGGCATTTATCTTGTGTGTTTAGAGGGTCCCAATGTGGAAGATGATGTATTCTTCCTCCAGGTGTCAGGTGGCTAGAATTTGGCATGTCCTTAGTGGAGTTGAAGTGTTCAGCCACAGAGTAGTGGGGTTAATTGGTGCGTGTGTCCTGGAGATGTTTTTTGAAACATTCTGCAAGTTGGTGTCCTGTCTCTCCAATGTAGAGACAATTCAAGAGCAACGAACACAGTAGCTGAGGTGTTTGGAGCTGCAGGAAAATCTCTGCCAGGATGTGAAATGATCCTTTGGGGAGTGTTTGGAGGAACTCGATTGTCCCTAATTTGTTGTGACTTTTTTTGAACAGTCCCAACAATCATTGCTTCTACCATGCCCATGTGTTTGAACATTTGTCAACTGAAAGTCTATTTGGTTTTGAAATGTTCTGATTTAAATTTTTTGAAACTTTACCTACATTTCAGATTTTGAGAATATTATTTTAGGACATACTTTTAACATGTACTGAAACTTCAGTCGTAACATTTTTATTGACGTGTAGATTATGCATACAAAAGTCATTTTGCTGACTAATCAATGATGTGCATAAGGAAGGATAGCATACCATGTGGTCTCATTGAAAGCTTTATTGTACCAACTCTTGTTAAACCAGTTCAGAAATTAGCCCTCATTTTTATTTTTAGAACTGCTGTAATTGGATAAATTGAATCACAATGAAAACTTATATTTACAATATATTTACAATGCAGTTGGCATTAAAACATATCTTGGAGATAATGGTAATAATTAAGTGCAAGTTAACTTCTATAAATATATCCTGTTTCTTCCTTGTAATAAAGCATGCAAAGACATCACCAGTAAAACAGGAGTCTGAAGTTAAACATGAATTGCCTGCACCACTCGATAAGAAGTTAAATAATGTAAGTATTTGACACCATTGTAAATCTAGCCATATTAAATCATCTCTAAAAGAGACTTG
The DNA here is from genome assembly GCF_020745735.1 of Hemiscyllium ocellatum. Classification (NCBI taxonomy): domain Eukaryota; kingdom Metazoa; phylum Chordata; class Chondrichthyes; order Orectolobiformes; family Hemiscylliidae; genus Hemiscyllium; species Hemiscyllium ocellatum. The sequence goes on along the minus strand of NC_083404.1, from coordinate 96,585,433 downwards.
GTAATTAATTAGATCAGATTTAATCAGAATGCTGCACCTTCCAGTTAAGCTTCTGGATTCTTTTGTAAAGTCTATCCTAAATGACAATAAAGATCTTACCATTTGCTGACTAGTAATGGGTGATAAAAGAAACAGTATTTAAGATATAATCAGATCAAGCTGATTAATTATCACCTATTAAAGTGAATCTTGCTGTGAATACATGTCTAAAAGAGAAGATTTTCTGATAATGAAGATTCCTATACATCTATTTAGGGAGAGATGCTTTCTAAGTGCTGACAAATAGTGAAGAGGCCGATGCACTTTGCCTGAGTTGTGTAGCATTAATTCTTAGTTCATTCATTTCACTAGAATGGAATGTCAATTACAATTGTGAGGCCAAACATGCAAGTGGAGATTTTCTGTTAGAAAAATTTGGGATTATTAGTTCTTCTTTCAAATCAAATTCAATAGTAAAGGCCAGATTTGCTTAGCATTTTGTATCAACCTGATATAAAATTCAAACTTTATAGTTTATATCAGCGTATGGGAAATCTTATTGAATCCAAATAGCTTTTGAGACTTTTTAAGTTGACTATCTAATATACCATAGATTTAATGGACACCCATCATTAAACTGTAGAAAAAAATCTCTGTGGTGTCTAAGGATGTCTGTAGATCTTGCATTTCGCTTAGTTGTGTTTTTACTACTTTTTCCATTTTTGGTACTTATCTCTAATTGTTTTTTGCGCAGGAATATCAGTGCTCCTCCCAATCAGATGATTGATCTGTGTAAATTGCTTTCAGTACCATTGTCCCATGTAGGTTTTTTGGTGCAGGGGTAGTGTTCGTACGTCTGGGCCAGATGGTCTGAGTTCAAGTCCTACTTGCCTTGGAGCTGTATCATAAAGTGCCCCAGTTGATATTTACAAAATAATTCGACGAGTTTGATCAAATCTGATTAATTCTATGAAAAATAACAGAGCCATTGGTGTTAATCAGTACTGTATACTTTACCTGTTTATTATACACAACTCTGCACAACTTTCATTCTGCTTTGTTTATCTTCACTATCTCTCAATTGCCCAGCTAGATTTTGTGCTATGATTTAACTCAATTCTTGTATTTACAGTTTAGATTGCTGGGATTATACTAGAGTTGGTGAAGTATAATTACTAGGAAAAAATTGATCTTTTGGAAAAGTTTTTCTTGGTTGGCTATCATAAGATTTAAGAGGAGTTTTTTAAAAATTGCATACGAGTTTTAGAAAATGAACAAGAAAAAAAGATTTCTTCCAGAAATTAGGAAAATATGTTTATGCGAAGGGCTTTTGTACCGTCAAACAATAAACAAATGTCTTCTAAGTATAAATATGTAAGGTTCTACAAATCAATGGTCTCTTTTCCACTGCTTTCTTTTTCTTTGTTTCCCTTGATAAAACCTTTTATCATGATCTCTTCAACTTGAACTATCAAGCCATATTGATACTCTGTTATTCAAAGGGACTGCTCAAACTGGCATGTAGGGTGTTGATACACAAAGGTGGTAGGACAAGCCTAGCACGTACTCATTTTAGTAAGGGATTCTTGGCTCTATAGTGCACAAAAGAGGGAAGTTCTGCTAAAACTTTATAAAGGGTTAGACCCCGCTGAAATATTTTGGCTAAAGTAGGGTTGTACTCTTCTTGAAGAATATCATGACCTTGGAAAGGGTGTGGAGGAGACTTACAAGAATTGCACCAGGAATGAAGGACTTCAATTACATGGAGATACTAGAGAAGCTCGGATTTTTCTGCTAAAGTTTAAAGAGTAATTTATAAAAAGTGTTCAAAATCATGAAGCATTTTGATCAGGAAAGTTAGAAGAAGCATTTCTAATAACCAAAGGGTTGGTAACCAAAGACATGAGGAAAATGTATTTTCAAGCAGGCACTTACGATCTGGAGTATACTGTCCAAAAGGATTGGAAACAAATTGAATAATAACTTTTAAAAGGAAAACAGATTAATACTTGGAAGTGTAAAAAAATACAAGCCAATGAGAGAGAACATAGTTTGGAACTAATGAATGAAACTTTCAAAGAACATCTACAGGCAAAATGAGTTGTGTGATCATCTTCATTGTTTTAAGCAAGTAAGAAACTGGTTGAAGGCTCACATAGTTGAAAGTGCATTAATAACAAAGCACTATTAATATCAGAATCTATTTTCATAAACAGAAATCACAGGATAAGAACTGTACTTTTCTTTAGCAAGGTTCAGTAGTCTGAAGTCATCCTCTAGGCAATCACTTAATAATCCGTGTACAGACTTCAAACTGCAGGCCCTAGATAACCTGGAAGCTTCGCAACCAAGCTTCTGCCAGTAAATTCTAAGTAATTATAGTTAAAGTTAGACTATAATTTTATTTTCAAAAAAGGAAATGTTTTATTTTTCATTGAAGAGGACCGATATGTGCAGTAACCTATAGTTCTTCATTTAGAAAAAAGAATTCTCCTTAATATATCTTGTAAATTAGCAGTTTAAATCAAACATAAATATGTGTCGGCGGTCACTTCTCAAGTTTACATCACCATTTGTTAAGTTTATATAGAACTTCAACTTCCCTGCTCAATTTCTATCTTTTGATTTTGGAACAGAATTAAGCCTTTTGGCCAACTGAGTTTGCTCTGCCACTCAATCATGACTGATACGTTCCTCAATCCTTTTTCCCAAAAATTAACCAATTTCAATTTTGATTATACTCACAAACTGAACAGTCAAGAATTCCAAAGATTCATAACCCTGAGTGGAAAGATCTTTCCTCATTCCAGTCTTAGGGTGAGAAAATTAGGACAATGAGCCATAGTCATAGAGAAACCAAGAGAACCAACATCTCAATTTCTGTCACTCATTCTATGGAAGAGTAGGAAAGATTTGTTGAAATTATACAAGGCTTTGCCAAGGCCACATTTGGACTTCTATATACAGATACAGCTTTCATCTCCTTATCCAACTTGCATTAGAGGGGTGCAACAAAGGTGAACTAGATTGATTGATTCCTGGGCTAAGGGCATCCTCTTCACATAAGGGATTGAGTAGAATAGGCCTGAATTCACTGGGGTTATGATGATGATCACACTGAAACTGTGAAGACTTGACAATGTGAACAATTCAGGCATCAAGTATGTATTTGTGAATTAAGAAATTTTGTGATAATTATGTTAATATGTTTGATTTGTTTTGTAGAATTTGGATTTACTTCATGAATCTGGAAATAATGAGACTCTTCCAAACAGACTTCTTGTAACTGTGTTCAAGTCACTTGTTGTTAGCCAACCTGGAAGAGGGAGAATACTTGCCTCAAATGAAGAGAATAGCCAGTTGAAGAACTTTAAAAAATTTAAAAAGGTTAACCACATATTGTGCTTTATTTCAATTATTGTTAATTTTAGATTTCTTTGGAAATTGAAACACCATAAACTATCACTGTACTTGAGAGTCTAGTATAAAGTTGGAATTACTAAGCGTTGAGTTGTTGGACATAAGTGAGCTGCAGCCATGCAGGAAGAAAGGATGAATTATTTGCCATTTCACTAGAAGCCAAAGCTGTAGATGAGTGCTGTTTCAGGGACTTGAATGATGACTTCAGTAGAGTAGCAAATACTGATGGATATGCACGCTGAGATGCCGGCCAAAATGACTGGCTTGCTAGAAAACCTGCTGTCATGGTCAAGGACTATAGAGAAGTCCAGCTCCATTTTGGAAGAGTATATTGTGTGGAGTTTCCCTTGTTACTCTACACACCCATAGACACTGTCACTACAGCCCCCATACATATTGTAACATCTCCTAATCACCTAATCATGGGTCCTCATTGTGAGGATGTAGGAATCCTCTACTCAGACAGCAGCTGAATCCTCTACCCATGCACTTTGACAGCAGCTTGAAAAACACTGCAGCATACTCCTGGAACTTTGCAACAAAAATAAGAGGTTTTCAAAATAAATCTACCTGCAAGTTGGGTAACTGTCTCTTTAAATAAAACTGGAGCAAACTTCATCTTGCAGCTTGACATAAAATTTACATAGAGTGAAGCATGAATTTGTTCAGTGGATCTGCCTGTTTGGAACTAGGGAGTCCAGATTTGTATCAGCTGGCAGGACTGTGTGACATCAGGACTGTGCCAAACCAATTGCACTTGGTGAGTACTTTTCTCAAGAAGATGCACCAGCTGAGCCATGCCAGAAGTGGCTGGTCGCACAATATGTCCCAGGAAGAAAACGTTTTGCATGTAAGATTACGTTTTTGAGCTGAAAAGTGCACCAATAAGTCAGAACTAGTAAATTGCGATGCAATGCCCCTCTCCAGCTGGATTCAAGAATTATTTGTTTATTTAAGGAAACACTTTATACTTGAAGGCAGCATGTTGCTTGAGGTCTACTTAAATGGGAACTGTACAGGAGAATGAGCTTTTATTTTGTTTGTTCGTGGGATGTGCGGGTCACTGGCTAGGCTGGTACGTATTGCTCATACTTAATAGTCTTTTAGAAATTGGTGGTGAACTGTCTTTTTGAGCCACTGGAGTCCATTTGGTGTAGGAATATCCACAAAGCTGTTAGGAAGGGAGTTCCAGGATTCTGATCTAGCAACAATGAAGGGACTGCATTACATTTCTAAGTGAGGATGATTTGTGACTTGGAGAGAAAGTGATGCTATTGCTATGTAACTGTTTGGGATTATGCTTTCAGTAGGCACCTTATAATTGACTGTATAAAACCTTTTATTAAATGCAGGTTTGAATAGTATTTGTTGAATAGTTAAAAGCATGGTCTCAACTGACAGTTTGCTAAAACTCTTTTCTGCTGTGATAGGTTTTATTTCCTGGAGCAGAAAAGCTTCCTAAAATTATTGGGGGCACAGACCTGAAGGCTTACCAAACCAAAAAGAACTCTGAAATCGAAGAATGGTTAAGACAAGAAGTGGAGGTATGCCTTTGATTTGTGATCAGCTTTGCTTCTGTGCTCACTGGCCTGTAATTCATTCCGTTAATTCCCATGAATGAATGAAATTGACCATGAAAACAGAAAGCCCTGGCCAAATAGATTTTGTTAAACTGTTAGACAGAATATTTTTCAATCTGAATATGTTTTTAATTTCATTCAGACTCTAGTGTAATACATAATTTGTTTACAGGAGCAAAGCCATCAACTTAAAGAAGAGAGTCTTGCTGATGACTTATTTAGGTAAGGAACAACTAATTTTTAAAGGACAGTGTGCAATGTGAAAAAAATGAAAATGACACTTGATAGTTTTTTTTAATACATTCACGGGATGTGGGCGATCCTGACTAGGCCAGCATTTATTGCCCATCCCTCGTTGTGCAGAGAGACGTTCAGAGTCATCCACATTGCTGTAAGTCTGGAGTCACATGTTATAGCCAGATTTGCAGATGACACTAAAATAGATGGGAAAGTTAAGTTGCAATGAAGAAATAAGAAATTTACAAATGGATGTAGGTAGTTTAGGTGAATGGGCCAAAATTGGGCTAATGGAGTTTAACGTGGATGAGTATTGCACAGTTGCATTTTGGTTGGAAGAATTAAAAACAACTTATTATCTAAATAGAAAGAAACTTCAAAATGTTTCGGTGCAGAGGAATCTGAGTGTCTTCATGCATGTATTACAGAAAGCAAGTATATAGATACAGCAGGTAATAAGAAGCACAAATTAAAATTTGGCATTTATTGCAAAAGGAATGAGATATAAAAGCAGGAAAGTATTCTTGAAATTGTGCAAGACATTGATGAGAGTGTATATGGAGTACTGCATGCAGATTGGTCACCTTACTTGAGGAACAATGTTATCATATCTTCTTTCCAGAGATGAAAGGCTTGGCTTGTCTTATGAGAAAAGATTGAGCAGTTTGGTCTATGTTTACTAGAGTATTAAAGGATGAGTTTAGATCTTTCATTAAGAATGGGCAAAGCAGTAAAAGACGGGCAAGTGTGGCCATGTTAGTCAAGGACAGTATAACGGTGGCTGAAAGAACTTTTGACGAGGACTTGTCTACTGAGGTGGTATGGGCTGAGGTTAGAAAAGGAGAAGAGAGGTCACACTGCTGGGAGTTTCAGGGATGTGGAAGATAGGATTGGCAAAATGATTCTGGGTAGGAGTGAAAGGAACAGAGTGGTCATTGTGGGGGACTTTTAAGTTCCCCAACATTAACTGGAAATACTATAACTCTAGCATAGGTAGAGTCCCTATCAGGTATGGAGGAAGTGATAAGCTAAGGGAACTGTGATTTATTACAGAAATTGCATCTCTTGGTAAGCGGACAAAGGAGGCTTATGTGACGACGAGATGAGATGGTTCAGATGAGGCGATGGAGAGTTACAGATTAGCTAGGAAGAACTTAAAGAGAGAGTTAAGAAGAGCAAAGAGAGGACATGAACAGTCTTTAGCAGGTAGAATAAAGGAGAACCCTAAAGCTTTCTACAGGTATGTGAGGAATCAAAGGATGACTAGGGTAGGAATAGGGCCAATCAAAGACAGAAGTGGGAAGTTGAGTGTGGACCCTGTGGAGATCGGACAGATGCTTAACAAATATTTCTCATTGGTTTTCACTCAGGAAAAGGAGAATATTGCAGAGGAATAAAATGAGATACAAAATATTAGACTAGGAAGGATTGAGGTAAGGAGGTGGTGTTATCAATTGTAGAAGGAGTGAAAGTATACAAGTCCCCTGGGCCGGATGGGATTTATCTGAGGATTCTCTGGGAAGCTAAAGAGGAGATGGTGAAGCCTTTGACTTTGATCTTTTGAGTTGTCATTGTCTACAGGTTTAGTGCCAGAGGACTGGAGGATTACAAATGTTGTGTCCTTGTTTATGAAGGGCAGTAGAGATGAACCGGGTAATTATAGACCAGTGAGCCTTACACCTGTTGTAGGAAATGTATTAGAAAGGATTATAAGAGATAGGATTTATAATTATCTAGCAAGCAACAATTTGATTGCAGATAGTCAACATGGTTTGGTCAAGCGCAGGTCATGTCTCACAAATCTCATTGAGTTTTTTTTTGAGAAGGTGACTAAGCATGTGGATGAGGGTAGGGCAGTTGACGTGGTGTACAGTAAAGCCTTTGATAATGTTCAACATGGTAGGCTGTTGGAGAAAATGCAGAGGCATGGGATTAAAGAACAAAGAGAACAAAGAAAATTTACAGCCCAGGAACAGGCCCTTCCACCCTCCAAGCCTGAGCCGATCCAAATCTACTGTCTAAACCTGTCACCCAATTCCTCAGCATCTGTATCCCTCTGCTCCCCACCCACTCATGCGTCTGTCCAGACGCATCTTAAATGAATCTACCATGCATGTCTCTACTACCTCTGCTGGCAATGCGTTCCAGGCACCTACCACCCTCTGTGGAAAGTACTTGCCGCGTGTATCCCCCTTAAACTTTTCACCTCTCACCTTGAAAACATGACCTCTCGTTATTGAATCCTTCACGCTGGGAAAAAGCTTATCTCTATCTACCCTGTCTACACCCCTCATGATTTTGTAGATCTCAATCAGGTCTCCTTAATCTCCTTTTTTCTAATGAAAACAAACCTAACCTACTCAACCTCTCTTCATAGCTAGTACCTTCCATACCAGGCAGGATTGGGGTGATTTAGCATTTTGGATTAGAAACTGGCTTTCTGTAAGAAGGTAGTGAGTGGTGGTTGATGGAAAATATTCAGCCTTGAGTCTGGTTACTAGTGGTATGCCATAAGGATCTGTTTTGGGACCATTGCTGTTTGTCATTTTTATAAACGACTTGGACACAGGCAGAGGTGGATGTGTTAGTAAGTTTGCAGATGACACTGAAGTAGAAGGAGTAGTGGACAGTGTGGAAGAATGTTGCAGGTTGCGGGGGACTTGGATAAACTGCAGAATTGGGCTGAGAGGTGGCCAATAGAGTTCAATGCAGATAACTGAGGTGACTCACTTTGGGAAGAATAACAGGAAGACAGAATACTGGGTCAATGGAAAGATTCTTGATAGTGTCAATGTGTAGAGGGATCTTGGAGTGCATGTACATAGATCCCTGAAAGTTGCCACCAGGTTGATAGTGCGGTTAAGAAGACATATGGGGTGTGTTAGGTTTTATTGGTAGAGGGATTGAGTTCTGGAGCCGTAATGCCATGCTGCAACTATACAAAACGCTAGTGCGGCCACACTTAGAATATTATGCACAGTTCTGGTCACCCCATTACAGGAAGGATGTGAAAGCATTGGAAAAGGGGCAGAGGAGATTTACCAGGATGTTGCATGGTCTGGAGGGAAGGTCTTGTGAAGAAAGGCTAGGAGACTTGGGTCTGTTCTCAATGGAAAGAAGAAGGCTAAGAGGGGATTTGATAGAGACATACAAGATGATTAGAGGATTAGATAGGGTAGACAGTGAAAGTCTTTTTCCTAGGATGATGACATCAGCTTTACGAGGGGGCATAGCTACAAATTGAGGGGTGATAGATTTAAGACAGATGTCAGAGGCAGGTTCTTTACTCAGAGTGGTAAGGGCGTGGAATGCCCTGCCTACCAATGTACTTAACACAGCTTCATTAGGGAGATTAAAACAATCCTTAGATAAGCACATGGATGATGATGGGATAGTATAGGGGGATGGGTTTAGATTAGTTTACAGGTCGCTGCAACATCAAGGGCCGAAGGGCCTGTTTTGTGCTGTATTGTTCTATGCTCTATGAGAAGAGATCTAATTGATTGGAGAAGGTGCTAAAGAGGATTGACAAATTAAATGTAAAGTGGATGATTCACTTTATGGGGTAATCTAGATAAGAAGTCAGTTTTAGGCTACAGAATGGCAGATTTAAAACAGATGAAGAATTACTTATCTCAAAGGATCGCTTATCTGTAAAATTAACTATCATAGAGTGGGGTAGATGATGGGACACTAACTAAATTTGAGGAGACGGACAGATTTTTAATTAACAATGGGTTAAAGGTTATGGGGATCTGGCAGGAAAATGGAGTTGAAGCCAAGTTGAGATCTGTCATGATTGTATTAAATGTCAGAACAGGCTCGAGGGTCTGAATTGCAGACTGCCTAGTTGATTTGATTTGATTATTGTCACATGTACTGAGATACAGTAAAAAGTATTGTTTTTATGTACTATCCAGGAAAATCATACCATACATTAAACATCAGGTAGTAGAACTGAATGCAGAATATAGTGTTACAGCTACAGAGAAGGTGCAGAGAAAAATCAACTTTAATATTTAGAGGTCCATTCAAAAGTCTGATAACCAAAGAATAAGCTGTTCTTGAAACTGTTGGTGCATGTTTTCAAACTTTTGTATCATCTGCCTGACAGAAGACAGTAGAAGAGAGTATAACTGGGATGAGAGGGGTCTTTGATTATATTGGCTGCTTTCCCAAGGCAGTGGGAAATATAGATGCAAGTCAGTTGAAGGAAGGCTGGTGTGCATCGTGGACTCAGCTGCATTCACAACCCTCCATAATTTCTTGTAGTCTGGGCGGAGCAGTTGCCGTACCAAATAGGATCTTTTCTATCTATAAAAATTGGTAAGACTCATTCTGGACATGCCAAATGCATTCTAAGGAAGTAGAGGAATTGGTATGTTTTCTTGACCACAGTGCCACCATCAATGGACAAGGCCAGATTGTTGCTGATCTTTACTCCAGGGAACATGAACTATCTCCACCTCAGCAGCATTGATACAGACAGGGACATACCCTCTATTCATCTTCCTGAAGTTTATGAGCAGCTCCTTCATTTAGCTGACATTGATGGAGAGATTGTTGTCTTTAAACCATGCCACTTAGCTCTCTATGTCTTTCCTATACTCTGTCTCATAACTGTTTAAGATCCCACCCGCTATGGTGGTGTCATCAGCAAACTTGGAAGTGGTGTTAGAGCAGAATTTGGCCACACAGTTGTGAGTGTATAAGATGACTTGTAAGGGGCTGGGTAGGCACCCTTGCAGGGCACTGGTCTTGAGAATTGTCATGGAGGAAGTGTTGTTGCCTAGCCTTACTGATTGTGGTGTGTGGATCAGGAAGTCAAGAGTCCTGATGCTGAGGCAGAAGCAGAGTCCCAGGTCTTGGTGTTTGGAGATGAGTTTGGTTGGAATTTCGTAATGAAGGTAGAGCTATCATCAATAAGTAGGAAATTGATGTATTTATCCCTAATATCCAGATATTCCAAGGATGAGTGTAGGGCCAGGGAGATGGCATCAGCCTTGGACCTGTTGTGGAGGTTAGGTGAATTGTAGAGGATCAAAGCAATCTTGGAGGCTGGAATTGATGTGTGCCATTACTAATCTCTCGATGCACCGCATGATCTGATTTTTGAGAAGTTTTGTAACTCAGGTTGAGGTTCAGGTTGTAAGTTTGCTCGGTGAGCTGGCAGGTTTGTTTTCAGATGTTTCATCACTATGCTAGGTAACATCATCAGTGGGCCTCCAGTGAAGCATTGGTGTTCTGTCCAGCTTTCTATTTCTGTTTCTTGGTCTCTTAAGATGGGTAATATCATTTCTTTTTCTCAGAGTTTTGGCAAATGGATTCCAAATTGATGTGTGTATTGATGGAGTTCTGGTTTGAATGTCAGCCCTCTAGGAATTCCCGTGCATGTCTCTGTTTAGCCTGTCGTGGGATGAATGCGTTGTCCCAGTCAAAGTGATGTCCTCCTTCATCTGTATACAAAGATACTAGTGATAGTAGGTCTTGTCTTTTGGTGGCCAGTTGTATTCATGTATCCTATTGGCTAGCTTTCTGCTTGTTTGTCTGATGTAGTGTACAGTCCTTGCATGGTATTTCTAAATGACATTTGTTTTGTCATTTTGAGAAGAATGGGTACCCCATAAGCACTCTCCGCTGATTCTTAAAAAAAACCTAAACAAGTAGACACAACATGCCCAGAAACTCTAGCCACATCACCATATATCAAAGACATCTCAAAGATGACGACCAGACTATTCCGACCCTTTGGCATCTACCAATGCACTGAAACAACTACTGATCAACTTAAAGGACCCTATACCAACAACCAGCAAAGTGAATGTCATTTACAAAATGCTATGCAAGGACTGTAACAAACACTACATTGGACAGACAAGCAGAAAATTAGCCATCAGGATATACAAACACCAACTGGCCACCAAAAGACATGACCCACTATCATTAGTATCCTTACATGCAGACGAAGAAGGATGCCAAATATGTCCAACCTAGGACAGGCTAAACAGAGACACACATGGGAATTTCTAGAGGCCTGCCATTTAAACTGGAACTGCATCAATAAACATATCGATTTGGACCCCATTTACCAACATCTGAGAAAAAAATGAATAAGAGACCACCCACCTTCAGAGATCAAGACACACAAAGAAAAAGCAGCACAGAATGCTGGCGCTTCACCTGAGGCTCGTTGATGATGTTAACATGATGATGAAACATCTGAAAACAAACCTTCCAGCTCAGCGAGTAGACTTACAACCTGCACCTCATAATATTGGCGTCAGAGCCACTAGGCAGTAATCATTAAAGCACTGGATTGATAGTGGTCTTCTTGAAGCAGATGGGAACTTTGGATCAGAGTAAGAAGAGATTAACAATATCAGCGAATACTTCTAACAGCTGGTTCGTGCAGGATATGGGTGCTTGGCTGGATGCTCCATCCAGGTCGTTTGCTTTCCGCGATTTCACTCTCAAGAAGGTCAATCTGATGTGTGCAGCAGTGACTGTGGGTACAGGAGTGGGGCAGGTGACATAATTTCAATAACCTTCTATTGAATATGAGCATAGATTGCATTGAGCTCACTGGGGGGGAATACATTGTTGTCAGCGATTAGTGGACGTCACTTTGTTGCACATTATATCATGTAAGCATTGCCATAATCAGTGGATGTTCGTATGGTTAGTCTGGGACACTAGCTTAATCTGGTATTATCTCTTGTCAGCCCTGATGGCTTTGCAAAGGTTATACCTAGATTTCCTGTATACGTCAGGGTCACCTGACTTGAACACCTCAGACCTTACTTCGGTACTGCTTCATCTATGATTTCATTTGGGTACACTCCGATTAACTTCTTAGGCACGCAGTCCGCTATGCACTTGTTGATGAATTCTGTGATGGTAGTGGCATTCTCATTTAGGCAGGCTGCTGAGTTCTTGAATGTGGACCAGTCTACCAATTCTAAACAGTCATGTAGCAGCTAATCTCCTCTTTAATGGCAGCACTGTATGACTTTCTGTACTGGATGCACACACTTTAGTTCCTTTGTCGTCTTTAGTTTAGGCCAGGAGAAGGAGCCTGATAGCCTGATTTTCCAAAATGCAGGGCAGGGGTAGAGTGATAGACGTCTTTGGTTGTGTAGCAATGGTCAAGGGTGCTTGGGCCTCTGGTAGGACAGGATATGTGTTGGAAGTGTTTTGATAGTTTTAATGTTCATTTGAAAATAATGGCATTCTTTTAAAACTAGTAATTCACTCTATTTTCCAATATTAATGGTTTAAGAAAATTCCATTGGGCAGATTTGCATCAGTACTAGAAACTCATCAATTATTCTCTGGGTGATATCATATCTTTGTACCAAGTTTTGTTGAATTTCATCCATTAGCTTTTGAGATGTTGTTTACAAATTAACAGTTATGAAATAATTACCCTATCCACTTTCAGTGGCAGAGATGACAGAATTTCAAAACCCTTACAATGTAATTACTATGCAGGTCAAGAGAAGATTAAAATTATTATGAGAACAGAAAAATGAGTTTCGAGAATAGCTTCCATTTTGGGATAATTAACCTGGTTTTGGTGCCCTGTGATTTCCAATGCAGTATATCTTGTCTTTTTGATTAGTTGTTTGACCTTGTAAAATTAGCTGTTAGACACTTTGATATGAGTTTTGCGAACTTGTGATTTTCTTTTTCTTTATTTAACAATTTTATGAAAATCATTTTAGAATTGACTTCAAAATCTTATAACTTTTTCCACATTGCCCTGCATGATAACCACATTGTTTTTATTACACATTTCACAATTCCAGGGCCATTGAATCAAGCTTAAGCAGTCCAGTCATGCCACATCCAGTCATAAATGCTGTTAATTAAGTTAAACAAACCACTGGAAGGGGAGACTGCACAAATATACCTATCCTTAGTATGGGGGAATCCCAACATGCCAGTGCAAAAGATAAGACTGAAGTTTCTTCAACAATTTCTAGTGAAAAATGTCAAATCAATAATCCATTTCTGAAGGTGGTAACCTCTGGAGAAGGCACAGTCTTCAGCCAATTCAATTCACTGTACAAGAAGTAGCTGAAAGTGCAGGATAAAATAAAGGCTGTGACCGTTGGCAAAATTCTGGCAATAGTACTGAAGTCTTGTGCACCTGAAGTTGCTAGCCAATCTGTTTTAGTACAGTTACAACACAGGTATTTATCTGATAATGTGGAAAATTATCCAGTTATAAAAGCAGGACAAATCCAATTCGGCCAATTTGTCTACTATTATCAATGAAGTGATGCACAATAATGTAATGCACAATATTATCATAAGCAGTAGCTTAGCACTCAGTTTGGGTTCCACCAAGGCACCTTGCTCCTGAACTCATTACAGCTTTGGTTCAAGCATGAACAAAAGAGCTGAACTCCAGATGTGTAGTGAGAGTGACTGCTTTTGACATCAAAACTACATTTGAACAAATGTGGTGTCAGAGTGAACACTGTCAGCTAGTTAGCATCATATGTGACACAAAGGAAGATGTCTGTGGTTGTTAGAGTAATTCATCTCCAATCCAGGACATCTCTGCAGGAGGTGAGTAATGTTATCAGTTCAGCCACCTTCAGCTTCAGTGAATTTTGCTCTGTCAGATGGTCAGAAGTAGGGATATTCACTGAGCAGTGTTTGCCATCATTCATGATTCCTCATATACTGAGTGGACAGGCAGAAGGCTGGAAGAACACAACAAGCCAGGCAGCATTAGAATCTGTACAATTCGACATTTCAGATGTAACCCTTCTTCAGGACTGGAAACGTCCTTAAGAAGGGTTACACCCAAAACGTCAGCTTCTACAGATCCTGATGCTGTCTGGCTTCCAGCCTCCTGCCTCTTTACTTCGGATTCCAGCATCTGCAGTTTTTCTTTTGTTTTCCCATATGCTAAAGCAGTTCATGTTTAAATGCAGGTAAAAAATGAGGTCTGCAGATGCTGGAGATCACAGCTGAAAATGTGTTGCTGGTTAAAGCACAGCATGTTAGGCAGCATCCAAGGAATAGGAAATTCGATGTTTCAGGCATAAGCCCTTCATCAGGAATGAAGGGCTTATGCCCGAAACGTCGAATTTCCTATTCCTTGGATGCTGCCTAACCTGCTGTGCTTTAACCAGCATGTTTAAATGCAGCAAGATCTGGGCAATGTTCAGGATTGAGCTGACAAGTGGCAACTTATGTGCCAAACAAATGTCAGGGAATGGCCATGGTTTACAAAATACCATGCAAGGACTGCACAAAACACTATATAGGACAAACAGGAAGACAGCTAACAATCCGCATCCATGAACATCAGCTAGCCACAAAACGACACAACCAGCTATCCCTAGTAGCCATACACTCAGACAACCAAGAACATGAATTTGACTGGGAAAACACTACCATCATAGGACAAGCCAGACAGAGAACAGCCAGGGAATTCCTAGAGGCATGGCATTCATCCACAAACTCCATTAACAGACACATAGACCTGGATCCCATATACAAACCACTACAGCTGAAACTGACACCCGGAAGCGGCAAGAACATCCATCAACAGACACATCGACCTGGACCCCACATACAAACTACTACAGCTGAAACTGACACCCGGAAGCGGCAAGAACAAACCACTATAAATACCGGAAGAAACATCAAAGCAGCGCTTCACAGGAGGCTCCAATAGCACTGATGATGTTCCCTAGCCAGGGAACGAAACGTTTGCAGCAAAAACTTCCAGCTCGGCGAACAGAACCACAACAATGGCCATCTGCACAGGGAGTGATGGTCTAGTGGTCTTTTTGTTAACCCAGAGACCTGGGTAATGTTCTGGGGTCCCAGATTCAAATCCCACCATGGTAAATGGTGGAATTTAAATTCAGTTTTTAAAAGGTCTGGCATTAGGAGCCTATTGGTGACTGTGAATTCACTGTCAATTGTTGAAAAACTCATCCGGTTCACTAATGTCCTTTAAGGAAGGAAACTATCATCCTTAACTGGTCGGCATTATATGTGACTTCAGACCCACAGCAATGTGGTTGACTCTGCCCTCTGGGGAATTAGGGATAGGCATAAATGCTGGCTCAATCAGAGACACCCTCATCCTGTGAATGATTTAAAACAAAATTAAAATCCAGCAAAGCAAAATGTGACCATTACCCTTGACATTCAGTGGCATTGCCACCACTGAATCCCCAGCTGTCAACATCCTGGGAGCTGCCATTGACTAGAACCTGAATTAGACCAGCCTTGTAAATACTACAAGAGTGCTAAAGGTTAGGAATCTTGCAGAAAATAACTCTGATCCTGACTATCCAAAGCCTATCTGTCTATTTGGCACAAGTTAGGACTGTGATGACATACTCTCCACCTGCCTGGATGAGGACATCTCCAACAACAAGTGAGACGCTTGCCTTCAAAGATTGGTATTGAATTCCTAAACATTCACTGCTTCCACCACTGCATTCAGTATCAGCAGAGTATACCGTCCACTAAGTATGTTGTGGAAATTCACCAAGGCTCCTTAAGCCGCACCTTCCAAATCCATGACCACTACCATCTAGAAGAATAAGGGCAGCAGATACATTGAAACATCACCACCTGCAAATTCCCCTCCAAGCCACTCACCATCCTGACTTGAAAATATCTTGTTATTCCTTTGCTGTAATTTGGTCGAAATCCAGCAACTCACTCACTAATGGTATTGTAGGTGTACCTAGACTAAATGGACTACAATAGTTCAAGAAGGCAGCTTACTACCATTGTCTCAAACTCAGAATGAGCAAGAAATGCTGGTCCAGCCAATGATTTGGAGATGCCGGTGTTGGACTGGGGTGTACAAAGTTAAAAATCACACAACACCAGGTTATAGTCCAACAGGTTTAATTGGAAGCACACTAGCTTTCAGAGTGTCGCTCCTTCATCAGGTGATATCACCTGATGAAGGAGCGACGCTCCGAAAGCTAGTGTGCTTCCAATTAAACCTGTTGGACTATAACCTGGTGTTGTGTGATTTTTAACTTGGTCCAGCCAATGACACACAGATCCAACAAGTGAATAAGATTCCACAAGCTATCTCAAACACATAAGAAGTTCTAATTCTAATTATATCAGTTTACTTCATTCGAATCATTATCTTTTTTCCATTTCCAATTAATCAGGTTAATATCTTGCTGTTAATTGCAAAATACAATATTTTCCCATTACAGACGTTAAGATAACTGGCCTATAGTTATGTTTTGTCATTCCAATGCAAGTCTATTACTCTGGCATTTTTTAATCACCTGGGACTTCTCTCAGGATCCTAGCACTCTGGACGATTACTACCTTTAGTTCACTATTAAATTTTGCCACGTTGTATGTTTTCTTCTTTCCAATTTGTTGCTGTCCTTAACTTAGTTAACCATGTTAAAAATGGCACAGTACCAGGTTATAGTCCAACAGGTTTAGAACATAGAAAAATACAGCGCAGTACAGGCCCTTTGGCCCTCGATGTTGCACCGATCCAAGCCCACCTAACCTACACTAGCCCACGGGCATTCCATATGCCTATCCAATGCCCGTTTAAATGCCCATAAAGAGGGAGAGTCCACCACTGCTACTAGCAGGGCATTCCATGAACTCACGACTCGCTGAGTAAAGAATCTACCCCAAACATCTGTCCTATACCTACCACCCCTTAATTTAAAGCTATGCCCCCTCGTAATAGCTGACTCCATACGTGGAAAAAGATTCTCATGGTCAACCCTATCTAAACCCCTAATCATCTTGTACACCTCTATCAAGATACCCCTAAACTTTCTTTTCTCCAATGAAAACAGCCCCAAGTGCCTCAGCCTTTCCTCATACGATCTTCCTACCATACCAGGCAACATCCTGGTAAACCTCCTCTGCAACCGTTCCAGTGCCTCCACATCCTTCCTATAGTATGGCGACCAAAACTGCACACAATACTCCAGATGCGGCCGCACCAGAGTCTTATACAACTGCAACATGACCTCAGGACTCCAAAACTCAGTTCCTCTACCAATAAAAGCCAGTACGCCATATGCTTTCTTCACAGCACTATTTACCTGGGTGGCAACTTTCAGAGATCTGTGTACATGGACACCAAGATCCCTCTGCTCATCCACACTACCAAGTATCCGACCATTAGCCCAGTACCCCATCTTTTTGTTACTCTTACCAAAGCGAATCACTTCACACTTACCTACACTGAACTCCATTTGCCACCATTCTGTCTAGCTCTGCAGCTGATCTATATCCCGCTGTAACCTGCCACATCCTTCCTCACTGTCAACAACTCCACCGACTTTCGTAACATCCGCAAACTTGCTCACCCAACCTTCTAGCCCCTCCTCCAGGTCATTTATAAAAATTACAAACAGCAATGGTCCCAAAACAGATCCTTGCAGAACACCACTAATAACTGCACTCCAAGATGAACCTTTACCATCAACTACTACCCTCTGTCTTCTTTCAGCCAGCCAATTCTTAATCCAAATCTCCAACGCACCCTCAATGCCATACCTCTGTATTTTTTGCAGTAGTCTACCATGGGAACCTTATCAAATGCCTTACTAAAATCCATATACACCATATCTACTGCTTTACCCTCGTCCACCTCCTTAGTCACCTTCTCAAAGAATTCAATAAGGTTTGTGAGGCATGACCTGCCCTTCACAAAACCATGCTGACTATCCTTGATCACATTATTCCTATCTAGATGTTCATAAATCCTATCCCTTACAATTCTCTCTAAGACTTTGCCCACAACAGAGGTAAGACTCACCGTCCTATGGTTACTAGGGTTATCCCTACTCCCCTCTTGAACAAGGGGACCACATTTGCTATCCTCCAGTCTTCTGGCACTGTTCCTGTAGACAACGAGGACATAAAAATCAAGGCCAATGGCTCTGCAATCTCCTCCCTTGCTTCCCAGAGAATCCTAGGATAAATGCCATCAGGCCCAGGGGACTTATCTATTTTCACTCTTTCCAGAATTTCCAACACCTCTTCCCTACACACCTCAAAGCCATCCATTCTAATTAATTGTGACTCAATATTCACATCGGCAACAATGTCCTGTTCCTGAGTGAATACTGACGAAAAGTATTCATTCAGTGTCTCCCCAATCTCTTCAGCCTCCACACGCAACTTCCCACTACTATCCTCGACTGGACCTATTCCTACCCTAGTCATTCTTTTATTCCTGACATACGTATAGAAAGCCTTTGGGTTTTCCCTAATCCTACCAACCAAGGACTTTTCATGTCCCCTGCTTGCTGCTCTTAGCTCTCTCTTTAGATCCTTCCTGGCTACCTTCTAACTCTCAATCGCCCCAATTGAACCTTCACGCCTCATCTTTACATAGGCCGCCCTCTTCCCTTTAACAAGGGATTCCAATTCCTTATTAAACCACGGCTCCCTCACATGACCCTTTCCTCCCTGCCTGACAGGTACATACTTATGAAGGACACTCAATAGTTGCTCCTTGAACAAGCTCCACATATCGATTGCACTCTTCCCTTGAAGCCTACTTTTCCAAGCCACGCATCCTACGTCATGCCTCACCGCATCATAATTTCCCTGCCCCCAGCTATAACTCTTGCCCTGCAGTGCACATTTATCCCTCTCCATCACTAGAGTAAAAGTCACCGAATTGTGGTCACTGTCCCCAAAGTACTCGCCTACCTCCAATTCTAATACCTGACCTGGTTCCTTACCCAGAACCAAACCCAGTATGCCCTCAACTCTTGTTGGCCTATCTACATATTGTGTCAGGAAACTCTCCTGCACACATTGGACAAACACCGACCTCTAACGTACTCGAACTATAGCTTTCCCAGTCAATATCTGGAAAGTTAAAGTTCCCCGTAACAACCACCCTATTACTTTCACTCTTCTCTTGAATCATCCTCGCAATCCTTTCTCCTACGTCTCTAGGACAATTAGGAGGTCTGTAGAAAACCCCTAACAGGGTGACCTCACCTTTCCTATTTCTAACCTCAGCCCAAACTACCTCAGATGGCTCGTCTTCATCCATCGTCCTTTCCACCGTTGTAATACTATCCTTGACAAGCAATTCCACACCTCCCCCTCTTTTGCCCCCACCTCTGACCTACTAAAACATTTAAACCCTGGAACCTGCAACAGCCAATCCTGTCCCTCTTCTACCCATGTCTCCGTAATAGCCACAACATCGAAATCCCAGGTACCAACCCACGCTGTAAGTTCACCTACCTTATATCGTATACTTCTCGCATTGAAGTATACACACTTCAAGCCACTTTCCTGTTTACAGGCACCCTCCTTCGAGATTGATGCCATGTTCCTAACCTGCCTACACTCTAGGTCCTGCACCCTAAAGCTACAGTCTAGGTTCCCATCCCCTTGCAGAGTTAGTTTAAACCACCCCCAAAGAGCACTAGCAAACCTCCCCCCAAGGATACTGATGCCCCTCAGGTTCAGGTGTAGACCATCCTGTTTATAGAGGTCCCACCTTCCCCAGAAAGAACCCCAGTTATCCAGATACCGGAATCCCTCCCTCCTACACCATCCCTGTAGCCACGCATTTAACTGTTCTCTCTCCCTATTCCTTGACTCTCTATCACGTGGCACGGGTAACAAACCAGAAACAACAACTCTGTTTGTTCTAACTTTGAGCTTCCAACCTAGCTCCCTGAAAGCCTGCCTAACATCCTCAGCACTCTTCCTACCTATGTCGTTGGTGCCAATGTGGACCACGACTTCGGGCTGCTCCCCCTCCCCCTTAAGGACCCGGAAAACACGATCAGAGACATCACGTACCCTTGCACCTGGGAGGCAACATACCAAACGTGAGTCTCTCTCGCCCCCACAAAACCGCCTATCTGTGCCCCGAACTATCGAGTCCCCGATAACTATTGCTCTGCTCTTCTCCACCCTTCCCTTCTGAGCAACGGGGACAGGCTCTGTGCCAGAGGCCTGAACCCCATTGCTTACCCCTGGCAAGTCATCCCCCCCACAAGTATCCAAAACAGTATACTTGTTCTTGAGGGGAACGGCCACAGGGGGTCCCTGCACTGGCTGCTCCCTCACTGTCACCCATCTGTCTGCAATCTTTGGAGTTACTACTTCCCTAAAGCTCCGATCTATGAACCCCTCTGCCTCCCGAATGATCCTAAGTTCATCCAACTCCAGCTCCATTTCCCTAACACGGTCTTGGAGGAGC
Source organism: Hemiscyllium ocellatum (assembly GCF_020745735.1). Taxonomy (NCBI): domain Eukaryota; kingdom Metazoa; phylum Chordata; class Chondrichthyes; order Orectolobiformes; family Hemiscylliidae; genus Hemiscyllium; species Hemiscyllium ocellatum. Next base: position 96,564,994 of record NC_083404.1, on the reverse strand, counting down.
TGGAGATGGGTGCATTTCCTGCAAGTGTAATCAGCAGGGACGAATATGGCATGCCTCACCTCAAACATGTTGCAAGAGGAACATTGCACTGTCTTCAATGGCATCCCTCTAAAAGTAATCTTTTAAGAAAAAACTTGGTCTAAAGAATAGAAGAAACAAAATGCAGCACTTACCTGCTTACCACAATGGGTCTTATTATTAAGTTAGAGGAGGAGGGCAGGTGGGAGGCACTACCTCTGTAGTGCCTTGGGTTCCTCTCCTGCGCGCTTTTATAGGGGAAAAAAACCTACCCAGGTAAGCTTGCGCTACACCAGCTTCCGGGTCTGCTCCGCGCTTTTTTTAAAAAAAAATTTAAATTTAAACCGTTAAACAAACGTCACCGAGTCTACAAGCAGCCCTTACCTGCTCCGCTGAGAGAGTGAGGCCTAGGCCTTGGAGCTGCGCGCTTTTATAGGGGAAAAAAACTTACCCAGGTAAGCTTGCGCTACACCAACTTCCAGGTCGCTCCGCGTTTTTTTTTAAAAACTTTCAAATTTAAACCGTTAAACAAACGTCACCGAGCCTACAAGCAGCCACTGCCAAACAGTCCTTACCTGCTCCGCTGAGAGAGTGAGTATTTGGAAGCACTAGCTTTCAGAGCGCTGCTCTGAACCACCTGATAAAGGAGCAGTGCTCTGAAAGCTAGTGCTTCCAAATAAACCTGTTGCACTATGACCTGATGTTGTGTGGTTTTTAACTTTGTCCATCCCAGTCTAACACCAGCTCCTCGACATTTTGGTTGCCATGGTCAGTTTAATCCCCTTTCTAGAATTGTTTTTCCCCTGTGAATCAAACTATTTTCCTAAACACGTGTCAATCCACATGAATCATCTTTTCTGCTAAACTCCTTTCCCGATCCACTTCAGCCAACTCTGCCCTTATTTAATCTTAGCACATTTGCTTCTGACCCAATTTTAAAATTTTCAAACTGAAGGCTAAATTCTACCATACTGTGGTCACTGTTTCCTCAATCTGTTACTCTGAGAACATTTACCAAAATTGCCTCATTCCATATAACTTACATCCAAAAAAGCCTGAACCCTGGCTGGATCAATAACAAGAGCTGAAAATGTGTTGCTGGAAAAGCGCAGCAGATCAGGCAGCATCCAAGGAGCAGGAGAATCGATGTTTCGGGCATGACCCCTTCTTCAGGAATGAGGAAAGTGTGTCAGCAGGCAAAGATAAAAGGTAGGGAGGAGGGACTTGGGCGAGGGGCGTTGGAAATGCGATAGGTGGAAGGGGGTCAAGGTGAGGATGATAGGCCAGAGTGGGGGTGTGGGGGTTGGAGGGTTCCTAGGCGGGAGATGAGGCGCTCTTCCTCCAGCCGTCGTGTTGCTATGGTCTGGCGATGGAGGAGTCCTTGTTGGAGTGGGAGGGGGAGTTGAAGTGTTGAGCCACGGGGTGGTTGGGTTAGTTGGTCCGGGTGTCCCAGAGGTGTTCTCTGAAACGTTCCGCAAGTAGGCGGCCTATCTCCCCAATATAGAGGAGGCCACATCGGGTGCAGCAGATGCAGTAAATGATGTATGTGGAGGTGCAGGTGAATTTGTGGCGCATATAGAAGGATCCCTTGGGGCCTTGGAGGGGAGTGAGGGGGGAGGTGTAGGTGCAAGTTTCGCATTTCTTACAGTTGCAGGGGAAGGTGCCGGGAGTGGAGATAGGGTTGGTGGGGGGTTGTGGACCTGACGAGGGAGTCACGGAGGGAGTGGTCTTTTCAGAACGCTGATAGGGGAGGGGAGGGAAATATATCTCTGGTGGTGGGGTCCGTTTGGAGGTGGCGGAAATGACAACAGATGATACGATATATATGGAGGTTGGTGGGGTGGTAGGTGAGGACCAGTGGGGCTCTGTCCTGGTGGCGATTGGAGGGGCGGGGCTCAAGGGCAGAAGTGGAGGAGATGCGGTGAAGGGCATCATCGATCACGTCTTGGGGGAAATTGTAATCTTTGAAGAAGGAGGCCATCTGGGTTGTATGGTATTGGAACTGGTCCTACTGTGAGCAGATGCGGCGGAGACGAAGGAATTGGGAGTATGGGATGGTGTTTTTACAGGGGTCAGATTGGGAGGAGGTGTAGTCTAGGTAGCTGTGGGAGTCGACGGCTGGAGGAAGAGCGCCTCATCTTCCGCCTAGGAACCCTCCAACCACAAGGGATGAACTCAGGTTTCTCTAGTTTCCTCATTCCCCCTCCTCCCACCTTGTCTCAGTCAAATCTCTCGAACTCAGCACCGTCTTCCTAACCTGCAATCTTCTTCCTGACCTCTCTGCCCCCACCCCCACTCCAGCCTATCATCCTCACCTTGACCTCCTTCCACCTATCGCATTTCCAACGCCCCTCCCCCAAGTCCCTCCTTTTATCATAGCCTGCTGGACACACTTTCCTCATTCCTGAATAAGGGCTCATGCTCGAAACATCGATTCTCCTGCTCCTTGGATGCTGCCTGACTTTCTGCGCTTTTCCAGCAACACATTTTCAGCTCTGATCTCCAGCATCTGCAGTCCTCACTTTCTCCTCCTGGATCAGTAACAACATTATTTTTGGAAACTGGCTTGAATACATATTATATATTCTTCTTTATGCCTACCTGTGCCAAATTGATTATCCTAACCTATATGAAGATCAAAGTCATCATATCTATTTGGGAAAGTGCTCGCCTAGTGATATTATCGCTGGACTGTTAATCCACAGACCCAAATAATATTCTGGGGACTAAGGTTCGAGTGCCACCCAAAGGTGGAATTTGAATTCATTAAAAAAAAGACAGTAGACAATAGGCCATTCTGCCCTTCGAGCCTGCACCACCATTCAATATGATCATGGCTGATCATCCTTAATCAGTATCCTGTTCCTGCCTTATCTCCATAACCCTTGATTCCACAATCCTTGAGAGTTCTATCCAACTCTTTCTTAAATGAATCCAGAGACTGGGCCTCCACTGCTCTCTGGGGCAGAGCATTCCACACAGCCACCACTTTCTGGGTGAAGAAGTTTCTCCTCATCTCTGTCCTAAATGGTCTACCCCGTATTTTTAAGCTGTGTCCTCTGGTTCGGCACTCACCCATCAGCGGAAACATGTTTCCTGCCTCCAGAGTGTCCAATACTTTAATAATCTTACATATCTCAATCAGATCCCCTCTCAGTCTTCTAAATTCAAGGGTATACAAGCCCAGTCGCTCCAGTCTTTCAGCGTAAGGAAGTCCCGCCATTCCAGGAATTGACCTCGTGAACCTACGCTGCACTCCCTCAATAGCCTGAATGTCTTTCCTCAAATTTGGAGACCAGAACTGCACACAGTACTCCAGGTGTGGTCTCACCAGGGCCCTGTACAGCTGCAGAAGAAAATCTGGAATTGAAAGTCTAATGATGTCCATGAATCCATTGCCAATTATCGAAAAATCCCATCTGGTTCACTAGTGTCCTTTAGGGAAGAAAGCTGCCGTCCTTTCCTGGTTTGACCTATGTGTGATTCCAGACCCACAGCAATGCGGTTGACTCTTAACTGCCCTCTGGGCAACTGGGGATTGGCAATAAATGCTGCCTAGCCAGTGATTCCCTCATCCTGTGAATGAATGCATTTTTTAAAATTATCTGCTGATTTGTTCTGTCCTTCCTTCAGTACAGCTACTTTTTGGAAAGCTATAAACTATGTGCGCCAGTGTCATTTTCCGCTTGTTATTTCTTAGCTCCGCCCATTTGAATTCTGCAACTTCTGAATAACAGAATTTCTTGCTATTGCACTTAGAATATTCTATCGCCTACTAACAAATGTTCTCATTTCCTATCTGCATGTAGAAAAGTTACATGTATCTGAATATTTAGTTCTTAGCTTTGATCTCCTTATAGCCACATCTCTAGATCATACCCATTAATCTTTATTTGTACCATTAACTCATTTATTCTGTTCTAAATACTAAATCTGTTTATGTAAAAAGCTATTAGCTTTGCATTTTTGCCATTTTCTGTTTTTGACCTTATTTGCTGCTTTTTTTTAGTGCTATGCATCTATCAGTACTTATTCCATTCTGGAATAAGTAACATTTAAAAGGTCTGTTCAGTGATCTGATAACAGCAGGGAAGAAGCTGTTTTTGAATCTATTTGTACGTATTTAAACTTGTATGAACGTGTTCAAACCTGACAGAAGAGGGTGGATGACAGTATAACTGGGGAGGGAATGGTCTTTGATTATCTTAGTTAATTTCCCAAGGCAGCAGGGAGTATAGATGGAAGAATGCCTTACTGAGGAATTAACCTAAATATAAATAGTCTATCTCGAGTCAGTTGGCTACACTTTTAAGATCCTGAAAAGGAGTTTGGAGTAAATTCGGTCACAGCATTTTAGGGGAGATGGACTTCGAATGGATTCAATACATGTAATCTATTTGTGTTGTGCCTCCAGACTACTAAAGTTCAAGTTTGCTTGTCTTTATATGAATGACTTTGTAACCTTTAAATTGTGAATAGCTCTGCTGCAAATTGGAATAGCTGTATTGTTCATCTGTTCCAGGAATAATGCTCCAGGATATTACTAGTTTAATGGTCACTAAATCTAGCATAATGCAACTCTTATCTCATGAATCTTCCATGGAGTATTTAAGCATTTGGGTTGTTCAGTTTTATGTTGTAATGATTTTTGAAAATGGACATTATACTTACGATAATAGAACTCCAGGACACTGACAAATATAGGAATACATTGTTCTGTGTAATCCCATTCTGCTAAGAAATATTGACAACAGATTTTACAAATGTGCTAATCTTTGAACGTTGTAAGGCAATGAGCATTTGTTGCTTAGAAACAATGTTTGCATGTAAATAAATCTCCAGTTAAATAATGTATTTCAGTTCAGAAATGGGGATGTTTTCCTGTCTAAGCAAAAAATGGTGGTTGAGTAGGGTAAAATTATAAAGTTAAAAGCTTGGTTGTCAAATCCTTGAACTCGAAACATTCATGGATGAATGCAAATCATTATAATATAACAAGAAAAACAACAGATTGTGTTTTCAAGACTGCTAACCACCTTGTCTTGAACTGAGATGTGTGAGCTTTGACCCGTATTCAGCCATTCAGAAGTTCCTAAAGTTACTCCAATTCGGCATCTGAACGTTTCTTGAAAGGCTCTAATTTGTTCCCTCTTTTAGTATTTCTGGAATTTTCTCTTGTCTATCTCCCTTTATGAATATGGATAGAAATCTACTGTAGCTCCTCCATCACCAGAGAAATTCTTTAAATACATTAGTTCTATTTTGGAAAGGCTTTGAAGACTTGAAGGAAGAAATAATTCAGAATACTTTTTTTTAAGGTATATTTACATTTTAAGCTAATACCTAATTATGATTTCCAGTGACTGCCATTTCGCAACAATGGGACTAAAATAAATTTATTGTGTTCAGCTTGTTTTGATGTGTGACTTAGGGCCTTTTTAATTTGTGACTTCCCGTTTTAGTAAGTACTTGAGCTTCTCAACCAATCTTTTTAACTTTTCCCTGCAAGATCTCATCAAAGTTATCTTTTAATTTGTTAATGTAATATGCTCTGTATTGTTCTTTAAAAGTGATCCACTTGTCCCCTACAGAATTTTCATTGGACAGCCTTTAGTTGTTCCATCGCTTATTTGAACTAAGCCTTTTCTTAATTACTTTTAGCTTTCAAACTCATTTTAAACTTGTTTTTTCTGTGGTTATTCTTCTTCAAGTATGCTACAATTTCACTTTCCTGTCTTGTAGGATCATAGTGATTAGTGGGTCAAGATGAGCACTGTCTTTCATTGTTTCCTAGGCACAGAGGAAGTAACCATGAATTACATTGACTAATTTTGACTAAATCTTTTGGGTTTTCACATTTAGTTGATTGAAATTCCTCATTAAAACAACTTTCCTATTCTCACATCGCCTTTCTCACATAACCCTACTATTCATAGAGTAAAATGATGAGCTCGAACCCTTTGCAGATTACACAGATGAGAGGTATCCTTTTTGGACTTCATGGGAAATTCCATATCATAGCCTTTGGTCCCAGTCTTTTTGTAGAGAATATTGGGAGACATCATTTGTCCAACCTACTAAATGCAACTGCCTCAGGCGACTGACTGTGTGGAGTTTGCACATTCTCCCCGTGTCTGCGTGGGTTTCCTCCGGGTGCTCCGGTTTCCTCCCACAGTCCAAAGATGTGCAGGTTGGGTGAATTAGCCATGCTAAATTGCCCATAGTGTTAGGTGCAGTGGTAAATGTATGGAAATGGGTCTGGGTGGGTGCGCTTTGGCGGGTCGGTGTGGACTTTTTGGGCCGAAGGGCCTGTTTCCACACTGTAAGTAATCTAAAAAAATCTCTTTACAAATGTAAATTTATTAAGCAATTCCCTAACACTAGGCAATCTCAAAAAAAATGAATTTCACTTCTTTTTAATCCAGATTTTCTTATTAATTTTAACTGGACACAATCATGCATCAGCAAATTCTGTTAGGGGTGTAATGCCGTCAGACCCCATCAATGAGAATATAGTTTGGTGGCCATGTTCTGTTTTTTTCTTATGCTCCTAGGCAACGTGTATTTTCCCACCCTCCTGAAGCTACTTTGAACAAAAATGCCACTTTTTGAATTTACTTAGAAAGAAAAGTAAATTTTTGATTCTTTTATAGATAAAGCATTTAATTTTGTCATTTCACATTTGAAGTATTGTTGTTTTGTTTGACTCCAGTTAGAAATAAATAGATATGTAGAGATAAAGTACTTGTGTTAATTTAAATTCAAGTCTGGTATATTGGTGTGTAGCCAACTCAAACTTCTCTTTGAATGATTACCAATGCTTCTACTACGTTGGTATTTTGAAGAAGGTACTTTGTAAAGTCTAAATCTTAACCACAACTGAACATTTACAATCTTATGGCTTAAGTTTAAAATGAGTGGGGTTCTGCTTTTGTTGAAAAAGTTTCAGTTAAACTGACGGATCATGCACACTTGAAAATGCTTCTGGTCCATGAGCTAAATTTAAATGTTAAAACTGTACGGATAAACCCAAGCAGTTAGTATAAATGTCCAAACGAAAGCTCTATTGTATGTAGTACTTAGACTGAATCTAACCAACAACGTTGTGGAATTTAATTTTGTAATATAGTTGCAGAAATCTTGGCTATCATTAATACTTGCTGCTAGAAATTTAATATTAATATTACTTGTAAGATGAATGGAAGTTGAAATTTGTTTCAAACGACAACACGGATGCTTGGGTGTATTTCTGAATGTGTATGATGTGTGTTTATCTGAATCAAATGTTGATTGTGCTATCAAGTGGAATATTTTTCATTTACACATTCCTTTGACGAAATATCCGAACCTGCCCCCCACAAGCCTTGGTATCCGAAATATCAGAACCTGCCCCCCACAAGCAGTGTAATATTTTCTAATTGCATGATAATCTTTCTACATGGCAAGTTGACTTGAAAGTGGAATCGCAGGTAGATAGGATAGTGAAAAAGGCGTTTGGTATGCTTTCCTTTATTGGTCAGAGTATTGAGTACATGAGTTGGGAGGTCATGTTGAGGCTGTACAGGACGTTAGTTAGGCCACTGTTGGAATATTGCGTGCAATTCTAGTCTCCTTCCTATCGGAAAGATGTTGTGAAACTGGAAAGGGTTCAGAAAAGATTTACAAGGATGTTGCCTGGGTTGGAGGATTTGAGCTATAGGGAGAGGCTGAACAGGCTGGGCTGTTTTCCCTGGAGCATCGGAGGCTGAGAGGTGACCTTATAGAGGTTTACACAGTTATGAGGGGCATGGATAGGTTAAATAGACAAATTCTTTTCCCTGGTGTCGGGAGTCCAGAACTAGAGGGCATAGGTTTAGGGTGAGGGGGGAAAGATATAAAAGAGACCTAAGGGGCAACTTTTTCATGCAGAGGGTGGTACGTGTATGGAATGAGCTGCCAGAGGATGTGGTGGAGGCTGGTTCAATTGCAACATTTAAGAGACATTTGGATGGGTATTTGAACAGGAAGGGTTTGGAGGGATATGGGCCAGGTGCTGGTATGTGGGAATAGATTGGGTTGGGATATCTGGTCGGCATGGGCAGGTCTGTTTCCATGCCATACATCTCTGACTCTGTGACTGCTGCAAACTTTGCTGCTCAAACTGTTTTTAATATAAACCCCATATATTGTTATCTTTTACGAATTTGATTGAAGCCAATTCGCAAAGGTAACCAATTTTTGTGTATTTCTTTGCCATCAAAATTGCTTGTGCAAATTGTTTTAATGACTAATTTTAGGTCTTTACAAAGCAAAGTATTATATTTCATTTTGTACAAAAGGGAAAAGAGAGTGTGCTTTTTATTTTAGAAGTAGCCTTCTTTCTGCATATTCTTCTGAGAAGCTGAAGCAACTTACCTGTTTTGGAAACATGGAAACATAGAAAATGTAGGAGTGGCTATTGGTCCTTCGAGCCTTTTCCTTCATTCAAAACAATCATGGCTGATCCTCTATTTCAATGCTATATTCCTGCTTTATACCCATACTGTTTGATTCCTTTGAAATCTAGAAACTTACTTGGCTTTTTCTTGCACATAATTCAGTGAATTGGCCTCCACAGCCTATGTGGCAGAGAATTTAGTGGGCGGCACGGTGGCACAGTGGTTAGCACTGCTGCCTCAGCGCCTGAGACCCGGGTTCAATTCCCGACTCAGGCGACTGACTGTGTGGAGTTTGCACGTTCTCCCCGTGTCTGCATGGGTTTCCTCCGGTGCTCCGGTTTCCTCCCACAGTCACAAAGATGTGCGGGTCAGGCGAATTGGCCAAGCTAAATTGCCTGTAGTGTTAGGTAAAGTGTAAATGTAGGGGTATGGGTGGGTTGCGCTTCGGCGGGTCGGTGTGGACTTGTTGGGCCGAAAGGCCTGTTTCCACACTGTAAGTAATCTAATCTAATCTAAGTAATCTAATCTAATCTAAAATTCTACCGGGTCGCTATCCTTTGAGTGAAGACTGTTTTCCCCTCTTTAAACGGTCCTAAATGGTCTACCCAACATCCTGAGAATGTGTTCTCTGGTTCTAGACTCTCCAGCTAGGCGATACATCCTCCCTGCATCTAGTCTGTCCATGCCTGTTAGAATATTATTTATTTCAATCAGATACCCCCTCATCCTTCCAAACTCTAATAAATACTGATGTTGTTGAACCAATCTCTCCTCAGGACAGTCCTGCCATTCTTGGTATTATTGTAGTAAACCAGTGTTGTACTTCCTCGAGCAAATATCTCTTTTGTTTAGATAGGGAGACTAAACTTGCATGCTGTAATCCAGTTGTGATCTCACCAAGACCCTGTATAATAAGACATTCCTACTTTTGAACTCTCATCATTTTGCAATCAAGACCAATATATCATTTGTCTTCCAAACTGCTTGATGCAACATCTTGTTTGCTTTCATTGACTAGTGTACAAGGACTCTCAAATCTCTGTGTACACCCGATACTTCCAAAAATATTGTTTAAAATAATATTCTTCCTGTTTTTCAACCGAAGTGTACAATTTCACATTTAGCTATGTTGTACTGCAGCTGCGATGTGTGTATCCCTCAACTTCTCCTTACAAGTCACAAACCTGCCCATTTTGTGTCATCGTCAAACTTGAGTAATGTTACATTTGGTTTCCTCATCCAGGTTATTTACATGTATTGTGAATGACTGGAACCCAAGCACTGGTCTTTGTGGTATTCCATTAGTCATTGCTTGCCGCTCAGAAAAAGACTCATTTATTCCCACTATGTTTCTTATCTGTCAGTCAGTTCCTGATCCATGCTAATATTTTACCCAATACTACATATTTTAACTTTGCTGACTAACTTCTTATAAAAAGCTATATCAAAATTCTTCTTAAAATCTAAATAAACCACCACATCCACTGGTTCTCGCTTACCTGTTCTAAAAGTTACATCCTTAAAAAAACCCTCCAAGAGATTTGTTACATGTGTTTTGCCTCCATAAGCGATGCTGGCTTTGTCCATTCCTGTTAATGCTTTCCAAAGATTCTGTTATTCTTTTATAACTGAATCTAGCATTTTCCCTACTACTGTTAGGCTAACTGGTCTGTAATTCTTTGTTTCACTCTCCCTCCCTTTTCAAATAGTGAGATTACATTTGCCACCTTCTCATCCGTAGGAACTCTTCCAGCGTCGATAGAATCTTGTAAGATGATTACCAATGCACTTCCTTAAGTATTCTGCAATGTAGATTATCAGGCCCTGGTGATTTGTCAGCTTTTAACCCCATTAATTTCTTAACTGATAGTGATTTCTTTCAATTCCTCTCTCTCTCACTCGATCCTTGGTTCCCTAACATTTTTTGGGAGGTTATTTGTGCCCTCTTTTGTGAAGATGGAACCCAAGTCTGTGTTCAATTCTTCAGCCATTTTTGTTCCCCATTATAATTTCCCCAGTTTCTTTCTGTACGTTTTTACTAATCGTTTTCTCTCCACATATTTATAGAAGGTTTTGCACTTAGTTTCTATGTTCCCTACTATTTTACTTTAAGTTTTGAAACTTAAAATTAGGTGTGGGAAGCCTGCTTAAACAAAGCTGATTTTAACATTTTTGTTTAACAATGATGCTTCCATGAAAATTTTAAAAACTCAAGGAGCTCATTTAACTGATTCATGTTATCATGTACTATTGGCTCTTGTCCACAGCTCCCAATCTGCTGCTGTATCTACCAGGCATGTTCTTTGAATCCAGTCTAAATAGAATATCACAGCTGACTGCACAGTTTAGATTAAATTGGAGCAGCAGTTTCCCTCGGCCTGCACTGAACACATAGCAGCAGATGGTAAAATAGGGCAATTGTTTAATTCTAGATAACGGAAGACTATACCTTCAAGATGCATTGTAGGGACTTAAGAAAAGCGAAATCTGATTCTTTTCTGCTTCTAATCAGTGCCTTCTCCGAACTAAGTTGCTGAAATCTGTAACAGTGAGGAATAGATAAAAGTCAAACCTTTGATTTAAACTTACACAAATCTCTCATGGGTTTCTTGCATGTATTATATAAATGTCATAATATTCAGTAGCTGTCTTGTAATTTGACTGCTGGAATTCTTTTCCTTTTTAACCCTTTGTTTTTCATCATATCAGTAATGACAGAAATTAAGTTAGAAATGAGAAAGTGTTTCAAAATTGTCACAATTCTCAAATGACTCCTGCCAAAATTAATGCTGGCGTAAAATGATTTTATCCATTGTATTTGTTGTGATTTAATTCTACATTATACATTCTGCAATTTAAAAAGTGTGAACTGCCAGTTTTGCTGTTGATAGTTGCAATTTGGAAAGTCAGAAAGTTTACAAATGTCAGTCTCCACGTGCAGTCTGTGCAGGCATGTCTAAATCTTTTGCTCAACATGCAGCTTGTATCACCTACTTGTAATTAGCGGGTGGCATGATGGCACAGTGGTTAGCACTGCTGCCTCACAGCGCCAGAGACCCGGGTTCAATTCTTACTTCAGGCGACTGTCTGTGGAGTTTGCACATTCTCTCCGTTTCTGCATGGATTTCCTCTGGGTGCTCCGGTTTCCTCCCATAGTCCAAAGATGTGCAGGTCAGGTGAATTGGCCATGCTAATTTGCCCGTAGTTTTGGGCAGGGATAAATGTAGGGGAATGGATCTGGGTGAGTTGCGCTTCGGCAGGTCGGTGTGGACTTGTTGGGCCAAAGGGCCTGTTTCCACACTGTAAGTAATCTAGATATAACCCCAAACACAGATCTCTGAGGTCAGCTTTTAATGTAAGTATTGTCTGAAATGTACAATTATTAGCTGAGAAATGGGCTTCGGGTGAGGGGAGGTGGAGGAGGACATATACACTAAGTATGGACCAAACCATGCATTTTGGCATCCAAAAGCAAGGTCTTGACCTGTATACTGCAATCTACGATATTTTTATTTTAACAAGGCTAATTATCTGAATTGATTTGCAGATATGACCCAAAGTCTGTCAGAAGAAGATGATGAATTTGAGGAAACAAAACATCCCTTGCAGCAATAATCATTTATGCTCCTTGATCTACAAAAAAATCATTGCATGTCACTGAAGATATTCAAAAATCAGTCATGTGTATTTTTTTTTCAAATGTTTACAGCTGTATCTTAATTTTTAGCTCCTGCTCTGTTCTAGTTTTAATTGTCAATCATTTCTTAAGTTTTTATCTATTTTCTATTAACCATGTGGTGGCTTGCACTGAACTTTGTGAGGAATTGAGGGAGGTTTTGCTGATAACCCATGAGGTAAAGATGACCAATAAAGAAATGTATATGCAATATGTAAATTGAATAATTGCTAAAGACATGAATGTATCATCAAGTTGATTCAGAACAACAGTGCTGAAATTGTTTAAGCTACTCATAAGGCAGAAAATGCATCTTTTGTACATGCTTTCTAAGATTCACAAACATTAGCCTTTAAACAAACTATTTTTATAACAAGTGTATGAGAGCTAATTTGACTGATATACACTTGCTTAAGATTATAATTTGTTCTATAACGTGTATTTCGTGAAAGCAAAATATCTTTCAGTTTGCATTGTCTATATAAAAAATAAATTGTTTTGCATATGAGATTTTGTTTTGATTCAGAAATGTTTTCATAAAATTATTTATTTTTATGTTTCAGTTCTATATTCTGTTTACTATCCAAATTGAGGAAGAGTGTTGGAAAGGAATTTGTTAATATTAAATTTATGAAGAAGTGTTGAGATGACTTTAATTAATTCACTTTTTCCTTGAGGTACATTTATTTCATGGGAAAATATAATGTAGCTAAGCTTTTCTTTAATATCTGTAACAAAATCATAAACTCCCTTGTAAGTACTATTTGTCTAGCATACATGTCCTTCATGCTGTTTATTTGCCATTTCATGTGACATTTTATCTCCTTGGTTGACATTGAAGACTCTTTAAAAAATGGAAGATCACACACTAAATAAATTAAAGCAATCAAAGGACCAAGCTGGAATAAAAACTATCAACCATGATGTTTTAAACTACAATAAATAAAAAATGAGCAACCAGTAGAAGTTGCACCTAAACAAGAAAGGATATTGTGAAACAATTGCATGTTATATTTTTAAAACCTTGTAAGCTTTCTCACTAACTTTTTATTGATTACAGCAGTTATCCTCTTAAGCTGTTTACAAGATTCACAATTGTTACATTTCTTTTAACATGAAACCTCTCTCTGCAAAAGAGAAAATAAATGATATTATAGATTAATTAGGAGGGATACCTGAACTTGTGGTTTAAAATAAGGTTGAGGAGGCTTTTCAAGATAAAGTAAAATAACTTCGAAAGCTGTTTCATAAGATAGGACAGAGATGGCTGGTGGTTTTATCAGAAGAAAGATGGAAGGGGAAAGATGGAGAATAACATGCATTTTCCCAGCATTGAGCTTTCCATGAAATTGCTTTCCAACATGAGTCAAATCTTTGAGTAAGGGACATGGAAGCAAAGATCTGAGTCACCATGGATAACTCCCTTGTTCCTGTTTGGGGAAGGGCATGAGAGTATTGTATACTTATATGATGTCCAAATGATGTAGCAATTAATTCATAACATAGCTCAAATATATTTCCTCCCGTGTTTTACTGTATGGTCACCTGAAAAGGCAGCAAGTTGAGCAGTAAAATTATGGAGCTATTCCTTCAAATTAGAAGATCTGCAATCAGCAATCAAGCCTGTATTTCACTTATTCATTAATACAGTTATAAGACCTGAGCAATGTATAATCTCCCTTCTTCATTTTTAACTGATGCCAGTTTGTGTAGCGGAAATCCTTTCTTTGCTTTAGTTGTATTCCCTTTGAGATCCAAGTGTATGTGCCATATTATCCACGTGATTGTTTTGAAGGTAAAACCATTTATCAAACACAATCCTGTTCTTTCAAAGCATCAAGATCTGATTATAGTGGTTGAGGATTCTCTACAGCCCTCATCAGACTCCTATTTTAATCTCATCCGTCAAGTTTAAAATCTGGTGTGAGATTGCTGCCCCTTCCCCAGACTTTGCCTTATTAATTTCTTGCTCAAAAAATGTTCTGTAAATGTAACTTGCTTCCTCCAAGATTCTACCTTCACCTCATTTCCTTCCCTTCTCTACTGGTACTCTCTTTCATCCTTCCAACGGTTGGTGTACTTTCGAGACCAGCACACCAAATGAAGCAATTTTTTGCTGTCAGTTTAAGGCTAAGAATGTGCTAACTCAGAACTATCTATGCTGTCTTTGGTGACCTTAGGGAAACACGGACTTAAAGACAGATATGGGTACCTTGATAGCAAAGCCAGGATCTGGTGTAACTAGCTCTTGATGGAGTTTACAAATTTTTCAGGAACCTCACATTGGAGTGAAGGCCTGAGTCTACCAGAATGACCAAACAATTTTAAAATCTGCAGAATACCTATTAACAATGTTTTTAACTTGCTAAGCATTTTCTATCTGCTACTAGCTGTGGACTATTGGCACAAAATAGATTCTCTTTGAGATTGTTGCCTTTGATTGCAGCAGCTAGCCTGATCACGGAGTGCGGTTAATTGCATGGTAGCAAATTGTTGCGTGGATAAAAGCAAAACTAAATCAGTCTGTGCTTGCTGAAGCAGTAGGACAATGCACCTGAAAGGGTACAAAAACATAACTGTTTCTTGCATCATGTTTGTATATCTTTCTCTCGCCACTAACCTACATGTAATCTACAAAGCTTGTATACTTAATTCCCATGGTCTCCATTTGTGCCGCTTCCACTTTTAAACTATAAAAAACAAGTATATACAACTTCAGAGCAACCATAACTTTAATCAAATTCCATTCAATGTGTAGATGTGCTCAGTGCTTATTAGTGTACTTTCTGATATCTGTTTAGTACATATTCTTAATCCTAATCTAATGCACTTTTATATGATGTCTCATGCTTGGGTTGAATGATGTGATGTGGATTTCTTGGAACTGAGGTAGCTTTAAGCTCGAGAGCTAAAGTGCAAGAATCATTTGTGGCTTACAACAACTCTTGCACAGGCATGAGCAGATTAGATGTGCCTTATTTCTGTCACATATTGACAGTTATTCATCCAGGGGACAGTTGATGGTTCTTGTATCTTTTAATTACATTGGAAATCTTCCACAATTTTTGAAAATTAGAGTGTTAGCTCTTCAGGCTAGTTCAAACTATTGTATCTGCCTCATACTGGCTGTTTGCAAAGGGCGAACCAGCACACCAAATGAAGGGATTGATTGTTTACATTATATTAATTATGCTCACCTTAACTTCAATGCTCAGCCCACTTCTAAGCATGCTCAGCCATGTGTTTTTGGGTTTTATCCAAGTTATCAATCTGGGATTAAGTCTTCGGACTGAGATTGCGCAAATAACAGGATAATTCACACAACTATAGAGGGCTGAAGATTCTTAAAAACCAGCAAAATTCCTCAACCGTAATCTTTGACATCTTTATCAATAAAAGAATACCTTGGATTTAGGCAAATATTCATAAATAGTTTCCATTCAATAAATGTTTTTATAAAACTGTCCAGTTAATTTTCCAAGTTTGCACTTCTATCAGGAAATCATTTTCAGTAACAGTACATTAGAAATGTTGGTATTCACTGTTCATGACTTCCTAACTGTTTAACACTTCCCATTTCCAAGAAATTCACCTGTAGCCTTGCATTCTGCAGCTTTTCAAGTGATGATCTAAATATTTCTTAAATATTATGATACTAGTGCAGTATTTCTTTTCTCTTTCAGAGTGGAATCTGGTTTGGATTTCTCCCAGATATATACTGGTTTGGTTTTAATGAACATCATGGTTCCTGTCTGTACTACCCTTTCAGAACTGAGTTCCAGATACCCTTTAGATTAGATTAGATTAGATTACTTACAGTGTGGAAACAGGGCCTTCGGCCCAACAAGTCCACACCGACCCGCTGAAGCGCAACCCATCCATACCCCTACATTTGCCCCTTACCTAACACTACGGGCAATTTAGCATGGCCAATTCACCTGACCCGCACATCTTTGGACTGTGGGAGGAAACCGGAGCACCCGGAGGAAACCCGCGCAGTCACGGGGAGAACGTGCAAACTCCACACAGTCAGTCGCCTGAGTCGGGAATTGAACCCGGGTCTCAGGCGCTGTGAGGCAGCAGTGCTAACCACTGCTAACCACTAGGTGAAAGTCTTCTTAAAATTCTCTCCAACCCTCCTTCCTTTTATCTCAAATCTATATTTCCTAGATATTGATTCATCTACTAAGCAGAAACATTATGTCATATCTGCCCTATCTGTGCCTGTCATAATTTTGTACACCTCAATCAAGTTCCCCCTCAGCCCCATGAAAATTACTCCAGCTTATCTAGTCTCTCTAACTGATTTGCTTCAGGACAGGCAACATTCTCTAGTGCGGTCACATTTTTCCTATAGTGTGGCAAACCATACTCCAGCTGTGACCTAATTACATCTTAGGCAGCTCCATTATAATCTCCCTGCTAGGGTATTTAATGCCTTGATGTCACTGGGTGAGATTCCATTGGTTAAAGTTGAAAAGTAACACTTCAGGGAGTTAATATACACCCGCAGATACTGATTTTCTTGCTGGAACAGTGATGTCACCTATAGAGATAATTCATAACTTATGCAGCTCCATTTTAAATATTCTAAATTGTCAAAACAATTTCTCATCAGATGAAGGAACCTGTTTAGAATCAGAATGCTTTGCAGGATGCTCAACAATTGAAGGTTTTTACATGTGTTAGGGATGTTTCCTCAACAGAATAGTTGAGATTGAAAACACTACAGTTACTGAAAGGTTCACATCATCTTATTGTCTACCAGGAACATGGTGCAAAGGAAAATTGGCTAATTAAAAATAATAAACTGGCAAGTGAAATGAAGGAAAAAAATAGATGGGCAGAATGCTGGCATATCCAGCAATTCTGACATGAGATTTTAATTTCGCATTCATTTTTATGTGTACATTTTACAGATTGATTCTATTTTGGTATCCAATTCTAACAATGGGCTTCTTTGAATGGACTTGTACAGCCTTCTTAATTGCTTCTCAGTTCATTTCCATGTTTTGCCTAAAGAAATGTGTGCATTTTAAATTTTTGCAGTATTACTACCGAGTACAAATTGAGTACAAGTTAATTATTTCCTTCTCTCCATTCCATTATTACACATTGGGCAGGATCCTCACTAACTTCCTGTATCTTGAATTTATTGCTAAAAGTCTGCTGTTTGTTATTATTTGTTGCAAATATAGCCGTCGCAATTCATACTTAATCCAGAGATTTATTACTCAATTCTTTTTTTCAGAAATTAACTGTCCTTTTTTCTTCAAGCGCTTCACTAAACAACTTGTGATGCCCAAAGCTCCACCTTTCAGAAAGCGGACAAAGTTGTCTCCAATTAGTGGGCCCATTCCAAACAAGCTAGCCTCTTTCGTACACTCAAAAGTATAGGGATCAATTTCAACTGGATTTTGCTTACATGAAATGGGCTTACTTGGGTCTATTCCCAAGTACTTTCCATGCTCTTTAAGAAAGGATAGATTAGGGTAAGTACCTATCAGCACTAGCGCCATTGAGATATTAAGGATAATGTTCTCTCCTGAGGCACTCTGAAGAATGCATTTCATATCTGGTTGGAAAGAGACAATGCAACTTTCAGGGAAGCTTGTATAGTTAGAGTGCACATTTTGCTTGCACATTTTGCGATAAACCTTATGATATTCTGGATAAAGCTTTTTAGGAAGCTGTTTGAAGATCAAACCTGGATCATTGACATTTCTTCGGAATGTATGAATAACAGGGATTTTGTGACGGCAGGCACACAATACTGCATCTGCTGCAGTCAGCCCTGCACCAACAATGAGAACAGGGTCTGATAACTGGTTGACTTTGCAGCTTTTGATGGCAGACTCAAAGGCTGAGACATAGTGGAATACAAAAGGCAGGTCTTCGCCTTCAACCCCCAACCTCACAGGTAAATCGTAGGTGCCAGTGGCTAAGACAACATTCTCAGTCAAAAGGCAAAAAGGCACATGTGATTCATCTCCAATTCTTTGAAATCCTCTGACTTCCCAAAGGTTGTGAGCTGATCCATTTTCAGTTGTAGGTGACTGTTGTGCTGTGATATCCTTTTTAATGCATTTAAGCAATTTGTCCTTTCCATGCTCTTGATCTTGCTGCAGCTTTGAGACAGAAGTGACCCAAGTGTTGTTAACAAAGTTTTTCTGAAGACCCATAATCTTAACATAGTCATTATAATATGAAGCTATTTCCTCTGGAGTTGCTCTGTCGTTCAGCAGGTTTCTGTAGAAAAATATGTGTATCAAATATGTGCTATTAAACAGATCACCTGATCATTAATGTAGTTTTTTTTAATCAGCCTAACAGCCTTATAATCGATTAATTTAATTTGGTGATACCTAAAGGACTAGAGTGATTAAAATCTTCTGAACAAAGTTCATTTTGTCATTTTTATGCATTTGACTATTAAGAAAGTTAAATGTTGTATGGATTTCAGCTTTGTTGAGAAATTAATAAGCACCTTAAATAACAAATTACGACCATTCTTAATTGTAAATAATAATATGGAGTTTAGATGAACAGCATTTCTTATACAAGTTTTATAGATAAAAGGATCAATTTAAACATAGTAAATATCATATTTTAATTAGCTTAAATTTTTACAAGGGGTTTCCTGAAATGTAAATAATATTAAAAATATTGAACAGTAAGAACACATTAGATAAATAATTAAGGCTGCATTTACACATTGATACACATAAGTAGATCGAGTATGCAGTACCTCCCTGAATTTTGCAAGGCTGTCTTAGCTGTCAAGGTAGACAGGCAGGAGGCTGGAAGAACATCCTGATGCTGCCTGGCTTCCTGGGTTCTTCCAACCTCCTGCCTGCCTATTTTGGATTCCAACATCTGCAGTTTTTTCAGTCTCTAACTTAGCTGTCAAGTTAGCCAGTGTTTTAGCTGTGCTTCACAAAGGTTTTGTATCAATTCATTTTTATTCTTTTATGGGATGTGGGTATTGCTAGCTAAGCAGTCTGTCTGTCTGTAAGTACTCATAAAAAGATGGTGATGACTACCACTTTGAATCATGTTCAAATCATATAGTCATGTGGTGTAGCTACATTGATTGTTTAGATTTTGATCCTGAAAACAGTGAAGGAACAATTACACAGTTCATAGTCTGGATGGTGTATGGCTTTGAGAGGAACTTGCAGACAGTGTTCCCATGCATTCACTGCCTTTATCCTTCTAGGTGGTAGAGGTCATGGGTTTGGATGCTAGGCTGTGATGTTGCAGTGCATCTTGTATACACTACTGACACTGTGTGTTAGTGGGTCATACAGTGCTGAAAGTGGTGGATGGGGTGCCAATCAAGCAGATTACTTTGTCCTAGAAAGTGCTGATCTCCTTGAATATGTCTAAGCTGCACTCATCCAGTTGAGTATAGTGAAGACTATCCCATCACAGGTCTGACTTGTGCCATGTAGACAGGGAACACACTTTGGGAGTTAGATGAATTACAAGTTGCAGAATTCTTAGTCTCTGATCTGCTCTTACAGCCACAGTATTGTAAATGGCTGGTACAGTACAGTTTCTGGTCACTGGTAACCCTTAGAATACCAATTGTGGGGGGATTCAGGGATTCAGTGATGGTAATATCATTGAGTGTCATATGGAGAAGGTGAGATCCTCTTTTATTGTAGGTGGTCATTCCCCAGCATTTGTGAGGTGCAAATGTTGAACAAGGAGGAACTTCAGTGGTAAAAAGGGATTAAATCTGAAGGGGGTTTTAGATTATGGGCTGTCTGTACTTAAAATTGACAAGGCATCAGGACCAGATGGAAGGCAGTGAAGACAATTGATGGAGATGAAAATGGAAATTGAGAGGGACTGGCAATAGTTTTTCAGTTCTGCACAGACTTGAGGGTGTTGGGGGACCAGAAAATTGCAAATGCTAAGTCCTTGTTCAAAAAGTGTTGTGAGAATAATTCAAGCAACTACAGACCAATCAGTTTGACCTAAGTGGTTGAGAAATTCCTAGAAAATAGATTTCTGGACTAAATTAGGAATCGCGTGGACAAATACATTTTAAAGTGAGCGAGCATTGATTTCTTAAAGGTAAATCATGTTTAAATAACTAACTGGAGTTTTTTTGACGTAATAAAAAGGGTTAATCAGAAGCTAATGTTGTTGATCCGGTGTATATGACTTCCAGAAGGCATTTGATGCAGTGTTATGCAGCAGATTTGTTAGCAAAGTTAGACCTTATGGACTAAAAAGGACAGTAGCAACATGGCGACAAAATTGGCTGAGTAATGGGAACCAGAGTAATAGATACCTGATGTTTTTCATACTGGGAGATGTTGGTGATGGAGTTTCTTAAGAGAGAATTTGGGGGCATTTTATTGATCTAGACCTCAGTGTACAGGAGCAGGATTGTATAAAACCTCAAAAGGAAACAGACAAGTTGGCAGAGTGGATGGATAGGTGACAGATGAAGTTCAATGCGGGGAAGTGTGAGATAATACAGTTTGATCAGAAGACCATGGAAAGGCAAAATAAACAGCACATCTCTAAAGGTGGCACAGAATGAGAACCATAGCATCACAAAGGCATGCAGTACAGAAAAAGGCTTGTTGAGTCTGCACCAGTCAAAAACAACCACCTGACTATTCTAAAACTATTTCCAGGACTTGGCCCCTATCTATCCAACCTCTCTTTATAGCTCAAACTCTTCAATCCAGGCAACATTCTACATATTGCATTAAAGAAAAGTGGGTCGCCTGGTGGCACTTAGCATTGTTACCTCACAGTGCCAAGGCATGGGTTTGACTCAAGCCTTGGGTGACTGTTGAGTTTGCATGTTCTCAACATGTCTACGTTAGTTTCTACCAAGAGCTCTGGTTTCCTCCCATAGTCCAAAGGTGTGCAGGTAGAGTGGATTGGCCATGCTAAATTGCCCATAGTGTCCAAGATTTTGCAGACTAGGTGGATTTGCCATGATAGATGTGGAGCTGGGTCCCACTCATGAAATGGTCAATAAAACATCAAAGGACTGGAAAGGAAATTATCATGCGAAGGTAGGATCAAATGGTTATGGTCTATGTCGGTAACAACAACATAGGTAGTACGGAAAAATATTTTATAAAGAGCATATGAGTTAGATGCTAAATTAAATATCAGAACCTCAATAGGTTATAAACTCTGGATTGTGACATGAGCTGCATACAAATTGGCATTGAGTACATGGCAGTAGAGAGATGAAAATATGGCCCAAAGATTGGTGTGCTTGAAGTATGTTTCAGTTCGCAAGCCACTGAAATCACTACAGGGAAATTGGGAACAATACTATTGGACCCTGAACCCTGCTGGAGCCAGTGTTTATATAACCAGGAAAGTCAAGAGAGTTTTAAACTAAATAATGGGGGTAAGATATCAAATTGGAAAAATGTGACATATCAAAGAGTAGAGACAAAGTAAAAGAAGAAAATTGTAAAATGGAGAATGAAAGTCAGAGAAAGTTGGGAAAGTACAAAAAAACGCAAGACTAGATGTTGCAAAGATAGCAAAAATTCAAGGCTCTGTGTCTGAATGCGCTTAGCATTTGTAGGAATGTAAAATTTGATTGACAATGCACTAACCCACTCTGAGTCCCGCTAACCCATCACACTCCCATCTTGCTACTGATCCACTCTGACTTGCAGTCCAGCAATAGCTCAATTCATAAATTTTCTTCCTTGTTTGCAAATCTTTTCCAAGACCTCACTCCTCCTTATAATGAATTCTTTCAGTCCTAAACCCCTCTGAAGTCTCTATGCTCCTCCAATTATGGTCCCTTGTGCATCCAGGATTTCAGTGACTTCAATATTGACTACGATTCTTCTCTCCCTCAGGTGATTAGATTCTCTACCTCTTCTCCCCACTCCAATTCTTCCTTTTTTCCCTGAAGTTTTTGACCATCTGATATACTAGATTAGGCTCACTTGAAATGCCTTATTGCATTGCTGGCTCTATCTTAATCCAAATTATTGTTCTCTTAATCTAAGGACTTTTGTGTAATTGCTTATTTTGAAGCCCCAAAGTGGGTGTGACAATGAACTTTAAATATTTATCTAAATTTGTCAGATTTGTTGACATTCATTTCTTGTCGTCTTTTCCAAAGGAGGGTAATATGCATGTAAACACAAAGGGCAATGTCTTAATGTGTACCTTATGATTATTATCAGCAACGAGTTTAATTCATCAAACCGGATTAATTTTGCAAAGAGCAATGAGTAATACTAAAAGAATGGAGTCATCATTAACAACCAGTCGGACGATGTAAACCTTGAATGAATAAAATTTCACAAACAATGAGTGGTAAGCGTTTGAATGGGGTAGCTATAGAAGCTAATCCTCTCTAATCCCAGAACTAGATTTGATGATATGGGAGCGGAGAATCAAATCAAAATAGTTTACTTTGTGCAATGGTTTTGAAATAATGGCATATTTTTCTTGAACATGTTACAATACCACAAGTTCACGTTCTTGAAAGGCCCTAGTATCCCCAGTGTCTAATAGAATGCTGTGAAGGAATGCTATTCTGCTGTCACATAGTCTGAATAGAGAATGCAAATGTCAACAGACCAAACAAGGTCACAATCACGGGCATCTCAAAGATCCGAAGTCACGCTCTCCTTCCAAAAGAGCAAAACAAGGTTGTGTATACAGCCAAGAATATTTCTCTGCTACATTTTAGTTTTTTTGGCAGGACATCTATCATGGTGCTAGCCTTGCTGATTCTCTGTTGTCAAGTAGCTTTTTCACCCTCAGATTGGGTAGGGGTCAGGCAGAAATGAGCAGTAGCTCCAGAGGGCTCTCCCTGCTGTGTGCCAGCGGGAAGATAACTGCACGAATCTTCCTCAAATACCTTCTCCCAGTGGCTGAAGAACTCAACCCAGAGTCACAATGAGGATTCTATCCATCAAGAGGCACGGCGGACAAATGTGTATTGAGCAGCAGTAACCTCAATACACAGCCTTCTTTCACTTTTCAAATGCCTTCAACTCTGTCAACTTGGAGGGACTGTAAACATTCTCCTCAAATCTAACTGCCTGCAAAAAATTCATTAGCATACTATATCTGATGCACGATACAAGCCATGACCTTCACCATCAGACCCAATGGCTGTGTAAATTGGGATCAAGTAAGCCTGTGTCATTGCACCAACACTTCTCTCGACCACCCTCACTATAACAGTCCATGACATTTGAATGAAACTTGCAGCTGTTGTGGAGCTAATCTACACGACAAACTTAATTCTATTCAACGTGTGGTGCCTTCTGTCCAGAACTAAGAGAACAGCAGACAAAATCACAAAAGGACACAAAATTAACAGAGCACAGTTGGCAATGGTGAATATGATAGTTAGGGTCATGGAGATCTAGAACATAGAAAAAAACCCTTCCGACTATTGTGTCTGCCTGATCAAAAGCTTTCCAGCTCTTGGTCTCTAATCCTGTATGGCTTGGCATCACAGTGCACATCTTAATACTTTTTTAATATTGTGAGGGTCTTTGCCTCTACCACCCTCACAGGCAGTAAGTTCCAGATTCCTACTGTGCTCTGAGAGAATCAAATATTGCCTTACATCCCCTCTAAACCTCCTGTCCCTGATGTTAAATCTAGGCCCCTGGTCATTGATCTTTCTATCAAAGTGAAAAGTTTCTAATGCATCTCATCTGTCTATGGCCCTTGTAATTTTATACATCCTAATCAATTCCCCCGGAGGCTCCTGTGTTCCAGGAAAAATAAACCCCAGTCTATCCAATCTCTCTTCATATTTAAAACTCTTCAGCCAGGCAACATCTTGGTAAATCTCCTCTTCACCCTCTCCATGCAACCACGTCCCTCCTATGGTGTGAATTCCAGAAATGCAGCCAACACTCTAGTTGTGGCCTAACCAACTTTTTAATCGACTTCCAGCATCGTATCTCATATCTTAAACTCTGCCTTAGCTAATAAAGGCAAGCATCTCATATGGCTTCGTAACCACATTATCGACCTGTCCTACTACTTCAAAGGATCAGTGGACATGCACACCAAAATGCTTCTGATCCTTGGTGCTTCCCAGGGTCCTACCTTTCAGAAGGTATTCCTTTGCCTTGTTTGTCCTACCCAAGTGCATCACCTCACACGTGTCTGGATTGAATGCCATTTGCCACTGATCAGCCCATCTATAAGGTTATGGGTAAGGTTACGTTCCTCACTATTATCATATCTCCCACAAACTTACTAATTATCCTTCTTACATTCAAGTCTAATACATACCCATGAACAGCAAGGGCCCCAATACTGATCCCTGCAGAACCCCACTGGATCCAGGCTTCCAGTCACGAAAACACCCTTGACCACCACCCTCTGCTTCCTGCTATTTCGCCAACTGTGGATCCAATTAGCCAAATTTCTTTGAATCCCATGGGTTCTTACTTTCCTATGTGGAATCTTATGAAATGCCTTGCTGAAGTCCAAGTAGACTGTGTCAAATGAATTACCTTCATTTACACACCTAGTTATATATTTGAAAAATTCAATCACGTTGATTAGACATGACTTTCCCTTAACGAAACGATGCTGACTGTGCTTGATTAATCCCTGCATCTTCAAATGCAGATGAATTATGTCCCTCAGAATTGCCTCCACTAGTTTCCTCACCACTGAGATTATACAGGCTGCCCAAGACATACAGATGTGAAATCGCTATACATTTTATCTTGTCTGTGACAACAGCACAAACTAACCAAATATTTGTTGAATTACTACACCAGCTTTGAGCAAGTTTTCCACCTACACAGCATAACATTCCTTCAGATGTGCAAAGCCCTGAAAGGACTAGCTTATCAATAATAATGCAGTATTCATGTGCTCATTTGAAATTGCCAGCCTACATACCAATGCACCACTCAAGAAAGCCACAAAACTCATAAACTTCTGCACTGCAGCATTATACCTGGATCTGCTAACATTGTGTGAATCATTAATCACATTTATGAGTTCAACAACTTGTGTCATTGATTTCAGTTTCAATGATGCTACACATGGCCAAATAGGCCCTCCAGGCCAGGTGCTCACAGATATCTTTGTTGGGTTCCAAGAGAAATGTGTCTTCGATGGAACTACTGGTTCCATAATTCTGGTATGCAGATGATACATTTGCTATATTTGTGCCTGCAGCTGTTGTGTGAAAAAATCCTTACATTTATAAATTTCTGTGATAAAATTCACATTTGAAATGGACAAGTCAAATGAGCTCCTTTTCCTCAAAGTCCAAGTTGAGAAATCAGCCAGAGCAATCTCTGTTACTGTCCACCATCAAAATGGTTTCACTGGTCAATATACTCACTAGAATTCCTAAAATCCTATTAGCCCAAATAATTCCAAGTGGGATCTAACCATGGATTTGTATAATTGCAGCATAACTTCTGTACCAATACTCCAGACCTCTTGAAATAAAAGCTAGCAATCCATTAATTGGTTTTTGGTTATTTTCTGCACTTATTTGTGCCATTTTCAAGTTCAATGCATCTGAATTCCCAGGTCTCTTCAGACATCCACTGTGTTTAACCATCTAGAAAATACCCTGATCCATACTTTTTCAGTCCAAAATGGATAACTTCACACTTGCTCACAAAGAACAAAGAACATTTACAGACCAGGAACAGGCTCATCGGCCCTCCAAGCCTGAGCCAATCTAAATCCACTGTCTAAACCTATCACCCTATTCCTAAGCATTTGTACCACCTATTTATGCATCTGTCCGCACCTTAAATGAATCTACCGTGCCTGCCTCTACTACCTCTGCTGGCAACACATTCCAAGCACCTATCACCCTCTGTGTAAAGTACTTGTATCCCCCTTAAACTTTTCACCGCTCACCTTGAATGCATGATCTTTCGTTATTGAATCCCTCACCCTGGGAAAAAGCTTATCTCTATCCACCCTGTCTATACTCTTCATGACTTTGTAGACCTCAATCAGGTCCATGCTCAATCTCCTTTTTTCTAATCAAAACAATCTTAACCTATTTCACCTCTCTTCATTGTTAGCACCTTCCATATCAGGCAACATCTTGTAAACCTTCTCTGCACCCTCTCCAAAGCATCCATATCCTTTTGGGAATGTGGCGACCACACAACAGTCTAAATGCAGCCAAAACAAAGTTTTGTACAATTTTAACATGACCTGCAAATTTTTATACTCAATACCCCATCTGATGAAGGCAAGCATACCATATGCTTTTTTGACCACTCTATCCACCTGTGCAGCCACCTTTAGGGTACAATGGACCTGAACTCCCAGATCTCTCTGTTCATCAACTTTTCTCAAGGCTCTTCCGTTTACAGTATAATTCGCTCTAGAATTAGACTTCCCAAAATACATAACCTTGCATTTGCCTGGATTGGATTCCATCTGCCACTTCTCTGCCCAACTCTCCAGTCTATTTGCATTCTTCAACAGTCTCCTATGCTTTCTACTACTCTACCAATCTTCATGTCATCTGCAAACTTACTGATCATACCAACAATGCCCTCTTCCAGATCATTTATGTGTATCACAAATAACAGTGGCCCCAGCACTGATCCCCATCACTGGTCACCTTTCTCCATTTCAAGAAACTCCCTTCAACTACTACTCTCTGTCTCCTGTTTCTCAACCAGTTCTTTATCCACCTAGCTAAAACACCCTGCACACCATGTGACTTCACTTTCTCCATTAGTTTACCATAGGGAACTTTATCAAACACCTTACTAAAGTCGATGTATATGACATCTACAACCCTTCCTTCATCTATCAACTTGGTCACTTCCTCAAAGAACTCTATTAATTTGGTACGGCATGATCTCTCCTGCACAAAACCATGTTGTCTATCACTGATAAGCCTATTCTTTTCCAAATATAAATGGATTTTATCCCTCAGTACCTTCTCCAGTAACTTTCCAAACCACTGACGTCAGGCTCACTGGTCTGTAGTTACCTGGAATATCCCTACTGCCCTTCTTGTATAAGGGGGACAACATGAGCAACCCTCCAGTCCTCTGGCACCTCACCTGTGTTTAAAGATGCGACAAAGATATCTGTCAGGGCCCCAGCTATTTCCTCTCTCACCTCCCTCAGCAACCTGGGATAGATCCCATCCAGTCCTGGGGATTTGTCTACCTTAATATCCTTTAGCCTACCCAACACATCTTCCTTCCTTATGTCAACATGATTCAAAATTATCAAACTTCTGTCTCTAATCTCAACATTCATCATGTCCCTCTCTTCAGTGAACACTGATGCAAAGTAATCATTGAGAATCTTACCCATTAGCTCAGGTTCGACACACAAAATTCCTTCCTTATCCTTTAGTGGACCAACCCTTTCTCTAGTTACCCTCTTGCTTTTTATGCAAGAATAAAAGGCCTTGGAATTCTCCTTAATTCTGCTCGCCAAAGTTATTTCATGACCCATTTAAGCCCACTTGATTCCTTGTTTAAGATTGGTCCTACTCTCCCGATATTCCTTTAAGGCTCGTTCTGTTCTTAGCTGCCTGGACCTTATGTCCGCTTCCCTTTTCCTCTTGGCTAGTCACACAATTTCTCCTGTCATCCACAGTTCAGAACCTTGCCTTTCCTAGCCCTTGTTTTCAAAGGGACATGCCTATCCTGCACTATCTTCGAAACCTCCCACATATCCCTTCAAATGGATGCTCCCAATACACATTTCCCAGCTCCTGCCGAATTTTGATATCATTGGCCTTGGCCCAGATTCATACTCTTCCTTTAGGACCACGCTCATCTTTGTCTATAAATATTCTAAAACTTACAGAATTGTGATCACTATTCCCAAAGAAATCCCCCACTGCAACTTCTACCACCTGGCCTGACTCATTCCCCAACACTTGGTCCAATATGGTCCCTTCCCCCGTCGGACTATTGACATACTGCTCTAGAAAACCTTCCTGGACGCTCCTTAAAAATTCTGCCCCATCCAGACCTCTGACACTAAGTATATCCAGTCAATGTTGGGAAAGTTAAAATCTCCCACCACCACCTCCCTGTTGCCTCTACATCTTTCCATAATGTAGAGGCAACAGGGTGGTGGTGATGGGAGATTTTAATTTTCATTAAAATTACATTAAACAGTTTTGCCCAATCACTTAGTCTCTCAATATCCTTTTGTAGTTTTATGCTATCATCCACACTGTCTACAACCTGCCTAACTTTGTCATCAGCAAACTTGAATGTATGTCTTTTTATGCCATTATCTAAGTTGTTAATAAACAATGTGAATAATTGATGCCCTCATAGAGATTCTTTTGGGATATCACCAGTCACATCCTGCCAATTTGAGTACCTACCTATTACTCCTACTTTCTGTCACCTGCCACTCGACCAATATCCCAGCCATGTCAGTAACATGTCCTCAATTCAGTGGACTTCTGCCTGAGTAAACAGCCTCTTATATGAAACTTTATCAAATGCATTTTGGTGGTTCATAATCACCTATTGACATTCCCCTATCCACTATTTCAGTCACTTCTTCAAACAATTCAATAAGATTTGTCAATAGGTTTGTTATTTCAGCAATACTCAAGTTCCATGTTACCACATGACTACTTGAATAGTAAAATTTCTTCTAGTTTTAAACTATATAATCTTCTGACTCAAATTCTTATTGTAAATTACCCTAGTTTTGGAATTTTTTTAAAACCGAGTTGATGACCTTTACAAAAATAGCAGAGCAACTTGAGAAAAAAAATGATTAAAACTGTATAGGGATTTATAGATGAAGAAATACAGTAATACAAAATGGTGAATCTTTGCAGAGAGTTAGTTAGCACAGCAGTAGCATCCCTAACTCTTCATTAGAGACTGTGCATTCAATTCCCATTTCAGGACTTGACGGCCATGAAGGTGTTTTATGACTGAAGGAAAACTACTTTTAAAAAAACAGTAATACTAGGAAATGAGCAAATGGTCATACTGATCATCCATTTTTTATTACACAAGATGGTAAGGAAATGAGTGAATGCCTCAATATCAAGGACAAATTTAACCAAGTGTGGCAACAATTCTGGAAAAACTGGAGTCAATGGAATTCAGGGGAAAACTTTCCACTCATAACTAGCAGAAGAAAAATGGTTGCATTTTTGGAGGACTGTCATCCCATTTCCAGCACATATTTACAGCTGTACAAGAGTTCCTCAGGGTAGTGTCCTGGACCCAACCATCTCAAGTTGCTTCACCTCTTCCTGCTATTGTAAGGTCAGAAATGAGAATATTCACAGGTGATTATGAACACAATGTTCAATATAATTCTCTAAACCTCTGAAACTGAAGCAATCCATGTCTAAATACAGCAAGACTTTGACAGTTTCCAGGTTTGGGCTCATAAACGGCAAATAACATTTGCCTCACAAATGCCATATAAAGACTATATCTAACTAGAGAAAATATAACAATCACCCTTTGACATTTAATAGCACTATTATTACTGCATTCCACTTGGCCAATATTTTCAGGTTACCATTGACCAGAAACTGGACTGGATCAGCCATATAAATACTATGTTCAGGAACAGGTCAGAGGCTAGGAATTCAGCAGTGAGTTAACTCATTTCCTGACTCCCCATGTCTGTAGACCATCTACAAGGCACAAGTCAGGAGTGTGATGGAATACTCCCAATTTGCCTGAATGAGTGCAGCCCAACAGTCAAGAAGCTTGATGCCATTCAAAAAAGAAGTTCCATTGACTGGCACCACATCCTCAAACATTTAGTGGCAGCGCTGTGTATCATCTGTAAGATACACTGTAGGAATTCGAGGCTTCTTTGACAGAATCCTCCAAACTCACAACCATGTCCATCTTGAACGACAAGGGCAGCAGAAACATGGGAACACCAGCACCTCTAGATTCCTCTCCAAGCCACTCACCATTCAAACTTAGAAATATATCATTGGTTCTTTAGTATTGCTGGGTCAAAAATAGATTTTTCTCTTGTTGCTGTTGGTTTTCTTGTTGAACACTTTAAATCAATGTCCCCTGGTTCTCCACCTTCTGCAAATGAGAATAGTTTTTCTCTATTTCCTTTTTGCCAGCTATATGGAGAAAAATGTTCTAAGGTCACTGATTACAATTCAGGGAATTGAGCTAACATGTTTTTGTCCCTTTTCGTATCTGAAATTTATAGTGCTCAGGCAATTTAACTGATGGGCTCCATGAGTTTGATACAATGGACCATCTTCTTCAGCCCTTCTGCTGAACAAAAGAGTTTAACACAATGTGAAATACATCTAGCCAGGCCCGTGCCATCATCACCAAGTCTGGTCTTTAACATAATAGCCCACAGGCAAAAGGGAGGCCAAATTCAAATGAGCCTGCGAGAAAAGCAGCAAACGGAAGCCTCAAAACTCTCAAAAGTCCATTTGCTTAACAGAAACAATTGCTTACCTGTTGGGATTGTCTTTCATTTATTGCCAGGCTGAGGGAGGTTCCAGGTGCAAACCTAGAGAAACTATTGTTGCATATCCCCGTATCGAGGTGCCTTACAGGCAAATAAAATGGCTCAGAGCTCATTAATATTATGTTTTTAAGCCTGTGCTTATTGAAGCCAGGAGTTTAGTTTTGCACCCCTCCAGAAAGTTTCCAAAATCATTAGGCAAAGTAACGAAGGTTGACAATAGCTAGAACTCACCCTACCTTCTGATTTCACCCATACATTTCTCAAGCACAAAATGAGGAAAATCATTTTTGCAAAAATAACAACTTGGATACTTTCCAATATTAACAGTTAATACCCAGGCTTTGATTCAACCTGCAAACTGTCTGCCTCAACTGAAAAATCATCAGCACTTTATTCTCAACTGTAAATCCCTGACTCCAACCTGTTCTGATGTTTACTCAAGCTGCCAAGAAATGAAAAGGGAATATAATTCCTAGCACAACTCCACCCAGGTTAATGAAACAGCACACCCAAGACCGATAAAACATTCTCCAGGTGCTCAAATACTAACCTCCATGACCTAATCCTTTCCTAATGCCAGAAAGTCCGTCCATGCATATTTATCCACTTTTAATTGTAACAATTTAATTATCAATATTACAGGAAGGCTTTCCAAATTACTGTGTGTTTTCCATTTATAAATATTCAAAACACTAGCTTCCAACTGATGATGTAGACCATTAGGAAAATCCATATTGGTAAAATTCATTCTAACTTGATGCTTCACTCTTAAAGTAAAACATATGTTCCATCAGGTTTAAACAATTTAGGTCTGAAATAGTTTTCTCTTTGTATTCATGTGCCTCATGAGAAGGAATTTGCAGCAATCAATTAATGGAATTCAGCTTCTGAAGAAACTTCAAAACTGTAGTTTAGCAATATGTAGCTTTCAACAGCTGTCAAAGCTTTCACTTCCTACAAAGGATACACCTCCACCCAGGTCTTAACTCCTATGTTAAACAGATTTTTGTGGTGACTTTACTCAGGCTCCATAGCTCAGGGGTTACAGTGCTGGTCTCATAAAACAGTGGTCGTGAGTTTGAATCTCCCTTAGTCATCTTTGCATTCAGCTCTGTTGCTAAGCCCCACTCAGTTTAAACACCTTCACATGGACAAGAGCTTGGGGATTTAGGCCTGAAACAACAGGGTCATATCCTGATGTGACAGACACCTGCCATTTACCTTCAGTGAAAAGGTCACCAGACCTGAAATGTTAACTCTGATTTCTTTTCACAGACCTGCTGACCTTTCAGGGTAGCTCAGTAGTTAGCAATGCTGCCTTACAGCGCCAGGTACCCGAGTTCGATTCCAGTCTCAGACAGACTGTCTGTGTGGAGTTTGCACATTCTTCCCCTGTCTGCATGGGTTCAACTGGATGCTCTGGTTTCCTCCCACAGTCCAAAGATATGCAGGTTAAGTGAATTGGCCGTGCTAAATTGCCTGTAGTATTAGGTGGATTAGTCAGGGGTAAATATAGAGGGGAGGGTTTCTCTTTGGAGGGTCAGTGTGGACTTGTTGGGCCAAAGGGCCTGTTTCCACACTGTATGTAATGTAATGTAAATATATGGCAGGGGAATGAGTCTGGGTGGGTTACCCTTCGGAGGGTTGTTGTGGACTTGTTGGACTGAAGGACCTGTTCCCATACTGTAGGGGTTATTATTCTTCTATAAAAAGATACCTCTATTTACTGGCAGCACTTGTGCAGAATAAACAGAATTAAGAGTTCAAGTTCAGTGACATTTCTTCAGAATTAATTCTGTTTTCTCCGTACAGATGCTGCCAGACCTGTTGATTTTCTCTTGCAGTTTCTGTTTTCATTTCAGATTTCCAGCATCTGCAGTTCTGTACTTCATTTTACCTCCATTTACTGTTGGTCCAATCTTTCAATCTCAATCCAGGTAACTCCATCCAGTTGTCCAAGCTAATTGTCAGCATGGATTTTTTCATTACCTAAAAACAGGCAATGGGTTATTTTTACTGGGAGACCATATGAGGGACCATAGTCCAAATCACACTAATGGTTAAAAAAAAATGCATGAGATTAAATAAATGATAAAATCATCAAATTATCACACGCCTCTTGTGTGAATTTCTGTGCAAGGAATGATAATTTATAAAATCTACTCATTCGCCATATTCCCATTGTAACCTAAGCAATTATCTTCCACTCTCATGAGGGTATCTAATCATCATTTAACTTCTATAACGTATTGTGTTGCATTGGAAATAAGATACTGACATGCCACGCACCGCCAGGCAGACCTTTCCCCAGCACCAAATGTGGAATGCATTTGTGTTTCTCAAGCTTCCACTGTAAGACTGATGAGTGGTCAAACTTAACGTCTGCATCAGGGTGAAGAAGGGTGTCAAAGAGAAGTGCCACAGGGTTGGATGACCTGCCTTCAAGACCTTCAGATAAATATCTCAGATCCTGTGAAAGGGAAGGAGATATTAATCATTACTAAGAGCCCTTACATAGCAGTGTGTGGTTATTTGTTCTTATACATTTGGTCATTATAAACTCTGCCACATTCTCCTCATGTGTTTCATTCACTGAATATCACAGAGTCTCCTGATCAATTTGTAGCCAGGCCCTATAAATATACCCAGTGATAACTAGTCTTCTCTCACTCCATATCAAGATTGATGTTTCTTATTCATTCGTGCGATGTAAGCATCACTAGATGAGCCAGTAGTTATTGCCCATCCCTATTTACCTTTGAAAAGGCGGTGATTGTTGCTGCATGGCATCGTGCAACATCAGTGTTATAATTGCACCAAGTGTCAGCCATGTGCTGCAAACACACTGCGTATGCTTCAAGCAAACAGCTATGTCTCAAAGTCTAAGGGGAGTGGTCCTCATTGAGTCTAGGAGGACATTCTTCAGTCCTGGGTTCCAGCATTGGAAGTTGAAGGCAACCTCTGCTATCAGTCCAAGGACTTGGATTTGGGATTGGGCACAGTCAGCCACTTGGTGTAGTCATAGTCAAGGAGTTCCATACCTCTACAATCCAGGAAGGGGGTCACATACAGCCTTCTGGCTACAAAGCTATCTGTCTAAGGATGTCTGGTAGCATAGACAGAGAACTGTATAGATATGACTAAGAGTGCTAGTCACTCACTCTTTGAGGCTGTCAGACTGAATCAGTTGTGGATGGCACCGTCAGTCCTGGGGTCTGCCACTAAAAGTCAAGGAAGAGTTACTAAAGGCCACCCCTGCAGGAGGGGAACTTAATTGTGGGGATAGGATGCTGGATGTTGAGGGGACTACCACAGTGAAGAAGGGGAAACCTGACACATAAAGAAAGATAATAGAGCTTTGAAAGGAAAGAGTCAGTCATCAACTGTAGGCAGCACCATGTCTTCATCTGAGGGACAGTGAACAACTAAATCTGTCCTGTTTACTTGGTATGTCGGAGGCTCAGAAGATAAAGTGGGCAAATAAAGATTTAGGCAACCAGGTTGGGTGGGCCTTGGAGAAGTTTATAACCGATGGGCTGATGTGGAGGACTACCAAGAAGGGAGTGTTTAAATTTGGAGTCGGGATTCACCAATACTGAGACACTAAGTCTGAAATTCACTGCATGAAGAGTGACTGCTGTTGCTTTCCACTGTGGTGGAATTAAACAGTTAGCAGTGGAGATGAAAACGGCTGCAATCACACCAAGAGTAGGCAGGGTAAGTGTTTCAAGGAGGGGTATTGAAAATAACTCCACAGAGGCTGGCATCTCATCATCAAGTCACCCTTTATTTACTTGGGGAGAGACCTTGACCCTGAGCCAGCTCCCTCACAGCCAGCCTTCAGAGTGAACAGGATGGCTGATCTCCTGCTCTTATCGGTCAGCCAGGGCTCCCTGATTGCACCAAATTAACAGCCCCAAGCAGGGAACTCATATTCTATGAGGTCCACCTGGCTGACCTGGTTACAATCACTACAGAGAGGTTTCACCTTTAAGAGACGAGGAGCCCTTGCATTACAAGGACACTGAAGCCAAAAACCAAACATGCAAACACCAAATGCTATGTGAACCTTGGACATTCACCTACAAAGTGCTGTCACAGTCCTTATCATATTCTTGACCACATCATGCAGTATTATGAATTAACCCCTCAATGGCTGTAATGCAGTCATAGCATGGATAAGAGAGAACAAGAAGCAATGCAGGTGCATGTCAAAAGCCCCAAAGTTAAGCTGTTACTCAGTGCAGAGAGAGGGGAATGCAAGTGGAGAAGAGATTTCAGTGAGAAATTTGGAGCGATATTTGAGTATTTGATAGAGTACAAAGATTTTAAAGGAAAAGTTTTCAGGGTGGAACCAGGTGAGACATACAAAAGGAGAAGAAGTTGCGAGAGGAGTAGGGGATAGACCAAACTCTGATTTAGAGATAAGACTACAGTACGACCATGACAGTTTGAGCAAGGCAGGACGTGGAAGGCATAGTAGGTGGGAAAGCTTCATTAAGAAGGAAAGGTGTCATTACCTTCAGTTAATTTGGTCAGGCCAAAATATTAACGCCCACAATATGCTCATGAGTAATAAGGGCAAGTGAATGTATATTTTGGAGGCAGATGTGGAGTGGATTAGCGTTAGCCAATAGTGATAAGTTAAAAAGGTAGTATTTTCTTACTTTTGAGAAGCTCCTTAAATTAAAACCAATATTTTTCTCATATATGGGATGCGGGCATCACTGACTCACCAGCAAGTATTGCTCATCCCTCAGAGTCAACCACATTGCTGTGATTCTGGATTCATACGTAGGCCAGATCATGTCACTAAAGGACATTAGTGAAACAAATGAGTTTTTATAACAAATGACAATAGTTACACAGTGACTATAGGGCTAGCTCTTAATTCCAGACTTTTTTTGAATTCAAATGTAACCATCTGTCATGTTAGAATACAAACCCATGTCCCTAGAGCATTAGTCTAAGCTTCTGGGTTACGAACTCAATGACATTATCACAATGTCACTAAACTATGAGAACTAAACTAAACAGAAACACAATTAAATGTACAAATACACAATTTGCTGGCATCATACTGACCTGATCTACAACAGAAAGATGCCTTCTTTCTTCCAGCTTGCCCTGAAGGATAGGATTTGGATGTATAGCCCCTGGTGCCATGTAAGGTCTATATCCAGAGAGCAGATAGGAAAGACATATTCCAGAAGGACCATTTCCTGGATTAATGATTTTAACGACATTGTTATATAGACATAATGTTTCTAAAAACAAATGTAAGAATAAAATGAAATCAGATTAATTTAACCCACCCAACAGATTGTAAGTGATTAGAATGGCTAAGCCACACATTTTATACTGAGGTTTTACTCTGCAAAGTCAGCGGAATGTAACATTGTGCAAAATGTGAAACATGTCAATTTTTGTGCCAAGTAGGTTAATTTAAAATGACTCCAAAAGGCTTGCCAGATTGACATCTTCAAAAATAACTTTTAATTGTTCAAAATCTGAAATTAGATCAACAATAAGAATATAAATGCAAAAGTTTTTGTTTAACTGAAAAAATAATTAAACCTTTATATATTTAAGGTTTAATCGATTTAAAATAAATGTTAATCTAGGCCAAATGTAATTTATCTTTAATTGGTGAAGGCAAAAGTTGATAATTTTTGAATGCAAGATCAACAGATCTCCACCAATATTTTCAGCCAAACAATTTACAATATTTTAAATAAAATGGGCATTTGATTGGTCATAACATTGCATGTGAGACTGTTATGCTGAAAATGTGTTGCTGGTTAAAGCACAGCAGGTCAGGGCAGCATCCAAGGAACAGGAAATTCGACGTTTCGGGCCAGAGCCCTTCATCAGGAATGGGGAGAGGGTGCCAGGCAGGCTAAGATAAAAGGTAGGGAGGAGGGACTTTGGGGAGGGGCGATGGAGATGTGATAGGTGGAAGGAGGTCAAGGTGAGGGTGATAGGCCGGAGTGGGGTGGGGGCGGAGAGGTCAGGAAGAGGATTGCAGGTTAGGAGGGCGGTTCTGAGTTCAAGGGAATCGACTGAGACAAGTGAGGGGAGGGGAAATGAGGAAACTGGAGAAATCTGAGTTCATTCCTTGTGGTTGGAGGGTTCCCAGGCGGAAGATGAGGCGCTCTTCCTCCAACCGTCGTGTTGTTATGTTCTGGCGATGGAGGAGTCCAAGGACCTGCATGTCTTCGGTGGAGTGGGAGGGAGAGTTAAAGTGTTGAGCCACGGGGTGGTTGGGTTGGTTGGTCCGGGCGTCCCAGAGGTGTTCCCTGAAGCGTTCTGCAAGTAGGCGGCCTGTCTCCCCAATATAGAGGAGGCCACATCGGGTGCAGCGGATGCAATAGATGATGTGTGTGGAGGTGCAGGTGAATTTGTGGCAGATATGGAAGGATCCCTTGGGGCCTTGGAGAGACGTAAGGGAGGAGGTGTGGGCGCAAGTTTTGCATTTCCTGCGGTTGCAGGGGAAGGTGGCTCTGGCCCGAAACGTCGAATTTCCTGTTCCTTGGATGCTGCCTGACCTGCTGTGCTTTAACCAGCAACCCATTTTCAGCTCTGATCTCCAGCATCTGCAGACCTCACTTTTTACTGTGAGACTGTTATGTACTGGTTATGTACAAGGTTATGTACTGTTTAAAAGTTTTGTTTTATTTGTACACAAGGTGCGATGTCACTGGCGAGGCCAGCATTTATTGCCCATCCCTAATTGTAGGAGGGGCAGTTAAGAATCATCGACAGTGCTGTGGATCTGGAGTCACATGTATGCCACACCAGGTTAGGAT
The DNA here is from genome assembly GCF_020745735.1 of Hemiscyllium ocellatum. NCBI lineage: Eukaryota > Metazoa > Chordata > Chondrichthyes > Orectolobiformes > Hemiscylliidae > Hemiscyllium > Hemiscyllium ocellatum. The sequence goes on along the minus strand of NC_083404.1, from coordinate 96,527,624 downwards.
AACAGTTTTCCTTCTCTATAATACATTAATAAATAGATGAGTTCATGCAATAATTGATATAGGTTATTCGCGGAGCATTAGTTCAGCTGTCTATTCCTGATTTTATTAAATTAAAATTTTACCATCTGCAATGGTGGGACTTGAACTGATGGCATTGGTCTGAGGTTCTGAATTAGTTCTGAATTATTAAACAGCAACATTACCACTACACTACTGCCTCCTCACCAAACCAATCAAGCGAGCTTTTTGTCTTGAATGGCATCAAGCTTCTTGAATCTCGTGTGAGCTGCACTCATCCATGCAAGTCAGGAGTATTCCATCACACACCTGACTTGTGCATGGAAGGCAGTGGACAGGCTTGGGAGAATCAGAACTTCAGTTACCCACTGCAAGATTCCTAAACTCTAACCTGCTCATGTAGCTACTGTAATTCCGTGGTTAATTCAGTTTAACTTCTGACCAATGTAAACCGCAACCCCTACCAGCCCTCAGGTTGTCGATAGTGGAGAATTCGGCAATGGTAATTACAGTGAATGTCAATGAGCAATGGTTAGGTTGTCTTGCTGGTGATGGTCACTGTCTGGCACTTGTGTATCACAAATATAACTCGCCAGTTGTTATCCCAAACATGGATATTGTCCATGTCTTGCTGTATGTGCAAATGGCGTTCTTCAGCATCTGAGGAACTGCAAATGTGAACAATGTGCAATCATGAGGGAACAACCCCACTTCTGACCTTATGTTGGAGCAGAAATCATTTATGAAGCAGCCAAAATTGTTGAGCCTTGGACAGTAACCTGATGAACTCCTGCAGAGATGTCATGGGCTATATAACTTGTTATACATCTCACCTAATTTTTATTTCAGTTGAAGTCAATATTTAGACTAATGTATCAACCAAAATCAAAATTACTCCCAGGAACTCATAGACGTGATTTTGCATAAATGATTTCCATATTATTCTTGCAGAGATCCATGTCACGATAGATAATGCTTACATGCATTCATAGTTTCCTGTTTCCTATACTCAACCCACCCTGCAGGAAACTAATTAGTTCAGACCAAACATCTACTGTATACATGACCTGATTTTCATTTGCATTGATAGAAATAAAAATTAATATATGGCAGTTTCTAAAAGAAGAAGCTGTTTCAATCTTATAATTTCTCAGTAAGTCAATTTACATTAAAATTATCTCCAGCAATACCTGGTAGTGTAGCAATGCCTACAGGACCTGACAGAAGACACTGTCACTATTTTTAAGTCATTCAATTAACATGAGAAAAACATAATAAGTTTTCAGTTGTTTCTCCAGTAGGAGCACAAATTCTCACAGGACCTATACACTGAAAATTGACAGAATAAGGATTCTACTAGTGAATGATTTACATTGTAACCTATACAGCAAGTTTGTTGATAACTCATTGTTAAAAGCAACAACAGTAGAGTTTTTACTCTCCAAGCTAATGGTAATACTGCTGACGTCTTGAATACAAGAGCAGGAAGGTTATAAGGGAGCTCTATATAGAATGTTAGTTAGGCCACAGCTGGAGTACTGTGTGCAGTTCAGAACACCATCCTACAAAAAAAATGCAATTGTATTAGACAGGGAGCAAAAGAGATTCATCAGGATGTTTCCTGAGCTATGAAGAGAGTGTGGATAGGCTGGGATTATTTACCTTAGAGCAGGGAAGGTGGGGAGGGGTGTTCTGCTTGAGGTATGCAAAGTTCTGAGGGCCACAGACAGGGTAAGTAGGTTAAAACCTTTCCCCTTAGAAGTGGGAACACAGTTTTAAAATTCGGAGAAGAGGTTTTGAGGAGATTTCAGAAAAGTTTTGTTTCACCCAGAGGGCCGTGGGTACCTGGAATTCACTAAAGAATGGTAGGGGCAGGAACCCACAGTTAAGGACAATTCAGAACAGCACCATAGCATACAAGGCTATAGAGCTGAAACACCATAGCATACAAGGCTATAGAGCAAGAGCTGGAAAATTAGATGAAAATAAATGGATGTTTGATGGCTAGTGTAGACACGATAGGCCAAAGAGCCTTTTTCCATGCTGTAAAAACTCTATTATTTCACCCAGGTTCCCTTAACTCATGTCTTCAATGGCCTTGTAGGAAGTCTCCTCTCTGGCAGACCCATGGAGTTCTGTTTCTGGAGCTTACTTCTCATTGAATTCTAAGCTCCACCGAACTTCTCCCAAACCCTAGCCACTTTAAGGCTGCTAATAACAGCATATCCATTGTTGTGGGCCTCTAACCCTGTAAATTCCTAGCTCCTTGTCTCTCTCTCTCTCTCTCTCTCTCTCTCTCTCTGAAGTCAGCAAATACCTTAACAATCATCTCCCCAGGTGCCTTTTACCTGAAATTACATGACAATTCGTAAATTCTTCATTGAATCCGATGTTCAAAATGACTTTCTGATTTTAAAAAATAAACAGATCAGATCTTCACAGAACTGACAAACCAAAAACCATGTACCCTCCACCTTAGAACCAAAGTTCTAAAATAATAATGATAAAATATTTATGCAGCTACTCAAGAGAACAGTTAACTTATTCTTCCACTTCATAAAGCAATACAACAAAACAGTGACACTTCATCACCTTAGAACATTCAAATGCACTTTACAGTTCAGTAATTTTGAGCTGCTTTAATGTGAAATAATGCTGCAGCCAATTTACCTATCAGCTCCTACCAACAAAGTCCCAGTTCTTCTTTCAATCGTGCCGGAGTATGTTTGTCTCACACCTGAGATGACAGACAGGGCTTCTATTTAGCATTTCATCTGAAGGATAGCATCTCTTAATGGTAAATTTGCCCTGTGATGCAATGTCAACCTGGATCAGCTGCTCAAGTTTTTAGAATTCGACTGGAAACAGATTCTGTTCTGACTCAAAGGTAAGGGTGTCTGCACTCAACCAAGGCTGATAACCAAGAGTGCGTACTTTGATTAACACCTTTTAGGCTTTCCATTTATACCTTCTTAGAATCACAGCTGAAGAATTACTTTATAAGTAGTTACTGTTGTGGCAAGGTAAGAGCCAATGTGCACTCAGAAGGATCCCACAAACAGCAGCATGATAAATGACTTGGTGATACTCCACACTCAGTTAGATATCCTCAATATGGTGACCATGAAAATCAGAAGTTCCAACTGATCTATTAACCTGAAGGCTATTATGCACAGTCAATTAAAAATCCTGTATATATTTATTGTTTATAGAGAGAGGACTTCAATTTTTAGGATCTTGGGAATTTTAAAAAACAAGCATTCACATTTTCAAAAATTATACTTTTCATTGTTATTTTTACATCTATTTTATATATTTTATTGCCTCATTGTTTAAATACTGTTTTTAACATGTATTTAATCGGTCAGATTTTGTTATATAATTATTCTTTTTCTTTGCTATTTGATATTTCTATCTTTTTTAAACATTTACGCAATGTAACCGCAATGGGAAATAAAATACAAACTGAATCTGAATAAAACACATTTATACACAGTTACTTCTGAATGTTGTGCACAGATTCATAATAACCATGAATATTTGTGTTAGAAAGGTAGAGGAAACTCACCTATAATCGTGACAGGTATGTTTAGTGAGAGGTCTCCAAGTAGGGAACTTTCTTCCAGAAAAGGCATCGCAATCTTTCTGAAGCAACAACTAAATAGTCCTTCTTCTACGGTGTCATTTTCTGTACCCAAGCTTATCTGTTGTAATTCATATTAAGTGAAAGTAATTAAAATGTTTCATTCAGTGCATTTTCTCCTTTTAAAGGGTAAGCTACATTCTTTTGTGCATGTGTCAAAACAAGTTTGATATAGCTGAATTAGTGAGTGGAAATATACCTTTATAATCTATATTTGTTCCAAAGTCATACTTCCAGTGTTGAACTAGTAGCATCCACCTTCAGCCAAAGAGGTTGAGTGGACAATCCATCATGCCCCCAGAATCACAGATCTCAGTCCTCAAACATTGAACTCATTACAGGTGGTGATACAAAAACCTAAAGGCACTGGATAGTGCAAAATTTGTGCTTCAGAACTTGCAAAGCTATTCTAGTATAACTAAAAGAGTGAAATCCACCGACAATAAGAAATTTACCGAGATATGTCCCATGCAAGAAGTAGGACAAATTCAACCTATCCATCTCATGCTGTATGATTGTACGACTCTATAACTCTTGTTCATTAATATTGTAATGGAAAGGATCAACATCAGTGTTTTCAAGTTGCATTTGCAAAGGAATAAGCTGCTCACTGATGCTCAGGTTATATTTGACCGAGACTACTCAGCTCCCATCCTTGTAACAGCTTTGATCCACGTGTGGACACAAGCTAAATTCCAGGTGTGAAGTGAGGACTACTGCCAATGATTTCAAGGTAGCATTTGACTGAGTATGTCAAGGAATTCTAGGAAATCTGAAAGCATTGTCCAGGTTAAAGTGGCCCACTTGATTGGCATCCGATTCACCATCTTCAACATTCACTCCCTTCACTACTAGGATCATATGCACTTCAATTAAGGCACACCTCACTCTCTAAACTCCGATGTAAAAGGGTCTAGTTGTGCAAGCTAACATCATCAGGCAACTTACTTAGTTCACGTGTCGACTGGGTAAACCTCTTTTGAAATGTCTCCAACGCATTTACATCCATCCTTAAGTAAGAACACCAAAATTGCACATAGTATTCGAGATGTGGTCTCACCACTGCAATGTATAACTCTTCTAGTTGACCTATTTACAGACCCTTTAGTGCAGTTGACACACTAACTAATCCAATACCTATCCTTTTTAATCCAACTGGGTGTAACTGTTCTTGCTTCGCTACATTCTCATCAATTTAATTGCAAAGAATCACTTGCAGGAATTTTCTTTCTCCTCCTATATTGCACTTTCATGTCACTGTACTAGGGACACATTTCTAAGCTTCAGACAGGTCAATAAATACAAGCCTAGCCACATTACATGGACAAACTTAAAAAAACTCTGTGATTGCACAATCCTTTATCCAAAATTCCGAAATCCAAAAAGCTCCAAAATCTGAAGATTTTTCATGATGTTTTTTTCTGTATAACAAGGTTGTTTGGCTTGCGAACAGGTGACCCAACTCCACACCCACTCGACCCATGTCACTCACATGTGACATGGGCAGCGTGGCCCAGCACTGGCAGCCGTCAATTGCGTCCCTGCGGTCATACTAGTCACACATGGTTCTGCGTTCGATATTTTTTTTTTAATTTCACTGTGAAAATATCATTTATTTCAAAATCTGAAAAATTCTAAAATCCAAAAAGCAACTGGCCCCAAGGATTTCGGATAAAGGATGGTGTACCTGTATTTAGACTTCCAGACGGCATATATGTGATAAGGTGTCAAGTCAAATGTTATTCTAGAAAGTAAAAACTCAAAAATGTAGGGAATAGCATATTATCGTGGAGAGAAGACTGGCTGGCTAACAAAAAGCAGAGAGTAAGCATAAATGTGTCTTTTTCTGGTTAGCAAGATGCAACAAGTGGTGCGTCACAGGCATCATTGCTGGGTCCTCAACTGTTTACAATGCATAAGTATATCTTACATAGATGAAAGCATGGTTACCAATATTGCTAATGACTCAAAAGTCAGTAGGGAATTAAGTTGCAAAGACGATACCAAAAAAGGTATCGATAGCTTAACTGCAGGGGCAAAAAAGTGACAAATTGTGAACTTTTTTGATAAGAATAATGAAAGAAAGGAATTTTATCTGAATGGTGAGTGATCGCAGAACTCAGATGCAGAGGAATCTATGCACCCTCATACATAAATTGCACAAGGTTAGTATTAAAGAACAGCAAGCAATTAGGAAAGCTTAGAAAATGTTATCATTTATTCAAAAGTAGGACGGTGGATTTCAGAAAATTAACAGGTGGCCTAATTTGAAGGTATACAGTCCTGAAGGATCTTCACAGGTTAGATGTGAAGAGGATATTTCTTTTTATGGGAGCATTTGGAACTAAGGAATCACTGCATAAAAATCAAGAGTTCAACGGTCAAATGATTCTCGGAAGTTGAGATAGGCCACAGTCCTTGAGAGTTGGGACAGTCCCCTGGCCATGGGCAGCAGCTTAAGTATTGGCGTTGATGGGGTGATTTTGAAGAGGAAACTTCCTGGGTCCAGTCCGTGGCACAGGGCTCCTTCCTCCTTGGTACTGTATCCTCAGGGAATGGTTTAGCAGTTGTTGGGTGTGACAGTGTCCTGTAGCTATGTGAGAAATCAAGATGCCATTTATGGAATAAAAAATGAAACTTGTCCTAAACCTTGTATGGTTTATTTCTTCTTATAAATTATGTAATTAAAATGGCACCGGCTTATGGCTGCATACACATGTTACTGTATTTTCATAAATACATATAACAATGAATTACTATTAAAACAGTGTTGAGGTGAAATTTTCTCTCACAGGGCGTCAAGAGTCCTTCAAACTCCATCCCTGAGAAGCTGTTGGAAGCTGAGTCCTTACATATTTTAAGTTAAAAATAGATAGACCTTTGCTAAGCAAATGAGTGAAAGAGTGTCAGTAGTAAGTGGGAATGTGGGTTTGAAATTACAATCAGATCAGCCATAATCTTATTGAATTGCCTATTCATGCTCCTTATTCATATTTAAATTTTTATGTCTGACATTGTCTTGATTTTAGGTTTCTAATATTCTCAGTCCTCTTTTTACTCAGAGTTTAACAATGTCAGCTTGAATTTTCAGTATGCGCTGCCAACAGACAAGAACCTCAAAAATAGTTAAAAACTTACAAAATTATATTGGTGTTATTAAACCATGATCTTTGTACAAGAAAGTGAAGGTTACACATTACTAGATGAAAGAAATTTGGGTAGTTTTTAGTATATTGACCAATGTTCTTCCTTCCATCATCACCAAAAGTAATAGGTCATTGATCTTGTTGTCTACATCATAACAATATGCTGTTAAAAATGTTTAGCATGTTAGGAGATGGGGTGTCTCATTAGCTCTCTGAAAAGCCAGCAAGAGACACACACTGCCTCCTTAAGGCAGGCGTGTTGAATTCAATGGCAATCTGGCATTGGCAGGGTCACCAGCAGACCTTTGACTAGAATTAAGATATCAGGGACTGACACCATGTCCACCTCAGCACTAAGGAAGAGGCCATCTCCTCTCCCAGTAGAACACTGAGCATTATAAAGGACCAAATTGTGAGGTATGGGGAAGAAGTATATGTGGGATTGGGATTGAAGGAGAGAGAGGAGCACAAGTGTTGGAAGCAAGGTCAGGAGGTGGTTCTCAGTGAGATCTCCCTTTCCTGGGTCCAGTCTCTCAATCGAGCACTATAATGGACCTTACCATGCTGAAGGAAATTTCAGTGGAGGCAGAAAGCCATCTAGATTTGGGTACGCCAACAACTCACCTAATTATGTAGCCTTCTTGGAGCCAAGCTCAGCATCTTTGGAAATACAGGATTGCACCTTTAGTGTATGGAATATTTTGAAATACTTCTGAGATAAATATACAATTCTTAGTTTTCAAAAAAGCAAGATTTTTTCAGAACCATTAAGCCAAAGCTCAAGTATTAATATCTAATTTCCTGGAGTTTTGCAGCTATTATGGGGCTGCAGAGTGTAGTTGGATGCTAGTGGCAATTAACAACATTCAATGTTACAATGCTGCATAGGTAAACATTATTCACATTGCTGAGAAATGGTAGGCGATCTAAACAATGGCTAGCACCTGTGGATATACATATTAAAGTTCACGGCACCTGTGTCGCCTATGTGTTTACACAGTGCTGGAACTCCCATATCAAGGACAATTAACTCACATAAAAATCCTTTCCATGTACTTAATGCAGTCTGGCAGTCAGTTATTTTTATGTGTGCCTAAATCTACATTGTTCATCATTTCAAGCTCTTATTGTGCACTGACAATAATCCTTTTTCAATCATGCTTCCATGTGCTCAGCAATTCTTTTATCTGTGTTATCAACTGTCTTGTATAAGCCTGTACTGGGACACCGACAGGAATATTAGTCTTGGCCTCCCTGCTTTCCAGATTCTGCTCTACTTTCTCACTAGACCTTTAAATAGCATTAAGTGGTGATGATGAAGAACTTGAGCAACATCTCATTCCGATTGCTGAAATAGCAATGTGAATTATTAAAGTCTAGCATCAAGGTGGTCTGTACTCTAGTTAACACTTCAATAACTGAGGCAAACATAATTACATGTGGATGCATTTTGTCACAATTAAAACGAAACTGAAAAAACAGAGACACAGTACCTACTCTGGATATTTCTCGTATTGTTTTAGCAATTACTGCTAGACTGTTGAGTTACCCTATTTAAAAATCATTAAAGTCGAGAGTGTAGTGCTAGAAGATTCTCCTGCTCCTTGGATGCTGCCTGACCTGCTGTGCTTTTCTAGCACTATACTCTCGACTCTGAGCTCCAACATCTGCAGTCCTCACTTTCTCTTAGAAATCATTAGACCATAAATACTGGAGACCAAGTAAGTCATACTGCATGTCATCTTGATTTGTGCGTTTGGAAATCACATCCATGGTTGATTAAGATTATACAGCAACATTAATCATCGCGCTGACTGTGAGGGGATCTTGGTAACATTTTTATAACCAGTTAGTGGCTATCCTTCCAAATTGGGAGGCATTGGATGAAAAGTAAGAAAAGTCCAGGTTAGAAGCAGGTGCAATTTAAAATGTGAAAGTACAGCATCGGTGCAAGGAGGAAATTAAAATAGGAGGGAAAGAAGAGGCTCTTCATTTTATTATATTTTAAAACCTAGTAGTGTTTATTTTAATGTGTGTGTCTGCAATAAAACGTTCTTACATGGTACAGGTAACAAAACTACACACTGTTCATTAAAAAAAATGCACAAACTTCAAAAATCTGAATGTAAGATTATTTGATGCAATATTTTGACAGAAACATCACATTATTGAGCCTGCTACGGTTGTGTGGAGTGCTTGCTTCAGAACCTCACACTGCAGCATTCACCTGCTAATTACATTTTTTTCTTAAAAGGGTAACGCTGCGTGATCAAACAGTGAAGGGGAGGGCAGGGATTAAACCAAAATTGAGTTGGAGAGGGAAATAATACACTCCACTCACCTGCTTATTACAGGAGGGCCCATAGTCGTGCTCTGATTCAAGTAGGGGGCGGGGGCAGGTGATGCCAAATTCAGGGGTTCTCTCCTTCGTCTGCCTCTGGCAGTGCATGTCCAGAAAAAAACAATTAATCCGCATATTTTTGCCTGGACTAAATTAAATCTTAAAAAAAACTCCCTAAAACCTGCATTAATAATATCCCGAAACAACTACCATGCAAGGTAATCCAGTGATTAATTTTTTTTTGCAAAATAGAGAGCGGCAGTTCATACATGAAGAAATTAAAAGTTTGATTCAACTGACCCGATCAATTGGATTTCTTGAGCTGTCGGTGATAGAAGTTCCTGACCGTGCACTGCTGCAGCCCTTGCGCTGGGTAAAGTCGCCTGACCAGGGCTTAAACTGAGCCGATTGAGCAGCGAGGAGCACTATGCTGTGCTCACTCTCACTGCGGCAGGCTGATCCCACCAGAGTTCGGACATGAAGAAACCCAAATCATTTCTTTGCAGTTGCCTGCTCCCAATGTCAGTGCGGTGCGGCTGGAGGCGGAGTCCCGATTGTAATTTTCGCTCATCCCTCTAATTAAAACAGTCGAACCGAAGTCAAGAAACTTTGGCACAAGCATTCGAGATAGCAGACTGAAAAGGAAAAAAAAACCTCTGAAGCACACTTGCTTTCTAGTCAAACAGAGTGTTGGCATAAAACAAGGGGGCTTCAGGCCAGGACACCCTTCTCAGTAAAGTAAACTGAGTTATCTTGAAGTTCCCCCTTCAGGAATTTATACTTTTGAGTTCAGAGAAGTATTCCTCTCTGCAATGTGTACAACCATAGCAACTTGCATTTACATAGCACCTATGTAATAAAAACGTTTCAAGGTATTTCACAGTAGACATTACCAGAGAAAGATTATCAGCTGCAGAAGGACATATTTGGACTGGTGTTGAGAAAAACTTTGTCAATGTGTAATTGAACCTCCATCACCAGATGGCGATAGTGAAGGTGGGTGTCAAACAGGGGAGCTCAAGCAGTTTTCCAGGACCGTCACCAGCAAATGGCAATGGTGAAGAAGGGCAGCTGGAGCAGTGGACACAGAGTCTTAGTCATAGAGTCATACAGTACTGAATCAGACCTTTCAGTCCAACCAGTCCATGCCAACCATAATCCCAAACTAAACTTGTCCCACCTACCTGCACTTTGCCTGTTTCCCACCAAACATTTCTTATTCATTTATTTAACTAAATGTCTTTTAACATTGTAACTCTGAAATAAAAATGTCTTTAGGAAAAGATGGATGGAAAAAAGGAACAGATAAACAAAAGATTCCTCAATCCAAATGTAAAAATCAGCCTTCATTCCATTATTTAATATTAAAGTATTAAATAACTTCCTTATTAAATGTTAATTTCTTTTACATTTATAATGGCCTAATCCCGTTGGAATAGAGAATCGCTGCTTCATAAAGTTTGGGCTTTCTGTTTGTTCGACTCTCATGCTACATTCATCGTGTAGTCAGCAGGATTCTACAGCACAGGCATCAAGTTAAGCTGGATGAGGTTGAAAGACACCTGACTGAGATGGAGCAGATGGTAATGGCAATGTTTCTGAGAGAGAGAGGGAGAGAGAGAGGGGGACTCTTGAAAGCTCAGGAATTGGCAGAGGAAATTGGACCTTTAGGCCAAACCCAGGCAGATGCTTTCAATGTGCATTATATTAACACTATAGCGGGAGGAAATAGTCTCTTATTTGGATATTTTCCTTGCTGATGAGAAGGAAGCTGGACAGATTTGGGATAAGACCGGAAACAACCAATGATTTAGCAATTGAGGACAGCTAGTTGTGCCATCCAGTGGCTTCAACGTGAGTGAACAGGTGACATTTCTGATGAAGTTATGTGTGGGGAAATCTGTTGGGAGATATTTGGAAGAGGTATAGGTGCTTAAAGAATTCCTCAGTGGATCTTTGACATACTGACAAATGGCTTTTGGGAACAGCCATAGCCGGTCACAGCGTCAGCAGAAGTTTTATGCATACAGGCAAGTTGATGGGCCAGACCTGGTTTCTGTATCCTTGGAACTGGTAAAGTTGCCTCATCACATTATCCTCTTCGATCCCTCTTCCAGCCATCAAGCAGGGAAAGATAAGTGAAGAGCAACCTAGCAGAAGAGTGAGAGATGGGAATATCCAGGTGAAGTTCAAGAGGTAGGATAGGAACAAAACTCAGTTATCTTTCTTTGAAGTCAGGATCATATAATCAAAATTAAGGGGAAAGATTAGACTCCAAGGCCAGAAAGAGGCGGCCATCAGGAAGGTGACCACTGGCACAGTCAAAGATGTAAACCTCCAGCTAATGACGCAGGTGAAACATTGACCTGCTCTGACTACTGCCCTCAGGCATCTCTGAAGGATATATAAGCTGATAAATGGTTTGGCCAACAAGTGCTGATGTTGGCCCTGACTCCAGAGCCTCTAACTCAGAGTTAGATAGCTACCACAGCATGACAAGATCTTGATACCTGTGAAGAAGGCATTACCAGAGGTTATTAAATATCATCATCAAGAATCCAATAGAAAATTCGGAAGAAAAGTTTCTCCCTAAAGGGCAGTGAGAATGCAGAACTCACTATCATAGGTAGTCATGATTTAGAGGTGCTGGTTTTGGACTGGAGTGTACAAAGTTAAAAATCACACAATACCAGGTTATAGTCCAACAGGTTTATTTGGAAGCACTAGCTTCTGAAAGCTAGTGCTTACAAATAAACCTTTTGGAGTATAACCTGGTGTTGTGTGATTTTTATCATATGGATTGTCTATTTTTATTTATACTTTCATGGGATGTGGACAGTGTAGGCTAGGGAACATTTATTGCCCATTCCTTAAAGCTTTGGATATGGTGGTAATTAGCATCTTGAACCACGACAATCCAAATAGTGTATGTACACCAACAATGCATGAGGGAGAGAGAGAGAGATCCAGGATGTTGACTCAGGGATAGTGAAGGAATGATGGTGAAGTCACAAGTCAGCTAGGATGCTTGGAAGATAAGTTGAATGATGGAATGCTGCCATGCATTTCTGTCCTTGTTCATTTAGGCCATGGAAAGTGCCACTGAATAAGCCTTCATGAATTACTGCACTGTATGTTGTAGATGGTACACTACTCTCTCATTGTGCATCAATAGTGGTACCTGTTTCGTCCTGAATGATGCTGAGTTTCTGAAGTGTTGTTGGAGGTGCAGGCAAGTAGAAAGTATTCCATTCCACTCCTGATTTGTGCCTTATAGGTGGGAGTCATGCTGTGGAGAATGAGAAACTGAGTTACTCCCCACAAAATCTCAACCTCTGATCTATTCTTATGACCATAGTGTTTATATGGCTGCTCCAGTCCAGTTTAATTTCTGATCAATGATATAGCTCAAGATATTGATAGTGGGAGATTCATCAATGGCAATGCCATAGAATGTGAATGAAAGGTAGTTAGATTCTTTTTGTTGGGTATGATCATTGTCTAAATGTGCCCAGTGTGAATGATACTTATCACTTATCAACCTGGCCTGAATGTTGTCCAGGTCTTGCTTCATATGGACACAGATTGCTTCACTATTTGAGGAGTTATGAATGGTGCTGAAGCTGCACTGATGGAAACAAGTAGCATAGATGTATTTAAGTATAAAAATATTTGAGAGAGAGAGAGGGAATAGAGGTTACAATGGTAGATTCAGATAAGGAACAATGAAAGAAGGCTTGAGGGAAGCATAAATATTAGTATGACCTAGTTGGTCCAAACAGCTTGTTTCCAAGCCATATAAACTATATATAAATATAATCCTATGCAATCCGCACAGTTACACTAATATCTGTTGAAATTGTGTGTTAAATCTATATATAATCTTATATAAACTCTATATAAATATAATTCTATGCATTCTGCTCAGTCACACTAATATCTGTTGAAATTGTGTGTTACATGCTGCTTGGGGATGGCACGATCTTCTAGTTTGTGTCACTGAACCAAGTGGCTGGACAAGTGATGGTGGCCATGCTGGTGGTGAGGGAGAGAATTCCACTTTTGTGTATGTCATTGCCATGAATGTGTTACTCACTCAAGTGATCAGATCTTTATCCATCACTGCAAAGACTCTGACATCTTCCCATAGAAACAGAGGTTTGTACAATGCCTTCTCTCCATGCCTGCTCTTCACTTACCTGCTAAAAGCTCTAATCTCAACTGAAAGATTAAGAGATACAGCTGGTCTACTTTTTAAGGAAATTCTTTAAATCATTAACCAGCTTTTCTGATGCTATAGTAATATTGTCCTCATCCTGTTTGAGAAAATACTTATAGCCCCAAATGCACTGTGCTTGGAAAGATTTGGAAAGGTGAGCATAAATCTTGGATCACTGTAACTCTGTCCAAAATGTGAAATCTAAGTAAGAGTGTTTGTGCATTTGTGTGAATGTATATGTCTGAGCAGTGAACAACACATTCTTCACTTAACAGTAATTTGACTGGACGACACAACCAGCATACGGCATCAGCATCACAATTAAAAGAACACAAGGCTTCATTGACTGGTGCCAATATAAGCATCATAATCATGTGATAATCTAATTAGTGTAATGCTGCCAGTGTGATATATTCCAAATTACTTGGCACATCTGGTTGGACTGAAGTGGGACTAAAGCCTTTTTCTTCATTTACAGCCTGTATAGTCTCATGAATACCTCTGTCGCCGGGAGTTTTAAGTTTCTGAAACAACGAACAAACAAAACTTTGTTCTATAACTTGGTAATCATTTGCAAGTGCAAGGGTTAAGCTTTGGACGTTGTCTGGATCTCCCTTTTAAATATCAATACAAGCAGAGCTGTTAATAGCCTCAGTGGTTTGATTGAACTTAAACCTTACTTTCTCATGATGCAGAAATCAAGAGTTGTGACAACTATTATTGTCTTAACATGCAAATATTACAAGGGGTTAGCAAAAATGAAATACAAACATGTTACATCTTTTGGCCCAATCAATCTTTTCACCGGTAACCTTATTTCAATATTCAGAAGGGACTCAAAGATGTATGTTGTTGAGTTGGCCAATGAATATTCAATTAGTTCCTCCAGTTACAAAATAGTTCCGTATTACTGTATGCTATGATTGCATTAAATATCACTATTAACCTAGACCATAAGACCATGATCTATAATAAATAAATTCAAAATACTAGTAGTGGAAATGAAAGCTTATTAAAATGGTAAAAGCCAATTCTCATTATGATGGAAAAGTAATAAGAACTTGAAACATAGAAATAGAGAGAGGAGTTGAAATAGGAAGGGGAGCCAGCTCATCCCTCCTCACCCATATGGGCGTATCCTGCATTAGGATCATAACAAATTGGAGACCATTGCCAATGGAGTGATCGCAACACAGTTCAGCAGAAGCATGGTCAAGGAAGATGCTTATATCATCATATGCAACTGCAAGTTATAGTCTCAGCTGTTAAACAAGCTTGAATGTGATTTTCAATAAATGTAATCGTGATTGTTATTAGTAGATGATTTGACAGGGACAAAGATTGTGATTTTCAGGGGCTGAACTTTCTGAGCGGGTAATGAAGCCAGTTATAGCTTGAAAAGCTTATAAAACTTTTCCAAAAAACCCTCTTGGGAAAAAGAAAAGTAGTGAGATTGACACATTGCCCAAAGATGGCAGAATATAGGAAACCAATCTCTCCGGACAACAACATCATCTACAAGCATTTGGTACAATTACTGGTATTGGCCAAGTAGCTAGGATGCAGAAAACAAGCAAGCCATATAGGAATTACAGTCTGTTATACCATTCGCAAAGCTATCATGTGTTCTGAAACAAAAATACAAATTGCTGGAAAAGCACAGCAGGTTTGGCAGCATCTGTGTAGAAAAATCAGGGTTAATATTTCGGGTTGAGTGACCTTTCTTCAGAGGGGTTCTTGTCAAGCAGTTGTCAAATAATCCCTCCCAGTCAAGAGTTTGCTGCTGGAAAAGCACAGCAGGTCAGGCAGCATCTGAGGAGCAGATGAATCGACATTTTGGGCAAAAGCCCTTCATCAGGAAGGCCTCATGAGGATGACCTCAACAGTGATCTTAGGTTCATGTTGCACGACATGTAACCCCATGATACAGTTCTGTGTAAAATCTTACTGTTCTACGTTGAAACCATCACCTTGAGAACTTGTTATTATCTCTCAACCTTAGTTTGTACAATTTCAGAGTATGTGTTACTTTGGTTAGACCCCTGTTGTGCGACTCTAATGCCCATTATGTTATTCCAGTAATTTGGTTTGTCTCCAGCACCATCCTATTTTTGATTTTTTTGTCATTATTAATTAGATCATAGGTCATCCCCTCACTTGCTATCATCTGTTGCTACTTTACTCACACCATCTGACACTTTTGATCCCCTGCAAAGACTATTCAATCTGTCGACATTCCACTCACACTATTTGTATTTTTCTTTTGACACATTTAATAACCAGGAATCATCTTACTATTATCTTTTTGCATAACAAGTCTGTGCCTGTGTGCTTCCCTCCACTTCATGTGACAAAGGAGCAGTGCTCAGAAAGCTTGTGATTTCAAATAAACATGTTGGACTAGAACCTGGTGTCATGTGACTTATGACTTTGTCCACCCCAGTCCAACCCTGGCACCTCTACATCATGAACAGCAAAAACACCAGCATATAATAGAACATTCATCCTTGGAATGTAGCTAAGACAATTCTGGATGGAAATTGGATCTTTTACCTGGAGGACCTGAATTGTCCAGAATTACCAGGGTGATCAGTATGCACGGATCCAAACATTGTGATCATTCACAAGATACCAATTACAGCAAATGAGACTGTGTATACTCACCATGAATCAGACCAGGATATACAACATCATAATGAAGGGTCCTGCCTGAAACATCAACTCTCCTGTTCCTCTGATGCTACTTAACCTGCTGTGCTTTTTCCAGCTCCACATTCTATTGTCTCTGACTTTCCAGCATCTGCAGTCCTCACTATTTGCAGGACATATAACAATTGTACCAAGACAGAATCGATGCCATAGGAAAATTCAAAGGAAGATACAATTCCATCAATCAACTTTCCCAGAAAGTGCAAGATTCACTTGAGCTGGATGATATGGAATGCAATGTAAATTAGCACACAGATTGGTGCACTTCTTTTTTTTTTAGATTATTTACAGTGTGGAAACAGGCCCTTTGGCCCAACAAGTCCACACCGACCCGCCGAAGCGCAACCCACCCATACCCCTACATTTACCCCTTACCTAACTCTACGGGCAATTTAGCACGGCCAATTCACCTGACCCGCACATCTTTGGACTGTGGGAGGAAACCGGGGCACCCGGAGGAAACCCACGCAGACACGGGGAGAACGTGCAAACTCCACACAGTCAGTCGCCTGAGTCGGGAATTGAACCCGGGTCTCAGGCGCTGTGAGGCAGCAGTGCTAACCACTGTGCCACCGTGCCACCCATATATTATGTTATGTACATGCTGAAGAAAATAGCACAGTGAGGATACGTTTGGACCAAAAATGTATAACATTTTTCTAAAGAGATGCCCGCACAGAATTCCAACATTATCCATTCTTCATTTCAGCAAAGGGAGACAAAGGGATTGATTAACAGGAGAGAAAATGAAAAACGAGAGTATGCTTGTGAGGAACATTAACAAAAAATAACAACTTCAATAGTTCTTTTATTGAAGGTTAGTTAAGACAAATGTAAGTACCTTAAAGTCAGAAACAGAAGAAGTTATCATAGAGAATAAATGAATGGTAGAAGAATTTACACATATTTTGGTGCTATCTTCACAATAGAGAATGCAAATAATGTCTCAAAAATGTTGGCGAAAAAGGGTCTAGTGAGAGGAAGGAACTGAAGGAAATCAGCATTAATAGGGATGCAGTGTTGGGGAAATTGATACCATTAAAGGCTGATAAATCCCAAATAGCCATAAACTACATTGATAGTCCACAAGTAGTTTAGGAGGTGTCCCTGGAAGTAATGGATGCATTGGCATTCATCTTTCAAAATTTTCTAGACTCTGGAACAGTTCCTATGAATTGGAGGATAGCAAATGTAGCCACACTATTTGAATGACATAGAGACAAAACTGGGGATTGTAGGCAAGTTAGCCAGACATTAGTAGTAGGGAAAATACTAGAGCTCGTTATTAAAGATGTAATAGCAGAGCATTTAGAAAACAGTGACGGTATCAGACAGAGTCTGAGCATGAATTATGAAAGGGAAATAATGCTTGACAAATCTATTGGAATTGTTTGAGGACTAACTAGTAGAATTGATGAGAGGGAGCTAATGGATGTGGTTTTTTTGGATTTTTAGAAGGCTTTTGATGAAGACCGATACAGGACATTAGCATGCAAAATTAAAGTACACAGATTTGGTGTGTAGTGGTTATCAGACAGGAAACAAAGACTAAATGGGTCTCTTCACCAAATGTCCAAATGTTATGCAATGGCTGTTGGGGTACTACTGGGATTGGTACTAGTACCCTAGCTATTCATAATATGTATGAGTGATTTAGATGATTTAAATCTAATGTCTCCAAGTTTAAAGGTGAGGAGGATGAAGAGGTGTTGCAGTGGATTTGGACAGGCTGAATGAGTGACCAAATGCATGGCAGATGCCACATAATGTGGAAAATTGTAGGGTTATTCACTTTAGTAGCAAAACCTAGAAGCCAGACTAATACTGGAACGGTAATACATTGGGAAAAGGGGAAGTGCAACAAGATCTGGGTGTTCTTGTACACCAATCACTGAAAGTAAGCATGCAGGTGCAGCAAATAGTGAAGAAGGAAAATGGTATATTATCCTTCATAGTGAGAGGATTCAAGAGCAGGATTAGAGGTGTGCTGTTACAATTGTACAGGACTTTGGTGGGACCACACTTGGAGCATTGTGTGCAGTCCTAGTCTCCTTTGAATCATAGAATCCCTCCAGGATGGGTGGCATGGTGACTCAGTGGTTAGCACTGCTACCTCATTGTGCCAGGGACCATGGTTCAATTCCATCCTATAGCAATTCTGTGTGGAGTTTACACATTCTCCCCATATCTGCATGGGTTTCCTATGAATGCTCCAATTTCCTCCCACAATCCAAAGATGTGCAAATTAGGTGAATTGGCCATGCTAAATTGCCCACAGTGTTCATGGATGTGTAGGATAGATGCATTAGTCAGAGGTAAATGTTGAGTAATAAGGCAGGAGAATGGGTCTGGGAGGGTTAATCTTCAGAGGGTCAGTGTAGACTTGTTAGGCTGAAGGGCCTGTTTCCACACTACAGCGATTCAGTTTTAGTCTCCTTACCTGAAGGAGGATGTTTTAGCTATGTACGGACTGAAATTTCTAGACTGGCAGGACTGATTTGTGAATAGAAACTGAATCAGTTCGGACTATATTCATGGAATTTAGAAAGATGATGGGAGATTTCATAGAAACCTATAAAGATTCTAAGGGTATACACAGAAAGGATGCTCCTGATGACTTGGGAGTCCTAACCAGGGCACAGTTTAAGGACATAGGATAGACTATTTAGGACTGAGATGAGGACATCTCAGAAGGTGGTGAGCCTGTGGAATTTCCTTGCCACAGAAAGTAGTTCAGATGAAAGCATTGAATGTTCTCAAGGAAGAATTATATATAGTGCTTAGAGCTAAAGTGATAGAAAAACATTTAGAGAGAAAGCAGGAGCATGGTTGAATGATCAGGTTATATCGAATGGTGGAGTAGTATTGAAGGGCTGAATAGCCTACCCTGCTCCTATTTTCAATGGTTCTATTAGAGAAACTGAATCTTAAATTCACAGGAAGTAAATTCTTCTTCAAGTTTGGAAAATATTGCTGGCACCCCTGACAGTGTGTTCTGGACACCTACCACTTACCTGTTGCATCTCCTTTGAACTTTCCACCTATCGATACATACATGTCCCCAAGTATGAGACTTTTCAATTCTGGGAAAAAGATTCTGACTGTCAACCCCATCCATGTTCTCATGATTTTATAGACTTCTTTCAAGTCTCCCCTCAGCCTCTGCTGCTCCAGAGAAAATAATTCTAGTTTTTTTTAGCATGTTCTTTTGGTTCAGGCCTCTAATCCAGCCAACAACCTGATAGACCTCTTCTGCATCCTCTCCTAAGCCTCCACATCCTTCCTGGAATGTGGCAACCAGAATTTAAGGCAATACCCTAAGTGTGGCCTAACTAAAGTTTTATGAAGCTGCAACAAGACATCCTGACTCTTTTCCTCAATGCCCCAATCAATAAAGGCAAGCATGCCATATGTCTTCTTTACCACCCTATCTACTTGTGTAGCCACTTGCAGGGAACTATGGACTTGCACCCCAAGATCCCTCTGTACGTCAATGCTGTTCAAGGTCCTGCCTTAATCTTTTTCTTAACATTTGATCTGCCAAAGTGCAGCACCTCACACTTGCCCGGATTAAACTTCATCTGCCATTTGTCTGCCCATATCTGGAATAGATCTATATCCCTATGTATCCTTTGACAACCTTCTACATTATGCCACAAGTCCACTGATCTTTGTGTCATCTGCAAGTTTGCTAACCCACACATCTACATTTTCATCCAATATATCACAAATAGCAGAGATCCCAGTACAGAGCTCCACAGAACACCACTAGTTATGGACCTCCAACCAGAGAAACACCCTTCCACCACTACCCTCTGCCATCTATGGGACAAGGCAATTCTGAATTTGAAAGGCCTTCTGTATGAGCATAATTTGAGGGGCCTTGTCGTAAAACTCACTAAAATTCACGTAGACAACATCCACTGCTCATCAATCAACTTTGTCACCTCCTCGAAAAATTCAGTCAAGTTAGTAAGCCATGAACTGTCTTGCACAAAGCCATGCTGACTTTCCTAATTAGGCCATGTTTTTCCAAATGCATGTAAATCCTATATCTAAAACATCCCCCCAGTAGCTTCCCAACCACCAATGTGAGACTCACCAGTCTACAGTTTCCTGGATTATCCCTATTTCCCTTCTTGAAAACAAGAACAAAATTAACTACTTGCCAATCCTCCGGGACCTCTCTAGTGAGGATACAACAATCTTAGTCAAGATCTGAACGATCTCCTCTCTTGCCTCTCACAATACCCTGGAGTAGATCCCATTGGATTCTGGGGGTTTATCCACCTTAATGCTCTTCAAGAAACCCAACACCACTTCTTTCTTGATCTCAAAATGCCCTAGCATGTTAGCATGCTCCACACAAATCTCACTTGGCTCTATCTTTGGCTGTATCTATTCAGGTTGTGGGATCTGTCCCAAACAGACAAAGTTGAAGATGTAAGATAAAAACTCTTCAAGACAAAGAAGATGTGCAAAAAATGTGTCAGAATTTTTAAACTTACTAGCACCTTAAGTACCAACCTTTCCTAACAAAACATTGTTGTTGGTGCTAATAAGTCTGAATAATAACCTGGATGAAACCACATGACCCACTGCATGTTACAAAGAGGAAGCATATTGTAATTTGAGATTCAGTAATCTATAACTGCTAGTTGTAATGTGAGCAGTGAAAAAAACCTGTTTGAAATTTTAAGTAATCTGAATCAATATTATTGTGTATTTCAAATAACAAGACATACGGCACCATTTCAGTACTGAGATGCTATTTGTTCATTCAGAAGCCTCACTACTGATATCCCACACTGCTATCTAAGGCTAACAGTCAATTCATCAACATCTCAAGAGCATTGAACATGGAAGTCAGAGCAGGTACCCGGCATCTTGCTGCTTGCTCTAAAGGACCTTCATGTTTGACACTGGGCATGCTCCATGAACACTGGCTTTATGCACTCTATATTCACTGACATTGGCATTCAATATGTGCTATCTTCTAAGAACCCTCATGGAACATCTCTGATCCACTTTCAGGGTGCTTATGCATCTCCAGATTGTTTACTGCTGTCTTAATGCTCACTCACTCTAAACCTATCTGGTTAATCACAGGATATCTGCCTTACAGTGCCTTGCCATTTGTGATTTGATCACTCTGCCAAAGCTACAAGGCTCACATTATTGCTGTACTGCCATGTCAAATCAGGAATCTTGTCATGGTTACTAGCAGATCTCAGTCAAGTCAAGGAAGATAGGCTTCATTCAGGCAGTAAGTAAGACAAACACAAAACATAACATATAAGAAAGAAGGATAAAGATACAAGTTACTATTTGCCCTGGCACTGAAGAAAAACTCGACATTAATATCTGAGCGGGTAATTGGCCTCTCTAGCTTCTAGGGCCTCCACTCTGGCCAGCAAATCAAGAGCAGCCTCCAATATCAGTCCAGGGGCAAGGACATAGTCAGTTAACAATTTGGGGCAGTCGGAGTCAGGACCCTTTCCTCATATGGGGCGAGAAGCTGAACATTGGGGTATGTCTTGACTCTTTCTGCCCTATTGTGGGTTGTTTTCTTCCTGGAATAGGAGAGGGGTAGGTATGCAGGGAGATGAAAGTGGGTGACACATCTGTTACAATTCAGCCATTTGATAGAATGCTCCCCAATTGTCTGGATGAGTGCAGCTCCAATATCACTCAAGAGGCGAATAGCACCCAGGGCAAAACAGCCTGTATTTATACGCTACTTACCAGCAGATACAAGAGTCTTGTGGTGGTGTCTATACATCATCCAAGTTTCAGAACCACACAGAAGAATCATTGAGCACTAAAGATCTACTGGATACCCAAGAAAAGGCCCTTCAGTCCACACCAGTCAGTAACTACCACCTAACTATTCTATTCCCATTTTCTAGCACTTGGCCATAGCTTCATATGCCTTGGTCAAGTGCATATTTAAGTACTTCTTAAATATTATGAGGGTTTCTGCTTCTGCTATTCTTAAAAGCTGTGAGTTCCAGATTCCCACCACTTTCTGGTTATAAAAAAAAATTTTTCCTCCCATTCGCTCCAAACTTTCTGCCCTTATCTTAAAGCTATGCTCCGGTCAGTGATCCCTCCATCACAAGGAAAATGTTCTTCCTGTCTACCCTATCTATACTTCTCATAACTCAATACATCTCAATCGTGTCTCCTCTCAGTCTCCTTTGCTGTAAGGACAACCATCCCACTCTTTTCATAATTGAGATGGAAAAATGACTGCTTTATACACAAGGATCTTGGTATTGGCACAGATGTCATGGTAAACACTACCTGTACAATCCATAGGAAAAAAGCATCTGATACACCACCTGAAGGTTCCCCTGCAGGCCACTTACCATCCTGACTTGAAAATATATCCAAACTATTGCTGGGTGAACATCCTGGAACTTCCTTTCTGGCAACATTGTGAATACATCTACATTATATGGATTGCAGCAATTTACCTTGACAGGGCAAATTAGGCAAAGGTGATAAATGCTGGCCTCACCAGTGATGCCTATAACATGGGAAAGAATATTGAAAAACATGTTGTGAGACTTCCCTCCAAGATTAAAGTATAAGAACAGGGGAATGCCTTAGCATGTAAGTCATCAATAGTAGCCAAACTGTGGTAAGTTTTGAACAAAATCTGCAGTAAATCTTCCTCATCTTGACTCTGTAGAAATAACAGTCTTTCTGGTTAGAAAATACTGAAAATACTCACATGGCAAGAGAAATAGAATTGACAGTTCAGATCCATGACCCTTTTCTCGGATCTCTGAATTTGAGGCAAGTGTTCGATTTTTCTGATGAGCTGTGGTAAATCATGAGTTGAAGTCTTGATTTCTACATCTAGATCTATTCAGTAATTTTATAAGAATAATTATTAGTCTGCATTGATTAGGTAGCTGAAGTAACTGTCAGCAATAGTTGATACCTTACAGAGCCTAAATGAGGAAGAATTCAATTCAGCAATAACCCAGTAAATATATAGCTCAATACAAGGTGCTCTGAAAATAAGCTTAACATCTACATCTGTCCAATCTTACAGCAATCTGTTATCAGACCTCCTGATGTTATCTATAATGTTTGTGCTGTGAAGCACTGGACCATTTCATTACATTACAAGCTCAAAGTGCACGTTTTTCAAAGGCACTTACCTGAAACTGTTTTTGCTAATTTCGTCCCTGTTAATTAACTGCACTACTTAAAGCTCAGGTCTACATTAGTGACAAAGAACAGTATTATGGAACAGAAGTTTGTCACTCATGATAAATTAGGATTTTTTTTCATAAAAATTAAGGGCTCTTGTGGTGGAATGATAGTGTCCTTACCTCTGGGTTAATAGACATGGATTCATGTCTCACATTCCAGAGAGGTGTCATAACATCTCTGAACAGGCTGATTAGGAAGATAGGGACTCTTGTGGTGCAGTTATAGTGTCCCTATCTCTGGGTTAGAAATCCTGAGTTCAAGTCCTACACACTCTTGAGATATGTCATAATATGTCTAAACATATTGATTGAGAACTAAGATAAAACATAGAACTGAAGATGTTGGAAATCTGAATCAAACATAGAAACTCAGCAGGTCTGGCAGCATTTGTGGAGAAAAAGACAGAACTAATGTTTCTTCAGAATTTATACTTAAGTTGCAGCCTTAAGTAATCAAGGTGTAAGTGATCTTGTGAAGGTTAATTGTTTCAGATGATTTTGTATGTGTGCAAATACATTAGCCCAGATCAGTCGTGTGTTCATTGATAATGCCCATAAAAAATTTCTACATGATCATATTGTGATTTGTCAGCGATATTTGAGAAGACTTTTAGCTCAGGTTGAGTTTCTGGTTGTAAGTTTGCTTGCTGCGCTGGAAGGCTTATTTTCAAACGCTGTTGAAAGGCGATGTTACCTAGTACCTGGTGATACTAGGTAACATCATCAGTGAGCCTTCAGTGAAGCACTGCTGTTATGTCCCGCTTTCTGTTTATGTGTTTAAGTTTCTTAAGGTGGGTGATATCATTTCCGATTCTTTTCCTCAGAGGCTGGTAGATGGGATCCAAATCGATGTCTTTTTTCTTTGAGTTCCAGTTAGAATGCCATGCCTCTAGGAATTGCCTTGTGTGTCTCTGTTTAGCCTGTCCCAACAAATATTGCTCCCAACTATTCAGCCCAACTTTGGGTCTGCTACGTGGATGATGCCAGACAGGTCATCCCTCTCTTCACCACCTACCACCATGCACCCTGCCCCCCACCCCACCCCCAAGATTCTCCATATTTCTTTTTACTTCAATTTATTCCAATAACATTTCTCTACTCACTCTGACAATGTGGAGACCCATCACATTGAAGTTCAACTTTCCTCTCTCCCAATGAACCCTGACCTTACAACCTTAATGCTACCCACCCTGCTTCTTAAACTGAGGCTGTGGGAACTGCCAACAAGCTCTCCACCAGAAGCCTGCCATGAGAGTCACGGTGTTGTGAGGGAACACCAAACCATATGCTCTGCTTTGTTGTTTGGTATCTCCTCATAACACCGTGAGTCTCACACACACACACACACACACACACACACACACACACACACACACACACACACACACACACACACACACACACACACCTATCCTTGTGGCTACCTGTGGGTAATGTTTCCTCTCTCACCATCTTGACACCCCCACCTTTTGTCAGTGATGCCACCACTAAACCTACAGCAACACCCCCTCCCCCATACAGCCTCCTTAACAACTGATGCACATACAGCCAAGACTGTATTCTGTCCAGATTTCTGACCAGACCCCAATTGCTCTCTTTGTAGTCCATCAATTCACAACACGTTATTTCCATGACTGTTGCTGCTGACTCCACAAGACTTTTGCCTAATTCCTAAACTGTAGTCGGACAGATCCCCAATCAATATCCCAAGGAAATGGCTGACAATGGCTAAGCCTCTGGACTTTTGACAAAGGGATTACTAATTGGGGTGAATTGGGTCCAATCGGAAACCATCAAATGTATGAAAGCGACCATTTTCCATCCCTTCTCAGTTCCAAAGAAGTCATTTTGGACTCAAAACATTAACTCAATCTCTGTGAAGAGGCTGCAAGACCTGCTGAGTTTCTCAGCATATTCTGTGTTTGTTTCAGATTTCCAGCATCTGCAGTATTTTGCTTTTACTTTAGCCAGGTGCTAATATCTGTGGATGAAGGTTACACGCAGCCTGTGTCTGTGAATTATCCCCTGAAGTGCTGTTGGGTTGTACGTAGCATGGACGCCCTTCAGACTGAGAATGGTGAGCTGGCTCCACCCAATCTGATTTCCTTGTCAAATTCTCTTGGCATCTAACTTGTTTGGTGCATCTGATAAGACAGAATGCAGAGTAGGAGGCATGTTGGACCATGAACAAGGCTTTTAACGAAGACTAATCCTTCTTAATTGGCCACTATCTGCAGCTTCGAGAGAAATTCACCATACTGCTTACATTCAAGCCCAGGTGTCCCTGGAGAAGGAGCAATGGTGTCTACCAACTCCCTCGCGCTGGTCAGGGAGAGGTGGGCACCGCAGGGAGTGGAATGCTTTATCTCCCCGTCCAACTCTATTTTGATTTAATCCTTGCCCTTCCCTTCACCTTTGATGAGAAGGGCATTGCTTGTGACTGGCCACCCTGGTGTTTCCTTTCTCCCTGGTGATGGGAATTGAATAAAGATTTGTTGTCTTTCACTTTGTCTTACACCTGCACACACACAACATGGGTGCTGGGGAAAAGAAATAAAAAACAGGGCACACATAGACATAAAGAAGAAAAAGAAAGAAAAAAATCACCACAATGCTTGTAAAAAGCATAAAAGGTGGAATGGAATGGTGCCTTGTTGGACTTCTCATCTGAAGCTGCACTAAATCCTGTCATAGTCTCCATTACTCAGACTCTTATAAGGGTCCGTTCAATAATTCAGTTGAACACTGTGACCATGGAAATCTGCATCCCAGCTATAAGTGTAATGCTACATCTCTGGCCATTGTTCTGTGGGAACAGGGGCAAGTCCCACAATTTTCATGCTTCTGATGGTGCTGCTGCATTGTCAAAGATGCTGACAGTCTTGCCAGAGTTTGCCTGGGTTATGGGTCCTCGCTTGAAAATATCTTGCACCTTTTTGCACAGTAAAAGCATTATTAATTGTGCAAAAGTCTTCAAGAGTTTATTTTTCTGAAGAGTAACCCACTACTACAAGTTTTGTGAGTTACTTCTGATCTGACCAAGCACACTTCTGCTGGATTCAGAGGGACCCATTGAGGGCCTGGGGCATGACAGCACCTGTATACAAGTCCCCATCTCAACCTCCATCTTCCCTTACACTGATGGCCTTAGCCTTATTATCTGAAAGAGCATCCCTCAAAGGCTATTAATAGGTCAGGACTGGAAGATTTGGCTTCCAGCATATCTTTCAATCATGGTTACTACACCAGAATAGTTATATTCCTACAGCCCATAAAGTGGACAGACTGAGGTTTCTGGTCTATACAAGAACACAAGGAGTAAAGAAGGGAATAGGCTACTTGGTCCTTTAATGTTCTGCAATTTGATAAGATCATGGCTGATCTGATTGTCTGACTATAGTCGTAATACTTGACCCCTTTCTCAATCAAAAATTAATCTAACTGGACTTTATTCTTCTGTATTACATAATTATACAAGAGATTAAGATTTGATTTAAAACACATCTGTGACTTATTATTCATTACTATCCTAACTCCTTCTTCCAAAACCTCATCTCCAAATAGGAAATAATTAACTTTCTCTGTGTAGATTTTGCTCCATTTGCGAACTAAAACAGTCAATTAATGCTCAAAAAACTGTAGATTAGATTAGATTACTTACAGTGTGGAAACAGGCCCTTCGGCCAAACAAGTCCACACCGACCCACCGAAGCGCAACCCACCCATACCCCTACATTTACCCCTTACCTAACACTACGGGCAATTTAGCATGGCCAATTCACCTGGCCCGCACATCTTTGGACTGTGGGAGGAAACCGGAGCACCCGGAGGAAACCCACGCAGACATGGGGAGAACGTGCAAACTCCACACAGTCAGTCGCCTGAGTTGGGAATTGAACCCGGGTCTCAGGCGCTGTGAGGCAGCAGTGCTAACCACTGTGCCACCATGTCGCCCACGTAGTTCCTCCAGATTCTTTTTGAACTTTGTACATATATGCAATTGTTATTGTATCTAATTTTCCTTAATCAAAGGATTTAAATGTGATTTTCATTCTTCCTGAAATGTTATTCTGTTAGAAGATAATTCATTATCCCAACCCAAACAAAACAACAGCATATGGTATTTCAAGGCTCTTTGGGATGGGCAATATTTATGGTTTTAAATGTTTAAAGTCAAATGTTTCCCATAAACACAAATATACATTTTTAAAAGGCTTTGTTATTCAGATAATTGAGTACTTATTTATTCCCTTCTATGGTGAGTGGCTCCAGCATAGAGATATTGAAGGCCATGACCTACATGTAGGAGTGGAATTCTAAACAATGGTACCTAGGAGACTGAATGTTAATCCAGTAATGATGCTAGAAAACAGAACAACTATTGCCAACAATTATAATGATAAAAATGTACTTCAAGTCAAAAGAGCAACATGGCAACGAGGAATTCCATGAATTGCCTAGTCTAAATGGCACGGGGTCTTGAGAATACTGACTGCTTTATGGAGCTCTTGTCTTATTAATACATCTTTGGGTTTTGCTGAGCTTATCATGTGTTATATGTCACCGTGTGTTGAGCAGCCTCAAGATCAGTGCCTCTTATAGCAGGTGTCACTGATGCAGAATCGTTGCTTGGAAGTTGAATATTGTATAATTCTCATAAAGTTAAATGAAGCAATAAAACCATACAGAATTATTTTGTTTTAGTAAAGATTTTTCTAGATTGTAACTGAGAAACTGGTTTTTAGTCATAAGTATACTGTCCAGTACAGTCCAGCTAAATAGGTTAATGTTCTGCAAAATCTAAAACCTGGAGTCAGGGGACAATCCAATGCTTTTAGCACAGTGGTGTAAATAAATTATTACTTGCCCCTTGGACAGTTCAGAGTTGTCTTTCTTACATGGCTGATTTACAAAACAATAGCATCACTCAATTTACCAACATGCTTTCAAATGTTGCTCCTTCATCCTGTACCCATTAACAGTATGAAACTATAATGAGAAAGGGAAATTACTGGTAAAAGCAAGGGGTTATTTGACAAATTGTATTTTCTTTTAAGTGCATAGACTAACAGCCCAGAGAGTACAGTGGCTAGCACCACTGCCTCTTAGTGCCAGGGACCTGGGTTCAATTCCAGCCTCAGGCAACTGTCTCCATGCAGTTTGCACACTCTCCCCACGTTTGTGTGGGGTTTCCTCCCACAATTCAAAGATATATAGGTGAGGTGGATTTGCCATGCTAAATTACCCAGTATCCAGGGATGTACTGGCTAGGTGGATCAGCCATAGAAAATATAGGATGTGTTGTGAGATACTTTTCAGTGGGTTAGTGTGGACTTGATGGGCTAAATGGCCTGCCTTCACAATGTAGGGATTCTTTTTTCAACAGTTCGCTGAATTTTAGCACTTTTTTTTGTGCAAGATGCAGAAGCAATTCTTTTCTTTCCAGATTCAAGAATGTCCAGTTCTGTTTCTGAGAGATGGCAATTACAGACTATCCTGCATCATCAAGGCAATGTGGTCAGCACCATTAGCAATCAGAGGTGACGCTCAAGAACTGAATGATCTCTAATAAAAAGCAAAAGAATTTCAGATGCTGTAAATCAGAAACAAAAACAGAAATTGCTGGAAAAGTTCAGCAGGTCTGGCAGCATCTGAGGAAAGACCCAAAATGTTAACTCTGATTTCTCTCCACAGATGCTTCCAGACCTGCTGAGCTTTTCAAGTAATTTCCGTTTTTGTTACTGAATGATTTCTTCTGCACTACCTGGGTCAGTGCCACTATCTATTCAATGCTTCAAGCCCTTGTCAATGTGAGTTGGCATTGTAAGCTCGTCATCTCTCAGCTTGTCATACACAAGAATGGATTCCATCACATGCGTACTGTACAAGAAATGTCTGCCACTTTATTGTTATAGCCATGTTGTATAACTCAGGGGCATTCACTTCCAGTGGTGAGAATAGCACTGACCCAGGCTCACAGGCAAAGAAGGAAGAAATTGCTGCAGCCTTTGATACTCAAAGCCAGGCTGGAAAACAGGACTCTGCTGAACCCAGTGCAGACACTGAGCCTCTGGGCTTGGACATGCATGAGCCGACAGTGACGCAGAAGTAGAGAGGTGCCAAAGGTGATGTGCAGACTGGAGTGAAGGACCATGCAGTCTGCCAAATTTTGTCTAATGTCATGGCTCTTGCATGTGAGTTGAAAATGTGTTGCTGGAAAAGCGCAGCAGGTCAGGCAGCATCCAAGGAACAGGAAATTTGACATTTCGGGCATAAGCCCTTCATCAGGAAGGGGATGAAGTGCCTGCATGTGAGTGCCTGGCTATGCCAACGTACTGGGAGGCAGCTGCTTTTGAAAGCCAGGCAAGACAGTCAGTATCTGCTGGATATGCACTTGGAACTGCTGGACAATTCCCCTGTGCCTAGAACTCTCTGAAAATATTCATCTAATGGGGGTGGTTGTGCTGCAGTTAAGTAAATATTTGTTCAGGAAAGGTTAAGCAATTAAATATTGGTGTAACACTCAAATAATTATTCAAATGACCCACTACGTATCTCAATCCCCTTATTATACCTTCCCCAGACCTCCTATACCGTCAGAACCTGAAGTGTTGCCCAATCTCCTCACAGGATCCAAAATCCCCCAGATTGAGTTAGCTAAAGTGAACTGCAGGGAATGACAGAAATAAGCAGTCATTTAAGGAGGCAAAGAGAAAAGATTCTTGCAGAGGGATAAAATTATTATGGGGCTAATCAAGGTAGTCAAGGAGAATATTGACTTGAAAGAAAAAGCACATCAGGAGTCAAAAGTTAGTGTTAGCCCTGAAGACCAGGATAAATTCAAAATCAAGGTAAGAAGGACTTAAAGATAATAAAGACAGAGAAAATAAACTAGGAGGGCAAATTAGCAAGGAATATAAAAGCCGAAAATAAGAGCTTTGTTAAATATTAAAAAGAATGAGAGAGGTCCAAGTGGAATATAAGCCCCTTAGAAAATGAATCTGAGGAGATGGTTATGGGGAACAGGAAATGGCAGGGGAGTTAAGCAAATGTTTTGCATCAGTCTTTATGATGAAAGATATTTTGAACATTTCATTAACACAATAGAATACAGGGAAGGAATTAAATACCATCACTATGATCAGAGAAGTATTAGATAAACTAACAGGACTGAAAGTGTACAAGTCCCCGAGCCCTGGTGGTTTGCATCCTATGATCCCAAATCAAGAAGCTACAGAGATAGTGGCAACATTGCACGTTGTTCGTAAAACTGCATACATCCATGTAGAACTCTGAGCTCAAAAACTGCAGGAACTTATGTAAAACACTGTTATCTCACTTATTAGATTAGAATCAATCTAAACATCAGGTCATAGACAGAGAACACAGGGGGCTAACACCTTCAACATATTATCTAGCTATCCCCATTGTTAGCAGCTAACTCAAGAATGCAACTTTAAAAAGAAGGGTTTTGTGATTTACACATGAAAGAAGTGAAACTATCACTGAATTCTAACAGATGAAAGGCTTAACAGACAATCAATTTTTCAATGCATAATTCCAGTTACATCACACTGCAAAATTTTGCTATAAATTCTCTGTTACGATCAAAGCGCTCCACAATTACCTGATGAAGGGGCGTCGCACCGAAAGCTAGTGTGCTTTGGATACGATCACCAACGTGCAGAACAGAGGGTTGGACGCCTGCCTGATCAGCCTGGACCAGGAGAAAGCCTTTGACAGGATATCACACAGGTATATGAGAGATGTTCTCTCCAAAATGGGCTTTGGGGAGGGAATCTGCAATTGGATCAGACTGCTCTACACCAACATCGTCAGTGCAGTCTCAATCAATGGGTGGGAATCAGATAGCTTCCCAGTCAGATCTGGAGTCAGACAGGGCTGCCCTCTTTCGCCTGCCTTGTTTGTGTGCTGCATAGAGCCATTTGCCGAGTCCATCAGGAAGGATGCGAGCCTGAGAGGGGTGACTATTCCTGGCAGGGGGGTCTGCAGGTTAAGGCCTCCCTGTACATGGATGACGTTGCCGTTTTCTGCTCGGATCCGCTGTCCGTGCGCAGACTCATGTGCATTTGTGACCAGTTCGAACGGGCCTCGGGGGCCAAGGTAAACCGAGGCAAGAGCGAGGCCATGCTCTTCGGGAACTGAGCCAACCAATCCTCGATCCCCTTCACCGTCAGGACCGACCACCTGAAGGTGCTGGGTATTTGGTACGGGGGGGCCGGGCCGTGCGCCAAGTCTTGGGAGGAGCGTATCAGTAAAGTGAGGCAGAAACTGGGCAGATGGAGGCTACGGTCGCTCTCCATCACGGGAAAAAACCTGGTCATCAGGTGTGAGGCACTGTCATTGCTGTTGTACGTGGCACAGGCCTGGCCTATTCCCAGAACCTGCGCCGCTGCAGTCACCCAGGCCATCTTCCAGTTCATATGGAGTTCAAAGATGGACCGGGACCGAAGGGACTCGCTATACAAAGATCTGGGCAATGGGGAAAAAATACACCCAGTGCCACCCTCACCTTGATGGCCACCTTTGTGTGTGGCTGCATCAAGCTGTGCGTGGATCCCCGGTACGCAAGCACCAAGTGTCACTACGTACTGAGGTTCTACCTGTCCCCGGTGTTGCGAAGGATGGGCCTGGCCTCGCTGCCGCAGAACGCTCCGAGTAGTTGGACCGTTCCGTACCACCTGTCCTTTGTGGAGAAATTTCTGAAGAAAAACACCTTTGACCACAAGTCCATCGGGAAGTGGTCAGCACGTAGCGTCCTTGAGACCCTTCGGGAAAAGGAGAGGGCGGATCCTGTTGAGTGGTTCCCTGAGCAGACTGTCAAAGCAATTTGGCAGAACGCCTCATCGCCAGAACTGTCCAACAAGCACCAAGACATGGCTTGGTTGGTGGTGAGAAGGGCTCTACCTGTGAGATCCTTTATGCATGCCCGGACTCTCTGCCGCACCGCACGCTGCCCTCGAAGTGGCTGCGGGGGGGACGAGACTGTCACACACCTCCTTCTGGAATGTGCCTATGCAGAGGAAGTCTGGAGAGGAATGCAGTGGTATTTGTCGAAGTTCGTCCCAAGCAGCGCCGTGACGCGGGACTCCGTGCTCTACGGCCTGTTCCCCGGGACGCACACCAAGACGAATATCAACTGCGCCTGGAGGATCATCAACTCGGTGAAGGACACTCTCTGGGTGGTCCGAAACCTGTTGATCTTCCAGCTGAAGGAGTTGACCCCGACTGAGTGTTGCAGACTGGCACATTCCAAGGTCCAAGACTATGTGTTGAGGGACGCGCTGAAGCTTGGGGCAGCTGCCGCCAAGGCGCAGTGGGGAAAGACCACCATGTAACATCTGCCTGTCTAAAGAAGATCAGGGGGCCCATGCAGTCATTTGGGCTCTGCTGATGCCTCAGCCCAATATATGGGCGTAAGACCGAGAAATGCACAGACCTGTATGTAAAAAAGGAAAATTCTAAGCTGTGTATGTTAATGTGAACATATGCATGGCATTAGCTAATGTACAGTGTATCAAATTGTTTTATGAATATTTACGAATAAAGTATATTTTTGAAATAAAAAAAAAGTGTGCTTCCAATTAAACCTGGTGTTGTGTGATTTTTAACTTTGCTGAAAGATGAGTTGCTAACTTCATTTCGGCTGACTCAGCAAATTTTAATGTCTACATTCAGGAGCTAGGATTTGACTATAAACGTAGGGAAGCTAGCATTCTGCTATGAGATCTTTTGAAAGTAAGTCTATTATTCATTAAATAATAATACTACTGATATTGATAGGTTTTGTCAATCATGTAATTAAGGATGTAGAACGAGATAACAGCTCAGATGGAATAATGATGCAAGTTCAATAGGAAAACTCGTCTACTTCTGTTTCATTGTGTTCAACTTTACCAGGTGTCTTAGTTAAATATTTCAAAAGCAGCATGGCAAAATATTCTTCTCAAAAGAAATATTTTGATTTAGAAAACTTCTATTGTCATTTCTTTGTTGAGCAATGATTTAAATGTAAAATCGTACCAGATGTGAGTTCAGTTGAGTTTAATTGAAGGTTACTTACCCAATGAAGTGTCGTAGTGTTTCTGGGGATTCATTTTTAATTTTAGCACATTTCTATGATCAACCGGAGGGAAAAATGATAAAGACACACAAAAAGTTTTGTTTTAAATGCCTTTGATCTTTTTCTGTTGTTAGATTGAAAAGTATTGAGTATGGGAGAAAGCTATTTGATTGAAAGTCAAGGCCATCTAATTCAGATAAAGAAAAGTTTACTCCCTTTTCAAATGGTGTGGGGGTTATCTACAGGATGGTGGGCCAGACAGCAATAATAACAAGAGCAATAGGCCTTGGCTTGTTGAAACCTAGAGGTCACATGGTGAAGCTTCCAAGAACACAATCAACCTTAGATGATACAATCAGAGAAAAGAGGAATTAACACTCATTACTTGCTCTAATAACTTTTTGTCAAAACATCCATTCCATCAAAAATAACTGCACTAAAGAGTTGTTTTTATACTTGTACTTTGAACTTTCCAGTTGAATCAAAATACTCAATGCCTTTAAATGCTGAAGGGTTAATTTGCCATGAAAGACTAATGGTGATTCAATAATCCAGTAGGATCTAATGGAGACAGATTCAGCAGTATTAAACAAATAAACCCAAAGATCAATAAGACAGGCTAACGCTACAATTCTTCTATTAGTAAAATACCGTCATTGTTAATGCTTCACTACATTCTGTCAAATCAATGTCAGTAATTCACATCATGATGTGAGAGCATTTTTTTTGTCAGGAAATTAAACAGACAGCAAGTTTATTTAAATGGAAGCATTAAGTTACCTTTTACAAAGAAGTTGTTTTCCCGTATGGGATGACTCATAATCATTGATGCAGTTGTCCAACTTCTATCCTTCGACACTACTACATGAAGGGGTCTTTATCATGTAAAACAAAATAAAAAATGTGCCATTGATTGAATTTAAAAATCAAAAGTAAACCTGATTTTCTTTCAGGTTCTGATTTGGAAAGTCCTTGGATTGGAGTATCTCACCTGTGTGTCTGCAC